>NC_051155.1:242737267-243393746 GCF_013339745.2 Dermacentor silvarum | reverse complement strand
GCAAATTTTTTATGTATATTGAAAATAACCTGGGTCCTAAACACTGCCTTGGCGAACTCCCGATGCAACAGGTGCTAAATTGGAAGCTTCGTTATGAATATACACGAATTGTGAGCGGTATAGATAGGCACAGTGACTCATGAGTGCACTCACTCACACTCGCACTCATTTCAAAGGGGTGAGTGCGAGTGAGTGCCAGTGAGTGTGAGTGGAGGTGAGTATGAGTGAGTGCCAGTGAGTGTGAGTGGAGGTGAGTGCGAGTGAGTGCCAGTGAATGTGAGTGCGAGTGCGAGCGAGTGCCAGTGAGTGTGAGTGCAGGTGAGTGCGAGTGAGTGCCAGTGAATGTGAGTGTAGGTGAATGCGAGTGCGAGCGAGTGCCAGTGACTGTGAGTGCAGGTGAGTGCGAGTGAGTGCCAGTGAGTGTGAGTGCAGGTGAGTGCGAGTGAGTGCCAGTGAGTTTGAGTGCAGGTGAGTGCGAGTGAGTGCGAGTGAGTGCCAGTGAATGTGAGTGCAGGTGAGTGCGAGTGAGTGCCAGTGAGTGTGAGTGCAGGTGAGTGCGAGTGCGAGTGAGTGCCAGTGAGTCTGAGTGCAGGTGAGTGCGAGTGCGAGTGAGTACCAGTGAGTGTGAGTGCAGGTGAGTGCGAGTGAGTGCCAGTGAATCTGAGTGCAGGTGAGTCCGAGTGCGAGTGAGTACCAATGAGTGTGAGTGCAGGTGAGTGCGAGTGAGTGCCTGTGAGTGTGAGTGCAGGTGAGTGCGAGTGAGTGCCAGTGAGTTTGAGTGCAGGTGAGTGCGAGTGCGAGTGAGTGCCAGTGAATGTGAGTGCAGGTGAGTGCGAGTGAGTGCCAGTGAGTCTGAGTGCAGGTGAGTGCGAGGGCGAGTGAGTACCAGTGAGTGTGAGTGCGAGTGAGTGCCTGTGAGTGCGAGTGCGAGTGAGTGCCAGTGAGTTTGAGTGCAGGTGAGTGCGAGTGCGAGTGAGTGCCAGTGAGTGTGAGTGCAGGTGAGTGCGAGTGAGTGCCAGTGAGTCTGAGTGCAGGTGAGTGCGAGTGAGTACCAGTGAGTGTGAGTGCAGGTGAGTGCGAGTGAGTGTCTGTGAGTGTGAGTGCAGGTGAGTGCGAGTGCGAGTGAGTGCTGTGAGTTTGAGTGCAGGTGAGTGCGAGTACGAGTGAGTGCCAGTGAGTGTGAGTGCAGGCGAGTGCGAGTGAGTGCCAGTGAGTCTGAGTGCAGGTGAGTGCGAGTGAGTACCAGTGAGTGTGAGTGCAGGTGAGTGCCTGTGAGTGTGAGTGCAGGTGAGTGCCAGTGAGTCTGAGTGCAGGCGAGTGCGAGTGAGTACCAGTGAGTGTGAGTGCAGGTGAGTGCGAGTGAGTGCCTGTGAGTGTGAGTGCAGGTGAGTGCGAGTGCGAGTGAGTGCTGTGAGTTTGAGTGCAGGTGAGGGCGAGTACGAGTGAGTGCCAGTGAGTGTGAGTGCAGGTAAGTGCGAGTGAGTACCAGTGAGTGTGAGTGCAGGTGAGTGCGAGTGAGTGAGTGTGAGTGCAGGTGAGTGCGAGTGCGAGTGAGTGCTGTGAGTTTGAGTGCAGGTGAGTGCGAGTACGAGTGAGTGCCAGTGAGTGTGAGTGCAGGCGAGTGCGAGTGAGTGCCAGTGAGTGTGAGTGCAGGTGAGTGCGAGTGAGTGCCAGTGAGTCTGAGTGCACGTGAGTGCGAGTGCGAGTGAGTACCAGTGAGTGGAGTGCAGGTGAGTGCGAGTGAGTGCCTGTGAGTGTGAGTGCAGGTGAGTGCGAGTGCGAGTGAGTGCTGTGAGTGTGAGTGCAGGTGAGTGCGAGTACGAGTGAGTGCCAGTGAGTGTGAGTGCAGGCGAGTGCGAGTGAGTGCCAGTGAGTCTGAGTGCAGGTGAGTGCGAGTGAGTACCAGTGAGTGTGAGTGCAGGTGAGTGCCTGTGAGTGTGAGTGCAGGTGAGTGCGAGTGAGTGCCAGTGAGTCTGAGTGCGAGTGCGAGTGAGTACCAGTGAGTGTGAGTGCAGGTGAGTGCGAGTGCGTGCCTGTGAGTGTGAGTGCAGGTGAGTGCGAGTGCGAGTGAGTGCTGTGAGTTTGAGTGCAGGTGAGGGCGAGTACGAGTGAGTGCCAGTCAGTGTGAGTGCAGGCGAGTGGGAGTGAGTGTCAGTGAGTGTGAGTGCAGGTGAGTGCGAGTGAGTACCAGTGAGTGTGAGTGCAGGTGAGTGCCTGTGAGTGTGAGTGCAGGTGAGTGCGAGTGAGTGCCAGTGAGTCTGAGTGCAGGTGAGTGCGAGTGAGTACCAGTGAGTGTGAGTGCAGGTGAGTGCGAGTGAGTGCCTGTGAGTGTGAGTGCAGGAAAGTGCGAGTGCGAGTGAGTGCCAGTGAGTGTGAGTGCAGGTGAGTGCGAGTGAGTGAGTGTGAGTGCAGGTGAGTGCGAGTGCGAGTGAGTGCTGTGAGTTTGAGTGCAGGTGAGTGCGAGTACGAGTGAGTGCCGGTGAGTGTGAGTGCAGGCGAGTGGGAGTGAGTGCCAGTGAGTGTGAGTGCAGGTGAGTGCGAGTGAGTGCCAGTGAGTGTGAGTGCAGGTGAGTGCCTGTGAGTGTGAGTGCAGGTGAGTGCGAGTGAGTGCCAGTGAGTCTGAGTGCGAGTGAGTACCCGTGAGTGTGAGTGCAGGTGAGTACGAGTGAGTGCCAGTGAGTGTGAGTGCAGGTAAGTGCGAGTGCGAGTGAGTACCAGTGAGTGTGAGTGCAGGTGAGTGCGAGTACGAGTGAGTGCCAGTGAGTGTGAGTGCAGGCGAGTGGGAGTGAGTGCCAGTGAGTTTGAGTGCGGGTGAGTGCGAGTGCGAGTGAGTGCCAGTGAGTCTGAGTGCAGGTGAGTGCGAGTGCGAGTGAATACCAGTGAGTGTGAGTGCAGGTGAGTGCGAGTGAGTGCCAGTGAATCTGAGTGCAGGTGAGTCCGAGTGCGAGTGAGTACCAATGAGTGTGAGTGCAGGTGAGTGCGAGTGAGTGCCTGTGAGTGTGAGTGCAGGTGAGTGCGAGTGAGTGCCAGTGAGTTTGAGTGCAGGTGAGTGCGAGTGCGAGTGAGTACCAGTGAATGTGAGTGCAGGTGAGTGCGAGTGAGTGCCAGTGAGTCTGAGTGCAGGTGAGTGCGAGGGCGAGTGAGTACCAGTGAGTGTGAGTGCGAGTGAGTGCCTGTGAGTGCGAGTGCGAGTGAGTGCCAGTGAGTTTGAGTGCAGGTGAGTGCGAGTGCGAGTGAGTGCCAGTGAGTGTGAGTGCAGGTGAGTGCGAGTGAGTGCCAGTGAGTCTGAGTGCAGGTGAGTGCGAGTGAGTACCAGTGAGTGTGAGTGCAGGTGAGTGCGAGTGAGTGCCTGTGAGTGTGAGTGCAGGTGAGTGCGAGTGCGAGTGAGTGCTGTGAGTTTGAGTGCAGGTGAGCGCGAGTACGAGTGAGTGCCAGTGAGTGTGAGTGCAGGCGAGTGCGAGTGAGTGCCAGTGAGTCTGAGTGCAGGTGAGTACCAGTGAGTGTGAGTGCAGGTGAGCGCCTGTGAGTGTGAGTGCAGGTGAGTGCGAGTGAGTGCCAGTGAGTCTGAGTGCAGGTGAGTGCGAGTGAGTACCAGTGAGTGTGAGTGCAGGTGAGTGCGAGTGAGTGTCTGTGAGTGTGAGTGCAGGCGAGTGCGAGTGAGTGCTGTGAGTTTGAGTGCAGGTGAGGGCGAGTACGAGTGAGTGCCAGTGAGTGTGAGTGCAGGTAAGTGCGAGTACCAGTGAGTGTGAGTGCAGGTGAGTGCGAGTGAGTGAGTGTGAGTGCAGGTGAGTGCGAGTGCGAGTGAGTGCTGTGAGTTTGAGTGCAGGTGAGTGCGAGTGAGTGCCAGTGAGTCTGAGTGCAGGTGAGTGCGAGTGCGAGTGAGTACCAGTGAGTGTGAGTGCAGGTGAGTGCGAGTGAGTGCCTGTGAGTGTGAGTGCAGGTGAGTGAGAGTGCGAGTGAGTGCTGTGAGTTTGAGTGCAGGTGAGTGCGAGTACGAGTGAGTGCCAGTGAGTGTGAGTGCAGGCGAGTGCGAGTGAGTGCCAGTGAGTCTGAGGGCAGGTGAGTGCGAGTGCGAGTGAGTACCAATGAGTGTGAGTGCAGGTGAGTGCGAGTGAGTGCCTGTGAGTGTGAGTGCAGGTGAGTGCCAGTGAGTTTGAGTGCAGGTGAGTGCGAGTGCGAGTGAGTGCCAGTGAATGTGAGTGCAGGTGAGTGCGAGTGAGTGCCAGTGAGTCTGAGTGCAGGTGAGTGCGAGGGCGAGTGAGTACCAGTGAGTGTGAGTGCGAGTGAGTGCCTGTGAGTGCGAGTGAGTGCCAGTGAGTTTGAGTGCAGGTGAGTGCGAGTGCGAGTGAGTGCCAGTGAGTGTGAGTGCAGGTGAGTGCGAGTGAGTGCCAGTGAGTCTGAGTGCAGGTGAGTGCGAGTGAGTACCAGTGAGTGTGAGTGCAGGTGAGTGCGAGTGAGTGTCTGTGAGTGTGAGTGCAGGTGAGTGCGAGTGCGAGTGAGTGCTGTGAGTTTGAGTGCAGGTGAGTGCGAGTACGAGTGAGTGCCAGTGAGTGTGAGTGCAGGCGAGTGCGAGTGAGTGCCAGTGAGTCTGAGTGCAGGTGAGTGCGAGTGAGTACCAGTGAGTGTGAGTGCAGGTGAGTGCCTGTGAGTGTGAGTGCAGGTGAGTGCGAGTGAGTGCCAGTGAGTCTGAGTGCAGGTGAGTGCGAGTGCGAGTGAGTACCAGTGAGTGTGAGTGCAGGTGAGTGCGAGTGAGTGCCTGTGAGTGTGAGTGCAGGTGAGTGCGAGTGCGAGTGAGTGCTGTGAGTTTGAGTGCAGGTGAGGGCGAGTACGAGTGAGTGCCAGTGAGTGTGAGTGCAGGTAAGTGCGAGTGAGTACCAGTGAGTGTGAGTGCAGGTGAGTGCGAGTGAGTGAGTGTGAGTGCAGGTGAGTGCGAGTGCGAGTGAGTGCTGTGAGTTTGAGTGCAGGTGAGTGCGAGTACGAGTGAGTGCCAGTGAGTGTGAGTGCAGGCGAGTGCGAGTGAGTGCCAGTGAGTGTGAGTGCAGGTGAGTTCGAGTGAGTGCCAGTGAGTCTGAGTGCACGTGAGTGCGAGTGCGAGTGAGTACCAGTGAGTGTGAGTGCAGGTGAGTGCGAGTGAGTGCCTGTGAGTGTGAGTGCAGGTGAGTGCGAGTGCGAGTGAGTGCTGTGAGTTTGAGTGCAGGTGAGTGCGAGTACGAGTGAGTGCCAGTGAGTGTGAGTGCAGGCGAGTGCGAGTGAGTGCCAGTGAGTCTGAGTGCAGGTGAGTGCGAGTGAGTACCAGTGAGTGTGAGTGCAGGTGAGTGCCTGTGAGTGTGAGTGCAGGTGAGTGCGAGTGAGTGCCAGTGAGTCTGAGTGCAGGTGAGTGCGAGTGAGTACCAGTGAGTGTGAGTGCAGGTGAGTGCGAGTGAGTGCCTGTGAGTGTGAGTGCAGGCGAGTGCAAGTGAGTGCTGTGAGTTTGAGTGCAGGTGAGGGCGAGTACGAGAGAGTGCCAGTGAGTGTGAGTGCAGGTAAGTGCGAGTGAGTACCAGTGAGTGTGAGTGCAGGTGAGTGCGAGTGAGTGAGTGTGAGTGCAGGTGAGTGCGAGTGCGAGTGAGTGCTGTGAGTTTGAGTGCAGGTGAGTGCGAGTGAGTGCCAGTGAGTCTGAGTGCAGGTGAGTGCGAGTGCGAGTGAGTACCAGTGAGTGTGAGTGCAGGTGAGTGCGAGTGAGTGCCTGTGAGTGTGAGTGCAGGTGAGTGCGAGTGCGAGTGAGTGCTGTGAGTTTGAGTGCAGGTGAGTGCGAGTACGAGTGAGTGCCAGTGAGTGTGAGTGCAGGCGAGTGCGAGTGAGTGCCAGTGAGTCTGAGTGCAGGTGAGTGCGAGTGAGTACCAGTGAGTGTGAGTGCAGGTGAGTGCCTGTGAGTGTGAGTGCAGGTGAGTGCGAGTGAGTGCCAGTGAGTCTGAGTGCAGGTGAGTGCGAGTGCGAGTGAGTACCAGTGAGTGTGAGTGCAGGTGAGTGCGAGTGAGTGCCTGTGAGTGTGAGTGCAGGTGAGTGCGAGTGCGAGTGAGTGCTGTGAGTTTGAGTGCAGGTGAGGGCGAGTACGAGTGAGTGCCAGTGAGTGTGAGTGCAGGCGAGTGGGAGTGAGTGTCAGTGAGTGTGAGTGCAGGTGAGTGCGAGTGAGTACCAGTGAGTGTGAGTGCAGGTGAGTGCCTGTGAGTGTGAGTGCAGGTGAGTGCGAGTGAGTGCCAGTGAGTCTGAGTGCAGGTGAGTGCGAGTGCGAGTGAGTACCAGTGAGTGTGAGTGCAGGTGAGTGCGAGTGAGTGCCTGTGAGTGTGAGTGCAGGTGAGTGCGAGTGCGAGTGAGTGCTGTGAGTTTGAGTGCAGGTGAGTGCGAGTACGAGTGAGTGCCAGTGAGTGTGAGTGCAGGCGAGTGCGAGTGAGTGCCAGTGAGTCTGAGTGCAGGTGAGTGCGAGTGAGTACCAGTGAGTGTGAGTGCAGGTGAGTGCCTGTGAGTGTGAGTGCAGGTGAGTGCGAGTGAGTGCCAGTGAGTCTGAGTGCAGGTGAGTGCGAGTGCGAGTGAGTACCAGTGAGTGTGAGTGCAGGTGAGTGCGAGTGAGTGCCTGTGAGTGTGAGTGCAGGTGAGTGCGAGTGCGAGTGAGTGCTGTGAGTTTGAGTGCAGGTGAGGGCGAGTACGAGTGAGTGCCAGTGAGTGAGTGCAGGTAAGTGCGAGTGCGAGTGAGTACCAGTGAGTGTGAGTGCAGGTGAGTGCGAGTGAGTGAGCGTGAGTGCAGGTGAGTGCGAGTGCGAGTGAGTGCTGTGAGTTTGAGTGCAGGTGAGTGCGAGTACGAGTGAGTGCCAGTGAGTGTGAGTGCAGGCGAGTGCGAGTGAGTGCCAGTGAGTGTGAGTGCAGGTGAGTGCGAGTGAGTGCCAGTGAGTCTGAGTGCACGTGAGTGCGAGTGCGAGTGAGTGTGAGTGCAGGTGAGTGCGAGTGAGTGCCTGTGAGTGTGAGTGCAGGTGAGTGCGAGTGCGAGTGAGTGCTGTGAGTTTGAGTGCAGGTGAGTGCGAGTACGAGTGAGTGCCAGTGAGTATGAGTGCAGGCGAGTGCGAGTGAGTGCCAGTGAGTCTGAGTGCAGGTGAGTGCGAGTGAGTACCAGTGAGTGTGAGTGCAGGTGAGTGCCTGTGAGTGTGAGTGCAGGTGAGTGCGAGTGAGTGCCAGTGAGTCTGAGTGCAGGTGAGTGCGAGTGCGAGTGAGTACCAGTGAGTGTGAGTGCAGGTGAGTGCGAGTGAGTGCCTGTGAGTGTGAGTGCAGGTGAGTGCGAGTGCGAGTGAGTGCTGTGAGTTTGAGTGCAGGTGAGGGCGAGTACGAGTGAGTGCCAGTGAGTGTGAGTGCAGGCGAGTGGGAGTGAGTGTCAGTGAGTTTGAGTGCAGGTGAGTGCGAGTGAGTACCATTGAGTGTGAGTGCAGGTGAGTGCCTGTGAGTGTGAGTGCAGGTGAGTGCGAGTGAGTGCCAGTGAGTCTGAGTGCAGGTGAGTGCGAGTGCGAGTGAGTACCAGTGAGTGTGAGTGCAGGTGAGTGCGAGTGAGTGCCTGTGAGTGTGAGTGCAGGTGAGTGCGAGTGAGTGCTTTGAGTTTGAGTGCAGGTGAGTGCGAGTACGAGTGAGTGCCAGTGAGTGTGAGTGCAGGCGAGTGCGAGTGAGTGCTAGTGAGTCTGAGTGCAGGTGAGTGCGAGTGAGTACCAGTGAGTGTGAGTGCAGGTGAGTGCCTGTGAGTGTGAGTGCAGGTGAGTGCGAGTGAGTGCCAGTGAGTCTGAGTGCAGGCGAGTGCGAGTGAGTACCAGTGAGTGTGAGTGCAGGTGAGTGCGAGTGAGTGCCTGTGAGTGTGAGTGCAGGTGAGTGCGAGTGCGAGTGAGTGCTGTGAGTTTGAGTGCAGGTGAGGGCGAGTACGAGTGAGTGCCAGTGAGTGTGAGTGCAGGTAAGTGCGAGTGCGAGTGAGTACCAGTGAGTGTGAGTGCAGGTGAGTGCGAGTGAGTGAGTGTGAGTGCAGGTGAGTGCGAGTGCGAGTGAGTGCTGTGAGTTTGAGTGCAGGTGAGTGCGAGTACGAGTGAGTGCCAGTGAGTGTGAGTGCAGGCGAGTGCGAGTGAGTGCCAGTGAGTGTGAGTGCAGGTGAGTGCGAGTGAGTGCCAGTGAGTCTGAGTGCAGGTGAGTGCGAGTGCGAGTGAGTACCAGTGAGTGTGAGTGCAGGTGAGTGCGAGTGAGTGCCTGTGAGTGTGAGTGCAGGTGAGTGCGAGTGCGAGTGAGTGCTGTGAGTTTGAGTGCAGGTGAGTGCGAGTACGAGTGAGTGCCAGTGAGTGTGAGTGCAGGCGAGTGCGAGTGAGTGCCTGTGAGTGTGAGTGCAGGTGAGTGCGAGAGAGTACCAGTGAGTGTGAGTGCAGGTGAGTGCCTGTGAGTGTGAGTGCAGGTGAGTGCGAGTGAGTGCCAGTGAGTCTGAGTGCAGGTGAGTGCGAGTGCGAGTGAGTACCAGTGAGTGTGAGTGCAGGTGAGTGCGAGTGAGTGCCTGTGAGTGTGAGTGCAGGTGAGTGCGAGTGCGAGTGAGTGCTGTGAGTTTGAGTGCAGGTGAGGGCGAGTACGAGTGAGTGCCAGTGAGTGTGAGTGCATGCGAGTGGGAGTGAGTGTCAGTGAGTGTGAGTGCAGGTGAGTGCGAGTGAGTACCAGTGAGTGTGAGTGCAGGTGAGTGCCTGTGAGTGTGAGTGCAGGTGAGTGCGAGTGAGTGCCAGTGAGTCTGAGTGCAGGTGAGTGCGAGTGAGTACCAGTGAGTGTGAGTGCAGGTGAGTACGAGTGAGTGCCAGTGAGTGTGAGTGCAGGTAAGTGCGAGTGCGAGTGAGTACCAGTGAGTGTGAGTGCAGGTGAGTGCGAGTACGAGTGAGTGCCAGTGAGTGTGAGTGCAGGCGAGTGGGAGTGAGTGCCAGTGAGTGTGAGTGCAGGTGAGTGCGAGTGAGTACCAGTGAGTGTGAGTGCAGGTGAGTGCCTGTGAGTGTGAGTGCAGGTGAGTGCGAGTGAGTGCCAGTGAGTCTGAGTGCAGGTGAGTGCGAGTGCGAGTGAGTACCAGTGAGTGTGAGTGCAGGTGAGTACGAGTGAGTGCCAGTGAGTGTGAGTGCAGGTAAGTGCGAGTGCGAGTGAGTACCAGTGAGTGTGAGTGCAGGTGAGTGCGAGTGAGTGAGTGTGAGTGCAGGTGAGTGCGAGTGCGAGTGAGTGCTGTTAGTTTGAGTGCAGGTGAGTGCGAGTACGAGTGAGTGCCAGTGAGTGTGAGTGCAGGCGAGTGGGAGTGAGTGCCAGTGAGTGTGAGTGCAGGTGAGTGCGAGTGAGTGCCAGTGAGTCTGAGTGCAGGTGAGTGCGAGTGCGAGTGAGTACCAGTGAGTGTGAGTGCAGGTGAGTGCGAGTGAGTGCCTGTGAGTGTGAGTGCAGGTGAGTGCGAGTGCGAGTGAGTGCTGTGAGTTTGAGTGCAGGTGAGTGCGAGTACGAGTGAGTGCCAGTGAGTGTGAGTGCAGGCGAGTGCGAGTGAGTGCCAGTGAGTCTGAGTGCAGGTGAGTGCGAGTGAGTACCAGTGAGTGTGAGTGCAGGTGAGTGCCTGTGAGTGTGAGTGCAGGTGAGTGCGAGTGAGTGCCAGTGAGTCTGAGTGCAGGTGAGTGCGAGTGCGAGTGAGTACCAGTGAGTGTGAGTGCAGGTGAGTGCGAGTGAGTGCCTGTGAGTGTGAGTGCAGGTGAGTGCGAGTGCGAGTGAGTGCTGTGAGTTTGAGTGCAGGTGAGGGCGAGTACGAGTGAGTGCCAGTGAGTGTGAGTGCAGGTAAGTGCGAGTGCGAGTGAGTGCCAGTGAGTCTGAGGGCAGGTGAGTGCGAGTGAGTACCAGTGAGTGTGAGTGAGTGCCTGTGAGTGTGAGTGCAGGTGAGTGCGAGTGCGAGTGAGTGCTGTGAGTGTGAGTGGAGGTGAGTGTTAACGTGAGTGAGTGCGGGACCTGGAAAAAATTATGGTGAGTGAGTGTGAGTGAGTGTTCTCCCACACTGCCGACCTATGGTGCTAGCTGCTCATGTTAGCTCATGTAGCAGCATAGCGGATGACCGAATGAGCCGGAGGGAGTGTCGTATTAGACAGGTTTAGTTTAGCGTGGTTACCGGAATAGCGGGCGCACCGGTATAGCGGGATCGCAGTGCGCATGCGCAGAACGCTAACCGACCCATACCGTTTACCGTGCGCACGCTATTTGTCAGAGTTAACGTTACTGTGTTAGCGTGGTGTACGTAGTGTACGTAAAACATGGCGACGGTCCCGGTCGCCCGCTTCGAACTGAATATGGCGTTGTTTTTGTAGAATTCACTTCGTTCGTAGCAAATGACTGCGTAAACGGCTTTTGCTTAGTCTCATGCCGCTTCGCCGAGAGAGTGTTATGGCTAATCTTGAGAAATTTTCGAGATCGCTTCTCGTTTCGAACGCGCCTAAGCCTAACGAGAGAATTTTTTTGAGATGCGAGCGCCATCTGTCGCTAAAGTCGGGAGATAGGCGCGACGACGGCATATGGCCTCTGAGATGGGAGGATTTCGGAGGCTATGGTAGACAGCTTGTACTGCTTGTCTGTTTCGTTGCAGATCGACGGACATGTGAAGTAAGAATACAACGCGCTCCTGGCTTCCATTGCGCTGCCTATCGCACTTTCCGGACGCACACACACACATAGAATCAGGTGCCCTGTGTATGCGAAATTCAAAGCGTAATGGAATAGCGTCCCGCACGTAAACTACGCTATCACGCTATACTAGAACTCTCTTTCTGCAAAGTTCGTTTGCGGAACGGTAACGCTATTTCCCGTAACCCCGCTATTACGTGGCCATATACGGTGCCGTGACATCAGGACATAGTATCCTCCAGGAAAAAGAAACTGGCTCTAGAAAAGCTATTATGTTACATTATTTATGGTGTTCTGAGGCTTTGCTCCTCTAAAGTTGGGGAAAAGTCCAAACAGCAGACACAATGGTGTCTGTCGTTTTCTCTCCACCCATCTTCAGCGCTGTTCGATTTCCTTCTAAACATGCACTAACCAGCCCAGTTCAGCACATTTGTGCAATATGTACTACCCAGCGCCTTTTTAACCCCTTCCGTGCCACTCTGTTGCCCCGAATTCTGATTTCGATGGGAGTAAAATGCAAAAACACCCGTGTACTGTCCATATGGTGCACATTAAA
This sequence comes from Dermacentor silvarum, assembly GCF_013339745.2. NCBI lineage: Eukaryota > Metazoa > Arthropoda > Arachnida > Ixodida > Ixodidae > Dermacentor > Dermacentor silvarum. The sequence continues at coordinate 243,382,528 of NC_051155.1, read as the reverse complement.
GAAAACCAGATGGTCAAAATTAACCCGGAGTCCCCTACTATGGCGTGCCTCATAATCGTATTGGGGTTTTGGCACGTAAAACCCCGGAATTGTTTTTGATTGTGACCAAAAGTGACCAAAGTATTTTCAAAACCCCAGTTGCTGACATGTTTTACCGTCTCGGAAAAAATAAATTTGCTTCTGCTTGCTGTGTCTCATGCGTATGTATTGCCATCATTCAAAAGCCTGACTGAGCACTGAGACAAGTCTTGGCTTATCCATGGCATTGCTAGAAAATGTAAAGTACTTACGTACTTTGCAATGTAATTACCTTATGGCCCATGTTGCAATTTACAAATTCTAGCCCTGGAGTTCGGATCCACTTGGAACTAATTCTCAGGCTGACACCAGTGTCTTGATATTAATTCTCTAATTTTGCGGAGAAATGCATTGGCGGGCCAGTCACTTGCTTAACAAAACGTCATTTTATGCATCGAAGCACAAAAGTATGAAAATATATATAAATTATGAGGGTTCACGTCCCAAATCCACGATCTGATTAGGAGGCACGCCGTATTGGAGGACTCTGGAATAACTTAGACCACGTGGGGTTCTTTAACGTGCACCTAAATCTAAGTATACGGGTGTTCTAGCATTTCGCCCCCATCGAAATGCAGTCGCCGTGGCCGTGATTTCATCCCGCGACCTCATGCTTAGCAGTCCAACACCATAGCCACTAAGCAACCACGGCTGGTAGGCACAAAAGTAATTGGAACGCCAATGCATTTCTCCGCAATGTTCAAGAATTAATATCTCGAAACTAATGCCATCCTGAGAATTAGTTCCTAGTTCATCCGCCTTGCGAACAAGGCGGATGCAAGTTTGTAAATTGCAACATGGACCATAAGTTTATATGGTAAAAACCCAATTGGAAACCCAATTGGTGAAAAACCCGCTGCTGCTTCTAAAGCGCTTGTCCTCCTATTGTCAGGATTTGCCGAAATAAATCGAAAGTATAAATTAAAAGCCGTGCACGTCCGCGCTGAAACGATGCCGTAAGCTTTTAGCCACAACAAAAGTGAAAACGTAGGGGCAATGCAATAGAATCCTCAAATTGTGTGGGTAACAGAAAGCCGGCAATGACACGTTAGGCGCGGGAGGTGGGCAAACTCCGGAGGGGTCTCGAGCCCCGTTGCCCCCCCCCCCCCCCCCCCCGTAGTTGGCGTCTATATTCGCTGAGATCTTTTTTGTATACATACAATAATCATAAATTGGTTGTAGTCTGATGTGTTCAGAAATTCTAACTGTATACGTGCGTTGCATGGTCAAAGTATGGCACAGTTGCTGACCGCCCTCTAATTCAACACACATAAACAAATCTGCATAAAAGAATATGAAATTATTTTCACCTTCTCACGCATTATTGCGTTTACGCGAATGACAATGCTTTTGTTTGCCAGATCGGTAAATGTCTTACACGAATTTTACCTCTTGCGGCGCGCAATTACCCTTGTATGTTTTCCCACATAAACATCCAAACAGAAAATCTAAAGAGAGACAAGCACGTCTCTGACGCGTTAAGGCCCGACCACATTCGGCGTTTTCCCGGCGTTTCCTGGCGTTTCGTCACCCGGCGCCGCTCAGCGTCGACGCTGAGGGAGGCGCCAAGCCGAAACGTCGTACTCAAGGCACACCAGAAATCTCGGCGCCGGCGCCGCCGCCGGAAGCGGCTCGATCAACGCCGACGTGGCGCCGACCAATCAGCGCGTGGCCGCGGCCGCGCTGCTGGCAACTTTTGCAAGCGACTTCCGCAGCAACCATTTCGCTTGCGTGCCACCATGTGGCGCCAGTGTCTCGTCGGCGAGCAAAATTAGTTTTGAAGAAAGGCTCAGGAACATGGATGAAAATAAATGGGCGGCTAAAGTGCACAAGTATCTCTACATGAAAAGCGTGGACACAGAATGGAGGAAGAGGTCAAGGAAGTTGGCAACCAAGTACAGGATAATCGAAACTGTAAATAGACAACCAGGGGTCATCAGAAAGAAAGTGAGAGAAATAGAGACCGTGAATTGGATGCAAAGAATGGAAACGAAAAGGACAATGGAGATTTACAAGAATGAGAAGAAAGAAATTAGAAGGGAAAATCTGTACGATAACACAAAGGGCAGTGCCTTGCTATTTGAGGCTCGAGCCGGTTGCCTAAGGACGAAAACATATCGGAACAAATATTCGGAACTAGATGAGACATGTGTATGCTGCAGTAAAGATCCAGAGACCACTCAGCACATCCTAATGGAATGCGACGGGATCCACCCAGCGAGAACCGTAGGTAACGTGCAACTCCCAGAAGCGCTTGGGTTTAAAGTGGAAGGAAACATAAACAGATCAGCCGTAGAGATCAGCAAGAGACGATTAGAGTACTGGTGGAAAAAAAGCAGGGAAAAGATGGATACGACCTGATCTCTAAAAATCATAGGCAGCGGTACAAGCTAAATTTTTGAAAAAGGTATACAAAAATGCGAGATAAAGAACATGTGTAGTATACCTGATTAAATCAAGCAGGCTAGGTGACTATTTGTCGCCACCCCGTTTCAAAGGGGATGCCAATAAATCATCATCATCATCATCATCGAGGCGGCGCCGTCTCAGAAAGCAGCCGCTCGTACCTTCGAGCGCGCTGCCGTGAATGTTTTTGTGTGTGTGTGCCGCAGAACTATAAACAGGGCTTAAAAACCTTAATCGGGAACATTACTCATAGTTCATTTGAATGACATTGCACACTGCTTCTGGTTAAATCTGTCTGGTCACATTGTGCGACGCTGGACTGGCGCTGTTTGCGTGCGTCTCATGTGGCTGGGTGACCTCTCCGGCGCCGGTAATGCAACGACGCCGAGAGACGCAACGGCAGAAAACGCCGGTGAAAACGCTGAATGTGGGCCGGGCTTTATAGTCTTCATGGCTGCTGCCTGCGGAAATCAACAATGATCATAGAGCGTGCGTATAGTGTACTAGAATATCACAGTATCATGCAGGCGCGGATCCAGGGGGGATGTCCGGATGTCCTGACACCCCCCCCCCCCTCAGATTTTTGCATCGCCCCCTCGCTGACAGGGGGATGGCCTTGTCGCAAAAAAAAATATATGGCCACCAGCATTCTTCAAAAGTATTTTTCGCCAGTACCCGTGGTATCAGCCATGTGGAAGTAAAGCTAGCTCGCTCACAAGCTTAGTTGTGTTCCATAGGAGTGTGGTGTCGCGAAGTTGTCGTAGTTATTTTTTCTTATGAACACCTTGGACCTCCTGGCGCCTGCCGTGCCTTACCCGTCCCGTCGGTGGCGTCGAATGAATTAGGGGACGTCCCTTTTGCCAAGCACGCCGAGGTCCGCTTGAGCGCCTTCGCGCCTGATTAGTTTCCCCTTGGGGTGTCAACGGTTGCCTCATTGGCTGTCATCGGTTCCGCGACCTACCTGCTTAGTGAAAGAGATCTCTTGCTGAAGTGTTCATATATAAATAATACAACTAACAGCTAAACTAAGAACTACGCATAGGCAACTTTTTTTAACTGTAGCACTCATTGTGATCACAGTTACACGTTGACAATATCCAGTACCAGCACAGTACCGTTCGTACGCTACAAGTTTTTCATTGTAACTTCGCAGTTTTATTGTCGTACATTAAGCATAGGAGGCTCAAGCCCGCCGGATCTGTTTATCTGAGTGGGCGTTCTCGCGGAGCGGGGCGAAGCCTGGAGCCGCGGCTGCGAAGTGGGGGAGCGTTACGTCAGCGGCCAACGCCAGCGCGCTGGCCTAGGATGGCGTCGCGTGGTTAAAGAAACGGGAGCAGATGCGCGCCTTGTGTAAAAGGACGACGTCGCGTGGGAAACAAAACATGAAGACGCTGGCTCGCGCTCTCGCCTACTACGCCACATCGTTATTCTTGTAGGTGGTGTCGTGAGTCTTCATACGCGGTGATTCGCATATCGTAAACAACCAGCGTAGTGGTTGCTGCGTTGGAGCGGAGCGTTACGCCGGTATTCAAGAACGTTCCTCTAGTCAACACACCACCACGACTCAAGAGAGAAGATGGCACCGCCATCCCTCCACAGAAGTGGTCACTGAGCTTCATATTCATTCGCTGGAATTCATGACAATTGTCGCGTCTTAATTCTCGATTATTCTGCGCAGTACGACAATTGAAATTTGGAGTCTGATATCTCGGAGCACGGACACGCTAGAATAACTCTTCCGACTGATACTGTGTAGAAACTCGACTGTCTCTAAGTATTCAATACAAACATACCCACTTACTGCAGTCAACAAAAAATAATTGTTTAATTTTAGTTAATTGGGCTGCTCACAGCGATAATTATCATCTCACTTTGTGCACCCTTAGTCACATAACTTATTTGCACAGGTGGTCTTCGCGTGCCTCCCAGTGCCTAACTTTAAGAAAACCATAAAGCTTAGTTTTGAATACCCTGTATTATCAGGCGCAGCCGCCAAGCACATGGCTGTATTGGGTAACGTCCTTTTCCTATAAGCTCGGAGAAACCGATACCTGGCTTCGCTGCAGGTCTTCTTCCTCTTTCTGGGGTTTTACGTGCCAAAACCAGTTCTGATTATGAGGCACGCCGTAGTGCAGGGGCGTAGCCAGGGGGGGGGGGGGGGGGGGTTGGGGGGGTTCAACCCCCCCCCCACCCGAAATTTTTTCCGCACCTCCCCCCCCCCCCCCCCACACACACACTTACCCACCTTTAGTTCTCGTCGCTTCGCGCTGACATATTTCATGAAACCGGTGCTACTATCACAAGTTCATTCCTGGGCGCTTCCGTTTGGGTTGGTAATAAACAGCGAATCATGTCTGCGTATGGAAAAAACTGTCACGGTGTTTGTCAAGGCTTTGACTCTCTGTGAAGTTTTGGGCGAGAATGTGGCAGCCGCATTCTGAAGCAACAAATGCGCAACAAATGCGCAACAAATGAAGCAACAAATGCGGCAGCCGCATTTTAGATGATCGCGAAAACGGTCGAGGCCCGTTTACTTAGATTTAGGTGCACGTTAAAGACCCCAGGTGGTCGAAATATCCGGTATACATTTCCGCCGCTTCCCTTCAGGTGCTGGTTAGGCCGCGCTCGCGCACGATCTTAGGCTACGTTCACACTTGGTCTCGAAGCTGTCGGAAGCGGCAAAATCTTGGAAAAATCCGCCCGCCTAGGCGGAAAAACAGGCAGAAAAACAGGCAGCGAGCCAAATCGGTCTCGGGCTGATTTTTTCGCCATGGCGAAGCGGAAACGCGGCGGAAAGTCGTTTTGCTTCACTGGAAGCTACACTAGCATGTAAACAACCGGTCGTAAAATTGAACATGACACCAAAAGTGTAGGCTGTAATGCTGATTGACACGATCAAGAACCAGCCCTTGCTCTACGACAAGAGTGGCACTAAAACGTACTGTCAGCAATAGTCGCGATAGTATTCAACGTCGCGCGACCGGAGGTGCGGCAACGAAGCCTTGGCGTGACCCAACTTATAGCGCTTTTGCAAAGCCAGGCGAACCCACCACCGCCGTTTCCGAGGTGTCCGCGTCTTCCGTTTATTCATTGTCCATTTCTAGAAAACAAGTAGGCAGAAGTATAAAAGCCATTTCTTCTTCCACTTCCACGGCAGACAATAGTTAGGCAGATTCCTCGTTGGCGCTCCATAATTCTGCTCGCACGTGTACGGTATGTTGCAGAAGTCGCGGGGTGCTTTTCTCGTCGCGACGATAGATTGGGAGCGTAGGTCTCACGTAGGACGCGCAGGCTTTGGCGAGCCCCAACACAAGGGCCAGCCCAGGTTTTAGCTGTGGTGTTCCCGTTGCCCCTTCGGTGTCCTGGAGGCACCGACAATACGAAATGATGAAATGTTATTACAACTTGTAAATAAAAACTATTAAAGAAATATTATCACGCCTAGGCACCAACCTGTGACTCAGCGCTACCGCGCCCGTGTGAGGAGAATTACGGAACGCCAACGAGGAATTTACCGAAGGTCGCAGATGACACGCGAAGTTGCGTAAAATGATCACTTTTGATGACGGTATGTGTCTCAAAGAATGAACATACCGCTCGAAATAATGCGATAATGATGCGCCACCACGGCGACAAACGTACGCAGACGAGATGGATCTGGACGAAAACGGCAGCGGCGGCCGCGGTGGTAGCAAAACAAATGTGAACTTGGACAGGCGCGGAAAAAATTTTCCGGCCGCTTTGGCCTTTCCGGCCGCTTTGGCCTTTCTGCCCGCTTGCCGCTTTCCAAGTGTGTGAACGTAGGCTTAGTCTGCGCGAGAAACGTCTCTTGTTTGCGATTGCGCCGCTACGGAAGGCATGGTAACTACTGTTGTGTTGTTGAATCCCAAACCAGCAATTACGGATGGCTGGTAGTTGCTGTTTTGTTGTGGGATCCCAAACCAGCAATGCACACACGAAGGGGTTGATGACAGCAGTGAAATTCCACCGACCCGCAACAGAATGCACGAAACAGACAGCCGACAAGCATGCATGAATTACTGCTGTGCGCAGTACAGCGTAAGTAAACTCTTGTTGCAGGCGCTGACAGTTCTCGTCGGAGTTCACGCGTCCTGAGAAATTGATTATATGCACGATGCACTGAACAAGACCGGAGTTCATTCCTGCATCACTAGTACACCAATCAGTCGAGATTCTGTGAGGTACAAGGCCGCTTCCTGTTTGCACTGGCGTAAGTGAAGCAGAAATGAGTTGCACGCACTACTTAAAATGCGTACACATGCCATATCTATGCTGTGCGGTGAAATATTCTGTACAATTCTGAATCTGTTGACGTAAAGGCAAATGACGGCAGCACGCTCGCACACAGCGGAAGACACAGCAGCCCATGGCCGCAGGAAATGCAACCCTCTCGTATGAGGGAGCAGGGCCACGAAAGCGTCAAAAAAAAAAAAAAAAAAAAAAGCCTTACGCGTTTTTTTGCGTATTTAAGTTTTCTAGCGCAATTAAAGACGCAGCGAACAAGCTATTGCTATGGGAGTAGGTATAGCCTGGGGCCGTATTCTGAAACGTTCGCCTAGGCGAAATTTCTTTTTTCGCTTTCAGGCGTGCGCCGATTGGCTGTTTTAGCAAAATTGGATGAGCTGATTGGGTGGTTGAGCCCGACGTCATTCAATTTTGCTCAACTAGCCAATCAGCGCGCACGGTGATTTCGCCTAGGCGAACGTTTCAGAATACGGCCCCTGGTCACACGTGCATTTTCACGCGTATAGCCGTCCTTGACTTGTGAAACGCACTTCGCCCCGACGAGGACGACGCCATCTACGCTTAACGGAAATTAACAATTAATGATGTCTTCTCCGATCGCACGGGTCGTCTCAATGATGCGTTTTCGAAGACTGGTCCATTCAGTGGCGCGATGAGAGACCATTGGTCCAAACGCCCACTGTACCTGTCGTACTTACTGTATGTTAATGAACTTACTTTACTTTTGACATAATGTCTGCACAAGCACAAGCACACGCGAGGGGGGGGGGGGGGGATCCCATGTCTTTCATATACATGTATAGAGTCTGCTTAAACTACCGATATTTATTATCGATCACGTGACGTAGAGGAAAGTAGAAGTTTGCCCCCCCCCCCCCCCCCCCGAAAAAATTTTCTGGCTACGCCCCTGCCGTAGTGGAAGGCTCCGGATTAATTTTGACCACCTGGGGTTCTTTAACCTGCACTACAACACAAGAACACGGGCGTTTTTGCATTTCGCCTCCATCGAAATGTGGCCGCCGCGGCCGGGATTTGATCCCGCGATCTCGTGCTCAACGCCTGAGCTGACTGAGCCACCACGAAGGGCTACAGGTATTGCTTTAGCCGTATAAAACGCGGGTTTATCGTCAGGAAAAACGGTAAATTTCGGTAAATAAGAAAGGCTACTATCATCATCATCATTGACAGAAGCTGACCCCCCCTCAGAAAAAACCTGGATCCGCCCCTGGACAGTATGTTCTAGTTATTCATCGCGTGGCAAACAATCGCTGCCCACCACGTACAGTTTTATGCAGGAACACTAATGGGAATGTGACGACAGCTCCTCTGGCGGCCGCACACCACAGGAGCTTCACGCTCCTCCAAGTATCTGGCGCTGCCTCTAGTACTCTGTTTACGAAGCTGCCTGAAGCGCCGGCGAAATGATCAAATACGAGAAGTCGAAAGCCCGAATACGAGAAGTCGAAAGAGAAGTCGAAGTCGAAAGTGTGTGGCTGGTGTGGTGATAGTTAAGCTGTGATGTGTGCAAAGTGCTTGTAAAATTTCCGAGGATGTGGTGTGCAATCTCCGAGTGAGCTGAAGTAAGTTGAGTTCTGTTCAGTTCAGTCTTTCCACGGTGTTGTCATTTCCGATCGGCGCCGAAAGCTGTTCACAGCTTGAGCCGTCCGGTCAAACGGTACGGTTTGTATTCACATTTCGATTGAGAACGTTAGCTCAAACAGTTTCAGCTCAAATCGTTCTGCCGGGAAACGGAAAGATATAAAGGAAGGCACGGATATGATCTTTGTTGTAAGGTTTTTGTCGCCTGTCTTCCGCCCAAACCGGTAAAATGTCGAAACGCGCTCCGCGGCCGGGCCGGCGGCGCGGTGTTTAAACCGCACTTTCCGCTCGAAAAACCCGTTCCGACTTCCGCTCCTTTTGTCAAAGAACTCCGAGTGCAAGTAACGGTTCCTTGGAGCGATGTGGGCCGAATCGGCGTTCGTCGCGAGCTCAGTTGATCTCCAGAAGTGCTGCCGCGTAGCAAGTATCCCTGCGAGGTTCGTACAGATGTTGCATGCGAGAAGTGAATCCGCTGCCTGCTCGTTGCATGCGCCGAATTGTGTCTATAAACGTAACTGGGTAACTATGTCGATGGGTTACGTGGTGCATCGTCGAGGAAAGCGAAGCAGCTAATAGCTGCTATCGTTGATTGGAAAGCAAGGATGCCGGATTCAGGTTGATTTCGCGAATGATTATTTATATTTGACGACACATTCTTCCAGAAAATTACAAACTTCTACGGGACTTTAGCATGGGGTCTGTATATTGCATTTGCATTATTACAACTTTCTTCATCGCGTTTTAATATATTAATGGAATTACACGTTGGAGTTCTCTTACGTTCTCGTGTACAATAATTATTAGCGCAAGAAGCCTTTTAACACTTACGTGGTTTCGTATTGCTTTCTCCCTCGTTTGTGGACTGAAATTTAATAGTAAAGAGAGTTTTGATAGCGCTTCATATAATTTATGCCTCAGACTGCTGATAGGCTTTCTTGTTTTGTTTTGTTTTCTGGCCTAGAAAAACACTGCATGGTCACTTAACGAGGAGCTTTCTTAGCTGTGAGCTTCCTGGTAAAGGTGATGACTGCATAACCATATGTGTTATAGGTCCATTCGATTGGCCTGCGCTCTGTGAACTGTGAGGGTGGAACCGATGAAAGAATTGATGCAGGCGGAGCATATTCAGTGACTTTTCAGCGAAGTTCTCCTGCAGTGCAACAGTTTTCCTGCTGTTTCAAATAGCTGTAATCGACTGCCACAGCAAAAGTCGCGACTGCTTTGCTGCAGTGTACACTGCACTGTGATCTCTGGTGGCCATGGACATAGTTCTTCAGCAGTACTTGTACATTTTAACTCTGTGACCTGTTGCGTTACTGTTTGATATGATAATGCTTCATTCCTTCGTGTCTGCAGCATGCCGTCATGAATTTGTTTTGTTGAGAAATTCTTTTTGTACGTGTAAGAAATGATGGATTGATCTTCACATTGCTTTTTTTGTGTGTTGTCATGTTGACTCACTTCAACACTTATTCTTTGAGTACTTGAAAAGGGAAGATTATTTCTGGTGTCATAGCTTTTGTAAATCGGGAGTACTCTCGAAGGTGTAGTATGGCTTTCTTTTAATGCAACAACTAATCCTTTTATACATATTAATTGTCAACCTGCTCTCTTACTTCAGGACGTGCAGCAACTTCCAATATTAGTTTGGCAAGTGCAATACGGATATTGGCATTTCTTTCACAAATTGCAGGATTCATGCGCAGCGAATTCACTGTTTCCGGCCTTTTGCAAGATTGCAAGAGCAGGCTTCGTGCAGGAAGTATCTGTGCGGGCACTAAACTGCCATGAATTACTTGACACAGTACGAGGAAGTTGAATGCTTGAGTGCCCTCAGCTAAAAGTGACATTTAAAGTAATGCATGTTGTAACTTATACCTTATATATTGTCATTAAGTGTATAATTCATTTTTGTCACTCTTTGTGATGTACATTGGGCAAGAAGTCCTCACATATAGAATGAAAGACACAGGAATACATGTTCAATGCCCTATACGCATAGCAATACCCTTAGTAAAACAGTTCATTGATATAAATGAGTCTTGAGCAAATTGATCCTGTAAAGAAACAATGAGGCAATGTTTACACTAAGAGCTGGTAAGTCACTACATCCTGCGAACACTGCATTGCTCCAATGTCACTTGCGTTTCACAGCATGCAGCCATCTTCATTGCTAGTGTCCTTGCTCCTTTTTTTAGAAATCGCACATGATGTGCCCATATTAAACAGTTAGCACTATCAGAGCAAACTGTAGTATTATCTGGCAACTAGTTTCCACTGCTGGCTGTGCATAGTGATGCAGAAGTTCATCCTCATTCAGAATTGTTCATTGGCGCATAATAATCACAGGTGGCTACTATGCGGCGATGAAACAGCTGTGCCAATTGTGTCAAGAGTGGTCCTTTGTGCCATTATGCTCCAAAACAGAATTTTAGTAGAGAAATGCGCCGAGCCTGTGCCAAATGAAGTATAACAATGAAAGCCTCTTTATGTTGATGCAGCGTCAGTAGTAAAACCAAAGTCTAAAGTGCGCCGCTGTCGTCGTCACCCTGAAAGTCAACTGAGAGGCCATAGCTATGGATATAGCCAATGTCGTGGATAGTAGTACTTGGTTGTTTATTTTTATGTAACAGGGAAAAAATGAAAGTAAGAAAATTGCTGCCGACCAAACTGTAAATGTCTAACTACATCTGAAAAGACGGGGAAAGAGGATAGGGACAAAAAATAGAGTAAGGGGAAAGGAACTATTTATATACTCTACGACGAGGTGAAGATCTTAAATAAATAAATAAAAGCAACTATGCTGTCGGTCCCTTATGTGATGCCCTGTAAAGGGTCCTTAACGGTATGATGATGATGGTTCTCCGTTCACTGTTTTCGTACTTGTCTTGTATTTTTATACGTTGGATTTTCCAGTGTACTGCTACACTACGGTCTTCTTTGTTCGTGCCGTATATGTATAAGTTTGCTATTACTTGTACCAACGTGGCACACAGCCTGCTTAAGAAGAAGGTTTTTGTAGTGATAATTCAGAGTGTATTATTTTTGTTTTCCTGTGTTTATGTTTTTGACCCATGTTACCAGTGCTCACGTGACTTGATTGTGCCTATAAACATTGTTTTGTCTCCAGGGATCCTTTTAATTGCGAGACTAGCTTTGCCGTCGCTTCTTTCCTTCTTGTCTGTACTTGTGTTTGCACTGAGCTACTTAAGATGAAGCTACACCAACTTGCCAAGGTGTCAGTTCTGGTAAGTTTAATGTCAGTGCAATAGAAATTACATATATTTGGGAGGTGTGCTTTCAGATTGTGATATTGCTTGTAACTACAGTTTGCTGCCTGAACAACGGAACATGTACCTTTTCCTTTTCATTCTTTCTGTGCAGCCCAGTAGAACCGTTTAGTTTTTTGTGTGAAATATATTTACACTGTTTTTCTGTAATTATCCATAGGTTATGCAACTGGGCATAATCAAGTTCAGACCGGTCTGAACTTTAATTTTTTCGGTCCAGAGTTTAACTGCAAATAAACTTTTTTTCTGCTGAAGTGGAATGAAAGTAAAAGTTGTGGTTTGACAATCTGGTCACAATGTGTCTCGGCTGTGGTGTAGTGACATTGCCCGAACTTACGCAGGGTAGAGAACTATGGCAGCCAGGCGTCGTCTCATCGACATCGGGGCCAACCTGACCGGTGGGTGAACACTCACTGTTCATGCACCTCCCCTTCAGGCAGCAATTCATCATATCACAAACTTAGTTTCACCACATTTCTTGCACCTTCGGAATCATTGAACGCCTACTGCAGCAGAACAGATAAGAATTTTACAGCAAAGCTGGTAAATGCAGTTTGGCTACGGTTTTCAAGTGGTGACTAAGGCCAGCTTGTGACGGTGGGGTTGGTACCAAATGTCCAAAAGCAGCTAGCAATGCATCCTGTGTCGGAGCCCCAAATTTGCTTTGAAACCAGATTATGAAGAGCTATAAAAGAAAAATTACCCTGCGTATACCTAAGTCAAATAGGCAAGAACTTCTTTGCGTGGTATACCTTCGCCACCAATCTCTAATTTTTCTTTCTCACATCACGTTTCACTGATTCTTAGTTCGTCAGCTAGGAGGGGCCTGAATAGACAAACATTTGCTGGGTATTGTATGTTGGCTTTTTGACTAAGATAAATTTTGGAATCTGTTCTAATGAGCATGTTTGTGCCATGCCATTTCATTTTTAAATGATAGAAGATACCCAGGCCTCTCAAAAACTTTGACAGTATATATTGATGTGAATTGAAAGATTAGTCAATCATTTGCAAAGTCTTGAGTAGATTTCGGGCAGCGGAAAAACTGATCCCTAGTACTTTGAAGGGTGTGAGAAGCCACATATACAGCTTAGCTGTCTTTGATGTATCAGTTGCTCAGATTGGCACACCTGCGAAAGTTTTCATTTCTTCATTTGGCTTTGTCAAGTTTACAAAATATGTACTTTAACTTGCGAGCTCTCTAGCAGAACAGCATTACATGTCCAGCATACTTGGAAAGCAAGCATCGAGCCACTTGAAAAATATGCATCATGTAAAACAATGTGAGAGACAATGAAAGAAGGGAAACTGCTGCATTACATCATACTGGGGCCAAGAGCAAACACCCAGATGTCTAGCTTCCAAGTCCTTTCACTAAAACACTTTGTACGTATTGAAATGTACAGCAAAAGTCTAATCAGAAGTGTCTCAAGATGTATGCGACACATTTTAAGGATCATTTTTTTCATCAGTGCCTTTGCTATAATGCACAAGATTGTACACACAGAACCTGCAACAGATATTCACTCACACTTATGTCGAACACAGGGCTTCAAAATAATGGCACCAGCTAGATGCACAGAGGTTCTGGGACTTAAAATTTACACGTCATCATCTATTATAGATATTAGGCTCTGTGAATGTAAAACTGAATACGTACTTTGTTTCTTAGTCCACCTTGGCTCCTAATGTTTTAGTTCAGAGGCATACTAAAAAATTCAGCACCAGCAAAGTAGTAAGTAATGGTAAGTTGTAATGTTTGCTTGCCATTGTTAGCACAGAAGCTTGAGGCATTGTTTTTCACAATGTCATAGCAGCTGAATTGTAGACTTGAAACAGGTCAGCCCACAACTTAAGCTACTAAATGATGTGTAATGGTAAATAAGAGTGCCAGCTATAGGTGACTCTTTTCTACTCAACTGTTTGCATTGAAATTTTCCACGAGGTTGTCATTTCGGGATAGATGTAGATCAGTACCACATTTTGGTATATTACTTGCGAATTTTATGGATAATAAACTTGAAGTACTGTACTATTCACCCAATTCTAATATACCCTCACTTGTAACAAATGTATGCTTCTCTTGGCCAGAACACTAAAATGAAAAAAGCGATGTACTTACTTGTTCGCTCATGAGATTTTCATGATAAGATTCAGAGCTACTGTGATTTATTCTCACTTGGACAAAGGAATTTATTGCATTCGAGCTACAGTGTACCAGACACCTCATTGTTGCTGTAGGATGCTTCCTTATAACTATCATTAGCCCATAGCCCTTCACCTCCAGTGTCGTCCATTGTATTTGAAATATCACGTTTGATTAATGCCCTGCCAATCATGGTAGCCTAACAAACGTACAGAGTGGGAACGATCCTACAGCTACTGCAGCTCCTACAGCTGCATTGCCTTGTGGATTGGATTGGATTTATGTTACTGAAAAGAAGGCGTGTAAACGGGAGGAGGAATGAAAAGGACAGTACAAGCATGACTTACAGCACATACATAGACAAGGGACAGCAAGAATGACGAAAGACAAGTGCAGAAACACTTGAACACCTTTTCGTTCCTCCTGGTGTCTGTATTGACACACCTGCCTTTTTGTTGTGAGGGGTGGCGAGGGCCGGCTGCTGGCCGAAACGTAATTAAGGCTCGAGAACCATTAATAACGCACTTTATTAGAAGGCATGGCGCCTCCAAGAACGCGACTAGACGCGACGACAGTCAACGCGCGTACTCCACTCTCGCGCACATTTCTCACACTAGGCTTGGCCGGCTTGGCTTCAGGGCTGGCTGTGTGCTGAGGCTGGTAGGTGGCGCTACTAGTCAGACCGCTTACATCCAGCCCCTCTTTGTTTGACCAAGTCCCTTTGGTCTAGGAAAAGGCATTGCTTGATGTCTTCACAGCGAGAATAGTCCAAGCACTCGGGTGGACGTCCTGGGAGTGGCGATCGCTGTAGGTCTGCTGAGCTGTGGTGGGTCATGAAAGCAGTTTTTGCTTGATCTCCTTCACGCATACGAACAGTCATCTTATTTAGGGGCACATAGTTGGCACAAAGGCACTTCTTACTGCCTCTGCTAACAACTACTGCGGGGAATGCCCAAGGTCCTAAGGCTGGAAGAATGATGCCTTGGCGAAGGAGTGTGCTTGTCTGGGCCTCAAGAAAACGATGGTCTGCAGCTGAGTACCGGTAGGGAGATCGACTGTATGGCACGGCGTCAGGAAGAAGGTCAATTGCATGTTCGACACCTTTGTATAAGCCCAAGTCATCCTCTCCATGAGCGAATACTTCAGCGTGTTTTGACGTTGGGTTGTAAGTTCCTGTTGTTGAGGCACTGGCAAGTGGCTACCTAGCTGCACAGCAGGCAGGGATGGGTTAATATGAACCTCAATTGTCGAGGAAGCAGCTCGGTTAGACGTAGAAGAGAAGCTGTAGGGGCTTGAAACATCATTGTGGCAAGATAGTGCCAACCACGGGGGCTCGTCTGGTCCTGGTAGTGGCGACTGCTGTAGGCCTGCTGAGCTGTGGGGTCCAGGTACACAGTGACCGAAAGATGACCCTTGGATCATAACAGCATTCGCCATCCGTGGCAGCAGTCGTTCATGGCATGGCACACTTGTGGCTGTTGGAGAATGGCGGATTTCAGTTGGTAGGGGCGGCTGAAACACCAACTGTGCTTGGCTTGAGGAAAACCAGTCTTCACCCAATATAAGTGGCACAGCATTATTATTGAGGGCGGCTGCTTCGACCAACCCGGTGATAGGTCCAACAGAAATCGTCAGATGGCACCAGCTGGAGTTACTGATGTTCCTCCAACGACGACTAGAGGAGGTCTAGTCCAGGGCAGGAGGGGCAAGGAGCTGACCAGGCTACGTGAAACAAGTGTCACTTTAGATCCACTGTCTGGAAATGCATCTACTTGGCCAATCCCAGCAATTGTGGCGTCGACAAGAGCACACTGAACCAGAGATCCATCAAGGGTCTCGGAAGGGCTGCTGTGGAGAGCTGGCGAAAGATGTGTTGTAGATGTTGGAGCAGTAGATCTAGACGGGCACTTGGATGCGAGATGTCCCTTTTGACGGCACTGAAAACACACAGCTTCGGCCAAGTTCTGGCCAGGACGGTAGGCAGGAGCACCATGCTTAGCTGAGATAGTGAGGTATCTAGCCTCTCGTTGGTCTGGTGGTAGGGCTGAGATGCGCTGTGGCCGGCCTGGTTTTGTCTGACACAGCTTGGGGGTTCGTGTACTCTGTGCTACGTGGAGGTGCCTGTGGGCTTGGCATTGTTAATTTGGCACTTGGATACTCTGTGCGTGGGGCTCGAAAGGGACGAATGGCTTAATGCTTGGTCAAGCAGAGTTACAATGTCCATATACGCTGCGACTGTCTCTGGGCGCTGCGCTGCAATAGTAGTGGCCAGGTGCACGTCGGCGATGCCCTGAAGGGCGTACTCTATGCGCTGGGGATCGGTGAGGGTAACTGGGCATCCAGAGATTAGCTTAAACTTCGCGAGAGAATAGCTGACAAGGTTTTCTCCGTGCGCCTGCACGCGACAAGTGACTGCTTGTTGCCACTGTAGCAAGGTTTGCTTGGCACTGAATTGGTCTAGGAATGCTTGTCTGAAGGTTTCCCACGTTGGGACATTGACGACCGAATGACGGCTTTCCAATCAGCCGGCTGCTCCGCGAAGTTTTCCCAGGGCGACGGCGAGTAGGGTTGAAGGTTCCCACGAAGCCAAGTTTCGAGTTCGTTCCAACTCTTCAACCCAGTGGGACGCTGAAATGCTGCCAGTCTCCACTGTATGTAGGAAGCGATGCGGAGAGGTCTGGAAGGGTAGTGACTTGAACTGGGGCTGCAGCTCGTTGCGACACGTGAAGGAGCTTGCTGAAGTAAACCCGTCAGCAACTCGGTAGTTTGGGCTGCGTTGAGGCTTGGCGGGAGCGGCGCAGCGTTGCAACGCTGGGTGGACGCGGCGGAGTCTGGGGAAGGCAAAGGAGGCGTCGTTGGGCGGTTTTGGGCGATGTCGGCGATAAGGCGACTTATTATTTCTTCCTTCGACCCGGTAGCGTCGAGGTTTCGGCGAGCCAACTCTTCACGGAGGTAATCCACTGTAAAGCCTGCGAGATCCGCCGGCGTCGCGTCACTCCAATTCACGAGCAGGCATGGCGGTTGACAAAGCAGCACAAGAGTCACGAGAAACGATAAGGCGAGTAGGGCGAACCGTTTGGGCACTGCAGGCAAGCTACTTCATCGGGCGGGCAGGCGTCAGCACGACGGTCGGCGAAACACAAAGGGCGAAGGCGCGAAATGGCTAAGACGAAGCGGGCGAGAGGCTGCGTCGGGCGGCCGGAGCTGAACAAAGGAAGGAGCGTTGGCTGGCGACTCACTTCACGAGGCGGGCGAGAGGCAATGTTTCAGGCATGGTTCGGGGTCGACTGCGCCAGTTGTGAGGGGTGGCGAGGGTCGGCTGCTGGCCGAAACGTAATTAAGGCTCGAGAATACAATTAATAACGCACTTTATTAGAAGGCATGGCGCCTCCAAGAACTCGACTAGACGCGACGACAGTCAACGCACGCACTCCACTCTCGCGCACCCTTCTCACACTAGGCTTGGCCGGCTTGGCTTCAGGGCTGGCTGAGTGCTGAGGCTGGTAGGTGGCGCTACTAGTCAGACCGCTTACAACACACACACACGCACGCACGCACGCACGCACGCACACACACACGCACGCACGCACGCACGCACACACACACACGCGCACACGCACACACGCACACACGCACGCACACACACACACAAACAGGGCGCTGTGCGTGCGTGCGTGCACGCCACTCACTTGGAACAAATATAATGGCAACAAACAAAAATTGCTATGCCAGCATATTCGCTACCTCCTTCTGCAACTACAGCCTTTAGGACGTGTATGGATTTCCGCGAAAGATCTCTATATAGCTGTGTATAGCATGAAGACAAAGCATCATCATCAGCAGCATATATTTATGTCCACTGCAGGGCGAAGGCCCTGCGATCTCCAATTACACCTGTCTTGCGCTAGCTGATTCTAACTTGCGCCTGCAAATTTCCTAACTTCATCACCCCACTCAGTTTTCGGCCGTCCTTGACTGCGCTTCCCTTCTCTTGGTATTCATTCTGTAACTCTAATGACCCACCACTTATCCATCCTACGCATTACATGGCCTGCCCAGCTCCATTTCTTTCTGTTGATATCGATTAGAATATCGACTATCCCTATTTGCTCTCTGATCCACGCCGCTCTCGTTCTGTATCTTAACGTTAGGCCTAACATGTTTCGTTCCATCTCTCTTTGTGAGGTCCTTAACTTGTTCTCGAGCTTCTTTGTTAACCTCCAAGTTTCTGCACCAAATGTTAGCACCGTTAGAATGCATTGATTGTACACTTTTCTTTTCAACGACAGCGCTAAGCTCCCAGTTAGTATTTGGCGATGCCTGCCGTATGCACTCCAACCCAATTTTATTCCCCTGTAATTTTCTTTTTCATGATCAGGGTCTCCTGTGAGTAATTCACCTATATAAATGTACTCCTTTACAGACTCTAGAGGCTGACTAGCGATCCTGTATTCCTGTTTTCTTGCCAAGCTATTGAACATTACCTTTGTCTTCCGCATATTAATCTTAACCCCACTCTTACACTTTCTCGGTTAAGGTCCTCGATAATCTGTTGTATTTCGTCCCCATTGTTGCTGAATAGGACAATGCCATCTTCAAACCGAAGGTTGCTGAGATATTCGCCATTGATCCTCACTCCTAAGCCTTCCCAGTCTAAGAGCTTGAATACTTCTAAGCATGCAGTGAATAGCATTGGAGAGATTGTCTCTCCTTGTCTGACCCCTTTCTTGATAGGTAAATTTCTACTTTTCTTCTGGAGAACCAATGTAGCTGTGGAATCATTGTAGATATTTCTCAAGATATCCACTTATGCCTTATGTACTCTGATTACGCAATGCCTCTGACTGCTGGTATCTCTACTGAATCAAATGCATTTTCATAATCTATGAAAGCCATATACGTAGAGAGGTTGATGGTACTGCGCAGATTTCTCGATTACCTGATTGATGACATGGATGTGATCCTTGTAGAATATCCCTTCCTGATGCCAGCTTGTGCTCTTGGTTGGTTGAAGTCAAGTGTTGCCCTGATTCTATTGGAAATTATCTTGGTTACTGAAAGCAAGCTAATGGGTCTATAATTTTTCAGTTCTCTAACGTCTCCCTTCTAATGGATTAGTATAATGTTGACATTCTTCCAGTTATCTGGTACACTTGCAGTCGTGAGGCATTGCGTATAAAGGGCCGCAAGCTTTTCAAGCATGATATCTCCTCCATCTTCGATTAAATCGACTGTTATCCCATCTTCTCCAGCAGCTTTTTCCCTGGTCATGTCTTGCAAGGCCCTTCTAACTTCATCGCTAGTTATAGAAGGAGCCTCTGTATCCTGTTCATCACTACTTCAAATAAAGTAGCTTGGCTGCCCTGGGCACTGTACAGGTGAGTATAGAATTCTTCCGCTGCTTTTACTATGTCATCGAAATTGCTTATGATATTGTCCTGCTTATCTTTCAATGCATCATCTTGCCTTGTCCTATGCCAAGTTTTCTTTTCACTGATTACATGCTGCGTCCATATTTAGGGCTTCCTCAATCTTCCTCACATTATAATTGCGAATATCTCTCATTTTATTCTTGTTGATCAGTTTTGACAGTTCAGCTAATTCTATTTTAACTCTTGAGTTTGGCACTTTCATGCTTTGTCATTTATTAGGTCCTTTGTTACTTGGGAGAGCTTACCTGCTGGTTGCCTTGGTGCCTTACCTCCCACTTCAATTGCGGCTTCTGAGATCAACCTATTTATGGTTTCATTCATTACCTCTATGTTTTCTTATCTTTATGAAGATGAAGAAACCTCTATAGAATAGCCTACAGAAAGTCTATCGACTTTGTAGAGATGTTTATAAACTTGATATTGACTGCCTAAAAACATTATTTAAGATAGTCATGGCAGGTTTAGGTTATGGTTACCAATCAAATGCCGTCAGGCATGATAACGGAATACGGTGGATCACTTATAGACCTTTTACAGCACTATACCCATGGGTGCCGCCATGATTGCTCACGTGACAGCGCCCGCCGTTGAGCGCCTTCTTATCGGTGTTTGCTCACTTGTTTACAGTGGTCACGGCGGCCGCAGGCACGGCCATCGGGGTGAGCAGTGAGGGGATAGACGACAGAAGGCGCTGGTTAAAGCTGCTGAGGCAGTGTGAGTATACCTTTAATTTATCCATTCTGTTTGCGCTGCAATCTTAATAGCTTGAAAGCTTATCGGCTAAAGGCGACAAATGAAGCAGCCTGATATTTGATTTTACCATTTATATTCTTGTCTTTACAGCGATAAATTTCTAGGGCTGTTAAGGCCGTACGCTTTTTGTCGTCATCGTCAACTGTATGTGAAACAATTTTGTTCGGGAATAGGTGTGTGCTGGCGCGCAGAAAATGCCTGTTTGCGACCTGCACCGACCACGGTGGTTGGTTCCGGCCACTAATTCTTGTCACAAGTGCTGATCAGATGACTTGGAGATGGTTTTCTGATTATTTACATCACAGATTAGCATATTTTAGCTTACGTTTTGTTCTGAGGTGATTTCTTCATGTTTATTTGCGCTCTGTCATTATCATGTTTCTGTTTCCTCATAATGTCTTCGTCTTATTTCCAATGGTGTAGTAAATCGTGTGTGCATCATTCCATATTATACAATTTTGATCATCTATCCACTCCTGCATGGAGCCGAGGAGGGCCTGCAGTATGGAAAATAAACAAATGTATTTGCGCACTGCATGGACCAAAATTGTACAAGTGGCCTGCGATCGCTGCCTGCTGTTTGTTTCCCGGCGCAGAAATAAGCATCGCGGTGCCCAGCCTATTACTCCACATTTGAATTCGCTGTTATGAAATGTTGTATATGCAAAGTTGGTATGAAAAGTTGGTATGGAAAGTTTTTGTTATGGAAGGTTATGGGAAGTTGCTCGAGTAAATCGCGTTTGCGTGGAGAGGACGTAGCGCTGACTAGCATGCCTATCGAAATTAAACATTCCGTAATATTTTGTGCCAGCGATGGCGGTAACGCAGCGTTGTTGCTGCAGGTGGTGTTAACCTGGAAGTCATTGCCGGTAATG
Source organism: Dermacentor silvarum (assembly GCF_013339745.2). Taxonomy (NCBI): domain Eukaryota; kingdom Metazoa; phylum Arthropoda; class Arachnida; order Ixodida; family Ixodidae; genus Dermacentor; species Dermacentor silvarum. The sequence goes on along the minus strand of NC_051155.1, from coordinate 243,361,683 downwards.
CCCGTAGTAAATACGGGCATTCCTTGCGCAGCCTAGGCGATGAAGCTGGCCCACATGTCTCACCCCACACATTCAACTTTCTGTCTCAGTTCTTGCAGTTGACGACAAAGCACGTCTATTCTCAGCTCTTCCACATTTTAAATAAATAGTATTAAGTGATATCTAGTCTCTCGCTGGAACGTTGCTGGACGGCGAGCGGTGGCTGATGCCTGCTTGCTCTCGATTCAGAAGGCGTTCAATGGCAGCAGGCCAGTGGCGGCCCCTGGTGCACGGTATGCCGACTGCTCGCTGTAAAAGGTCTATACGAGTCAGGGTAGGCGCAGTGCGAACGGTCAAGCAGTTATTAAGCGGGCGCCTCACCTGACCAGGCTCGGAACATCTGACGCACAAAGTAGCTTATGAAGCCAAGCTGCGAGGTGGAGATTTTGCAAGTGACGCGGTCGAAGGCAGGCATCACGACGGGCAAGCCTCGCCGCTTCTCCTCGTCCGTCTGCACATTTGCGAGAATAGTAAGCCGCGAGCAAGTCTGTATATGCAATTAACGGACGAAGTTTCGACGCAGGTAGAATACACTGGCATGAGACACAGAATGCAGTATATATGACCCGCGTGGCTCATTTCGCAACAATACTTAATTAATAAACACGGGTTGCACTTATAGCGGCAGGACGAGAATACAGTAGCGCTAACGAGTCGAACGAAACCGCGCAGAGCATGCAGAGGCTTTGTCTCTTGATATACAAAGCCCTCTCCACACAGCCACGGCGTGCTGCACAGGATGAGGATTCGCAATAACGTCTTGGTGAGCTTAGTTAATGCATATATGCTAGCGTAATTGTCTGCACGTAACGGTCGACATTGCTTTGCATCTCTGACATATCCTTCCTGTTTCGCTTTCTATCTCAGCAAGCGCACTTGCGCCCATGTATGTATTCTGACACGAAGCAGACCTTGAACTCGATTGGTAGTTTGCGTTCGTCCTATCAACGTGTTCAAGTGTGGCATTTTCTTTTATCACGCAGGCTAGCAATATGATTTTCCACGCCGTTGCTCCTCGTACCCCACTCTGTTCTCCGCCGAACACACACCTCCTTAAATCCCCGAATGTTAAATTTTGATATGTATACCTATGGTATAACAATTTCAGTTCTGAACTTGACAACGTGGACATAACAGTCTGACGCATCTCAGTGAAGAAGCTCGTCAATGACCACTGTGTATCCGTAATTCTAATAAATATTGCTCATATACCTGGGCGCAATACTCTTCGGCGATTCGCTGCGCCCACTGGATGCACAGGTGAATCGGCCGTGCCGGGTTGGACACGTCAGAGCACTTGATGAGCATTCGTTTGATGAGGATGATGTTCTCGGAGGAGCGCAGCATGTTATCGTCTTCATCCTACACAGTGAATTAAGGAAATGTATAAAGGCCTTGAATGCTCTACATATATGGTGATTGTAAGGAGGAAAGAGACGCCTACTCTGCAGCCCTTAAGGAAGCACGGCGCAGAACGCGCGTTTGTTCTCCGCCGTGCGTTCACTCCCCGTGAAAGAGCGCGTCCCTCGCGCCCTTTCACTCGCACATACAGCGTTCGGCGGCGCGCGGCCACGATTTCATCTCCATTGACGTCATACGGAACCTCACGGCGACGGCGACGGCGACGCCGACGGCAGAAATCTGCTTTTGAGTGTCCATATAATTGCTATCGCAATAAAATTTGCGTTCATAGCGGTCATGGTAGGACACTGCTAATTAGTAGTGCAAATTACCGTGCTGAGTAACTTACAACATTTCAAGGGACGCTAACACTGAACTTGGGACACACCCTTGGGACAAACCCTTGGGACACTAACACTGAACCCATATGGGATGTAGTACATCGCACCTAGTTTGAAAGCGGGCCTAGCTACCTCAACATTAAACGTCGTATCGCCTTGGAGTGGTTTCTGGAAGGCGTTGAGGAACTTGGAAAGGTGCTCGAAGTGCTTGGTCATCTCAGTGGCCAGTACCATGTCGATGACGGACGCTCGCACCATGCGGTATGTGTCACGGTCCAGCTTGTGGAAAATGTTCACCTTTTCGTCTGAAAGCGTCAGCATGAACGCGATCGCTGCATGGTGGCTCTCCAGCACAGACCTGCGGCCAAAGAGTTTCGTATAAATTCGTAAAGAGTTTCGCGGCCTCGCGCTTGCAGCGAAACGCCATAGCCGCTAAGCCACTATAGTGGGTTATTGAACATCTACACAGTATAACAAACACAAAAGGAAAGCGAGAACGGGCCGAATGAGTGTGTAAACCATGTGATCGGCAAGAGATGAATGATTCTACACAAATCGCCTTGCGCTTGGAAGGATAATTAACCGGATCCTAATGGGCCCCGAAGCTACAATGCGGTATATGAAAGAGCCGGAACTGTCTGCACCAGGCCCGTAGCCAGGAATTTTTTTCAGGGGGGGGGGGGGGGGGGGGGGGGGGGGTTACTTGCTGAAGGCCTTGACTGTTTGAGGAAAGCACCTATTTGTCAGTAATTATTTTTGGTGAAAATCGCAGTATGTAAATCATGCGACTTGTTAAATACTATATTATTAATAGTTTTATATGTTTTGTTTCGAGATTAATCTTCCTAATAGTATATTATTTTTATAAGGCCGATTCGTCTCAATATCATCATCATCAGCCTATATTTATGTCCACTGCAGATGAAGGCCTCTCCCTGTGATCTACAATTACCCCTGTCTTGTGCTAGCTGATTCCAACTTGCACCTGCAAATTCACCCACTACATCACCCCACCTAGTCGCAATATATTTCATTAAGAAAAATAAAAGAGCGTTACCGGGCGGGGGGGGGGGAGGGGGGGGCATTTCCGGGGGGGGGGGGATCCTATGTCCCCCCCTCCCCTGGCTATGGGCCTGGTCTGCAGACATTCCTTCGCAATCCGTAGGTTCATTAAAATGTACGCCTTCACTGTCTGCTAGCATCCGCAAACCGAATATGATGGAATTAGCAATTCACCGCCAATGCATTTGAAGGTAAAGACATATCTGTAGACCAACTCTGTCCAGTCGCCAAGAAGTGAACAGTATGTGCGCGTGCATTGGCAAGGCGCTTCCTACACCTCCTGCTAAGAAAATTCCCAAAATGGTTTCGAGGTAAATTGAATCAAAACTTCTTTGTTACTTCCGCGTCGGGAAGTAAATTCAAGCATGAAACTTTCTTATCCCTAATTGACGTAGGCATTTTAGTCGAATCTGCTATGTACCGTTCCATCGAGCGAGCGAACTTCGGCGCCATGCAACTTTGGTCACTCCCCTTTCTCCGAAACGACTGTTCCTGCAAATACACTGTGTAGAGTGGTGCTGGACGAGTTGGTTTCCGTTCTATTATGTCCTCGGTCCTTTCAATGTCCTCTACATTCATTACGCATGTGTCGACTAACGGTGGCAGCTCCACCTTGAAAAAGAAAGGTTCACTCGATGGAGAAGACGTCGGTGAGCTAATCAGTTAATTATTGTTGGAGCGCACTTGTGGGCACGTTCACGAACACGAGACAAACTCGAAGTTCACTGTTGTTAACCCGCCTTCCCAAGGCACATGGTTCAACCTCAGTCTCAACAAGTGTAGCTAATCGACATGCTACAGACATGCTCACCCACTACTGGCAGTAACAGTTTCTGCCAGTTTTATTTCTAGACTATGTTCAGAGGGTGCCACTCTCTGTGTATCAAGTAACATCAGCGCTCATGTACCGCGGTATTAGTTCCGACAAAGAAGGCGCACCGGTCATTGTAGAGGATTGCCAGTTCGTGGTCAGAGTTGGAGAGGAACTGGCTCGACTTTCCGGGGTGGTCGATGTCATGTACCACCGCCGATATAAGACATATGGCCTCGTCCAGTGGGTCGAAGATGTCCTGCAAAACGCCGGTGGAACGCGCGCTTCGTTCGCATGTGGTTTGTCTGCCACAGTACAGCAAAACTGCTAGAACGCTTTTCACAGAGAACCAGCATCAACAGGCACAGCAGGTCGTGCGCCGTTTACAGACTGTGCAAGCGCCGACAGCGAACCTTGTTTATGGCCGTTCATACGTCACGTAATTGAAGCAAATCTGGAAAAAAACTTTATGAACATGCTTATGAACCATGGTGTCTTTGCTAATGCAATCTTACGTTATCAGCATGCTTTAGTTCGAGGCCAGCTCCGATTGCCGTATCCAACGCAAGTAAAAAGCAAGAACTCCCTCTATAAGTAACCGCTCAACCGACTTTCATAAACATTTATGCATGCAATAATTATGGTAATATACCTGCTATATCAGTTAGCAAGTTAATGCTAGCAAACTAATACACTTGCTATAGGACCGAATAGAACTGAGTGTTATATAAAAAATCTGCTCCCAGAGCTTCATGTGTTTATATCAATGCCGGTAGTTTTACTTGAAATAGTTTCACTGGTGGCCATGTGAGAGCATTTCTGTTTGACATATTTGGATTGTGATGGCAAGTGACAAAGCGTCCTTTAATGTAGTTTGCAATCGTGTCACGTGTATAGTATTTTTAACCGATGACAAAGGCATAATTTCATTAGCATTAATTACAGCGCACACAAGTACTGCACTGCAATTAATGCAAGGCTACTGCAAGGTTAGAGATCGTGAGCATTAACATCTAAAGCAAGGTTTCTACATATGCTTCTTTATATCGCTTAACGTGCTTTCCGGGTTTAACATTTATCGTGTTGTCGTAACAAATTAATCGATCTGCATGTCAATTTATTTGGCTGTCTACAATTTAAGTGAGGACAGGACGTACAGCTTCCCTGCGGTATTTTCTATGAAAGTGCATGTAAATCACAGCGTTTTATTTCTGGGTAAAAGCTTAAAATGAAATGAAAGGGCAGGAGGAAAGCTTTCAGTATTCGTTTGGTACCAAGCTTAAGTATAATAACCGAGTAAAACGCGCAGAATGAAACTAAAAGAATCTTGTCAGATGACACGCCTTTTTCCGTAGCTTGAGCAGGAAGTAGGCAGTGGCTTGCATGACGTCACCGGCGTGCGTTGAGTTGTGGTACGGGTTGTCCAAGTAGTGAGACTCCATCAGTTTCAGCCAGTTGCGAATGGTGGCGTCGTCGGTCTCCAAGCTCACGTGCACATTCATCTTTGAGAACAGTGACATGCCCAACCAGATGAGTGGCCTGTAAAAAAAAAATCGCTTCATCGCTTCTCATTTACGAATCCCAACTATGCAATCGTATTATTTCAAGCGCTTTTAATTGTAGGATAAAAATCAGCAGCCCTTCCCCTGTCGAGAAAATGGGGGTAAGCGAAGCTTGTCGGTGCAGTAATTAGGGCAGTAACGCCCCTGCGCCACGCGGAGGGCCTGCGTACGTCGTCAGCAAACAGTGCCACATGAGATAAAACAAAAGTAGGGCTATCGTTTATATAAATAAGAAAAAGAAAAAGAGGCCGAGCACATGTAGGACCTTGTGCTATGCCGGAGTTGACTGGACTTGGTGAGGAGATTGCATTGTGAGCTAAAACAAATTGGGAGCAGTTAAACAGAAACCATTCGAGCAAGGTGCGATGTTTGCTGTATAAACTAAGTGCAACTTGTAGAGTAATAACTTTTTTTTAAAATCTAAGACGATAGAATCGACTGACAAACCATCGTCAAGGAGTATGTTTAGCTTTTGCGTGAGGCAATATGAGTTGTGTTTCAAATGAATATGTTTTGCGAAAGCATTCTTGTGAATGTGTCAAAGTGAGTGGCATTGACAAACGACCACATTTGAAAACGTATGTTCAAAAATCTTTCATAAAATGCCGGTAAGTGAAATCGGCCGCTAAGTTAATGGCGAATGCTTGTTACTTGATGTAGTGGAATTAGATAAACCACATTCTAATCCTAAGGTAGAGAGTCATTGTGAAATGACCGCTGCAAAATCGGTGCAGTGTATTTCAGGAATAACAACGTGTACTTTTGAGAACCTTTCGGATTAACTAAACTTGAATTATTTAGGGCTGATTAAAACAAACGATGATGACTTGACAAGGCAAATAAAGCTTATTAGTCCCGTCGTGGTATGAATAAGCCGTGACATGTTAGGTCCATATTCTCACCGTTACTCCAACGCAGCCTGAGATAGCGAGTCGTAAACATAAAATAAAGCTAAACCCTGCTGTGTAGCTTGACAGGCTCTGTAGACATGCTCTGCGGACATGCAAAGCTAGACATAATCTGTAGCAGTGGAAGGCATGAGCCTTTCGTCATTGATTCTATCAAAGAATTATCTTCTATGGGCGTACGCACCGCCGCGCCGTGAGTGTTTCCAGCTCGATGATATCAAACTCCCACTTGACGTCGTTCTCCAGCAACTCCGCTATCTTAGGTGGTGCCGTCGACAGGCTCGGAACCCCGACGCTGGGCGTCGTGCTTGCGGCGCTCACTGCGTACGTAACGTGCACAGATCAGAACGGTTTAGAGGTGGTCATTCACCGTGCATGGGCAGCGGCAGGAGAAGCGACAGCACAAACCTCTCCTCTGCATCACCTCGTGGGACAACCGCCGGACGCCCATTGGTCTCTGTGGCTGTCCGACCTGCAGGTGAAAAGCACCGACGCTCATACACCAACACTATAACAGGGCGCTCCTGCTGGCGTATTTCTACGCAAATGCAGCTGTCTAAGAGCAGCTTCAAAAATGGGAGTCTGACGAAGGCGCTACAAGCGCTTCCCTGCTGGCGATAGATTTTCGACCTCCTCCATTCGTGCAATGAACTCTTCACTGTCACTGTATAGTTGCTACTGTATAGCACACCTTGACTTGGTTCATTCGTCCTGGGTTTTACTATAATAACAAATAGCTGTATGACATCACAATGTCATCAGCATGCTCGGCCTAAAGCATGAGAATTTGGGCTTGTCGGTATACTCACTCTAAGAAAATGACTGTAGCGCAGGCATTTTGGAAGAAGAAGAAAGAATAGTCCAGATAGAGGGCTTTATAGTCAAGAATAGTCGAGATTGCTCTATTTCGACTGTTATTTCTTCGTCCCATATACCTGCGTTACAATCATCCTCTTATAAACGGTCTAAATAGCTTCGGGCAGCCGCAACAGAAACGGGCAAGTATGCGTATTCACATGAGAAGGCACGGCAGCCATCTTGCAAGTCACGTGCCAATGTTTGCATAAGAACCACCTGAACAGTTTCGATGACACGAAAGGAAGGTGAAGCATGTACAAACGTGCTGCGTAACGGTCATTTGTGTTTGTTGTTTTATTTCGTGCTACTTGTGCGGAAGCTTTACCACGTGGAGGTAATAAAATCATCACAGGAAATAAAATGAAGGATGGGGTGTTAGACCGCGCAAGGCGTACGCTTAGTTTTTATGCACCCCGTTTGCAACTGTTCAGTCTTAACCATGTACGAATGCCTCGACTCTGCACCCACCAGACTGGACGAACACAACCTTGAAATACAAACGTTTGTTAGTGCTGGAACCAGGTCCGGGGTTACTGCTTGTTCCTCTGTCTTCGTCTGGACGGTGCCAATCTGTCGGTTATACAGTTCGCTCGAGCGGAGGATGTCGATGACACGGTCAAGCTGCAGCGCCACGGTGGGTACTAAGGCACTCTCTTTAACCTTCGCCAGCATGTTGACGACCTGGTCGCAGTGCAGAGAAAGTTTACCATTCTATAATTCGTCTGTTTTATCCAGCCACAGCAGTAATTTCGCCTAGCTGCAATGCAGTCTTGTTCGACTGAGAAATTAATCCGCTTGCCTCGAAGAAAAAGAAAAGCTTTCTAACAATTGGGCGAGACGCTATTGCACCACACACCACATTCGTTATGCCGTCGTTTGCAAACCGGAACTGCGACGAGTTCTCGTGAATTGTTAGCAGCATGAATTTTTTTTTCGTGATAAATTGATAGCCCATGGGGGCGCGAGGCACAGATACATTACTCAAACACAAAAGATCAAACGAACTAGCGGGTGTGACAATTGAATAAAACCGCAAAACTCCTACTAAATAACAAATGTCGGTATAAAAGAGTCCTGTAGAAGGCTTTCGGCTTATAGCTGCCAAGAATCTTTTTTTATGAAGACGCGTCAGAATGACTACGGTGACAGCGTCCATAAACCTGCAAACAATAATTGTAGAATTCCAGAGCGCTATATTGAACTCACAACATGATGGCAGGTATCGGAAGTATCGATGGCAGGTATCGGAAATGCTGGCTTTCAAGTACAACGCATTAGCCAATGTCGCATGGAATTTGAGAAACTAACCTTTGTGATGGGTGCTTCGATTACCATGGCGTTGAACTTTGCGAAGGCCTGTCGTCTGCTGATCCCAACTGTTGGCAAAACGGACGGACTGTGTTAAGAACACAGCGTGACGTGCATGCACACAGCCGCTGAGCCACTGCTAATATTGAAATCAAGTGGCTCCGTCTCACTGACAATTCTTAGGTGAAATATTTCCTCTACGAACCTGAACAACAACTTGGTGCACCCATAGAGTACTTAGGCGTATTTGATAATATATTCTTGCGTGATGGAAAGCCTGTGACTTAGGTACACAGTTATCGCATGCGCCAAGGTGTGGTTTATGGTTCTCAAGGCGATACGTCAGTGTACTCTAACGCTTCGTGTAAGGTTAAGGCACTGAATGTTGACGAGAAAGCTTTGTCGCCTCAGAATAAAAAAAAATTTTAAATGTTCACTCCCCATGGAGATTGAAGGGCGTAATGCAATAGTCCGAGGAGGCTCCCTTATTACTAAATTACTAAATACGGTGGTAGTTCTACAGGCGTCTGTACATGAACTGTTAGCGCCTGACAATTGTGGGTGCTGAATTAGGTTCAAACTGCTGCGCGCCTCCGCCATTACTATGATGTCGATGACACATGCTTATACATGAACTAGGAGTTGAAAGCTCACTGATGTCAGGTGAGAACGGTTTGTCCATGAAGAATGGGTTCTCCTTGACGTACACGACGTAGTCCGGTTTCCTGCGGGAACACAACGGTGGAGAGTAAATGAAGCGGCTGAGTTAAAAGACTTTGCATCGCACTCTTCCTGGTCTTTCCACGGCACACAATGCAAGCGTTTATTCCAACCTTCTTCTTGCAGTGAATTACATGTGGGGTCCGTTCCTAATCGTAAATGTTGACAGGTAATGTCCAAAATACACCACTTTGTCGCCTAACTATGGCATTTAGTGACGACGACAGATTTGTATGATCCCATCTTGCATGAACTGATCATCTTCAAAAGGTTATGGGAGTAATTTTACAGGCATGACCATAAGGTGCTAGTGAAGCGTCTAAATATTTGCAGATTATTTCCTAAGTTCCAATGAAACCACGGTGCTCCATGGACGCGCATCAGTTTAGATAGTTTGTTCAAATCCGAAAGCTAAAAATCGTTAGTTCTTGAATTCGCTTTAAATTGGTGAAACTTATGCGAATAGGAAGAAAATCCAAGAAAACACAGTCTTGAGCGCCTTCTCTGCACAGTAGTCAATCACTGGTCTAAAATCTCCAGAACTTTTTAATGCGTCAGCAATAAAGGAGTGTCAAGGTGGAAAAAGTATGTGGTAGATATATATATATATATATATATATATATATATATAATTACAAGTTATTTCCCCTATGCTGTCCTTGGTGCCTCTGTTGGCTTCTTATGATATCATAATATGGAATAATATGGCTTCATTGTCTGTTGGCTTTGTATGGTGATGATTGACAAAAATCGAGCCCCTCGGTGATAGCCTTGATGTCACTAGGTAGCATACGAGGGCCTTTTTTTAGCCACGTGCCTGCTCTCCTAAGTTGTACCCGACTATAGGTAGCGTACGAGGGTCTTTTTTAGGCCCCGTGCCTCCTCTCCTAAGTTCAGGTGTTACGCGACGCCATCGGGCAAAAAAAGGATGTTCCAGATCTGCCCCCCATGGCTCTGAGTGCCGCTGGCTAAAAATCCGTGGCCTAGATCTAGTAAACATAAATAACTACATAAATACATAAATACATAACTACAAAAACAGAGTAAAGTGTGCGTGCGTGCGTGCGTGCGTGCGTGCGTGCGTGCGTGCGTGCGTGCGTGCGTGCGTGTGCATGTGTGTGCGTGCTGCTTGCGTGCGTGCGTGCGTGCGTGTGTGTTGTGTGTGCGTGCGTGCGTGGTGCGTGCGTGTGTGTGTGTGTGTGTGTGTGTGTGTGTGTGTGTGTGTGTGTGTGTGGGTGTGTGTGTGTGGTTGTGTGTGGTGGTGTGTGTGCGTGTGTGTGTGTGTGTGTGTGTGTGTGTGTGTGTGTGTGTGTGTGTGTGTGTGTGTGTGTGTGTGTGTGTCCATTCTTCAAGGACAAACAAGCGCAGCGCACAATGAGTTCGTCAACCCGTTTGGTTGGCCGACCAAACGGGCATGTCACGTACCCGACAATGTTAATGTCTATGGGAACGATCTTGCTGAGCACGGGGACGCACTCTCCACCCTTGCGCTTGTGGAACAGCGTGCCCTGCCACTCCTTGCCCTTGCCCAGCTGCGTGCTGATGTTGCCCGCGACGTCCGGCCTGAGCAGCGCGAGGTGGTGCAGGTCTTGTGCGTCTGTGCCCAGAGCTTCCTCGACCGAGAAGCCGACAAGCTTTTCAGCAGCACAGTTCATGTACTGCGCGCGCGAAAAGCGCACACCCATCACTGAATCTCCGTTTGCGCCAACTTTCGTTTGGTCAAGGTTTAGGTTAATTGTAATGTATTAGTAAAATACGCTTCTGCAATAGTAAAACGGTCACGGTTACCATTATAGGCAGCCTGATAAGCCAGAAGAGACGCAACGATCAAATACGACTGCCGACACTGCCCTGAAGTTCTCGCAATAGCTCGTCGTGACTTCGTGAATCTTGACAGAGTGCACTCAGATAAAACTAATTGTTTATCAGTAAAGAACTACTGCATTGCATTCTCATGGAGCAAAAGACTCAACCAAGCAAGTTTCTGGAACTTTTCCTGTGCCAAAAGGACCCGCGAATACGACAATATGCTTAACAATATGTGATGTCACGCTGGCGTACCCGTGTCCATGTCGAGGTGTGAAATTCGAAAATATATTAATAGCTAAAAAAAGTAAGCCACTGGAAAAAATGGTTTTGCAAAAGCTTACAAAATGTAGTGGCCTTCACACGTAAGTCCTACTAGGAGATAGTGTCGTTAATGTAATATAGTTGGTATTGTAGACAATGTTATCTTGCGTCCTACATGAAGTCATTCCTACTCATAACTGCGCCTAATTGTATTTTCAGTCATTCTCCTCATTTTCCCTGCCACCAGCAAGAATGGAAATGGTTTCGGGAACAAGAAATATGCCATCGAAGTTTGCTTGACTACTAAAATGATGCGCAGCATCATTGTTATCATGGCGCAGGTGATCGGTGCGTTACGATATCACCAAGTATAAGTTAATAACACAAACTGTAGCGATCCACATAACAGACTTGCCGGACCAAATGCTGCCCTAACAATTCATCAGTAAGTGGTGGCTGAGGGCAGCTTTCTATCTGAGTAAAACTAATAATAGTTCTGTCACTGATAGCAAGCGCGACAGACTTCGGCAATATTTCACGTACATTAGGGCAGAACGTCGGAAAAAAACGGGAGCGTCCAGAGTGTCTGCCGAGAAGGTTATAAGAAAAGCTTCTGCGTTGTAGTTGACGTCTTAAAATTGAAAGTGAAGACGGCATCGTAGTCGAAGCAGTAACGTCCAGCTTGACACAATACGAGCGTGCCACTGAACGCCTCCCATATCGTTTACAAACAATGTTAAATGAACCTTGCTCGACCTTTATCGGACCTTGCTCAGAACCTTGCTCGACGTTTGTGCATGCGTGACACGATGATTGATTGCAAAGTCAACGTGCCAGTTTTAAATGTCAGTAACATATTCTTATTTGTTCTAGAATATCGCATTTCCGAGCGTGTAAATCTTAACAGCGAGTACAAAGTGAGGCGCAAAATTGTACGCAAGTTTTATTTTCACGTGCGGCTTCGTCGCAGCGAATGTGTTTGTTGACGTTAAGCAGTACTTCAAAACAAAAATTCGAGCGTGTATGAGCTCCTCATTGCCGTCAAGCCACACCGCGTTTAAATAGAGAGCAGCAAAAACGGTCGTGACTGAACACGTGAAACAAAATTGCTCCTGGAACAATCCTTAATGCCCACAATAGCCCCAGGTTGCATCTCTATATACATTCGAACTTGACTGCATGTTCACTTCCGTGGTGGTTGAAAGCACAGATTTTCTTTCTTGTTTACCAAGAGTGTGACCTAAAAGAGGAGAAAGGGTTGCCCCAAATGGGATCTAGTATTTCATACAAAACAAGAGCGTTCATGCTCAGACCCAACTCCAGCTTTCGCGTTCTTTTTTACATACAGATAGGCTACGCCGGGTTTTACCTGGCGTCGTAAGCAGCAACCGGAGCGTTTTCTTTATACCCTCCTTGGCGAGTATACCCACCAGTATCTCGTGCTTTGAGCCGGTGACGATGACGCTGTCCCGTGAAGAGTGCAACGCGGAGAAGAGTGTCTCGGAAGCCATGAGCTTCCACAGGTTGATCAGATCGTTGTGCTCGATCTGGAGCATCTCGTTCAGGCACACGCCCAGGGAGAATGACTCCGCGAACCACTGCGTGAAACATGACAACATGATGCTTAAGAGTGACACCGAACCTCCAGTTTCTCCCTCATATGCATACACTCGGCAAATAGTTAAAACAGAAAGTGCGCAGTTTTATAGTGCTGAAGGTAACTGTTAACCATGGTTTAACTCGTCCGTAACAAAAGCAATATAACGCTTATTATTGTTCGCGTAAGCGGCGTCGTGGCAGCATCACGCCCAACTAAAGCGATGACGATCATTGGCATCATATTATCAGTTGATTGCCGTATACTGTTCGTGAGGCATATGCTAACAGAAGTATCGAAGATCAACAAGATCAGGTACTGGCATTCGGCTACCTTCGCAGGATGTTCGTAATTGGCCGGTTGACTTTCTCTCGTCCCCTGTCTCTATACTGACAAGGATCACTAGCGGAGAGTTAATGCATGTCGCATTACAGCTCGGTTATGAAGGGCATTGAGGCGAATGGCTTATTATTAATTGGACCCTCTTATTTGGTTTGCTTCGCAGGCACAAGTCCCAAAACATGTGCGTTATTTCGTTCAAACTTCATTAGACTACGGCCACCAAGTCCAAGAGAAAACTGTTACCTCCCCCTACAGCAGATAGATAGGATAGCAGCGGCAGCCCACAGCTGCCGCTGCTATCCTTGCGCTTTGTGCATTCTGCTCACACTGCGATTAATGCGCTGAGCGTTTCTATTTTTTTTATCATACCTCTCCTACCCATTCTGAACTGCAGGCGTACAAACACCGCTACAACGGTCACCAACTCCGAATAAATGTTCCTTCCTGCTTTACCTGCCTATACAAGTGCGCATGACGTCAAGATATATATCTGTGCCACTAGAACAAACATCTGAACACACACGAACAGCCCAAGAACAACTCGTAAGTCACTAGACCGACTTCGACAGCCACTGTGACGCCGACGCCGATTTGCCGATACACCAGGCATCACGTCTCGGTGCAAATGCGAGCATTGTACAAGAAATAGTATGACAACAGTGTGGACGAGGGCGAAGAGGATGGTTACCCTGTTGTAGCCAGACCTGAGCAGCGGAATGATGGCTGCGTCTTCTTGTTCGGCCAGCCTGAAAAGCAAAGGTTGAAGGCTGATAGTCGCGGTATCACAAGTAAGCGGATATAATTAAGATGCAAGTGTCAAGTTCCACTTCATCTGACCTCACAGGACTTGCCTAGAAAAACAATTAGTTTTGATACTTCGGTGAGGTCGGGCTAATGTTGCATTGAAGTTGTTTATCATGTCTGCGTCATTTGTTGTCATTTTTGGCGTTATTAGACAATTAATGCTCTCGTTGTTTACCTTAAGCCGACGTTGCAGCCATAAATGCGTCGAATTTTCTGTTGAGTGAAAGTGCAGCTATCAAGTTCAAAACCATCCAAGCCGTTTTTTATATATATAACACAACTGCGCTTGATACGTTCATTACGGTCACAGTTTGAATGCATGCGTACAAAATACGTGCATGTAAAATTCTCGAAAGTTTCGCTATTAGGTCATGCTTGCAAAGCTGTAGTCTCGTACGATAGCTACTCGAAAATATATGTTAGCTGCTGTGCCTAAAATCAATATTCAGATATTGTATCGGGAAGTCCTCAGCAACTGCAAAACAACCTATAAGCCAGCATTGCTTCTTTCTATTCGAAATTATACCTGATAGATAGCTCTGCATAACCTTCGCTGTTGTGTGTTAATGCCAACTACGTTACTTGCAAGTGATCGCAATGTATCTCTGTAGGAAAGGCATCCGGAACCAACCTGGACCAGGTGTCGAGGTTGTTTATAGTTCTTCGACATCGTAAACAAGCGTAAGATCTCACTCATTGCTGCAATAGCTCACGTGTGCTCTTAGATCAACCTTAGTTCACCCTTGAACTTCGCATTGTTATTGTGTTCAGCTAGTGACATAGCGTCAAGCAAGAAGAAACACAGCCATGGGTGACTCGGACAAAGAGAAAAGATCTTCAGTCGACAGCACGTTGAGCCCAACGGAATAACTTAACTTTTACATCTCTGCTCCTTCACAGCCAAAGCAATTTGCAAAAGCTGCCCAAGAAGCTGTGGAGGAAAAACCAACTGTAATAATAACAATGCTCACCCTTTCTTTACGACAGCGACGAGGCAGGAGAATTCGCAACCCTTGAAACTCCGGAGCATTCTGTGAGAGGAACGGAGACAGGTGATTACCTGTGGCATGTACTAATATATCAACTCGCATTCCCGTATCCAGGCGTAATATTTGTAATGCTTCCTTTGCATGCTTCAACAAGTCCAGTCGACAACTTTTCTGCAGCAACCAAGGGTCCAATTCAGTCCACTTTAATTTAAAATTTAAAAGTTCCTATGAAAACAACTTTTCTAGACCACTTGCCTTGGTGTTGATATATTTGGTGCGCATTCGTAGTCTACATAGTAGCACCATCGGTGCCCGTGCCTTCAGCTGTGTGGTCTGAAGAACCACAGTAAAAACCGCTAGGGAGATAGGGATGGAGAACGAACGAGAGAACCAACAGTTGCTTGGTGACTTCTAGATGGTGGTGCACCAAGTACTTTTTTTTTAATCTTAATAGAATAATCAGACATTGTTTGCATGAGAAATTTTTTGCTAAGTAGCCAAATTAGGTTACGATATTAATCACTATATGGTACATGTTGGGATTGATAAAGCCGGCGAGTTCTCAAGCCAAGTCCAGTTGAAACAAATCTTGAAACTAGGGGCAGTTCCGAGGTAAATGTCAAACTTGCGACAAAATGTTTCTCTAACTTTTTTTAAACGACAACCTAACTTAAACAGTGCAGTTCAAATTTAAATGAAAAACGAATGCAAACAACTTGGGGCCGCAGAACTTAAAACTGGTGCCAGCATACGCATACATTTAATGTTCATAAGCCTTGGGAACTAATCGGCCCCAATTTGTAACTTACGATATACGCCCAGAAGTGATTAGCCAACAGTTAGTCGAAACATTTTGTTGGTCAATTGCTTATTTAGATTTTTTGGGGAAAATCTCCGCATCTTCGAGTAGTAAAGATCAGTAACTATAAAGTTGTGCTTCAGGCAACAGGCGATTTTTAAAATTCCGCAAAGATTGTTTTTAATACTTCTTATATGAAAATGCGAATGTCTCGGTAATGTCCCTGTCGTTATTGGTTATTCTGACCTTCAGCTTCCGGTTGGGTTCAAATGATCACGAGTGTGGATAGTGCTATAGTACAGTGTAGCCGCATTGGTGTTGCTTTGTCAACTTACATTAGTCGTCGTTGTCTTCAGCGCTCTGTATGTCCTTCAAAACAACGTACTGAGTATTCCTTCAACCTTGATATACTGTAAGGGAGAATTCTTTGTGCAGAGTTCAGCGCGTGCTGTTTGCTCCAAGTGATACACAGGCAATGATTTTTAGCCGCTTTGAACTCTGTAGCATGTGCAGATTCCTCAAATTGGCTTATATAGGATTGCGTACGCACTCTGTATTGATCCGTGAACGGCTTGGGTAGTGGAAGGCAAGCAAAAGTGACATCTCTGAAAAAATATATAGCCAGGAGAATCAGTGGAGCTCGCCAACAACGAAGGGACGGGACCCCTGCGGCTAAGGCACTTACGTCGCTGCAGGGCAAAACGAAGTGCATCGTTGCAATTCCAAGTGCCCTCCCCTTGAAGCAAAGGGAATACGTATTTTGAAGAGAAAAAAGAAGCTTAGGAATTGTATGATAGAAATATTTTTAAAGCTATGCATTTCTTGTCGATATTGAAGGCAACCACTTTCTGCTCTCAGTCGAATCTCAATACTGCACAATAATGCTCGGAGTTCAACGGCACATCATGTCCACCTTATAACTGATGCAAGCCAGCTGAGTCGTAAAACAACTATTGTGAATTCAGTTGCATGCACAGGCAAAAGTGGAGGTGGTGAAGCGCTATATTTTTAATTTCAAGATGATGCATGAGTGTTTACGAGCGCGTATGTATGCAAGAGTAAGCGGGCGTGTTGATTTGCAACAAAAAAAAGCACGATACTTTTGTGCTTTCACGTCCCTCGCAACGTGTGACATTGACTATGCGTGCGCTAAAAGAAAGTATTACATATGAATCCTCGTCATTCTAATGCTTTCAACTTGGCACCAGATGTGTGCTTATGTGTTCTATCGGGTGCAATTAAGTATCAGAGTGGGAATTCTGCATTAAACATTCCTGCGGTTCCATCGCACCACTTTGGGATAGAAGTCTAGAGTATAGGCTTCTGTCATGATGCATTTCGCCAAAGACCGCAAGCCACCTGCACAGGCCTGTTCACCACTGCATGATTAACACAGTGCCAAACTGCCTATTCTCAACGAACTTGGTCAACGTATCTGCAGTAATTGAATGTTCCTAGAGTTCAGATAATCCGTTCGCTGACCATACGTGTATACTTAAACGTGCTACAAACTCCGGGTCAAACACCCTCAATGACACCTTCATATTGCGATTTCGTAAACCCTATTCTGGAAAAATAAAACTGGTCAAAGCGCATTTGAGACGTTTGAGAGCTTGTTCTGGAAATAGTTGGTACAATGCATCTAATATTTAAAGAATAGGAAATGAAAACGGTAGCAGAGAAGACACCCGGGAACGATAATGAGGGCGCTTGCATTTGTTGTTGCTTCATGTCTTCCTTCGACATCGTTTTTGCTTCGCACCCTTTCAATAATAAACTTTCCTAGCGTCCTACTTAGAGCGAACCACCGGTGAATCGTTAGCATTATAAGTAACGCCGTCAACACATGCCTTCGCTCGCGTTCACGTCGACCTGCATGCATGGCTTGTGAGCATACAAGCACTCTAAAGAACCCCAGGCGTTCGAAGTTATTTCGGAGTCCCCCACTACGACGTGCATCATTATCATTTCGCGGTTTTAGCACGCAAAACCCCAGAATTTTTTTTTTTTGTGAGCATGTAGGCTACGCATTCCTCTTCCTCGACTTTCACCATCGCGCTCTCTCCCCATTCCGTATGTGCCAAGTACTACTACTCTGCGTGCCATTTTTAAGATGACCCAAGATGACCCTTCTACAATTTGATACGCCAAGAAACGTGTAGCTACCTCATTCTCTTTCAGCGCACTGATGGCACAGCTTCCTAGAAACGCTTATTTTCTTTTAATCAACAATTCAGCAACAGCATCTCTCATGGTACGAGTGCCTGTGGTTGGGCACTGATGATTCGGTCCTTAATTCGGAGAACCGCACACATAAGCTTGCTCTGGTGACGCAGAGAGGCTGCCGTGAATGGGCTGCTAACCGACAATATCCAAAATTTAGTAAAATGACTTTTCCGCTCATTTAACCTAACCAAGATATAGCACCGTTCCCGCTAGTAGCACTGTTAAACATGTGACACGTGGTGTGATAGCTTGGACGGTGCGGGGAACGAAGAACAGCAGGAGTGATGTCACTAATCCGCATATTTAAGATTCCAGTCCGAGGTCTGTTGTCTCGGTTAGGTAAGATGAGCTGCTTGGAGAAGCGCACTCGCGCTTTTTGCACATCGTCCATTCCGTCCCTACTTTGTCCCCAGTGTATAGCGGAGCTCTCCGCTTCGAGGCCTCAGAAAGGCCGTGCAAGCTAAGCCCACAGAGATAGGAAAGACGGACACCTGCACAGGGCCGCCGGTTCAGTGGCGTTCGGTTCTCGTTCAACAGCGTTGTCGCCTCGCGCATCGACGAACACCAAGTGCGGGTGGGCCATGAGGTAGTAGTTGACGGCCTCCTCGGTGTTCGGCGCCAGCGTGCACTCGTAGTGCATCTTCTCGGCGGCCGCCTTGAGCGCCTTGTACTGCGCGTCGTCCTCTTTGTCGAACACGAACATCACCTGCGCCCCAGCGACGTCACAGTACAACGGAAAATTATTTATTTATTTATTTATTTATTTATTTATTTATTTATTTATTTATTTATTTATTTATTTATTTATTTACGCAATAGCGTTAAAGGAGGCCCCGTGTCACAGAAAATCCGGTGTCGTTGTCGGCGTCGGGGGTGTTGCCCGGCCAAGAAAATCATCTCGAACCACCTCGACCGCGCAGTCCCTCCGCGTGACCCAAGGCGTTAGTGAACAAAATTGAATTTCTCAAAGTAATATCCGTCAGAAAATCGTAAAGTACGACTTAACCCCAACCTGCAGACATGATATCGTCGGACTGTAATTTGAATGTACCAGAAAACATAATTCTGTTACGAGGAAATTCAAACACAAACCCCTTTTCCAGCATTTGTACCATACAACAACGGCGCGTCCGCGTAGGTTGCTTGCTAAAACACCATCCAAATGGCGCTCGCATCCTCAGCAGGTCAAACTGGGACTTCCTAATGCGTTATGGACACATTTGGGCATCTGGGCAACAGCAAACAATTTATAAAATAATAATGAAAAGTTCCTAGGGCCTTCCCATTTCCATATAAGACGGCTTATATTGCCCCTGAAAAATGTCTTCGCAGCAATACAATTGTGTTTAAAAGTGAAGCCGACTTTAAGGAGATTGGCGTAAGCTTGGTCTTTGTAAGCTGGCTTTCCTACGTTCTTTGTTGCAGTGAAGCCTACTCATAAAGAAAAATGCGATGCGAACGGAGCCCGATAACGCTATCGCATTCTACTCTTAAAGGCGAAGCTTAAGCGTCCTCCAAATTATTTATTAACAGAGGAGCTTGTTTAAGCCGGCCGTAAGTTGTGCCGCGAGCCGCAAAACCTCGCCGCGCTATAACGTCACTGCGTTGCCTAGCAGCCACCTTGCGAGGCGGCGTGTGCTTCGCCTCCTCTCCGTGCCGTGCACATGTTGCCTTGACATTGGACGTTAAGGACAGGGAAGGTGAGCATGCGCGTGGCGCACGCAATGCTCGGGAGAGGGAAAGAGAAAATGAGAGCGAGAGAGAGAAACCAAAGGTTTGTTCGATTCAGAAAAGGTGCACGGCACCGGAAACGAAAAGGTGCAGGTGGGGCCGACACGCGGTGCAGAAGTTCTCGGCACCTTGAGTGAGGTTGTAAGATGCAACCTATCAGCAGCGCCACCGCTAACATATCAATCGAGTGTTAGGTGCAAGCCTGTCGTCTGCTGCTGGTCTACAAAAGCGGCGTGGGTAAGCATTAGCGCGACGACAGCAACGACAGCATGCGTGTCCAAAGAAGCCGTTTTATTTATCCCGTGCGTCCACAAACTTGCTGACACGGACAACGAAATGGATTACCTCCACGCTGTCATGGAACTCATAGAATCTGAGAGCGAAGACGAGGAACTCGACGCAGTGTTGTGCCAAGTCGGTGCTGAATTTGTCCGTAGCGATCGCAATCGCATTCCAAGATACTACGAGGAAGTTGTGGCCAGGTATTTTGATTACGAGTTCAAGCGCCTTTTCCGGCTCTCCAGAGACACATTTAAAACCCTTGCGGAGCATTTCAAGTCGTCTGCCTTTTTCCCAATGCCTCGGGGAGGTCGCCCGCAAATACCCGCTGAGAAAACGTGCCTCATTGCTTTGAGTTATTTAGGTACTAAGAACAGTATGTATAGAATTGCTGATACCTTTGATGTGTCTGAGTCATCAGTGTATCTGTGCCTCAAAAGGGTTCTGGACTTCTTATTCAATATCAGCGAGGAAGTGATTGCTTGGCCTAGTGATCAAGAGCAGGCGAATATCAAAGCACGCTTTCTTGCTAGAAGCAACGGCAGAGGACCGAGAAAAACATAGGATGTGTTGACGGCTGCCACATTTAAATTTCTCACCAGAAGGAGTCCCCAAAATCATACTACAACAGGGAAAAATTCCCTTCTATCGTTCTGCAAGAGATCTGCGACTCAAGCAGCCGTTTCATCGACGTTTTCGTTGGCTATCCCGGCTGCGCACACGACGCGCGCGTGCTGAAAGCCCCATCTATGGTGTAGCAGAGACTAAGTGCACTAACGACTACTTGCTGGGGGACGCGGCGTATCTGCTTCTCCCATGGCTGATGCCTCCGTATAAGGATAATAGGGCAACGTTTGAGCGCTATAAGCGGAATTTCAACAAGATACACAGCCAACAACGTGTGGCAATTGAGCATGCATTTGGCATTCTGAAACAGCGTTTCAGAAGGCTGTATCTTGTAGATGCAGACTCAATTGACCAGTGTTGTCTCATTGTACTTGGAGCATGCGTGCTACATAACCTGTGTAGCAGTAGCATTGACATGCTAGGTGACAACGAAGACCCCCCAGGGAGGACAACATCGAAATGAAAACGATGGAGCCATCACAAGTACTGCAGCTATTAAACAGATGTGCGAGTTTAGACGCCAGGGCCGGTATTTTGTAGCGATGCCCTATGACTTATTAAGTTATTATATACTAGTCTTATCATCCACCGCTCACGGCTGGCTGATCCCGTTGATAACCAGAGGGGACCGTCGCTCTGATCACTGACAAAGCGCGATAAGCGCGAAAAGGCATTAGCACCGGAAAGGCATCGCTCCAAAATACCGGCCCAGAATATTGCTGAAACACCGTGCTGAGAGTAAACTTTTCTCAACGATGCGAACTTTACTTTCTGCCGTATTCTGCCCACTATAATTTTGTTTTGCATGTTTTGCACTCCCAGCCTTGTACCTTCTGTTTGTGTCTGAGTTGTATAAATGCCAGAAAAGATTTGATGAAAACAAGGTGTTTATTTTTTTGCTTCGTACGCGCTCACGAAGTGCTCCAGAAGGGTCATCTTCTGTTCGTGTCGCGCTGCCCTATTTCTTTCTATTTCATCGAGCTTCTGCAGCAGCTGCACCAAGGGCGGGTCCTTCTTCAGCTTTCGCGGCTCCACCTGTGCGTTCTCCAAGCTTGCGGTTTGGCTAAGCGCCGTTTCTGGGGCCTGCGTTGCACCCTGCAGCTCCCTGCAGCAAATGTATTGTTTGCTAGCAGAACTACATTTCTTTAGAGAGAGAGGCTTGCCTCGCGGCATGCCTATCATATTGCTCCAGATTGGTATGATAAAAATTGAATTGTGCACAGCACATGACAGATACCACAACAATCAACAGACTAAAGTATGTCAATAAGACCAGTGCTTTGTATATTCATTGGCACGAGACACTCGGGCAGTGTTAGTCCAGGGGCCAAGAATTCTATAGCTGAAGAGATGGCAGTCACTGTATGTTCAGTGCGGACATTGAGGCGCTGCTTTCTGAAATAAATAGCCTGTAAGCACAGATTAAGTGGGTTATGTCATCACATACACTGCACGCATGGCACCTGTGTTGCCCACATTCATTTTAAATAGGAAATGTTTATTACTAGTGACATTAGGTGACACGCAGGATGCAACAGAAAACATAAAGTTGCCATCTTTATATATGACCACGCTCACCTCTCCCAGTTGTCTGGCACAATTTTGCATCCCTGTGCATACGTCACTACTGGACTGATGTGGTGTTGCTTCTCCTTAAAGTCCTGCAGGTCTCTAAAACGTTAAATGCAAGTGGCAACAGAACTTTAGTACACCAGTAAAACGTGAATTTGCACAAGCAAAACTTGGCATATTGTAGCAACAACAGAAAAAGGAAGTTTCTGCTCTTTAACTGCTTTTCATGCCCTTATGCATATCCCAGTGCAAACAGTGGTCTGTATAGGGAGAAACATTGGTGTCGAACAAATCACTTAGCCGAATTGCACGCATGGCTTGGAGAAAGCATAACTGCATACAACAGCGGTACAATTTCCAGTAAATTGAACGATGCCCTACTAGAATAAGCTATTCTGACATTTTTGAATGCTTTAGCATAAAGTATTTCAGGGACTCCTTAAGCCTGGAAACTGCCAGTTTTGTTACTAATTTAATGTACACGCTGTGAGTAAAGCGTTCTTTCAATGGATGTGTATCATGTGCAACACAGACGTCAGGTGTTAGCTGAACTATGCACTAGCATACAATATTGTGAATAAAATAAAAGCAGCACTGTGAACTGACCCCCCAAACTGCACTCGGCAGCTGCGCTTCTAGAGTTGTTCTGATTAACGCGAACTTTTTTATAGGCTCTCTCCAGTGACTTCCATTTGTTGGTCACTTCAAGCACCGTTATGGTGCATCCGAACTCGTCATTCAATGCATCCGTTAAAAACAGCATCAGCTGTTTTTTGTTCCTGCGTGCAGAACAATACAAAATGTAACAAAATGTACAAACAAATAGAATGCTAAGCCTCAGCTTAGTCCCCCTTTTATTGCGATAGCAATTATATGGACACTTCAGCCGGACACTTCAGCCGGGGGACGCGCGCTATCACGGAGAGCGAACGCACGGCGGAAATCAAACGCGACTTCCGTCGCGCGAAAGGCCGTGGGGGTATGCGGTGCTGCGGCACCAAATGCGTATCTTGCAACCGGGTGCAAGGGGAATTGGCCACTCAATCTCCCACGCGAAAGCAAGAAAGCGGGAAGGCAGCACGGGTGGGAGGGGGGGGGGGGAGCTTCTACTCTGCCAACAACTTCGCTTGTGCTTTGCCCGGCTGTGGCGGTCGCCCGCGCAGTCTCTTAAAAGCGACCTCCACACGGCTCTGACGTTTGTATGTGCTGTGCATTCGCCGCTCAGTTTCCGTTGAAGCGATAGACCGCACGAACCTTCGCTCGCTGCGGCGGCTGCGCTTGCTGCCAGCGTTTTGACAGTCGTTGTCTGCGGTCATTGAGTGTGATCTATTTATGTTTGCTTGTGCGCGCTGACACCACGCTTGTTAATTCAATTAGTAAGCGAATGTGTCCAAGTTTATGCAGCTGATAAAACTACTATCTCTACTCTGAATAGCTCTCTGCTAATTTGCTATCGCAAATTCTGCTTCTACTTTCGGGCGAAACTGCGACATTTTTTTCCCGATGCGGCCGAAATGCTCTTTATAGCTGTCAATAAGAAACTTCGTTCTTCGGCCACTCCACAAAGCTTCTTCAGAATCGCGATGCGGAGGCGGCATGGCTCCACACGGCACGGCAGCTGCGGCAGCAGCTTCATTGGTCCCTGGCGTCGGTGGCGTGGCGTCTCCGCAACGCGAAGTATAGACGCTCCAGACAGCTCCATGTCCGAAGAATCGGCGGCCAAACCGCTAGGTGTGCAGAGCACCCGCACCCGTGTTCCATCTGCAAGAACAATGGAATAAATGTCGCCACTTCACACGTATATACAAGCCATGCTATTATGTTTACAGAGCATAATGGCAAATTTACCTGCTGTAGTGACAGCTCGGCGTCTCCGTCAAAGACGATCACGCCAAGTTCATCCATGATGGTGAATAATTGTGTGCGGACGCCGTCGATATCCACAAACATGGCCATATTGTCGTCTGCACGCGTCCGCGATGGCGCTTCGTGGATGGTTCGCGCGGCTGCACCTTGTCGCAGCAAGGGTCAAAGGTGCACTGCACCGCGGCGACTCCTAACCTCGCACCCCGCGCAATCGAGGACGAGAGTTCAGGGGCGCCGCTGTACCTTGGAGAATCGAGGGTTTAGGTGCAGCGCACCGTGGATGGGTGCAGAAGGTGCAGAGAATCTTGCCTGAATCGAACACACCTCGATTGTAGCAGCACCAACGAGGCAACGCGCAGAGCTGCGGCCGACGCCGCCCGCGTTTCCCTGTGTCCCTGCGTTCGCGCTGAACACTCGCGGTGTCCCTGACTGCGGCAGGCGCCTCTGGCGCCGGCTCGGCAGGTTTCGACCAGCCACGCCCCGGCAAGTGTGGAGGCGCAGCTTGGCCGTGACGTGACCGGGGAGATAAAACTCGGATGGGTGTTCTGTGGCAGAACTCTCGTTGACTCTGTGGCGAGTACATGTACCCTTGACATCGGACGACCAAAGAAGATCCGGACACCCGAAGAAGAAGCCACTCATCTTGAAGCGTGTCGCGCGGCCAAGCGAGAATCAGCGCGTCGGCGGCGAGCCGATTCGGAATACCGTGCCTATTAGCATTCGGCATTTCCTAGCAAAGCTTCGCCAAGCCTAGTAAAACCTGGAAGAAAAGCTAGGTTGATCACCAGCTCCGCTGTTTACTCCGGCCTTGCACCACTAGTGCAAGCTGCTCACATTTTATTTATTTATTTATTTATTTATTTATTTATTTATTTATTTATTTATTTATTTATTTATTTATTTATTTATTTATTTATTTATTTATTTATTTATTTATTTATTTATTTATTTATTTATTTATTTATTTATTATTTATTTATTTATTTATTTATTTATTTATTTATTTATTTATTTATTTATTTATTTATTTATTTATTTATTTATTTATTTATTTATTTATTTATTTCAACTGGCATCGCGCTCCTCTTCACTCACGCACCGATAGCCACGCATCGAGTTTGAGTCGTGAGCTTTTTGTTCTGAGACTCAACATTTGTTATTTTCCATTGACGATTTCAGTATGATG
This sequence comes from Dermacentor silvarum, assembly GCF_013339745.2. NCBI lineage: Eukaryota > Metazoa > Arthropoda > Arachnida > Ixodida > Ixodidae > Dermacentor > Dermacentor silvarum. Next base: position 243,336,585 of record NC_051155.1, on the reverse strand, counting down.
CGCTATGGCATCGGTGAGCCCTACAGCCACAAGAAACTTCCCTTTTAGTGTCTTTGCAGCCAAGAAAGAAGCCTGTGTTCTCGTGCGTTCAATGTACGCAGGATGTATATTTCTTACGTTTTCGAATAAAATAATGATGCGCCATGCTTCAAGTACATGTGTTTGGGTATTTTAGAGCAAATGTGATTTGTAAGATTGTTATAAGCTGCGAACAATACGTGTTATAAGTCTACATGGTTCTGTTGTGGCGTACATTGCCGTTTGCCGTTGCCTTTCTTTCCTAATAAGTTGATTAGCCGACTATTTCAGGGGTAAAACCGGCCACATTCCGGCGCTTCTGGTCGTGAACAAAGTGTCTATAGAATAACTTCTTCTTGGGCGAGTTGGTGTTTACTTAACATGATACCTAGTAGCGCAAAAACTCGAAATAAAAGATAACAGTGAGAGGCGAGAGGAAAGGAAAGACGCCTCGTCTTTCCGTTCCATGTAAAGTGTCTATAATTGTAAAGTGTCCATAGATTAGTATCCAAACGAAACCACAACAGATTCAGGCCGCTTACACGTAATAATAGAAAGATAGGAGTCACTTGGTTCAGTTCTATTATATTAAACTACCGTGCCATGTGAGCAGGTATTCTTGGTGATATATGAGACAAATTGAAAATAATGGTAAAACCTGACTACAGGCAAGTGAGCCGAGGACAAATGAAAAAAGAAAACTATACGCTCTTCCTGCTTTCTCGTCATATTTTTTCTTAAAAAGTGGGGCGCAAGGAAATTACCGAGAAACGTCTCCAATGACAGCACGTGTTTCTAAAATCACTGCATTTTAAACAGAGGTATTTTTCTTCCTTTTTGTTTTTCTACGAGTATCGTTCAAGGGAGAGAATACGGACATTTCACATCATCTGTATGCCGCACGTAGCGTGCGCCGCAAAGTTTTTAGTTGAAATCGAAATGCGTTGAAAAGTGAAGAAACAAAAAAAAATGTGCTCACCCTGACGGTCGGGACGGTGAGGTACATGGAGCCGAACTTAAAAGCTACGGTTCCTTGCTGCAAGAGAGAAAATACTGGGTCATCAAGATAGCCTCAGAAAAGGCACACTTCAATTATAACTGTACAGACAAGTCATATCTTTCGACAAATCGAATCCTCCCGTTGAAACACAGAAATCTGTCACACGGGAACTAAAGTATTGAAAGAATCAGTAGCCCCTCCCCTGCCGAGCAGATGGGGGTAAGCGAAGCTTGTCGTGTGTTTCTTCGGTGTTCCTCCGAACGAACTGCACTGACGAGTACCACGTTGTGCTCGAACCACAACCGGTCACACGCACTGCAGCTGGCTCCGATGTTTCGGTTAAGAAACTCGCGTTGAAACCTGGCCATCGCACCGGGGAAGTTGGTGCTAGCGTTGCCGAAACGTGCACCACCGTTGTCGGGTTCCTGGAGGGCTAGACGACGCTGACGTTTGGCCTCAACATCGCGCTCCCGCAACTAGGGGTCGGCGACTCTTCGCTGACGTTTTGCCTGGCCTTCAGAAGCCCTCACGCTAGAATTGGCACGTCGTCGAGGAGCCCTTTCCCGTAATTAAGAGATTGGTTTCTTATTATTATTATTTGCAATTTGAACGGGCGCTCCATTATCTTTGTATAAAAAAAACAAATAGAAAGAAGTAACCTAACAGAAATAAATTAACTGCAATGTCAAAACTAGCGGCTTCTTTAGCCATGGCGCATGAAAACGGTCTTAAATGCACGAAAACTCATTATCTTCAGTGCGCAGGTCGAACAGATAAACTTTTTTTTTTCTTTCAGAGCCAAGAGTAATGGCTTCACCTGCTACAAAGCTGAAATGCAGTGAAACCATCACTCTGTTTTCTTGTGTGAGCAGGCTTTCTTGGGCTTGAGTGACCATTACAGCGCCTTAGAGCGCCCTTCCATGCGCGTGAGCTGTACTTGAGGCCAAACAAGAAAATGGAAAGATGAGCCCATTTGGGAACTAACTCATTTTATCAAAGTCACCGGCAGAATTTTTTGTGTGTCCCCCATGAACAAATTATTTTAAAGCGAAGCTTGATATGTCCAGGCGAAATCGCCTATGTGCAGAAAACTATCATCAGCAGCATTGTCTCGAGCGTCGTCGTCTTCGTCCGCAGCTGGCTCCGTTGCCGCTCATCATTCCAGCGTAGAATTTCACTTCTCTTCTGTCGTCGTAATGGGGAGGCCGCGTTTACGGGGGTATTAGCCATGCTTAAGGGGGTATGAGCCATTCATTGTCTTACATGAAGGACAGATTTTAATTGCGAAGCAATTTAATTTCGAAGAATCTAAAAGCGGCAATGTCGGGCGAATGCTGCTAACCACGCCGCCGAGCAAACTCGAGACATCGAATGCAAGCGACAACAGCGACGAGCAGAGAATTGTACAACACAAGGGAAGGAAAAGTAGTAGGTTGCGTGCACAGACGAGAAGATTCGCTTACCGCCATTTTCTCGACAGGGAAAGGGCTGGTGACCTTTTTTATTATTTTATTTATTTATTATAGATACCTACATCACCCGGTGGCATTGTTGTAGGGGGGTACAAAGCTAAAGAAAATAAAAAGAAAAATGGCCAACAAATCTCAATAGGCACAAATATCGGGAAACAGTGTCAACGGCACTCACAGTACCAGATACGAAAACATCTCTGCAGGTAGGTACAAGCGAAAAAAAGAATAAAAACACATAACATCTGCATAATAAAATCAGGACAAAAATACAGTCAAAAATGGACGTGTGTCTTATCAGACTCAATTGCGTATTCTATACATCAAAAGTAAATATGCAGTGAGCTCAGTTCAAGCAGTAATAGTATTAGGAAAGAATGAGAATTCTAATATTTCAAGGCGACATTTATGCTCCCTTTCTTTGCTTATTTTTTAAGCTTATGGTCATGCCTTGCTGACACATAAAATGGTCGCTCAATCTGCCTATCTTTCTTTATTATTACGGTTTGCTCATTAAAAATGCTGATGAGAAACTTTAGCCATATCCACAGGAGAGTCGTTTCCAGCCCAATCTATCTGTAATCTGCGAGCTTCTTATGGTGAAATCATAATTGCCGGTCACAAAAATCGCAGCCTGATTCTGTACTCTGTCTAATTTATCTTTTAATACGCCTGTAAATAGGTCCCATGCAACACAAGCGTATTCTAAAATCGGTCTAATGTTCGTAAAATACAAGATTGCCTTCAACTTTCGCGGTGCATGTTTGAAATTTCATCGAAAAAGTGCAGCAACTTAGAAACCTCGGCAGCAATTCAATCAGTGTGACATGTACAGTCCAGTGTGGAAGCGAATGTTATGTAGATGCATTTATGTGTGTACACCGAAATACCACCGATCTCTAAGGCCCGTGCGCTTCACGTCGCGCAACACAGATAGATAAGAAGTCAATGAGTTTATCAGGATAAGGAGTGATGAGGGGTTATATGGGTCTCATCACGGTTCATAATGGTTCGACGCGGATGGATAAGGTACTAAAGAGCGATAATAGCTTGTAATGGTCGGAGCAATTCCGATAAGGTTAATAAGTACCGATAAGTATTGATAAGGGTCGGATCAAGTCCGATAAGGTTGGTAAGGACAGGTAAGAGTTGCTAAGAATCGGATCAACTGCGATAAGGCTGATAGCAATCGATAAGGGTTGATAAGGCCGGGATCAAGTCTGATAAGGTTGATAACAGCCGATAAGGATTGGTATGGGTGGTGTCTAGTCCTGTAAGGTTGATAACGACCGATAAGAGTTTATACTGGTCGGATCGAGTTTCATAACATTGATAATGACACCGGGCTCCGTGGAGATGAGCAAGTGGCATTATGCTTACGCATCCTTAGGCCACTCCCAGAGAAGTTCCTCCTCGATTTTTCTCTTTTTTTTTTTTTGCCTCTGTGACTTATTTGTTTCAATACTGTTTCATTGTCTTTGTGTATTGGACATTTGGGTGCGGAATATCATTCCTGCATGCGGTTGATTTCTTACAAAGGAGTCAGCGCCGTGTTGTCATTGTTGCAAGTTGTGTGCCACGTTTCGTACCAGCGTTGGAATTCAGTGCCGTGTTCGTCCTTCCATCTTGTCCCCGTATTTCGTGCGGTGCTTGTGTTAAGTTAATTTCTCGTATAATGAACTTCAAATACGGCGGATACATTTCCATAGTCTGCTGTAATCTGCTGCAGTGTACTGTCAAATTAAATTCAAACAACCAAGAGCAAGTAATAGTGTCGCTATATTGGTATTATACACGAGGTCGTGTATAGCACGGAAATAAGGGAGACGAAGGACAAGCGCTGCCTTCGTCGCCCAGCTATTTCCCTGCTATACACAACCTCGTATCGCGAAATGCCAACTTGCCCAAATGATCGCTCCTGGAAGTCACATATTGGTATTACTGCAACCGTAGTCACGTGCGGCCTGTGCCGAAGTCGGGGTTACAGGCACAGCGCTCTTTGGGATCGCTCGAGAGGTATAATCCTCACCCGGTAGGCGAGGTGCTGACGGGCGATGTCGTATTTCTTGTCGGCGTCGTGCAACGTCATCCCGACGTGGGGAGGTGCCATGGCAGCCACGGGGTGTTTTCCGCCGACCGCTGGAAACGTCTCTCTTCTTCTTCTTCTGCCTCCTCGACCGCCGCCGCGAGCACAGGAAGCGCGAGTTTCAAAGATGATGATGATGATGATGATGATGATGATGATGATGATGATGATGATGATGATGATGATGATGATGATGATGATGATGATGATAGCCTCATACTTTGGCTCGTACCCACACTGGAGGATTGGCCAAGAATTCTTGGTGCGAGTTTCGTGACGCCTCTTCTTCTTCTTCGTCTTCTTCTTCCTCAGGCGGGTGTAATCCGGTATAAGCATAATGCCTGTCAAAATTACCCCATTTTTCGTTAAACGGTTACTTTGTGTTCTGATTCGCGACTACTGCGCTCTCTTCGCAACTACTGATGTATAACGCTTGTGTTGAGCATCAGGTTGTATGTACTGCCGCAGTCGGATCTGCCGCTTTTACTGGTTTATTGAAATGCCCCAACTTAACATTCGGCCTTCCAGGGCTCACTGCATGGAAAATAAAAGTGTTATCTGTGTCTATCCCCGCTCCACAAAAGTTGGATGGTGTATATCAGCCTTGCGCACACTATAGGGTGTCTTGACAATACGACTCTCAGTACAGGAAGGAATAGTCGTTGCATAGTGGTAATCTATGTTCGGTGCCATTTGCCCAAACATGAACCATGATATTTTTGACCATGCAACGCGACATTGGCATGTATCTTATCGTGTGTTGTCGTGTACGTATATATCTGCAAAACAGCAGCGAACTTAATGCCTAGTGCTAAGTCATCATGGAAGTATGATCCGTTCATGCGAAATTGCTTCGTTGAAAATAACAATTATGACCTTCACCGATGACAATATAATGAAGCGCTATCAGGCAGTTAAAAAGTGGGAAGCACGGAATTCTCAGTATGGGAGTAAGGCAGATGATAATGAGGAAGAGAGAAATGACTTCATGAGGTCACAGCGTTAAGAATTGTCTTTTTTTTTTATTTGCCCTCTTCTTGTCCATTTCCTTTAACCATGCGATCCTTGTCCAATACGCCACAGTAGGTATGCGTCAGAATTATTCCGGATAACAACAATGACAACGACAAAGAAATAAACAGTAATGGGTCTGCTTATTTTTTCCGGGCTTGTTAAATAATTTGGCGCAGCCGGCGGCAAGAGTCAATATGTGGATGACTTTCTTTGTGAACTACTGCAAACACATTGGTAAGCGAGAAATATAGATTACCACTCAGGAGCTCCCCCGAAAGACACCGAAGCAGTGTCTAGATTAGCGTCCTACTCGTTCGTGTGCATGGCTTGCGGACGAGGTCCGGGAAGAGTCGATTGGCGCCCCAGCACGGCAGTGACCAAGCGCTGCTAGCGTCACCTGGTGGAGTGCCTATTTATACCGGAGACACCATGATTAAACGGGAATTGCACGAGGGGTTCTTTCTTCAACTGTTCACTTGTCCTTCCTTCCACGTCGTCGGCCACCGACCTGTGGCGCGATCCCCCTTGTTCTACGGCGGCGCCTCCGCCGTCGCCCGGGCCGCCGTCGACGACATAACAATTGGCTACGAGGTGAAACGGTCTTCTACTGCTGCGGGCAATACATCCGAACCTTGCCACTACTGCCCGCCGAGATCATCGGTCGCGTTACTTGCGGCGCGAATATCCCGTGGGCTGCAGCGCTGTTTGTGTGCTCTTCACTGACGCCATGCCCAGCGGATGAACGCGGGGGAGTCACGGTAGTAGTGAACTCTGATCTCACGACCGTATTCGCAGCCTCGGAACGTACGTTAACCGACGTCTCCCTCCTGGAAGAACGCACGATTTCTAGGGCAATCCTTTCCACCTCTTCTCTCCCTCCTTCTACCCCCAATCATATTCTCACAGACTCCCAGGCAGCTTGTCGGCGTTTTCTTTTCAACACTTTACATCCTACTACCACGTCCATATTAGAGTCCTAGAGTCCTTCCTATCATCCACCTCGAATACTTTTCGGTTGGTCTGGGTGCCTGGGCACGCAGCGATCCCCGGTAATGAGCGTGCTCATGCGCTGGCCCGAGAACTCTCTCACCGAGCCGCTGGGGATCGCTCTGCCATCATCCGACCACAACCTTTCGCGTACGCATCCCAACTTGCTGAGATACGCCTAACTCGGCAACACTACCCCTCACCTCATCCTTCCCTTACTCGCCGACAGGCTGTCTGTTGGCCACAACTACAGACGAATACTTTCCTGACGCCCCTTTTCTATTCCTACCTCTACCCCTCCCGTGGTCCAGCCCAATGCCCGCACTGCGCCGACCGCCCCACCCTACTGCATATGGTCTGGCTTTGCCAAGACATTCCCCACGTCCCTCCCGTTCCAAACCCCACCCTCACGTCCTGGGAGGCGCGGCTGACCGACGCGACGGCGACTGGCCAGCAATGGCTGGTCGACCGTGCCGAGGCGGTGGCTGCTACCTATGGGGCCCCGGACCAAGGGCTCCACCTTCGAGGCACAACTGGTCTCCTCGGTACTGTAATAAAGTTTATTCTCTCTTGCCACTACTACTGCTTCGGATTACGCTTCTGCAATAGACGCCAAGGACTTTGCTACTACTGAGACGCATCCCTGTTCGACTTGTACTACTGATGCTGCGACGCGTCCAAGTTGCTGTCCATGCTGTCTATGAAGAACCCCTTGCTATATACTGCTGTGACGACTTACATTATGGACCTCAGATGCTACTACTACAGTGCCTAGAATATACTGTACTACTACGGAGACGCGTCACTACTTCCTGCCATCACTTGTGCGGATTTATAAGGGCTCAGACGCTACCCGGGCGCTAACACCCTCCCCCCCCCCCCCCCCTGAACGCTACAGTGCATTTCATTGATGCTGTCGTGAACTTAGACGCTGCCAAGACATAGACCGCGTCCTAGGTCGTACCTGCGTTCCAGTGTACCCGACTCTGGCGCCGACCATGCTTTGTGGAATTCCGCCACCGCCTTTTTTGCACACGCCGGGTCCAATGCTCATACCGTGGGCGCATTGGCGTCGCGTTTTCCAAATCTATGTGGAACTGGCTAGAGACACCACTCCCGATTTCAAGAAGAGGATTCTTACCGCCCTAGGGGTTGAGAGCCTGCTTACACATTTCGAGCTCCAAGAGGCCCAGACACAGGCCGGGAATTCCAAACATTCATCGAACGATGAGTCCACGGACGAGTACGAGGAGACGCTAAAGATGCTGGAGCGAGACTTCGGAACGCAAGACACCAACGCTCGAGAGACGCCTACAGTTCTCAGCACCTCATGTACTACAGGAGCCTTTACGAGTGCCGAGCGTCTCAAGGAGACGCCTCCTGGTGTCCATTCGACTACAATTACTCTTCCGACACCGTCTCTTCCGACGCCGTCTCTTCAGAGTATTCATCCTACGAGGCCTACTCCAATGCCTCCTACTTCTATGCCTACGTGTTCCATGCCTACGCCCGTGAAGGATACTGTATCGATGCCTGCTTCTCCGAAGAGTATTTCTTCAATTCCCCTGCCATGCTCTCTCGAGGGGGGAGAAGCGTCGAAGTAGCTCATTTCGCCGCCGCATTTGTCGGGCGACAGATCAACCGAGCCAAATGCGGCTCCTGTGGACTTGACCCTTGCCGGACTTTTACGGACGACATGCGGTCATGTACGACGCAGCCTTCTGGGCCGACGGGCCCATGCACTCATACCCCACGCTCCTGCCGATGGACATCGGTCCATAGCGTCCACATCACTACGTGAACCACAGGACAATACTACTACTTGTTCACCACTTCCAGCATCGGCTAGAAGTCGCCGTACCAGCGGGCCTAGAGGCTCTGCCTTACGAGTGAGTGAACCACCTGCGACTTGTGCAGAGGATGTGGATGGACAAGCAAAAAGGCGTCGGAAGGCTTGGGATCTCATTGGACACCACGTTACTTAACTCTACTGTGTATTTTCTTGTGGTGTGCACTTTATTTGCAGTGTGTACTTTGCAGCGTGTACGTTGCAGTATGTACTTTGCAGTGTGTACTTTGCAGGTGTACTTTCTGTGCAGTATGTAATTTGTTGCCGCGAGTTTTGTTGCGTGCAGTTACTGTTACTCTTATGGATACTGTGTTTGTTTAAAAGGGGGATGATGTGATATCGTCTATGCTTCCCCCGACTAGGATGCCCCAGAGTGGCAGTGACCAAGCGCTGCTAGCGTCACCTGGTGGAGGCCTATTTATACCGGAGACACGATGTTTAAACTGGGATTACACGAGGGGTACTTCGACTGTGCACTTGTCCTTCCTTCCATGTCGTCGGCCGCCGGTCTGCGGCGCGATCCCCCTTGTTCTACGGCGGCGCCTCCACCGCCACCCGGGCCGCCGTCGACGACATAACAAAGACACCGAAGTAGTGTCTATAGATTGGCGTCATAGTCGTTCATGTGCATGGCTTGCGGACAAGGGCCGGGAAGAGCCAATTTCGGGTCCTGTTCGTCCATCATGTTGCCCTGTCCGAGGTGACGACCACTGCGGAGCTCCGTTGTTGTTTCTCGTGGGTATCTCACACCTCCACCAATTTTTTACGTTGCGGAAGTCACATATACAGGTGTATTTGCAATATATACAAGAGAGGCAACGATACATAAAAAAGATGGCTAGCGAGACCGATTATACCTCAGCACGTCTGAGTAGCGCCACTCTTGGTTGCGCCGTAACAATACGCTTGACAACGTAAAACTAATAATGTCCGACAATGGACCTGCCTTTCGGAGCCATCAACTCAAAGAATCGGCAAAGCGACGTGGAGTTATGCTCGGTTTCACAGCGCCATATCGCACGGCAGCTAACAGAATGGCTGAATGAGCTGTTCGTGGCATCCAGCTTCACATAATTATGTACCCAGACTGCGCAGGCGGATGGAAATGCTGCCTTGTGCCGGTAGCTTATCATAACCGCTCCTATGTGCACTGCTCTTGGCGTTTTTATTATTATTATTATTATTATTATTATTATTATTATTATTATTAGTAGTAGTAGTAGTAGTAGTAGTAGTAGTAGTAGTAGTAGTAGTAGTAGTAGTAGTAGTAGTAGTAGTAGTAGTAGTAGTAGTAGTAGTAGTAGTATAGTAGTAGTAGTAGTAGTAGTAGTAGTAGTAGTAGTAGTAGTAGTAGTAGTAGTAAAGTTGCGTATTCTGTGGACTACGCAGACAAACAGCAGTGGTGCACACAAGCTAACGTTTAACATCAACTCACGACTCTCGTATTGCACTAAACGCTTAACAAATTACACATTCACCGCCAACATCCCCGCTAATTATCGTCAATCAAAGCAAACAGCATACAAAGCGTGGGATCCGCTTTTTTTTTTTCTGACCGCGGCAAACAAACTCTGCCACAAAGCTTTTTTATTAATTGAAACATACAAAACAGCGCCAAATATTGCGATGCACTGCGTGCGCCAGCTTTACACGTGCGGGGAATTTCGAAGTGCGCTGCTGAGGAAAGCCAAATGGCCTTTGGGGCACTTGTTGGCATAGTGTCCCTTTTCGCCGCACTTGTAGCAGGTGACCTGATCCAGTGGTCTGAGGCCTCGTTGCACTCGTCCAGTGTTGTTTCCTCCACCGTCGTCGTGGTCGCGTCGGTGCGTTCCGCCGTGGTGATTGTGGAACTGCATACGAAACTGCTGCTCCTCGCGCGTATCACTGGGCATTTTTTGGCAAAATAATGCCTTGTGCCCAGGCTCACCACAATAATGACAGACGATGTTCTTCCCTTGCGGCACAGGGTCTAGAACAGGCAGGTCGAACATGGGGTGCATAAATTTGCACTCGGGTCCATCGGGGCAAAATCCGCAAAGATACTTGATACACATCACGCGCCGTGTGTGTCGATTGCGACAGAGTGGGCCGTGCCGGCAAAACCCTCTGTCATACCAGGGGCAATCTCTCATTTTGGATTCGGGATCTATATGCAGAAATGGGCATTCCTTGTTACAACATGCGTTGAAACGCGAGTAGAAATAGCATTCCGGCATCTTCGTCATGTCGAACTCGTGAAGGAATTCGCACTGGTCGCCCTTCTTGCAAAGACCCCGCAGCCAGTGTTTACATACCACGGTTCGGTCGCCCTTAACATGCCGAAAGGGACATGCGGATCCTTTGCTGCAGCTGCCCTTCAGATAGAAGCAGCACACGGCTGCTCCAGACTTGTCCATGCCGGGAAAAGGCAGTGGAAGCGCGCCGAGCTGTCGATCGAGGGCCACCTCCAGCTCGAAGACAACGTTTCCTACTTTGGCTACTATCTCTTCCATCGCAGACGTAGTTGGGGACTGCTGGATTCCGCGACCAGTGTGCGTTAATTACCAGCTCAGTCTTCCCGAGAGCAAATGTTACGCGCAATAACGAGCACTTGCAGCACCAACAATTGGGACACCAATCAAGAACGCAACCGTTAAGCGGAACAGGAAGCAGGTGGCAACAGCGCTATAGAGCGCGGAGCTCGAGCGCAGTCGTATGCAACGCATCCTATAAAGACGTTATAGGAGGCGTTGTTGTATGTTTGCAACACAGCCGCGCTGGAACGCTGTGCTCGCGTGCTAGCACTGTGGAAGCTCCAGGGCTCGTTAGCCAATTTAGGAAAGGCGAAAGCCCCTCAATATGCGTTCATTCGCGCCGCGTCGTCTGCTCGTCTCTCTGGTGTCTGCTCGCCTGCTTTCTCGGTACTTGCTCCACGCAGTTAATATAGCTTGTTTATTACGCCTGAATATGTAAGGAAGCGATAAGGCTAACTTCCCCCCGAGAAATAGGAAGTGTGGCTATAGTAACGTTACGTATATTACAGCAGTCGCGAACCACGCATCGTTACATGCTAAAGTGACTAAGCATCAATTATTCTGCTGCCGAAACTGGCTTGATACTGAAGCCCGACAGCTCAATTTTCGCTTGCCCGTTAGAGTTTTCGGCTGTCGTAATGTATGGCGTACTGTGTGTGCACTGAGTTTTAGAAAAATAAATGAATAAACATAATATGCTTTCAAAGTAGAATCATGTTCTAAAGTTCAATCCGTGTCTGGCAAACAACACAATGTTCCAGGAGAACTGCCTGAAGTTTGAGAAGTCACTGGCACCCAAAGTGTTCATCCTCCATGCTGGCCACTTTGTCAGAGGTTGCTGTGTCATCTTCTAGACTGACGATTGGTTGTTGGTTGTCGACAATATCGTCAATGATGTGGACCATTTCTCCGATCTTCTCTTCTTCCTCAACCACATGTTTAACATAGTTCTTCCACTTCTGTGGACTTACTTGTGCTATGGCATCTGCAACATGTTCCTTCAGCTCTTACATTTTGAATCTGCGGTTCGCAGGAGCCACAAACCACTTCATATCGCTCCACACCAGCTTTATGGGGTTGAGCTGGCAGTGATACGGTGGTATCCTTAAAACGAGGTGTCCCAGCAGCAGCAGCAGGAATACAGTCTATACGGTATGTGTTGCCATCAACTTTCACAGTGTCCATAAGTTTCATTAACTCTACCTTTGCCACATCGTCACTCCAGGGAACCTCCCTTTGTGAAAGCCAGGCCTGCATTTCCTTTTAAAGGCTACTCATGCGGGGAGAGAGAGAAACAACATTATTTATCCCATCTTAAAGGGAAAGGGGCTGCGAGAAGAAGGCGAGAGAGGTTGTCCTACTCGCGGTAGGCCGTCTCTACCACTTCAGCCCACCTCAGGATAGCTTCATGAAGTTCGGGGTTGTAGCTGTGCATGGTAGCCTCCCACAGCTCCCGACTACTTAAAAATCTACGAAGGTTAAGGGTGGGGAGTGGTGCTTGCATTGCCACATAATGTGGTTTAGGTCCGCTCTGCTAGCAGGACAAAACTTGTAGGCTGAGGTAGGATATATTCCCGGGTGAATTCTGTGACGTAAGGCAGGGGATAGAAAAGTGTGAGTCTGTAGTTTACGCCATAGCACCTCGTGTATGCGTGATGACCGATGCATTAAAGGTGGGAAGGTTCGGCGACCTAGGTGGTAATTCCCGCAAATGTCGTGGTATGTAAGTAATCTGTCTTTGGAGGTAAATGCTGGAGGGAGATTATTGGCGTCTGAACCGTCCCCTAGTCTAGCCTGCGCTCGGTTCGTGAAAGCTCGAGCACTTGCGTGGGCCGTTTCATTGCCGATTAGGCCTGCGTGAGCAGGTATTAAACTCAGAAGTTTGGATGGCGGATTATGTGATAAGATGGCTAGGGCTATCCAGCAAACCCTACCCGCTTCAAAGTTGTATATGGCAATTTTTGAGTAACTTACTATGACAGAGTAATTGGGTATTGTTGCGGCGAGTGCCACCGCCTCCTCCTCCTCCGAAGAGGCTAGAATGGATGCTGCCGTCGCGACACGGCCAGTGGAGTCGACGACCGATATGGCGGATTTGTGTCCACACGGATACTCTGCGGCATCGACATAGACCACGTCTTTGTAGCTAGGGCTTTAGCTCGTTCTTGCCTTCTATGTTCGTGATGAACAGGGTGCATATTCTTAGGGAGAGGAGGGGTATGAAAGTGCTCATGAATCGGGAGGCGAATATTAAATTTCTCATTGGTCATGGGTGCTGATGTCATATTTAGGGAGCTTAGGATGTGCCTACTAATGTGGGTGTTCGATAAGCGCTGGTATTGAGCTGTCAGGTGGGCTTCTGCGAGCTCACTAAACGTATTCAAGGTACCTGTAGCCAAAAGTCTCTCAGTGGAGGCTCTACTTGGCACGCCAAGGGCAAATTTGTAGAGTCTGCGTATCAGTGAGTTAACGTTATCTTCCTCGGCCCTGGTTAAGTGGAGATAAAGAAGGGAGAATGTGATTTTACTAGCGGAAAACGTCTGTACCAGTCTTAGCAGTTCTGCTTCGCGAAGACCTCCATGCTTATTGGACACCCTTCCTATAAGCCGTGTGGTGTTGTCTACGATGGCAGTAACCGTTTGAAGTGTATAAGTATTGAGTCGGTTAGATTGAATGTGAATGCCAAGTACACGGATTTTGTCCACTACGTGAACTTGCTTCCCGTTAATAGTAATCTGAATGTTGGGCGTATCGCGTTTATTTGCGGATAGAAGTAACAGCTCAGATTTGGCGGGTGAGCACTCGAGGTTCATGAACACGGCTCTCGTAGCCACTGCATCTGCAGCCTCTTGCAAGGTATGTTGAATGTAGCCATCCAAACCATCCCTAATCCATAGGGTAATGTCGTCTGCATATAAAGAATATTTGAGATCCGGTATTTCTGCCAGTGTCCCTCCAGTAGACCTCACAGCTAGGTTAAATAGAAACGGCGAAAGCACAGATTCCTGAGGAGTGCCAAAGCTACCTAGGGTGATTGGGGGAGAAATTTGGTCATTGATACTAATGACAGCTGTGCGATTGGTAAGAAATTCGCGGATGGAGTCATGTATTTTTCTACCACATTTAACAACATTCAATTCACGTAAGATAGATCCATGATCTATTTTGTTAAATGGACTGCGAAGGTCGAGTCCCAAGATGACTTGGGTGTCTTTACTACCTGTAGGAGTAAGCAGGTCATGCTTGAGCCTTAGCATGGCATCCTGGCATGAGAGCGACTGGGAAAAGCCAATCATCTCTGGCGGGAATAACTGATTGCCTTCTGTGTATTTATTTAAACGATTAAGCATGACATGTTCGAGAATGACCCCGCGTTCGCACCGAACGCGCGCGGTGTTGGTGACTTTTGCCGGTGCCTCTGGGTGCGGCTCGGAGGTTTTCGACGAGATCAGGGGCCGTATTCTGAAACGTTCGCCTAGGCAAAATCAGCGTGTGCGCTAATTGGCTGGTTGAGCAAAATTGAATGACGTCGGGCTCAACCACCCAATCAGCTCATCCAATTTTGCTAAAACAGCCGATCGGCGCACGCCTGAAAGCGAAAAAAGAAATTTCGCCTAGGCGAACGTTTCAGAATACGGCCCCAGAATGGGACACTCGTAGAGCAGCGTCGGAAATCTTACCCACCTTGTCGCCTCGCAACGTTTTTATATAAATACGCATTTGGTGCCACAGCTAAACGTCGCCTCCCCTCCTTCGCTAACGTCCCCCACGGCCTTTCGCGCGACGGAGGAAGTCGCGTTTGCTCTCTGTATAAATGGTGATTGCAAAGGAGGAAAGAGACGCTTAATTCTGCAGCCCTTCGTGGAGCACGGCGCAGAACGCGCGTTTGCTCTCCGACGTGCGTTCGCTCCCCGTGAAAGCGCGCGTCCCTCGCGCCCAGGCTACAGGTACCTTGAATACGTTTAGTGAGCTCGCAGAAGCCCACCTGACAGCTCCATACCAGCGCTTATCGAACACCCACATTGGTAAGCACATCCTAAGCTCCCTAAATATGACCCCAGCACCCATGACCAATGAGAAATTTAATATTCCCGGCGACGGCGACGGTGACGGAGAAATCCGCTTTGGAGTGTCCATATAATTGCTATCTCAATAAAACGTTGAGAGGCGAGAAGGTGGTAAAGACTTCCAACGCTGGTCGACGAGTGTCCCTTTCTGATCTCGTCGAAAACCTCCGAGCCGCCGCCAGAGGCACCGGCAACAGTCACCAACACCGCGCGCGTTCGGTGCGAACGCGGGCAAAACGCCGACGGCGTCGACAACAGTTCTGCGCTTTGCTGGTGCTGCTACATGTCCAAGTTTACACAGCTGATAAAACTGCTATTCTTACTCCGTATAGCTCTCTACTAATTTGCTATCGCAACTGATGCTTCGCCTTTCGGGCCAAACTGCGACATTTTTTTTTCCGTTGGCAACCTCTAGCGCCGCGGGAAAACCTCTTGGGAGACGCCACCTTGCCGCTTCTTTGATGTTCAGAAACCCACTGGTACAGGGAGCGTTCGCTGGCGTTCGTGAGGGACGCGGTTCTCTGTATGACAGCGTTTATACTGGCGCTCTTACCAAGTTGTTTTTTGACCGCACCAAACACATTTAATGCTACTAACCTTGCTTCTTTCGGAAAATACTTAATTTTTTACCTGTAGCGATCCGGAGAGAGATAAAACTTTATTGTGTCCATGATGGGTCTTGGAGCGGCGGGGGTTGGGAGATTAACCCCCAGTCCTCCTCCCCTTCCTCAGACCGCGGCCAGTCATTTGCTTGCTGACGGCGTCTTAGGAGAGTATTTTCTGTGCTTGGGGTGCTATGAGTTCTCTTGTGTAGTTGCGAATGGGCGTTTTTGAATCGCTGATGATGCAGTGTGCATTGGTAGAGACGTAAGCCAAAACGATGGCCGTTTCCTCTCCTTCTTCGGGTTGAGTGGTGAGTATTGACGCGGCCGCGGCGAAGCTATACTGTGAGCCCGCGACTATACGGCGACCGCCATGAAGTTCTGGGGGGTTATTCCACAGTTTCCACGTAGGCTACGTCTGCGGCTTGGTCGTAGCGCTTTTGTAGCGGTTTAGCTCTGTCTGCACGTCGCCCCTGATTGTGTTCTGGGTGCATATTACAAGCTTTGGGCGGGATAACTAACTGAGCATGAATGTTCGGAGGGACGGGTACTGTTGGTCCGAATTGGGTGGTTTATAGTTATGCCTAGGGTGCGCAGAATGTGCCTTCCCGTGGTGGAGTTGGCGAGTCGTTCGTATTAGGTAATACGCTGAGCTTCAATAAGCTCGTCTATGGTGTTGTGAATGCCGAGGGCGTCCAGTTTCTCGTTAGAGGGGGAAATGGGAAGATGTAGGGCTTGTTTATAGGGCCCTGTTGATCATGGTGTTGAGTTTGAGCTTGCCAGTCGCACTGAGGCGAAGGTAAGGGGTGGCATAGGTGATCCTGCTCAGGGCGTAGGTGGTTACCAGACGAATCAGGTTGTTTTCTTTCCGGAGATTCATCCGGTGCCCTTTCAGCGGCTATCACGAACCGTGCTACATAGAGCGGACTAGCAAATTATTGGCGCAGTGAGCAATGAGGTTTTTAGAGCGTTCCACATCGTCAACAAATCACCCATGCTAATGTGCGGCGCCATCCGCTAAGTTGACATGAAACCACTTTTGAATGAACGGTTTATTAAATGCGAAGCAGCTTTTGGCGGGGGCTTTGTCCGTCCCTCCCGCGGCGTCCCACACCCCCACAGCGCATGCGCGTCCCCTCCCCTCTCTCTCCTCTCCTACGCTTCCCCTTTCTCTCCTCTAGGAATCGGAATCCTCTACTGTACGGAGCGGTGCCCGCGTCCCACACCCCCCCCCCCCCCAGTGCATGCGCGTCTCCTTCCCCTATCTCTCCTCTCCTACGCCCCCCCCCCTTTCTCTCCTCTAGGAATCGGGAGCGGCGCGCACCACAGGTGGCGCGACAGCTGCATACTTCGCTGATGGCGCCACGGTAGTTCCGCGGTATGAAAATGACGGAGCGCGCGCGCCTCATTCTCTCTCCTGTGCAGCGCCGCGATGAGCGCTCGGGCCACTGCCGCGAAACCATCTCCCGCTCAAGCTAACCATCTCCCCACTGCTTCGCATCCACACATGGTTCCCTTTAGCGGGAGATGGAGCAATTTTTTTCTGTAGACAATTACAGAAAAACGAAGTGAATCTAAAGGCCCGTAGCGAACGTAGCGAAGCCCCGTCAGGCCGAATGGCCTTTACCTTCGCTATGAGGTAACATAAGTGGCATTAAAACATACAAAAACAAATCTAGCATACAGTGCTTTTCAATCCACCATGATACAAATATAAGGAACAGCAAAATGATATAAACGTACACAACGGAGAAAGTATATTGGCAACAACATCTTCGTGTGCGACATATACATACAAAAGGAAAAGTAATGAAAGAAGAGAAAAAACATGTAAATGGAAAACCAGGATTATAAATCAATAGATCTGAGCATTTGGAAGCATTCTGTACATGATGTGCATGAAATACACATAAGCCAATAGACATCATTAATAGTACATACACGGTAGTGTCAACTGCCTACATTAGTCCATTCACATTAGTGCGGCGCCATTCGCTAAGTTGACGTGAAACCACTTTTACGGCTCGGCACCGCTCGGTAGGCCTAGCAGCATCAAAACAAACAAGCAACTGATTTAAATAATAACGACAAATGATACCTAATGCTTTGCCCTCAGCGTGAGATGAGACTAAGCGATGACGAAATTTACCACTTATTTTTTGCTGTCCGGTTGAAGAGCTAACAAGCACGAATTTGGATCGAAGCGGACGGTCTGGCCTGTATGCAGGCTGCCATATTGCTGTACTTCATCGCGGCTAGGGTGGCTATTACGGTTACCAGCGGATAACCACCACAATAATTCAGAGTACGTGACATTGAGGAAAGAAAAAGTTAGGAGAGCGCATGACGTCACGCAGCCAGCCTTGCCAAGCGAACGCTCCGTGAAGCCAGCCCATTGCTCAGTGTCGGCCTAACACGTGACCTCTTGGGTAGAGATCACGGAGCAAGAATTGAAATTTGCCGAGAGGTTTGGTGCCCGGTAGTTTTTTAATCAATGTGCACTTGTTCGGTGGCCCTGCCGCAGCGATGCACTCACATCGGTAACCCTAAAATTTACCGCGCGTTCTGACATGACTATCACGTGTTGGGCCGCCACGCTTGGCTTCAGTCGCGTTGTGCGATGCTCCCTCCTAACTTTTTCCTTCCTGGATAGTATGCGACGTGCATGCGCGGAGGGCCTAACGTATCACGCATCGCTGTAATGCATCATGCAAGAAGCAACGCTAAAACCCTCTTATCTCGTTATTAATCAGATAGTACACGCCCGGAACTATATTCTGCTACACACCGATATCGCCTGTGTGCCCCTCGTACCTTTGGCAGAGCTGCAAGTTAGAGGTGCATCGCGGCCGTGGTTCGCACAAAGCCACAGCCAGCGCCTGTGGCAATGGTAGCTTACTTATAGGCTCCCTGCAATTAAAAAATCTCTTATCGTTATTATTTTCTTGCGCTTATCATACCAACATGTACACCAGGGGCCGTATTTTAACGCTTCGGTTTTCGAAGGATTCGGTTTGGCGGTGGCGTCACATTGGGGCGGTCCGTTGACGTAATGAAAACAAGTGAAAGGACAGAGACCAATCGGCGCGAAGGTTTCTTTTTGTGGCAGTGAACGTCACAAACCGAGTAAAAATATAGCAATTTACGAGCGCTTCTTGGTAAATAAAAATAATTTGTTCATGGTATTGATGAGGTTTACGTTTTTCATCATGAAACGTGTGTGAGTTGTACTGGCGGTGAGTGACTTAACGAATTTTGTTTACTTCGGTTGACCCATTTATGCCGCTAGGTGGGACGTCGTACGCTAACTTCGCGTTGCGGCCAAAATACACACTCAAGTTCCTCGCACAGTCGGAGCGCTGTCTCTTTTGAGAATGTGAATTGTCGCCGGAAT
The DNA here is from genome assembly GCF_013339745.2 of Dermacentor silvarum. Taxonomy (NCBI): domain Eukaryota; kingdom Metazoa; phylum Arthropoda; class Arachnida; order Ixodida; family Ixodidae; genus Dermacentor; species Dermacentor silvarum. The sequence goes on along the minus strand of NC_051155.1, from coordinate 243,317,586 downwards.
CCCTCGTCTGTCATCTCAAAGGCGTCTTGTCGACGTCGAGGTTGTCGCTGTCTGTCACGGAGGTAGGGTGGCTAGAAGGGGAGGTGTGAATACCGGCGGCGCTTTCCTGCAGGCGCGCGTGACCCCCTTGCGCACCGATGCCACCAGGGGAAATATGGCGCTACCGCTCGCGGCGCGGGAAGCATAGCCGCGCCGGCTGGCCGGCCTCGCCTCGCCTCCGTGCCTTCGCCGTCAGTTTTGGTCTCGTCGCCTGTTTTGTGGTGTTTCTCGCGATAGATAGCGTGTTGCACAGCGTCGTCGTGGCATTGCCAATTGCCATCCTAGTATTATTCACGAGGCCTTTCACGTTAGCTCAATCTGATCACCACCGCCTTTTTTTTCCCTTAGGTTTATCGTTCGCGACTTTATTAATGGAACTGCAGTCTTGATACCACGTCGCATTCATGCCCTCTCAGAAGATGCCGTGCCCACAGTATTTCCGAACTTGCCAAAATACATTAGCATGACTCTGACGAAAGAAAGAAAAAGATGTCTCACACGCTCCACGGGTCCCAGGTTCGGCACGCAAACCACTCCGGTATAGGCAGTTCCGCCTACTATATCTCCTGTATGCCTGGACTACATATTCGACTCTCTGAGTACGAATAAAGTATTATTATTATTATCTTACAAGAGAAGCGGCGCTTGTCTATTGACAAGACGGGGGAATGCATGCCCACCGGCAGACGTGGAGGCTGTAAATATACAGCGGGATGGAATGCCCAGTCCAGTCGCAGAAGAATTGTTCATTATCGAGCTTAAGCGACCTTTGGAACTGTGGTCACTGCAAAAGTTTAAACAAAACATTGCTCGTTACTGAACTGCAGAGTTTGCATTGAACGAAATGCTGCGCCTGTTGTGTTAACCAAAATGGTAGTGTTCTTCATTGGAGAAGGACTTGCCAGCTGTAGCATCTACTTGGCTGGGCAGCTTCACAACGAAACCGTTGTGGAATCTAAAGAACAAACAGAAGGGACCTTGGGGGCCTTTTATATCTATCAGAACCATTCTACAAGCTGGTCAATTAATGCCCTTATTGAAAACAAACTCACTCGTTTGCATGCCAAAGCTGTGGCAAAGTTTATGCAGTTGATCAATTGGTGATGTGCCAAAAATTGGTTGCCTAGAGCATTCTGCTGCCCTGACAGCATCAGTTGTACGTTTTTATTGCGTAATAAGGATTCATTTTTTGCTTAAAGGTCTCATTCAGCAGGGCACTGAGAATAAACTAAAAGCACTGAAATATTGCGTGTTGTAGGTCAAATTTTCCCATAGTTGTTTTCCTCACTTAAATAAACGATTTTATGACCAGATCTGTTGCTGTCTGCAATCATAGTAAATTGCTTATTTGAGCGTCGAAAGTGCATGCTACACGTCTTCAAGCGCTGGCACAAAGTGGTTTGTCCGTCGAGAAGTAATCGGGTAATGACTGCAGTTTACAGGTCGTACGTACGGCACGCGTAGGGTGATTACTGCTGACCTCGACGACGACGGTCGCATTTTGAGGGAGTCGAAATGCAAGGCACCTGTGTGCCGTAAGGTGTGAGTGCGCGTTAAAGAACCCGAAGTGGTCGAAATTATTCCAGAGCCCCCAGCCCCTATGATCCTGATCCGGAGGAAAAAAAAAAAAAACGCGTTTGAATCTATCGACGCAATGCGAACTGGGCCCGTAAAATCTCACAGGAGTAGTGATGTGGGCTGATAAAACGTTGTTTCATGATAAAGGCGTATATTCCATGACGCTCGCAGACGGCGCGCGATACCCGAGGCTGGCGATGCGCTCATTTCGGTTGCGTGCCTTCCCGCGCCTCGGTCAACAGCGCCGCCCTGCGGCATCGGTGCGCTGAGGGGTCACGCTTGCGCCGCCGGTATTCACACCTCCCCTTCTAGCCACCCTAAAGGTGGATACACACGCGAGGTCAAAATCCCGCCTGCTCCGCGGACAAACAGTGACGTCAGCACTTGAATGCGGCGCAGCCGAGTTAGGTCGCATTCGCACAGCCGGACCGCCGTTTGCGGAATCCGCGTGCTTACTCTCGACTCCAACGTTTATTAGCAGCTGCGCGTTTGCATACTCGGTGTGCTCTATATTTCATAGCGCTGTGAATCCCTCAACAAGAACCAAAAAAGTGATGGTTGTCTCGTCAATTAGCGTTTTCTTGTGCACCTCACTCATGTTGAAGTCACGCAGGCTGCGCGGTCTGAGTAAATAGAAATGCGCGCGCAACCATGACTCGCCTTTCCCGCTGCATCACCACAAAATACACGCGGTCACTGCTGCACAACGAAATCACACGTGGCTCCAGGCCGATAACACGCCATCGTAGCCACGCCAATGCGTCCGATGTTGACAGATTTGACGCTGACTACGCTAAATTGAGGTCAGACGACCGCCAAACGGACGGATGGAAATACCGGCGAGCATTTTCAATCCGGACCGCGAGCGGAGGAGGCCGGACTAGGCGAGGGCGGCACGTTTTGATGACGCGCGCGTCACGTGATACGCCATCCGCTGCGAAAATTCCTCCTCCGTCCGGTCGTGTGAATCCACCTTAACGGAGGCTCGCTAAAAGCACGATAACAGGCGCCACAGGCACCGCACACGCCGTCATTTTGCTCCGAGTGCCGCGATTTCGCCCGTGCACACGGCACGCACAGGCTCTGCACACGGCACACCGCGCTTCGGATCAGACCGAAGCAGCGCGCGCGGCTTCGCTTCGTAGCAGACGACAAATTCGGTTTCCGCGTGATTGACATGTGCGTGACGTCATCAAAAAATGCGTTCGCGCCCTGAGGCGATGGCGTCACCCAGGCGGAGACCAATCGCTGCACGCAAACCGAATCCTTCGAAAACCGAAGCGTTACAGAATACGGCCCCAGGTTGCGTACCAGCTTGGACAACCTCTCGTATTCCCTCTCTAGTGACGCCGAAGGGAACGGACGTGCCGAGTCGAGGAGCCTTCTCAGCGCAGCAGGAGCAGCATGCCAAAGCGATAAGTGTTAAGGCGAAATCCTTAGGTGGCTATGTTGGCAGTGCCCTTGGTGAAACTGCGCCGTGTCGAAAAATGGCCGACGCCGCAAAGAGCAAAATCACGTCAGCAAATGCTCGGATTAACGCGACATTCCTCAGGGAGGTTCCTGTTCACAAGCCCACTGGCCGCCATAAGCTCACCCTGGACATCCTTCATCTCAGTGTCTGCAATCGGCTCGATTTTCTCTCCATTCCCATCCTTGCCCTCATCTACTTTGAAGAACCGCCGCACGCTTTATCGCGTTTCTTGCCACATGTTGCACATACCGGAGCGCCACCGTTGCAATATCGGAGGCCACGCAAAAAGAGGAGGACTTCGTGCGGACGCGCGCAGCTCGATGGTGCAGAGTTTCCAGAGAGAATCAAGTGCGAGATAGAGGACCCCGGTTGCAGCACACGGCTCATGCACACACCACCAATTAGGTGTGTCCTTATCGCTTGTACATATTAATCATTTCACTATTCGTACAATTATTATTAATATACACGAGTTTCCTAGTTATTATGTATGCGTAACATGAAACGCATTCTCTGCTCTCTAAATAATGGGTCCCACCACCAAATTACATGCACACCACCAGTTGATATCCAATCGCATTAACTACGATAAACATCTTCTAGCTACACTGTAGTAGCCTCTACCTCTCCAGCGAAGGTGACTGTGCTGTTCTGGGCAGTGTGCACGTACGCATAGCACAGAAACAGTATGCTGTGCAGCCCTCATCATCGTGTTCACCATACCACCATCCTCCTTCCTCTTCACATCCTATCTCTGTTATTCCCCCAAACCCATTCCCCAGCGTGGAGTAGCAGGCTAGAGGCACTTCACTCAGGCCGACCTCTCCACCTTTCTGCCATTAAAACGTCTCTCTCTCTCTCTCTCTCTCTCTCTCTCACACACACACACACACACACACACACACACACACACACACACACACACACACACACACACACATACACACACAAAATATGGGTTCTGCCTGAATTTCTTTTTTTTTTTTCTTTTTATCTTTTTTTCCCCTTTTCTTTTTATGCCGCCAGACCACAACGAAGTTCACAATTTACAAATAATGAGTAATTTCGCTCTTTCCGCATCTTCGTGTTACATTTATTTGGTTGGTCGCTTTTCCTCTAAACTTGATTTCGTTTCGTGCATTTCGTCCTGTTCTTCGTCTTTAGACTTTTTTAGAATGTAATCGCTTTTTTAACATGATAATTTATTGCCTTTGTGACGTGAAACGATACGGGGATAAAAGAGGACGCGGGATGTATTTCATGGAGCATACGCCGTTTAATTACGAATGAGTTCAAGCACACACACATGTACTTATGCTGAAAAATGAAGCTTCATTTGCGCTCGCAGGTGTAGTAGATGCACTGACGCACGTTGAGGTCCGCTTTAGAGATTAACCTTCCACTATTTCCTTTGTACGTGTGCAATTACGATGCTCTCCGATACACATAATGTTTTTCAACGGCGCTCGATCGTGACATTGCACTGGAAGACATGGATACTCTCTGATACACATAATGCTTTTCAACCACGCTCGATCGTGACATTGCACTGGAAGATATGGATACAGTGAGAGGGAGAGCTTTTTATTTTAAACCAGAGGGAGCTTCTGTGAAAACAGTCCATGCGCACCCGTTTTCTTGGTTATCAATCCTTCCTTGATGTCAGTGTCGCGAGGTGCTGCGCTTTGCGGGTGGCTGCGCGCACATACTTTTAAAATTTATTTAAAAATGTTCTAAGCTATATTCGCCGCTGATATTTTGTAGACGATATGTGTGTGTCCACCTAAATCGATATCACAAGTTCTTGCTACATGTAATATAGTGATATCCACGGATGAGTGAGAAGTCTGTTGGATTTTATAATGTCAATGTCTCAAATTTTATTTTTTATTGTCTGCATCGTCCATTCCCAGTTCATATATTTATTTTTATACCTCTAGTGTTAATAGGCAGTTTCGGTTTCGGTTATTTTTTTGTAGCCAAAGCCGAGCCGATTTACATTAAACTGACAGTAGTCTAAGCCATAGCTGGTTCTCGAATCGCTTGTTTCTCTTGAAACAGAAGTGGGAGTGCAAGCAGAGTGCAAGTACTATGAAGGGTTCTCCAAGCAAGGTATACATAGACCTTTCCTGTTTTTAAGCGCTGTATGTGGGAGTGCTTATGCAATTGTGCACTATATGCTGGTTTAGGATGTTGCACATATGCATTCATTTGTGCAGCGTGTTGAAAACCGTTTCTTTATCGTCAGGTTATCTGCAGTTCCACTCTGAACCGGCTCATACTGCACACGCAAGATATTTTCAAAGACCTCTTATTAACCAATGTGCTTTTGCGAGGAGCGCTTTAAGAAAACTATATTGTATATAGAACATTTCACGTTTCAGTACCGCGCACGCGCTTGCTTTTGTAGCAGCTTTTAGCGCGTGTGGCAACTTTCGCGAACGTTCTTTAACACCAGCTGCATTTCATGTTCCGGCACGATGTAAAATCAAAGCGCTTGTTTTATATATTTTACTTTTCATGTTTCGCTCTCCTTTCACTCGCACTGCCCCAAACGAATTTACGCGCCATTGCGTTGATTTGTCGGAATGTCTCTTTCACGGAGGGCAACTTTAGTGCCAGAACATTAAGACGAAACGTTTTCGGTGCTGTTTGAAGACGCGTGTATTTAATCGCCCGCATTTTGTGTCTGCGAGTAGCCGACCTTTTGCGAAAATCTGTTGGTTTGTGGCATTTAGTACATAAGAAAGTACTGCAAATGGAAGTGCTTTAGTGTATTTGTTGTTTCTGTTGCAGTGTTGTACGAAAATGAAAATGTTATGAGATTAAAGAAATAAACGCTGGCAGTCCAATGCATTTCGTGCCGAGTACAAACAAGAAGCATCGCATAAAAAATCGTCGTGTCGCTTGTTCTTTTTGTGTTTTTTCTGTTTTTTTTTTTTTTTTTTTAATCTTTGTATATTTTGCTGCTTCGAATGCCGCTTAGTTGTTTCAAGTAACAGTTGATTATGTTGTCGATTTAATGAGTTTTTTGCTGTCACGTGGCCACTACCTTCTGTAGTAAAGCTAACCACTACCTTGACTTTTCAACTTTCACACCCAGACTGAAGAGCTTAAAGAGAAAGGCAACCAGTGTCTTAAGGAAGAGAAGTATGCCGAGGCCATCTTGCACTACACACATGCCATCGCGAATGATCGTGAAAATAGTGTTCTCTACAGCAATCGTTCAATGGCCTTTCTGAAAATGGACCAGTTTTACTTGGCTTATGAAGATGCCAAAGAAACCATCAGACTCAGCCCAGAATGGCCCAAGGTATGTCTTCGTTGCTTTTAAGTAGCGTTCATGCATATTCATGCATTTAAAGTTGTGGACACTCCTAAGATTTCTGCCATGTTGCAGTTAAGTCACTGCATTGTCAGTGTGAAGTTATGCATGCATCTTAAAAGGTCTACCACACAGGAGTGAAAAAGTAATCGCAAGTCATGATCATTCATTCTGAAAAAGAGAATTACTGTGTCTGGGTCTTACAAGCTAGTCATCACTACTAAAGTGTTATTTATCATAGTTTCTATCTTTATTCTTTTGCCTGCATCACTATGCAGGGTTACTACCGCAAGGCTGAAGTGGAGTTTAAGGCTGAGCACTATGAAGAAGCAATGGAGTCTTTCCGCGTGAGTATGCAAAACACGAAACTTCAAACATTGTATGTTTGTATGGCATACAAGCATACCGTTTGTTGCACATTGTTTCTCTTTATAGACTCTAAACTATGAATGTATACATTAACAGCAAATTTATTCCCTGCAGTTCGTATTTTAATTCATACATAATCGTCTACACAACAGCAAAATAAAGCATACAACGATGGCAGACTTTTCCGTAGCAATGATAAAGTCTGTGTATATACGTTGGATACATGATGTTTCTTGTATGTGCCTTGTAGCCGTGGCGCTAGCAGTTCGTTTGTCACAGTAATAAGCCACAATTTTGTTGCCTTATATTTCCCACGATCTTGCATTGCTCTTCTGCTCAACAGGTGTTCAACTGGAACTTCTTTTTGACACCCACGTAATATCCGATACTCCTAGCCGCTTATGTTCTGTAGAGTTTTTCCATCTTCTGCCACCACAAGCTGCAACATATGTCCCATTAGGTCCCTCTCCTTCTGTGTGCAATGGTGAAACATTGTTTCCCCTGTTCACGACGTGGTCCTGATGCACTCTGTCATTCTCCCGCACACTGTGGTCACCGTACACAGAAACAAAACCTGCCTGAGTGTTTTGAACTTTTGGACTATCTACCAATGTGCTACCTGCTGGTATCACGCTTGCCACCATGTCATTATTGCAAGAATGCGATATTTCAGTGTTAGCGGTCAATGACCATTGGAGTGATTCAGGCTCTCTCACAACCATCGCATCACCATGGGCCGATTTAAAAAAAAATTACTCCATCTCCCGCTAAAGGGAACCATGTGTGGATGCGACACAGCGGGGAGATGGTTAGCTTGAGCGGGAGATGGTTTCGCGGCAGCGGCCCGAGCGCTCATCGCAGCGCTGCACAAGAGAGAGAATGAGGCGCACGCGCTCCGTCATTTTCATACCGCGGAACTACTGTGGCACCCCCAGCGGAGTATGCAGCTGTTGCACCACTTCTCGTGCTCGCTGCTCCGGATTCCTAGAGGAGAGAAAGGGGGGAGCGTAGGAGAGGAGAGAGAGGGGGAGGGGCGGACAAAGGACCAAACATGCTCTGTGGGGGTGTGGGACGCCGCGGGAGGGACGGACAAAGCCCCCGCCATAAGCTGCTTTGCATCTAAAAAAATGATATCTGCAGACCTCCCACTTACGCAAGCAGATCTTTGTCAGGTTTGCTGTTCTATGCCAATATCTTTGACCTCAAAAATTGCCCATTAGGCCCAACCGCATTTGCTAAGCACAACATCCACTCCGGTGATGCAAAACCAATTCACCAGCACCCTTATCTTGTTTTTGCCGCGGCATGCGACATAATCCAAAAAGAAGTTGAGAAAATGCTGGCCAAGAACATCATCAAACCATCCTGTAGTCCACGGTCATCTCCTTTTGTACTGGTCAAGAAAAAAGACAACACCTGGCAATTTATGTTGATTATCGACACCTCAACAAGGTAAAGAAGGAAGACTTTATTCCTTGCCCTGTACAGACAACGCACTCGACGGTCTTCACGGCGCCCAGTATTTCTTATCTATTGACCTTCACTCAGGTTATTGGCAGATTGCTGTTGATCCACTGGACCGCGAAAAACCACATTTGTAACTCCGGATGGCCTCTATCATTTTAAAGACATGCCTTTCAGTCTTTGCAATGCGCCAGCCACATTCAAGTGCATGATGGATTCACTTCTTCGCGGCTTCAAATGGTCAACCAGCTTCTGCCACCTTGACAATGTCATCGTTTTTCACCAACGTTTGAAAGCCATATTCAGCGCCTCTCCACCATTCTCAAGGTATTCCACAATGTCAACCTTGTAACTCAACTCCTCAAAATGCCATTTCAGACACCCTGAAATATTCGTACTCAGCCATCTCGTCAATGTAACGAGTGTCCAGACCGATCCTGAAAAAGCGCTGTGAAGAATTTTCCGGTACCTTGTTCAGCTAAAAATGTACGTAGCTCCGTTGGATTGTGCGCATGTCTGCCATTTCATCCGTAATTTCGCCGACATTGCGCGTCCTTTTACTGCGCTCCTCAAAAAAGATCTTGATTTTACACGGGGCTCGTCCCCAGCTGCTGCTTTTTCGGCGCTTATCAATGCCCTCACTACTTCTCCTACTTTAGCTCATTTTGATCCGACTGCACCAACAGAGGTTCGCACAGATGCCAGCGACCATGGAATCAGTGCTGTCCTCGCTCAGCATCAGTGTAGACACAACTGCATTATTGCATACACTAGCCACCTCCTGTTCACACCAGAGAAGAATTACTCAATCTCAGAACGAGAGTGCTTTTCTCTTGTCTGGACTGTCGTCAAATTTTGTCCCTACCTGTTTGGCCGTACCTTTATCGTCGTAACAGATCATCATGCCTTCTGTTGGCTTTCTTCGCTCAGTGACACTACAGGCCGCCTTGGTCATTGGGCTCTCTGCCTCCAACAATACTCATTTTCGGTAGTGCACAAGTTCAGTCAGCTCCATCAAGATGCCGATTGCCTGTCATGGCGGCCCATGGATTCCTATGACGTCATCGAGCAAGACACTGACACCTGCGTATTGTCTATCTCGAACCTCCTTAATGTAGGGGACGAACAACGCCGCTACTTGGCTTGATGTTCCATTATCGACAATGTTAGCTCTGCTACACCCGACCCTTCACTCCACTTTTCCTGCCTTCACAACGGCACCTTATACCACCACAATATGCATCAAGATGGCCCTGAATGCCTTCTTGTTTGCCTGCCAATCTGTAGTCGGTAGTCCTCTGTCAGCTTCACAATGAGCCCACCGCTGGTCACCTTGGTGTCTCTCACATTTATGATCGCGTCATGCGCCGTTTCTTCTGGCCTGGTCTCTACCACTCCGTGCAACAATGTGTTGCTAGCTGCGACCAATGCCAACGCTGCAAGCGGCCAGCTATGCTTCCAGCCAGTCTGCTTCATCCTATCGACATTCCCGCCAAATAATTCTTTTGTGTTGGTCTTGACCTTGGTCCCTTTCCAACCTCGACATCAGGTAACAAGTGGATCGCTGTCGCAACCCACTACGAGATGCGATATGCTATTACCCGCGCCCTCTCAAACAGCTGCACTACAGATGTCGCTGACTTTCTTCTTTGACATCGTCCTGCATCATGGTACTCCTCAGCAGCTTCTGACCGACCAAGACTGGTACTTTTTGTCTCGCGTTGTGGAGGACATCCTTCGTTCATGCTCTACCTGCCACAAGCTCACAACCGCTTATCACCCGCAAACGAATGGACTCACAGAGCGCCTGAACCGAACTCTCACCGATATGCTTTCAGCGTATGTTTCCGCCGGCCACCGCAATTGGGACCCTAATTTGCCGTATGGTACTTTCACCTCATGAGAAAGAAATTAACAGAAGAATAAAATTGGGTTGGAGTGCATACGACAGGCATTGCCAAATCCTAACTGGGAGCTTACCACTGTCGTTGAAAAGTGTACAATCATTGCAATCTACCGGTGCTAACATATGGGGCAGAAATTTGGAGGTTAACAAAGAAGCTCGAGAATGAGTTAAGGACCGCACAAAGAGCAATGGAACGAAAAATCTTAGGGACTCACGTTAAGAGACAGGAAGAGAGCGGTGTGGATCAGAGAATAAACGGGGATAGCCGATATACTAGTTGACATTAAGCGGAAGAAAATGGAGCTGGGCAGGCCATGTAATGCGTAGGAAGGATAACCGATGGACCATTAGGGTTACAGAATAGATCCCAAGGGAAGGGAAGCGTAGTCGAGGTCGGCAGAAAACCAAATGGGATGATGAAGTTAGAAAATTTGCAGGCGCAAGTTGGAATACGCTAGCGCAAGACAGGGGTAATTGGAGATCGCAGGGAGAGGCCTTCGTCCTGCAGTGGACATAAAATATAGGCTGATGATGATGACTTTCACCTTCAACTCCTCCGGGCATGACACCACTGGCTACTCACCGTTATATGTTCTGTATGGATGCAAACCTTCTCTGCCTCTCAATACTTTACTTCCCAATTCTCTAAGCTCATCCAGTACGTACGTTCGCGACGCCATAGTGCACATCAATACAGCTTGCCAGATCGCTCGTGAACGGCTCAGTGACCCAGGCTTCCCAAAAAGCCCTGTATGACCGTCGCCACAGAGACGTGTGTTACTCCCCAGGTTCCCTCGTGCTACTGTGGACTCTGTCCCACCATATCGGTCTGTCTGAAAAGCTATTATCGGGCTATGATGGTCCTTACAGGGTGTTACATCGAGGCACCAACGTTACATACAAAATTGAACCAGCCGTCTAGCCAGCGCCTTCCACGCGACCACCCTCTGCTATTGTGCACGTTGTGAGACTTAATAGTGACCGCCCCCTCTGGTTTGTCCTAACAAGCGCCGGGTCGGCACTCTCACCCAGGAGGGTAGGGCCATGACATAGGGCACGTGCTGCTACTGTCAGTCGGATGACGACGACAGCGACAAAGTGGCCAGAGGCACACGAGGGCCTTGCATTCGTTGCTGCTGCTTGTGGCTGTTGTAACCTTGTATATAGTAATAATATGTAAATACACGCTATTCCCGTAACAATATAGCCCAGTTTCAAATGTTGTATTCCTGTGTCTCTTTAGAAATCATTGCAGTTTGGAGCCGATGAACCCAAGGTGTTGGACCAGTTGAGGAAGGCAAAGCGAGAGTTGGAACGGCAGATCAGAGGTGAGAAAAGCCACTGATCATGAGTGTGACACACAGAAACACAGTTTCACTGTTCCAATTTATTTTAACGGTGCTGACATCTGTTAAGCTGCAGTAAGATATTATGCGGATATTTCAATGTAGCAGCTAAGAGTGATGAAAACAACATATGCGATGAATGCAAAATTTTATATTTAAATTGGCGCATATGAAAAAAAGCGACATGAGGTCACATTTTGCATTCGGCCATTATATAGTGGCCCATACTGCATGTCACTTTCATTAAACAGTACAGCGACTGGCATTTCTGACCTAACGACTTTAAGATAAAGCACTTAAAGGGCCCTGCAACGCGCTAGGGAAAGTGGAACCGATTGCATCACCTCAGTTTGGCAATTTCGTGTGCTTCGTAGGCAGGACATGACATCAAAGTGTGACACTATGATCATTGGTTAAAAATATAATGTGCGAGTACGGCAAAAAAATGTTTACAGCATTATGCTTTATAACCATTTTAAGTATTGCACAGCCACAGGCGAGGTGTTGCAACCATGGGAATGATGCATCAACATGCCGAGCACTTTGGCGCGCCAATGGCCGCCTCGCGGAAGCTTTTTTAACCATAAAAGTGATGACATGGCCTTCGAGATCAGACTGTGTGCCACCCGATCGTGCAGGCCATGGGATCATGATAAGGCCATCAATAGGCTGAGTAGGCTTGGCAACCGTGGCGTGCAGACTAATGCCCCACTGCTATTGGCACCACTGTCTGATGTCACAGGAGAGTGAAATGTGGCATCTAGAACCTTGAAAATTCAAGTTGAGAGTAACCCTCATTTTGCTTGTATTTGAAATTTCTCTGACTGATAACTTTGGTTTGTATGTGTTAATAATCATAATTCATTGTGCTTTTTGTTCTTTGAAGTGCTGTGAATTGTTCTAGAGCAAATATGGCGGCTCGAAAAAAAGTTGCAGGGCCCCTTTAATGTTGCTTTAAAGTGGCCCTGAAACGTTTTTTGAATGTTGTTAGGGAAGGTTGCCGATCGGTTAATGAGGCTCCTGTGATTGTGTGAGCCAAATAATATTGCACTGCATGCAACAGGAAATTTACAATCGCGTGTCAAAAGCGGGGAAAAAATTGCTTGCTCTCACTTCGGCAGTGTCGCTCTTTCATTATTGTACTGCCGGTCTACACAGGACAGTTGCTGCGTCTGCTGCGGGTGACCGCCAAGATGAAAAGCGTAGCGTAAATGTGACTGCCACCAGGTGCCTCTATGAGCCGTCTCGTCGCCAATATGTTCAACTTTTAAAATGGGCCAGCTTCCTTGCGTCCTCTTGGTGTCTCGCTCGTCTTCCACTAGCTTCCAGCTCAGTAGCGGAAAATGAAAGGAGCAAGAAAGGCCGATAACTACTATCATCATCAGCCTTTATTTATGTCCATCAAGAGAAGGGAAGCGCAGTCAAGGACGACAAAAAAACTAGGTGGGGTGATGAAGTAAGGAAATTTGCAGGCGCAAGGTTGGAATCGGCTAGTGCAAGACAGGGGTAATTGGAGATCACAGGGAGAGGCCTTCGTCCTGCAGTGGATAACTACTATAACTTCAAGTAATTGTCTTGTCTAACTATGATGATGATGACGCGTGGTTCTCACCCCCACCTCGGCTCGGCGTCCGGGGCGCACCGTCAGACACGGTCTGCACAGGTGGCTCAACAAGTGACTGTGGCTTGAAGGAGGCAGACGCTGATGTATCAACGAAGAAAACTTGTATTTATAATGATTTTAGAAAGCTTGGTTGCAATGATACATCGGTTACAGAGTTACACTGCTTTGGACCACTTAGGGGCTACCCTATCTCGGCCGAGCCGGTGGTGCTTAGCACCTGAAGTCAGGTCCACAACCACTCTCTCCAATCGGAACGCTGCAGCTGCATTTTCTAGACCCAACATGCCCGAAATGTTTGCCGACGAATCATTGTTGGTTTGTTTTGTGACTGGACAATCATTCACCAACCCTTGAGTTCGTTAGAACATCGATGCATGATTGGCCAGTCGATCAACCAACCATCTTGGAAAACTTTTTAGCACAGTTCACAGTGTAGAATCCTCACCCAAAATACATAATATACAACAACAAAGGGGAGAGGGTCACGCTGCCCGTATTTGTCTAAAGGTCCAAGAAACAGCATGCCAGCGCAACTAGTGTAATAAAGTGATAACAAGCAAAACATGTACAAAACGTAGACTTCAGGAAGCATTGGAATCATGGCGCCAGTCCTCGAACATGTGCGCGAAGCGACCAGATTCCCAGGAGTCGAGGGCCATGTGGCATCATAAACAACCACTTGTTTTCGAGTTAACCTGTCAAGGGATAACTGTTTTCCAGCCAAACACCGACCCCGTGTCTAGACCGTAAGACAAAGAAAACATCCTCTCGGTGCCTATAGTCCGAGACAAAACCGATATGCTCTCATGCGGCTCTAAGAAACCACAAGGCGGTGCGCGCAGTGGCGCGCCCATAAACAGTAATGGTGGCCGCACATCTCGTCGGCGTTGCGCGATTCAAACTGCCCGTGTCAAGACTCGAACCGTGCATATGCCAAGGCTACAACGCCACAACACCAGTACAGAAGTCGGATGCGAGCAGGGGTTGTTTGTCGCTCTTTAGGGGAGGCCTTCCGTTTAACTAATCGGTGCAACCTCAAGTTGTGAATCCGTTCACACCCACCCACCCGCTTGCCGCACGCGAGGAGGACATCCACGGTGGTTCCAAGAAAACGCACCGCAGAAGGGGGTCCGAGGCCTCTCGTCACTGTCAAGCACAATTGCTACTGTGGCGCCAGTGGTTTTCTCTGCTCCCCAACCTATGCAGTAGTTAGGAGTGTCAGCTACGTGTTTTCTCTACTTGTGTGCAAGATCGTGCTCTGTGTGAGCCGTCGACAGCCATTACTCAAGTGGCGTCGGTGCATTGAAGCCCCCTGGTCAGATGGCCCACGCCGCGCCTTTTGATTTGTTTTACTGCCATTCGAGACGGGGGGCTTACACTTCACTTGTGCTGTAAGGATACAAGAGCTGTTTGTCGCAGGAGATTTGTGAGGTGACTTAATTTAATACGCAGGAGATTTGTGAGGTGACTTAATTTAATACTAGTGATGTCATTCTATGATTAGTTAGAAAAGTGTTTCAGGGCCCCTTTAACAGTAGTTCACTTGTGCTTTTATAAAAGCTGTTTGTGGTAGGAGATTTGTTAAGTGACTTAATTTAATACTAGTGATGTCATTCTATGATTAGTTAGAAAAGTGTTTCAGGGCCCCTTTAGCAGTAGCTGAGCGAAGACTGTCACTGGAGCCAACGTTTCTAGAAGGGGACTTGTCTTTGTCAGGGCAGCAACTGCTTTCCTTGGCAGCATTTATGTATGCATAGCTCACTTTCCCCAGCTTGATTGGTGGAAGCGAAGAATAAGCTGTTGCATACATTAAGCTGAAGGAAATCTAAGTGTTCAGAAAAAAGAAAAATCATAATAAAATGGGTGCGTGTTTAGCTGTGATAGCAAGAAAACAGGCAGGGGTACTGCTGTAGGTTCTTCTAAGAAGTGCGGGTGACAAAAAATGGAAAGGATCTACAGATGCAGGTAGGCGTCAATCTGGTGGGCCTAGTTTTCCCAGAAAACAGGAACCAGGAAACTACACGTTTTGGTCATTTGAAGAATGAGCAATAAAAAGGCAGCGAAAGAAAAAAGGTGAAAGAAACTGAGTTGTATCGAGACATGCTCAGTTACGAGTAACGATAGGAAATGAAAAGCAAATATAAATACACAGCTTGTCAGAAACTGAGAGAGACAGAAAGGAGATTGGCCAAATATTAAAAGTAATCACAAAGTAGAATAAACTGGGTGTGATAATCAATTAGTAAAAAATGGCTGGTAAGAAAAAAGGAGGGGGGGGATATGATCAGCACTTTTCTAACTGGGTGTGCCATTGGTATAATGAATGGATTCAAGCACACCCATTGAAACATTTTTTCCTGCGGGTAGAAATGTATTGAACTTGTTTTGCCACAAAAAACACATCAGTGAAACAATAGATTAAACAGGCATTGTATGGTCATGACCCAGTAACTTCCCAAAGCAGTCGCTCAGCAATTTAACCTGCCAGGTCACAATTTTGGAGAACTTCAACTTCATATTCTAAAATCACACTTCTGTTCTACTATTATCATACCCAGTTTAATTTATTGTTTTGTCTTCACTTATTCAATATTTGGTCACTCTTTTCTCTCTCCCTCAATTTCCACCATATGTGTATTCATATTCTTTGCTTTCATTTCCCATTTTTACTCTTAACCAAACATGTCTTAATACAACCTAGTTTCTTTCACGTGTACGGCTCCTTCCCCTAATTCGGCTGGTTAATTCAATTTTTCAGTTAACTCCGTACTGCACCCACTGGGCATGGTTAGCCCTCTATCGATGGTTTGAAACGCAGCTTTCGAGACCTTCCGCGCTGCTCACGGACATACTGCACTATGACGTGAAGAAGGAGAACTATATTTTAGTTTTCTAAGCAGTTCGCTTTTCCCCCCCGAGGCGGTTTTTAAACGCGCTCCAAAGTGTCGCGATGGTCAAAGGAGAAGGAAAAAATGGCTGCCCGCTATCGATGGTTTGAAACGCCGCTTTCGAGACCTTCCGCACCGCTCACAGACACACTGCGCCATCGGACGTGAAAGAGGAGGAACTAGAGTTTTGTGTTCTAAGCCGTTTGCTTTTTCCCCGCCAAGGGGTGATTTTTAAACACGCTCCAAAGTTTCGCGATCATCAAAGCAGAACGCAAAAATGTCTCGCTCCGGAAAAGGCCCGCGCGCTTCGGGAGATCGCAGATATCGTGATTCCGTTGCCTCTGCGGCTGATCTTATTGATACATCGAATAGCAGCGAATCAGAGGACACTGACTTTTTGTCGGATTTGAGTCTGAAAGCGATGACGACTCAAACCAGCTCGGAACATCAGCGGCCCAGCACGCCCAACTGTAGTGCTTGCAGTTAAATTTTTGTAGCAGAATACCTGTTCAATGAAAAATTTTGATTTTTTCGGAGATAGTGCCTAATAGATGGCAATACATTTTGTATATCTCATAATTTTCGTAACGTTTTTTTCTTAGTAGATACAAGCGTGTCTTTACAAACTTCGTTCATTTTTATCGCACAATCTTGATTTTAACAATTCATATCTTTGTTATGACATACATCTCATTAATGAAACTTTTATGCGTGAAAAGTGCATTCATTTTGCTTTCTGTTTATGTATTACATTAAATATTGAGTGCAGTAGTTCCTTCAGAAAAAAATCATCTGCCGTAACATAGAAAAACACCTATTTTCCCCATGGTAGGGAAAGAGTTAATTCGATCCTAACTGAATTTCCCAGCCGGCACCCATACATTTCTATGGGCCCATAATTTTATTATTTCAATCCTGAAATTGGCCTTCACAGCATAATTCAAACTTGACTGCTCAGCACACGTACACGCCTGACCCCAATGGTGACTCCAATAGCAGCAGTGTCTGTCGTGGCTGCTCTTATGGGACAATGAATGAGGGAAGGATGCCAAGAATGCTGATTTGTGGCCTACCTTTGGCAGATTTCAAAGCAAGAATGACAGCTCCTAATGAATTATTACCGTTTTGCCCAATTTCTAATGCACGGCTTTTTCCCAAGCATTCTGTTAATTGAGTGTGCATTGCAATCGCATGTGAAACCATAATTATGTTCGTGGCATTAGCAATGGCCTATTGTTGAAGCCAGCTTCATCTAAGATGGCCATGTTCCCAGGATCACATTTCTAGGATCATACTGTTCAGTAAAACTCGTAGTATCATCGTTTGCCTAATTTATCAGGACTTTTTGCCAACAGGCAACAATATCTGTCTATGTCGCTGCAACAGCAGAAAGCAAGATGTACTTTTGATACTAGTTTTTTGGAACAATGCAGAATAAAACATGCAGTGTTTTTTTTTATTTTTTAGCAACGCAGGTTGCTGTATTTTGGTTTTAACTTCTGCAATGTATAATTACCATGCAACGATTGTGTTGCTTCTCGACAAGAAAAGTGAACAGCTACAGGCTTTAAAGTGTATTGATTGCTGCATTGTTTTTCTTTTCTTTTTTTCTGTTTTTTGAACAGTGGACAATCAAATTCCCTGGGTTGGAGCTGCAACAGGCTTTGTTCTGGGTGTGCTTCTTGTTGTCTTTGACGTTGGCATCAGAGAACAACCCTTTCTTGTGGTAAGGAACCTCTGCATGCTTCATATGTTTGTATCCTAATTAAGCATTCCATTTGCAAATGTAACATAGCTTTGTAATGGCCCTTCAAAGGGCATAAAAATGTTTAGGCAGATAAAGAAAGGAGATGGGTACAAATAAGGTCTTTCTTTCAGCAAAATAAACTGAAAGTGGCACTTATGCCTCTCATTCTTTTCTTTTTTTTCTCTCTTTTTTTTTTATACTGTAGTTGATTGAAAAACTTTAGTTGCCGTTTACCTGGCTGTGGATTAGCGGCAGTGAGTAGTTCAAGGAATGTGGAGGTCTTAACAGTGTGGGCACCATTATGCTGTTTACATCAAAAAGCATTCAGACTATGTATTCTATTTGTAAAAGACGGTTTGACTAGTTCATTGGAATTATGTCCTGACAAAACACCATTGCACTCTTTTTATGCACTGCCTATTGGATGTTACTGCTTTACAGGCCAAAGGGCCTGTGCCGAAACACAAAGCTTGCATATCATGTTGGTGTGCCAAACGTAGTAATCACCATATTGAGCCGTACCATTGGACTCGTACAGGAGGCTCAGTATAGACCTGTCCCCGCAGATTCAAATATGGAAGAACAATACCAATGTCTGATGCAAATATGCTAACAATAAGTACTTGGGTGCTTTGCGTTTGTCCAAGCAGGCTCTTCCATCAGGCTGAATTAAGTTGGCTGTACACAATCTCTCTTATGTTTCATTTTCTGTGCCAAGCAATCAAATTATTAGAAATATTTCCTATTCACGCTGGCGATCCACAGATGCAGCTGTGGTTGAGTGTGAACTGATGCAGTCAAAATAGTCCGCAACAATACACTCAAGGCAATTGGTGATGCACATCACATGTTTGCACAACCACGGCCGCTGGATCAAAAAAAGATGCGGCCTACCACGTGCATCAAAAACGGCGTGATCCGCCGTGGCACCACCACTCAAGGACTTTTGTCTGGGAACGGTGTAGAAAAAGCGTCGGGAATGTGCTAAGAATGCCGGCTCTTGCGGAAGCCGACGCGTGCCATCCCCCACAAGTAGTGCTGTTCGAGCCAGCCAAGCAGGCACGAATGCAACTACAGCTGGGACGCTCGCTCCCCATTGCAGCCCGCCTGACGCGGCAGCCCATACC
Source organism: Dermacentor silvarum (assembly GCF_013339745.2). Taxonomy (NCBI): domain Eukaryota; kingdom Metazoa; phylum Arthropoda; class Arachnida; order Ixodida; family Ixodidae; genus Dermacentor; species Dermacentor silvarum. The sequence goes on along the minus strand of NC_051155.1, from coordinate 243,298,702 downwards.
TTTCTTTTTTTTTTTTAGTAATCCAGTGGTCGTAGCACAACCCGTTTTTTGCTTTCTGCAGTTAATGCTGCAGCCAAAGACTACACAGGGGTTTCTTGATGATCTTGTATGAGCTGACATCACGTAACTATTTCACAGAATGAGCTAAAGCATCTCCAGATCATTTCACATCAAGACATGGTAGCACATTCAAGAAACAACACGCTAGTTCACACAAGCCAAAAATGACGAAAGGCTCTGCGTGAACTGGTTACAAGACGTTACCTCCTCGCCCAAGGAAAAAGTTTATACATGATGCTATCAGTCAAGATATATAGTGCTTTGTCTGCAATTAGAATATGTTCAGTGCTTTTATGAAGTTATATATATACAGTAAAAGCTCGATGATACGATCACGGCTAATACGAATTTCCGGATGATACGAATTTTTCTGTGGTCCCGGCCGAGCCCCATTACTTTGCAATGTGCTAGAGAATGGTTGTTACGAATCGATTTTCGGCCTGCGTCGGTTGATACGAATAAACGCCGCCCCACTGACGGCCACGAAAGAGAACAGCGCGCAGTCACGCGCTTTCTTCCGTTATCTTTCGGTGCGGAGGCGCGGACGCGGCGCCAGACAGCGCGGACTCCGCGACTGGGCGCGAAGAGTTTGAAGCGGTGGCGCTTTTGTACTTTTCCTCCTTTTCGGCGGCCGCCCATCGGACGGAGTGGCTGCTGTGCTTCGGACTGCGTTCTTTGTGTTTGCGCCATTTTACCTAGTTGCAGCGAGCTATGTCTACCGAGATAGAAGGACATTAGAGACTTGTTCTTCAAGAAATAAATGCTTTTTACGTACATGTGCCTGAGTGAGTTTACCTCTGACTCTTTAATTTAGCTACAGTCAAGTCTCGTTAATTCGAACATGCTTATTTCGAACATACCGCGCACCGACAATGCTCTTAGCAGCGCGCCAAATCACGCGGCGGCGCCTCCGACCGGCATTGCTCCGACACCGCCATAGAGCAAAAGCTCAGGAGAGACCCCTCAATGCCGCTCGCGAAGGAATGGGGGGGGGGGGGGGAAAGAACCCGCAGCGGAAACTTCACCCTCTCTCAAATTGCAAGGTCGCCGTTTCTGCATCGCGCCGGAACAAGCGTGTACGTGCCGACTAGAGTGTTCTCAACAACCGTATTCTAGCACACACTAGTGCCGACGTCTCAGCCACGCGGATAAAATGGCAGTGAACCCTTCTCTATTTTCTAGTCACATGTTGACCTTGCACGCTGCGGCAGCAGCGCAGAGGGAAGCAGCGGCGGAGGCGCAGTCGGGCCAACGAAACTCCTCACGCCCTCAAACGCTCGCTTCCCGATAACGGCAGAAAACGAAACTTCAGGGAGCGGCTAAAATAAGCTGGCGCCAGAACGGCGGCGGGCGCGCACGGAGATGTGCGCACGGAGTCGAAGGTGAGAGAGCCACGATGGAGTTGAGAGGGAGGGTGAGGGGAGCCACTGAAGCGGCGGAGTTGACGCGGCCAAATCCGCTTCCATGCCGCCGCCCTCCTCCCTCACCTTCGACGGTCTCCGCGCGCACCCGTGTGCCGGCGCCGCCCGCTCCCTGAAGCTTCGTTTTCTGCCGTTATCGGGAAGCGACCGTTAGCCGGCGTGGGCAGTTTCGTGGCCCGCGCTTGCTATGCGCTTGCGCGCCGCGATATTTCACGACTCGCACCGTTCGTGCATCGTTCTATGGTGCACGAATACTTCAAAAATACGTCCTTTTAATTCGAACAAATTTTCGGGCCCCTTCGAGTTCGAATTATCGAGATTCGACTGTAGTTTTAATTGTGTTTCGATGATACGAATTTCGGCTAATACGAATATTTTTCGTGACCCCGTGAGATTCGTATCATCGAGCTTTCACTGTATATACAAACTGAAGGGACTGTTTGTGTTTTAGTTTGTTTAGGTAGGAATGACGGAATTGATGTTGTGTTCTATCCTCATCATGATAAAGTAACTTTTGTCGGGGGCCCCGTCAACATCCAATTTCAGTAGAAAGGTTATTTGGCTTGTTATAATTTTTAAGCATATCTATTAGAACGAAAGCTTCTCTGTAAGCTGTAATTGAAACTGAGGGGAAACAGCATCCACATAAAGGCATCATTAGGCACCATTGTCTCTAATAGACATTTGGTATTCTAGTGTGTTGTTTAGCATCAAATTGAGAAATGGCCATTTTTAATCACTATAAAAATTGTGTGAGGCCTGTTGCTGACCACTATTTCTTGCTTGCTTATACAAACACTAATGCATAGAAGGAAGGAACAGCATACAGTTACACCTCAATTGAACATAACAAACTTCATTATAATTAAATTACAGTTATAACAAAGCATTTAACTTTTATAACTTCTTGTACGTAGAGCACCATGTATTTTGAACCTCAATATAACTAAGGGTCTTTATGCAAGATGCCAATAAAACCAAGCTTCAGTCGCACCCAGAGAGGGGAGGAGGGCGGAGGGGGGACTATGGGCGGGTGAGCATATGTCTCCTCCGTGACTGTGCATATGGCTCTCAGCGCCGCTGAGCCCGTACGCAAGTGGCTCGAAATGGATGCAAAGACTGGGCAAGCCAAAATGGCCACGGCTTCATGTGCTTCATCTTCCCATGCATTGCATAATTGTGGAGCTTGTGTAATCTTGAGTTTGAGAGATGCATTGAAGCGAGAGACAGGTACAGCATTCGCTCCCCTCCATCTGCATTCTTCATAATAGCGCGACCCACTGCAGCGGCAGTGTGGACCAGTGTGATGATATTGTCGACGCAGCATGAAACCATAACTTTGTCACCAACTCTCAATCAAATTCAACTAAATATTTTTTTTACTCATTGAAATTCATTTTTTTGATTGCCCAGTAACTCAAAAAAATTTACAGTGACTTCCATTAAGAGAAATACGTCAGCGACTGTACTTATTTGCATTAATGTGTGAATTTCCATGTACAGTGTAGATCGCTTATAACGTAAGTCGCCGGAGTCGCGAATATCCGCACTATAAGCAGTACCGCACTATAACCAAAGCAACAATTTGCAAGGCCCGCACATATGCAAAACATGTGCACCGAGCCGCCACGCATATGCGACAGTTGAGGAATGCGGCTAGAATGTTTGCATTCAATTTACAGTCGAATCTCGTTAATTCGAACCAAATCACGCGGCGGCGCCTCCGACCGGCATTGCTCCGGCACCGCCATAGAGTAAAAGCTTAGGAGAGACCCCTGAATGTCGCGCGCGAACAAAACAAAGAATGAAAAAAAAAATGCGGCCGAAATTTCACCCTCTCTCAAATGGCAAGGTCGACGATGCTGCGTTGCGCCAGAACATGCATGTACGTGCCGACGTCTCAGCCACGCTACCGTAGCCACGCGTAGAAAATGGCAGTGAACCCTTCTTTCTCCTTTATGCTTGCGCTACTTTCTACTCACGTGTTGACCTTGCACGCTGCGGCTACGGCACAGAGGGAAGCAGCGGCGCTGTCCCAGGCCGGCCAACGAAACTGCCCACGCCGGCAAACGGCCGCTTCCCGATAACGGCAGAAAACTAAACTTCGGGAAGCTGGCGCCGGGCCGGCTGAAGCGGCAGCGCCTGCACGGCGGCGGGCGCGCACGTTGACAGTCGAAAGTGAGGGAGCTACGAGGGAGGGCGGAGATGCCGAGGCGAAATCCGCTTCCCTGCCGCCCTCCTCCCTCACATTCCACGGTCTCTGCGTGCGCCCTTCGCTGTGCCGTGCCGGCGCCGCCCGCTCCCTGAAGTTTCATTTACTGCTGTTATCGTGAAGCGAGCGTTGGCCGGTGTTGGCAGTTTCGTGGCCCTCGCTCACTATGCGCGCCATGATATTTCACGACTCGCACTCAAGATTCTGGTTTCAGCCTCACTGGCTGTTCGTTCACACCACGTGCCCTTCTCCTCCACTTGGTCTCTCTTTCTTCCTCGAGCACTCCTTGGGGCACCCGTTTGAGGGGAGCGTTCGCCGTCTCCGCTGACTTCCGTACTCCCAGGCAGCCGCACTGTAACCGGTATTTCGTTTCCCGCAACTGCACTATAAGCGATACGTGTATACATGGAGTGCTATGGGAAAATTAACGCGAGTCTGAAAAGACCGCACTATATCCGGTCCTGCACTATAAGCGGTTACGTTATAAGTGGTCTATACTGTAATGAAATTTTTATATAAAACAGTAAAGTGCCAATTTTACCGACTTCTTTATGTCGAGGCTTAGCTGTAGTAATTTTCTGTAATTCCAGTCTGTAGTAATGATATTGCTTTAAGGCAACATCACGTTGTGTAAGTACTGCGCAATATCCAGAGGTTAATGGGTGTTGCAGGATGGAAGTTCGTAACAGTTATCCTGGAAGTGCACCCTGACATTTTGGGCTAATGACATTTTTTGTAAACATTTCACCATGAATTTTGTTAATCGTGTCCTTATATGTGTTTCAGAATCCCCTTTGGATGACACTTGTTGTAATGGCAGCATCAATGGTCTGTTATTTTCTCGCCCGCTTCCACAAGTAAGCAAATTATTTATCTGAACTGCCCATACCAAACATCTTAAGGTTTTCGTTTAGCACAGTTTTACTGCTGTTGTGTAATCGAGGAATTCAGTAGGCTATACTTGGCATCAGGACTGTTAATTATTGTTGTTAGTACAAACCTGCTAGTCCTAAAAAGGCTATGAGCATAGCTGGTTGCTACAGAGCAGATGCGCTCATGCCTGTTATGTAGTTGAAGATAGTGAGATAGACTTTCATGTGTGATATAGACTTGCACATGAAACTCACTAGGGCAACTCCGGGAATGTTTTTATTACGTGAGAAAAAGAGTTGGTCTTATATTTATTTGCACCTCATGTCACGCTTAAGACAATCTATTTTGTATAAAAACAGAGAACTCATTTTATGTAAGCAATAAGCACTAAACCAGGGCCAAATTCTTGAAATCAGCAGATGAATTGAACAAATTTACTCGTGGTATTAAATATCCTGCTCATGTTGTTTAAGCCTGGAGAGCTACTTGCTGTGATGTCAGTGGCAACATTAGAGAAGACACACACCTGGAACAGTTCTAAGCATTTCTATGCAGCGCAATTTTCCATGGCAAAAAAAAAGAATTCCTTTAGAGTGCTACATTGCTGCCAAATTCTTGAAATCAGCAGATGAATTGAACAAATTTACTTGTGATAATAAATATCCTGCTCATGTTGTTTAAGGCTGGTTTCGCAAGAGGATTTCACCAGTGCTGCTACAGGCACATGGGGTGGCTGGTAAAAATTATCCACTCAAGGGCATGGATCGCAAATGTGCATGCCTATAGTATTTCTAATAAGGTGTCTTAAAGCTACACAACTCTGTCACACCATTTATTGCACATGACAAAAGTGCACACTTGAATGTAAGATACACATACCTGGCCAACATTTATTATTTTATTGCAAAATACCAGATGTTTAAGGCTTGAGTCATAATGAGACTAACAATTTTAGTTCTTTAAGCTAGGAATAATTTTATTTCAAAAGTATATGAATAAGATAGCTTGACCAATATCTTGAATGCCTGATTTTTGAGGTCTGCTCAGTTATTTAAAACTCAGGAGCATCACCACCGACTCCATAAAATCAATGCGTAAGGGAGACAAAGTTGAGACATTGTACAATGTCTCACTCAGTTTTTTCGACACAATCTGTGCGGACGATGTCTCAACATGATAGTCTTATAGATTGTCACCCATACTGTTGCATTTGTTGGTGCAGTGACTCCTATGCTTTCCAAATGCCACTTGGTCACTGATAAAGAATCCTCAACAATAGCATCAAACTTCAACACCAAACAGTGCTGAAATTTAGAAGGTTGTAGGCTTGGCAGAATTGGTAAACCACAGCTTAATTGTAAAAACCAGTCAAAAGACGGACAGAGAAGAGATGTGGCACACACAACGACTGGACTAACAACTGTGCTTTATTGAAAAACCCCCGTTTTTACTATTCAGTATGTACCAACTGACCCAGATAGCTACTCTACAGCTTAAATGTCTTGACAATTAGCACAACAAATTAAGCAGTCCCCTTCCCTTATTTTCTTGCACTGATATTCAAGACAACTCAGTTGTCATAGTTATGTTTAGCAACCAAGTCAGTGGGGACATAACAAAAATCCAGTCTGCAAATGTTATAACTTATTACCCCTGTGGTGGCTACTAGTGGTGTGTTTTAGTTTTTGTGTTGGAAACCTTCAGCTTCTCTCCTGCTCCATGGTTCCCACCAAGTGCATTATTGCTGTGTGGCAGTGACAGAATTTCCATAAAGAAGTATTTAAAATAATTTATGCCACTTTCTGCATTTCATGTTGTGGGGATATTCGCTCGATATCGGGTCGCGGTGAGTCGGACTTCCTTGATTTGTGGCGCGCCCATGTGAATGTTCTATTGGTAGTAATTCGGCTAGCGTGTATCAGTGTATCAAAGGTGAGTGAGTGAAATAACTTTATTGAGGTCCAGAGAAGACGCAGGGGAGACCCCACGCCACCCAGCTAGTCCCACGTAGGGACCGCCAAGCCGAGCTTGGCTTGGCTTGGAAAGGTGCAATAAATGCCCTTTTGATTGTCTGCACTACTGTGTTGTCGTTCCTTTGTCCCAAGAGCACGTGTGAGACCCCACATCTGGCACCCAACGGGGGGCCTCTTGGGGCATCGGACGATAATTTTAAGTTTCGCTCGGTTCGAGACAACCTTTGTTTCAACCGAAGCGTAGTCCTAGCGTGGATTTTGATCGCTAGTGTCGGCGGCGGGCTTTCTTGAGCGAGGGGACGGTTGCTGTAGCGTGTTTGAACTTTTCAACATGCTAAGCCTTTTCGCGAGTGTTTTGTTGTACACTCGTCGGTACGAGAGCCACGTGGTCTGCATCCTGGGAGAGCGAGGCCTAGCGCCCGCGGAGCATTGGCAAGCCTGAAGCGAGTGAGTACGGAAGCCTCGTGGGTGGTCCGAATTTATGTAAATAGCTTCTTCTATCTCTTTGACTTCGGAAGTCACAGCTCAGGGAGCCGGGTGGCCACGGGCCACGGGTGCCGCTACGGGCTGACAGGTATTGTGGCCTGGCACCGGGCGCTCCGACACCGTCTGGGACGGTGGCCGCCATCAACTCGGATGCTGTGTGCACCGAGCGGGGTAGGACCACCTCACAGAGCTAACGTCTCCTCGCGGCTGCCTGTTGTGCCCATTTTGGGTGTTTTTTTTTTTTTTTGGATGCCGGTTGTTGTAAAAGTAGCGACGCATTAGGCCTAAGGCTTTACAAAGCTGCCTGTCGCACATTGAGGGACACAACCTGGTGGACCGTGGTGCTGAGGTGTCGCACATTGCTTCCCTCATTAGTTCTCCTCGCACGAATTAAAATTACTCGTTCGACTCAAGAAAGTAAGCTTTGTTCACATGAACTTAGCATCTGAAATGCCGCCCGAAATTTTGCTAGCCGAATTGAACATCGTACCACGTGGGCGATGCGCATACAGAATTCCTCTCCCTTGCACTACTTTAGTGTTTGTCGAGTGCATTAAGTGTATGCAGCGTGAGCAGAGTCACCCCTGGTTTGCTGTCACCTGCACATCGTCAGCGCTGCTGCACCGGACTACAATCGAGCTACCCCAGGCGATGCAGATGCCTGTGGCCAGTTCGGCGCAGCGATTTCGGCGGCCGCCTGTGTCCGGCTCGCTACCCTCGGCGGCTGGGAAAAGAGCCGGCAGTCACCAACGGGCTGCAGCGGCTCTCGCCGGCAGGGCGTGTCGGCGCAAGCGACGCTTGCTCGTGCCAACTTCTGCATCGCCGTTTCCAGAGTCCTGGGCTGAAGTCGTGCCATCGGATCTGCAGAGGTGGTGCTGTGACCAACGGACGCCAGCGGTGGACCCCAGAGACAATGTTGGCTCGCATGTTGTGGATAACGTGTGGACATTTCCTCGGCGCGCGGCCACTGTCGCGTTTACTAACTTTTGTTCGCAACGCACGCGTTGATAGACCTTGTGACATGTTTCGCCGGAGTATGTGTAGTGATTTAAGGTTGGGGGGATGTGGGGATGCGCGACTCTCACACGTCCCTGATGTTGTTTTCCACGCATAGCTCGCGTCTCCTGTAATCTGGTTTTTCCGCGTGGCTAAGCGCCGGCAGCGGTCGTGGTGGTTGCGGCGCATTGCGAGAGGTGGCGCGAGTGTCGCAATGCTAACACCACGAACGGCGGGGTGACTTGGGAGAAAAAGGTCGAAGGCACTTCCTCTTTGGCTTGGGATTGGCGACCAACACGCACGGACGTTTCGCACGTGCGCCAGCCCACTTCGCGCGACTGTCTCGCGAGGCTAAGAGCAGGACACCGGTTTGAACGAACACGGATCGTTCGAACGCGCCACCGTTCACGTGACTGTACACGTGAACGACTAGGCGATGGTGTCACAGCATGGGGCGAACATATTCGTTCGCTATCGGGTCGCGGTGAGTCGGACTTCCTTGATTTGTGGCGCTCTCATGTGAATGTTCTATTGGTAGTAATTCGGCTAGCGTGTATCAGTGTATGAAAGGTGCAATAAATGCCCTTTTGATTGTCTGCACTACTGTGTTGTCGTTCCTTTATCCCAAGAGCCCGAGTGAGACCCCACAATGTGCATTGATAAGCCCTGCAAGATTTTTATTATGTACCACTGTGATGTCATGTTTTCTACCCTTGTTGGTGCAGCATATTGGTGCATCTGAACACGTTGAAGAGAAAAGATGGGGCTGTTGACAGCAGTGAAAAGCTGTGATAATTTCTATTTCTCATCTGTGTTACAGACCATTCTATCAGCAAGTAGAGCAGTATTCACATCATTCCTTACAGAACAAAGCTGGTGAATTTTCAAATAAGCAGTCAGTGTCTTGAATAATAAAATGCATATCGGTAGTTTGCATTATCTTTTAGCACCTTTACTTTTTTGTTCTAAGGCTAGCATGTCTTAATGCAAAGTTCATTCAGATCTGCACAGCCAAAACGTTTGCTATAGTTTCCCTTTAAGAGCAGCTATTTCCAATGTGTGGATGTTCTTTGCACCAGAAAAACTGCTAAACCACAGATGTTATTTTGTAGAAGGGCAGTAACTAGTGTGTAAGACGTGAAGGCTGTGCATTGACTTGCAAATGTGCTGGATAGCTTCCATTTGTTTGCTGAAGTTAGGCTTTCACGTGTCTGCGAAGAAAACAAAGAATCTGTTGTGCTGGACACATCACCCATGCATAGTTGAAATAAGATCTTATCACCGAATGAAAATTCTTCCTGAAATCACATCAGCCTGCTTTTATGTATGGGAAACAATGTGATGGGAGGACGCCAGGGGCTAATAAATATGCTTATTACTCTGTCATTCAAGGGGTTTAGGTTGTCTAGCATTGGCACAACGAAGTTCCACCTACCCATTGTTCTGCACAGGTGCTTTCGTAAAATGAATTTTTTTGTATTCGTGTGTGTTTAATCTTTCTTTTTTTTTTTTTTTCACTGCTAAACCAGAAACACACTGAAAAGCCAACGAAAAAGCCTGTTGGAACCGCCACTGGACATATTTGGATGTATGTATGCTGTCTTTCACACTTGAATGTTGGTCAGGGCAGGCTCTGTTTCTGCATGGCAATGCAGAAACAGAGCATGCAGAAGAATGCAGAATGCAAACAGAGTTTGCAGAAGAATGCAGTTTCGCGTTCAGACTAGTTGAAATGTGGCATCTAGTGTAGCAGCTGCAATATAACCACAAGATTTTAAGCTTGGTCCAACTACCTGTGGGCAAATAATGTAATCTAAAGAGGCAAGCAGCATCGTATTGCTCGCGAGTTTCTCGCATGGTAGATTGGGCCACAAGCCGTTCTCACATACATGCTGAGGTGAGGTAGAAAATTCACACATTGCTTGAAAACACAGTGTTCGTATCTGTGTATTTCTTTCATTTGGTTATATTGAGCTTGCCATTTTAGATAATTCACATGCAGCAGCTAAATGGTGTGCACTGCAATCAGTAAAGCAAAAATGGTGCTCCTCTTGGATGACAATGGAGGCAGCACTTGTATTGTGACACTATACATCCTTTCTGCTACAACCTGCATGTAGTATGTTGGGCAGATGCTATTTATCAGCCTAGAAGTTCTCTTACCTTGCACACAACAAGGGAAATTCCATTTGTACTCTTGCTGCAGTACCACAATATATTGCTTGTCATTTGGCAAAGCCAGCTCCACAACACATCTTTTTTTTTTTTTTTTGCTTTATGAATAAGTGAGCGTTTAGTGGTCTCACGTGATGCAAAAAGTAGACGTAAAAGGTACAAATTTAGAAGACATGTTTCTGTAATATTCTTGAGCTTTACTGACTGGGCATCAGGCATATGTTATCCCTTTCATGCCATGCTATTATCTCAAATTCTGATCACAAATGGGAAAAAAATTTATTACAGAATTGTTTATGAAAAGCAATGCAGACTATGTTTTTAAGTGTTTATTTATTCAAAATCTCAACATTATTGCAAAACAAAAGCTTAAAGGGGCCCCTTGCCAGGTTTGGCTATTATAAACAGACAAACTCAGCGCATCTTCACATGCAGACGATCATTTCTGCACAGTATTACAGCACTGCGCACCGCGAGAACAGCTGGAATTTCAAACCAAGCACAAGGAAGGCACTCTCTCTCAAGGAGCCGAGGTAACTCGCACGAACGCTATGGCCTAAAACACAATCCTAACAACCTCGCTCACCATGGCACGTTACATCAGTAAGTTGTCCAATGCAGAATGTGCAATGCCGCCACTGCAACGTGCCGCGAAGCTGAAAGAAAAAATGGAGTCTTGAGCTTATCATAGGAACACTACGCGGTCCTTCGACTCCAGTATGGGAGGATGAGAGGAAAGAATGTAGCTTGCGGATGCCACTCAAGGCAGAAAGAGAGAGTGCCGCTGTTGTTGTCCTACTCGCTTCCTGGCGGCATGGTAACAGGGCATTCTATTTCTTCGATCTCCTCCAATAATAAACCAATTTGAAAAACCATTTCGTTGAAACGTTTCCTAGACGGTGTTTTAGAACTTCCAGTGTATAAATAAAATTTGCAGTGGGACCGGATTAACAGTACCATACATGCCATATACCGTGCGATACTCACTCGCACTCTCAAAGGACGGAGCTGAGTGCTTGAAGAATCTCGGTGGCTTCTTCACTCAGAGTAGTACACTTCATCTTCGGAATCACTCAAATCATGAAGTGTGCTTTTTTCTTTTTTTTTTTTTTTTTCAAAAAAAGCCAGGGAAGCTTGAGCTGCTGGTATCGCCATACTTAAAACGCCAGTTCCTCACATGTTTTACGTCTTCCGCGTGAATAAACTTGCTCATGCTTGCGCTGCCCCATGGATTGTGTGCTATCTGCTATCTACCAGAAACACAACAAAGCACTGAAGCGAAACCAGCTTGTCTATGGCATTGCTAGAAAACTAAAAGTACCACCAAGGAGCATAGCTCGTCTTTGGCCATTTTTACTTAAAACGCACAGACAAACCCAGCTTGTCCAGGGCACAGAAGCGGTTAAGAAAGGGGCATAAATGCACCATCTATGATGACTTCGCAGCGTAATGTTTAATTATATATAGTGTAAAGGAACAGAGACAGCACCTGTTCCTGGGCCGGCTGTTCTATTCTCTTCTTCCTCCTCGTCCTCTCCTCATTCGCCCCCCTAGCGCCCGAGCCCAAGTGCATCTCTTCATCTTCATTACACTCGGCCACACAGCTCAAGATAGCCCTGGCAGCTGTGAGGGCGCGCTGATGGTGGAAAGCCATTGCATAGTTGTCATCAGAAGTAGTCGTCGTGAAGACCATCCAGCGCAACCAGCTCCTCGGGTGGTCGGCACTGAATGTTGTGCTCTGGTCGCACGTCTCGTCGACGACCATCCTGTCGCAGTTGGGCACGTAGGGCAGGAGATCCTGCATGATGAGCAGCCGCCCTGCTCAACCGTCGCGTGCCTGTGATGCGCAGGTTCTTGTGTGTTAATGTTTCTGGCGGTTCTCTGAGGCGGAGCCTCCCAGAACCCAATCGAGGACAAAGCCGTTTGTTGAAAAACACACAAACTTTTAATAAAACTAGAACGAAAAGAAAACCCTAAACCAAACACACAAAGATAACATGAAAACATGTAGCTAGAACACTAATGATATGAGGCAAGTTCGGGCAGGCTGCGGGTGTGAGTATGCACTACAGTCTCGATGCGGCGAAGCGGATACGAGACGACGAGATAAGCGGTGTTGGTCTCACCAAAAGTCGTTGTGTCGGAACGTCGTACAGGCTGCCAGAGCGTGGCAGCTCTGGCTCGGAGGGAGACGACAGGCGGCTCGGCAGCACGGGCCGACGGTGGTGGCGTTCTGGTCGGGCAGCTGATCATGGTACTCGGGCTCGTAGCCCGACAGCTCCCGTTCTGCCCACGGACGCAGACGCTCACCGGCCTCGGGCAGCAGCAGTTGACTATCGCGCAGGGTGGCGATGCCCGGGAAGGCAGGCGGCTTGGCAGCAGGGGTTGACGGCGGCGGCGTTCTGGCTGGGCAGCTGGTCGTGGAGCTCGGGCCCATAGCCCGACAGCTCTCGTTCTGCCCACGGGCGCAGACGCTTGCCGGCCTCGGGCAGCAGTTCTCGAACGGATGGAGTACCGGCGCCCAGGAACGGGTTGGCAGGAGGCCCCGGCCGGGTGAAGTCCTGGTGGCTCGGGTCCGGAACCCGACGGCCATCTTCAACTCCCGATCCGGTGGCCGACCTTGTCCTGGTGCCGCTTCTGGAACTCCTCTCCCTACTGCCAGTGTGGCTCCTTTTTCTGCTGCTCTGGTCGATTCGTCGATTTCTCATTGGCTGCTCGAGGCTCCGTGTTCCTTTGTGATTGGATTCGCTTTCTTTTGCTGTTTTTCTTGTGCCGCGTGTTCACACGCCGGACGGTCTTCGGCGGCGGCGTTATCGGCGCGGTAGAGCGGCGCGTGCTCTCCTTGTCGTCTGCTTGTTGTTTGAATGTAGTGCACCTTGTCGCACACCACAAATATCACCGTCGCGCACCGCACATCACAGTGCCCCCTCGCAACGCTGCCGCAAAATGATTGAGGTCCGCTGTTGCACTCCAATCAGCCGCGACCGAAGAAAAACCACGACCAATGCGCGACTGGTCTTCCACGCGTCTCGTCCGCTGTCCTGCGCGTCTTGTGCGTCTATCGCGGGCGGGCAGGTTTTTGATGATAATGCCCCCCAACGAGGCCTCCCTCAGTGCGGTGTGAACGGCCACGAACTCCGCCAACGGCTGCGTAGACATGCAACGATGTAGCTCCGACGAGTTGGGAAGCATCTCCCTGGGGGGCCACGATCCATGGACAGGTCGGGCTCTCGGAGTGGTAATGTCGGTGCCTCCATGCGCCCCGGCGTTGATGTGGTTGAAAGCTGTTTAACTGACCGTTTCACTGACAGTGATAATACGATGTCGGAAGCCATCTCTGACTCCAGGACCCGTGGTGGTACAAATGGCTCTCGTTCTGGGTCTACAGCGGGGCAGGTGGCGAGGCAATCTGCCAAAAGGTTGCGCCATTGTAAAGGAACAGAGACAGCGCCTATTCCTGGGCCGGCTGTTCTATTCTCTTCTTCCTCGTCTTCTCCTCATTCGCCCCCTAGCGCCCGGTGTCCTAGTGCCCGAGCCCAAGTGCATCTCTTCATCTTCATTACAATAGAAAAAAGTTCTAACTAGCAGCACAATTCTTCAGATTGTCAGGAAACTGCAGTTACAGTGTGCTTCTGCTTTAGGAGAGCCCTTGGGAAAAAGATAAACAACTGCACTGCAGCAGTCTGCTCATGGATGACAAAAAAGATCCGGCAGATTCTCTTGCTTCCAGCTCAACCAAGTGGATAGGAAAATGTTAAACTTTTCCAATAGGAGGGAAAAAAATGTGGGCAGCTTACACTAGTGGTGCAAGGCTGGAGTAAACAGCGGAGCTGGTGATATCGACCTAGCTTCTTCCAGGTTTTACTAGGCTTGGCTAAGTCTTGCCAAAAAATGTTAAGTGCTGCTGGGTACGGTATTCCATATTCTCTGAACTGGCGTCATGCCACTCTGCTGAGAAATCCATACTGAAGTCACTGACATATAGAGGTTATGAAACAAGCCTGCACAAAGAACAATCTCAACGTTTGTAGTGTACACTCCACTGCAGAATTTTTTGAAGCACAGAAGTTGCAGAAATATTTAAATTTTGTTGCATCTTCAGCATTCAGCTTGTAATTGAGTAGGGGTGTACGAATAGTGATTTTTGAGACCGAATCAAATACGAATCAAATAGTGCCAGAAGCGAATCGATTTTCAAATAGTTTTCGAATAGTTTTTGAATAATGAGCAGCCATTATCACAATTAGTATAAAGCAATGTTCACGTCCCACTATTATTAAACTTAGCAAGTTTCTGACATTGCATGGTACGTTATGAAGCGTTGTTTATTAAATGCACAAATGGAGAATAGAAGCAAACAAGTAGTTTGTTTGCATACACAGGGCTCTTCAGAGCGTGCAAGTGATCGCTTTACAGCCTGTAAAGTATGGCAACCTAATAACATAGGCTGCGTCACTTTACAAGTTCTCATGTTTTACGTCTATTACTACACCCGCCAGGGTCCAATTTTGCTCCAATTTTATGTTTATTTTGGCACTGTTGACATTTTAAAATATTCAAAAAATAATCACATTTACAAATAGTGACTATTCAATTCGAAGACCGAATCGATTAAGATACAATTCGATTCGTTATTTGAAAGTTTCGAATATTTGCATACCCCTAGAATTGAGGACGCTTGGGCTTGTTGGTGTAGCATAATGAAAAATCCTAGTAGACTCACAAACTGACAGAAACAATATGACAGAGAAGCACTCTTTTATTACCTTCTCTTCAGTCAGTGTGTGTGATCGCACGACTATTTTTCATATGTACTACAAATTGCAGCATGCTGGCATGGCACTCGTGGAAGTATACACTGAACCTTTCAGTTTCAACGTAGATGCATTGGCTGCAACTAAATTTATTTTCTTTGCGGACCTCATGCTCTGGAAAGTTTTTATGATCTGCCACAACTATCAATTTTTGCCCATTCTCATAGGCAACAGTGAGCAACTAGAGCGGAACAGCAGGGCATATAATGTACAGATAATATATACAGCCTGGTTCAAGAAAGTAAAGGCCAGTGAGGCATTGTTGGCTGTGGGCAATTGGCCTTTACTTTCTTGGGATAGGGTGTGTGTCTTGCTGAAGTAGTCCAGGTGATCAGTAGTAGAAGTAATACTTGAGTCACATAGGTGCTTTCAACGACTATTGAAACCTACACCTGCTGAAATGCACAAGCTCCATGCTCCAGCAGCCAAGCTTGTAAAACTAAGCCAATAAAAATTTAAGATTTTTTAAGTCATTGGTTTCACTGGTTTAAGCATGTAACACTGGCATGTGCCATTTTTGTTTCTCCACACAAGATGTTTCTCTGCTTTCTGGCATGGTTTGTGCGCGTGTGTGTGTGTGTGTGAGAGAGAGAGAGCACGCATGTGTAAGGCTCTCACTGGGGATTTCTGTTGGTTTTCCTTTTATAAAAAAAATTACGCTGGCAGCAAAAAGAATCCATGTCTCACCAAACAGCATACGAGCTCATTACCGTACTTTCTGGTCTATAAGTCGCACCTTTGTATAAGACGCAACCCCTCAAAACGGCAGTCTTTCTTGGAAAAAATGTATATAAGTCGCACCTCGGTGTATAAGACGCACCTGTTCGTTCGGTAAGCGATTTAAAAAAATAGTGACATTTCACTCCGTGAACACGGGTCACGCGCAAGCGTATGGGTGCCATATATTTACACTCCAGACGCATTTCTGCCATCGTGGTTGCCGTGATGTACCGTATAAAGTCCAAGGGCAATAACATTGTCCCCGTGCACCTTATGCTGTATGTGCGAGTGAAAGCGTGCGAGGGTGAGCCGAATGGCGCACAAGGGAGGAAAGCGGGAAGACAGCGCAGGAGGCAGGGTGGGTGGGGGGCCTTGTACTCTGGTAGCAACTGGTGTGCGCTGTATCTTGACAGTGATCTGCAGATGCGACGACTTTGGGGTCGGTTGACTCGCAGTCGGCCTGCCGCCACTTGCGTTGCTGTTCCGTCCTTCTCGCAACGCACTTGGGAACTCGATAACGAGAAGAACCCGGCACCTCGATATTGCAAACAGAACCCGTAGCGATTAAGTCAATCAGCGTGCTTCGCATGGCCATAACATTGAATCCGATTTTGACGGCAGTTTTCCTGGAAAAAAAAAACGTACATAAGTTAAACCGTTCTATAAAATGCACCAACGAAAAATTCAGAAAAAACTGCATCTTATACACCGGAAAATACGGTACTTTCATTTGTGAGCTATATGTTCTAACCACTGACAAGGGACAGAATAGTAGGGGCTTGCAGATCAACACATGTGCAGTGAGACATTTGGAGGTGCCACTTTGGCAATGCTTCAAGTTGGACTATCGCTTGGAGTTGTGAGCATTATGCTGGCAGTGATTAGCTAGATGCGATGAGAAGAATGCAAGCTTCATGAACGGTGATACAAGCACTGGAGCACTATGTGCATCGATGCAAAGGCAGATTTCTTTTTGTATGCAGCCATATTCTGCGTGCATGTGACCTCAGTACTAAATGAGCGGCCCTTTAACGTCATAATATTGGGAAATGCATAGTGTAATGCTTCTATTTATTAGAGGAAATGTGGGTTTCACTCAGCTATTGCCATTTCATCTTGTTTGCTCTGAAAAGTAAAGAGTCTTGTGGTGTTTATGGTTCTGCAGAGCAACAATTTCTTTGCTGAACGTAGGCTTGCTAAACTTCTTTGCAACATTTTGTGTGTCCAACAGTGAACGCTGAAAAGGAAGAGAAGAAGGCACCGAGTGGCTCTGGTGATGTTCCACAAGAAGCGGCCAAGTCAAAAAAAAGCTGAGCATTTGTGATGATCAGTGGGCCACAGATGCCAAGGGTCAGACATGTAATGTCGCATGCTGCTTTTCCTGAAAATTCCAAGAGTGCGTCTTCCATGCACACAAAAAAACATTCCTAGTCACTTAAAAGTCCTCAAAACGGCAACATGCAACAAAGGTGTTGGGAGTGCTTTGTTTTGTAATGCTTTTTATATAGTTCATTCCCTTTGAAGATCTCTGTTCTTTTTTCTTTTTAAGTGCATTTTGTATCATTTAAAATGAAGTTATTTTGGTGCTCCTTGTTTATGCATGTTCGACTGTATTTTACCAACTCGTGTTAATTTACATTTCTTGTTTCCAACAAAGTTTTTGTTATGGCTCTTATACCATTTTCATAACTATGCTCCAAAATCTGGCCATCACTAAGGTTGGGCTGCCATTTAATGTCTACAGATAGATTGCCTGTGATTTGCGAACAACGAGGTATACATTGTTTTGTCAGCTGTGTGCTGCACAACACAAGTTATGAGTCGCATTTTTCTTTACTCACAAGCATTGTAACTGTCCATACGCATGCAGCAATATACATGGAATCTCGTTGATACGTTTCTGCATAATGTGTTTTTCGGGATAATACGTTTTTTGTTCTTTTCTCGGCCAATGTCTTATAGGAGCAACTTATTTCGGATACGTTTTATTTTCCGGTTCCCGTGAAGATCGTATCAACAAGATTCCACTGTAGTTACTGTGACCATAACACATATGTGATGCAGATAAAGAACAAGGACGGATAGTGCACCATCCTTGTCGTTCTTTCTTGTCAGGGTCGCCATAAATGTTATGGTCACAGTAATCATATCAAACCAACTAGTCCAAAAGTCCGTACTCCTGGAATATATGTTTACTCAAAATGCCACTTCTTGAAACATGATCTCCAGTTTAAAGTTTTGGTTTTTCAGGTAGATGCAAGGATTGTTGCCACTTAATAGAGATTGGCAAAACGGCTCACTTCAGTCAGCGGCTCGAACGGTACCATCCTTTTCTGGCAATGAACGGTACCATCCTTTGCCAATTAAGGCTTCTTTACTTGTCCCTTCGGTAGCATCAGGTGCCACACCATAGGACGCACAAAAAACCAAAGGGACTGCTGCACACACCACACACTGCGAGCGAGTAGAAGTAGCGCGAGTCTGCCCACACCGGCCACCACTAGTCGGTCAAAAAGCGAAACATCGAAACCTAGCAGAAGACTCGGCTCTGACGGAACGGTTCGGCACGGCTCGCAGAACCGGCTCCCTTTCTCCAAAAGAGCCACCGCTCACTTTTACTGAACCACGGCTCACTCGCTCTTTAAAAAGAGCCGCTCACAAGATCCGACTCGCTCCTGAGCGACCCATCTCTACCGCTTAGGTAAATGAATTTGACTATCAGAAAGTTTTCTTAACTGATGCAATTGCAAAATCACACATCTAACAAACTAATTTTTTAATGTGTTGTAATGATTTCGCGAAATGGGTGAAGATTAGCAGTTTTGCCCAAAGGTGAAGCATTGAAAGTGATAGCGAGATTTAATGCTTTACTTGAGCTCCTCGCATAGTGTTTTAACAACACACGGAGGCGACATGGCGTGACACTTCACATGAGACAACTGCAGCTGCACTGCAGAAACAGCACCCTGGCAGATACCCAGCGTGTCGCAATGCTAGGGCAATGAGGAATGTCGGCAGTGTCATTATAGGTGTTGCACCTCCATGGTGCACGAATTGAGACGAATGGAAAACTGTTAGCATTTGTCAGCACCCAGTAAAAGGATTAAAAACGCGTGTAAGGGCCACACTTTTTTTTCCTAGATTCAAGGGCTAGTTTCCAGAATCCAGCCCGTGCACATAATATGCGTTAAAAAATGTTTTTTTGAGTAAAAGCGGCATTTCATTGAGTGAATGAAAGGCTTTTATTGCAAATTTTATCATCTCCACTCAGTCGTCGTCACTCGCTGAATCCTCCGACTCCGAGCTGATGCTCTGCTCCGGTGCACAATCATCCCGCAAAAAGTTGTCTTCGGTGCAGTCCAGACTGTTCGATATTCCGGTCACCTTGAAACTGCATGATACAATGTCTATAGACAGAGTTCTATGCGGACAGGATCTAGCCAAGCACAGTCACGAGCGGTACCCTCTTGAGCCACTTGGTCAGCATTTGCTTGTTGGTGCTGTTTGCCATCCATTCAGCATACTGCCTTCGGAATTCAGCCTTAAAAGGCCGATTTGTGTTGACACCCAGTGGTTGCAGCATGCCGGTGAAGCTGCCGTGAAAATCAACCGTGTCGGTGCGCAGCTCTTCTTTAACCTTACCCACCAAGTTACCGCGGAAGCTGTCCAAGATGAGGAGCAACCCCTTGGCCAACATGGTGCCTGACAGGTTCTGCCAAATGCTTTTTACGCATTGAAGCACAACCTCATTGTCCATCCAGCCCTTTTATTGGGCTCTAACCATGATTTCCTTGGGGTAAAGCATCATTAGAAATTGTTTGCTGTTTCAAAACGACATAGGAGGGCAGCTTCCACCTATCCGTGGTGATGCACAGCATTGTGGTGCAATGTTGGCACTCTATGCTGATTGTCCTCACGACAATGCTCTTCTTTCCTTTCATTTCAACTGTACATTTCTCAAGATAGTCAAGCTGCACAGGGGTCTGGTCAGAATTCGCTATGTGAGAAAATATATACAGTAAAACCTCATAGATACAGTCCCGTTTCATATATTTCCCGGCACCATCATTTGTACAGAGAAATTGAAAAATGACCCAACACAGTACGTTTATTTTTATCAACTAATACATTCCTGGTAAACATGATCTTTCAGCACCAACATTCACATCACCGCCAAACTGCGACTGTATGATTCATTTTCTGCTTGCTAGATTCAATGTGAACAAGAAAAGGCACGCACCATCAAAAGAAGTATGGACCTGTCATGGCAACTTCTCCGCAGTACTCGCCCACTCGTGTCACATGAAAACGCTGGCATGCACTCAGTTTTGTCGATGTTTTGGGCCCCAACGGTACTCGCCAAGTGGATACATCAAAATTTTCCACCAAAATGCCCTGCCTGAGGAAGCTGCTGACCCAGGCCAAATTGGAGATGCGCAAACGGAAGCTTACCTAAGCTGCAAAAAGGATATTGTACATCTCAAGCCGCTCAGGCCTCACCAGCTCGGTGCCTGTCAGCATCTATTACTGCGACAATTTGCACAACACTTCGCATTACGTAGACGTCAGTTGAGTCTGCCAGATTTTTTTTAAAGGTTCCTTTGGATCGTACGTTCTCCTGGTTAGTGCATTTCTCCTTTCATTTTTGTCCAATACATATTAATAAGGTTTACTGTAGTTGTGTTCATGGCATAGACCAGTGACATGCTTCTGAAAGCTGAGCACCTTGTCAGTATAGTCTTAAGGAACCTGCTAGCACCGCGTGGTCCTTCACTGAAAGAAGGCCCTTCTACAAAAATCATCATGCACAGCCAGCACTAGCTTTGAAGTCCTCATGCGGTATGCTCTCTTCGCGCGACAAAGCTTGCACCTTCACGCGCAGCATTGTTCATTGTCAACGCGTAGCTGATGTTCTGCACCTCTATCACATAGCATGGGAGCTCTTCTTCCAGTTCCAGTTCAGGAAACTTCCATGACTTGCCTCAGAAAGTGCACTTTTTGCAGCTTTTGTTCCTGAATGCATCCTTTGATTGCATCATCCTCAAACACACTTCCAGTCCACATCAAATTTTATGCCTGCCCCACACTTGCCATGTTCGAGAGAAAACTCTACAACTTTTGATTTAAAGCCACCTGTGTTGCTATTAAGCTGCTTGTCCATCATTCTGATATTGCAATGCTCGGCAGCAATTAATGAAAAAAAATAAAAAGCAACCAGCACACAAAAGCCAAACAATGCACGTAACAATATTGGTAGATTTCATTCTCTTGCATAGGCTGAATTGATAGTGTGAGAATTTTGGCTGCCTAGATACTTTCCACATGAAATCAGCTCAACGCGGAAGATGAGGACACAAATAAAGACATCATACTGTCTTGTCTCCTCATTCATGCCATGCTCGTTGCCGAGCTTCCATCGTTTTTACTTTCCAAAGGTTGAATTGAATTGAAAGGTTGGTGTAGTTTAACACCTTACCCTAAGCGATATATGATACACAAAGAACATCTAATGCAGTAGAATCAAAAAGAAAATGATTCCTATATATTCATACAGAATCTATGTCCCCTCTAGTAACGAGATACATTGGTAAAACTAAAGCATAACAGAATTCATAATAAACAGGTTAATTTTCAGAATTTATACATTTGAAATAAGCACGAAAAATACAAGGGTGTTTTTTACTGTTAGCCTACTTTGAAGTTTTGATCGAGAAAGACACTCGGGTAGTTCTGTGAGGCAAACAGTAATTGCTGTATCATACACGATACAGTATGCAGTTATGGGTTGTCTTGTGGAGGTGAGCGGAGATTTGTTTCCTCACAAAAGAAAAAAATGTGGCAAAATGTCATGTTTGTCTTGGCACCATTATTGATGATGGATAGATCAGAAAATTAAAGTGCAAGTATTGTTTAGGATGGAAATAGCGTAGGGCCTGCCATGTTCCAAGACCTAATAACAACAGCAACAAATAACTCTCGGTGGAAGAGCAACAAGGGTATCTTTCGGCTGACGTCAAACTCCTAAAAGTTATGCAAAGCAAAAACTGACATAAATCAGTCTACAAATGATCTGGCTTATATATTGAAGCTGTCGTTTTGTATATTAATGATGAAATCATCAAATTTTTTAGAAATGTGTACTAGCTGGAGCTACAAGA
This sequence comes from Dermacentor silvarum, assembly GCF_013339745.2. Classification (NCBI taxonomy): domain Eukaryota; kingdom Metazoa; phylum Arthropoda; class Arachnida; order Ixodida; family Ixodidae; genus Dermacentor; species Dermacentor silvarum. Next base: position 243,276,814 of record NC_051155.1, on the reverse strand, counting down.
AACACACTCCATTTTTTAAAGCATTGTTTCAAGTTTTTTCAATGATTCTGATATTTTTGCAAGTTTTCTGCAATTAAAATGTCTTTCTCCATGGGCATAAAATATATATATACTTGTAACTGCATGGTTTAAAAGTAAACATATTTGACAGATCTTTCTGGCTGGGTTGGGAAATATATTAGAAGTGAAAACTTTTCCAGTCAAGATTAAGAAGTTCCCATCGTTTCGGGACCGGCTCAGTCCCTTCTTCAGGGGGTGAATGAAGCGGCCGAAGGAACAATGTCACCGAAGTGGCCAAAACAGAGGAGGAATAGCAACACAAGGAAGACAGGAGTTTAAAGGACGCTGTTCCTTCGGCCACTTCAGTCACCCCCTGAAGAAGGGACCGAGCCGGTCCCAAAAAGACAGGAACTTTTTAACCTCAGCTAGAGCAGTTTTTTTTTTTTAACTGCATGATGTGCAAAATGCGACAACATTGGGTCATAGAATCGCAACCATGCACCTTTTTAGAAAGTGAGACTCATTTAGGCATATCTGGCCTACACAAAGACTTGCCTAATTTTGTGACGAGTAAAAATTCATGCAGGAAGGAGTTAACAGTTCATTGCCTCAGCTAATATTGCAGTAATTTAACATTCTACTGATAGAACAAAAGTACTTGTCTTAGTAGCAACAGTGTTTTGTACTGCTTTTGTGCCGCCATTACTTAGTCCAGTTTACTTATAAAGGAAAACACAACGCATTGGAGTTTTAATTTTTATAGCCTACATGCCACATTGGGCTGTCGGAATTTCACTATTCAGCATCTCACACTAATCCTACATTGACATGTTTAGTGTTGAAAAATCGCACTCTATCACAGTGTTGACTGAATATTATGCAGCAAGTCCAGGTCTGTCTCTAGCTGCCACCTACGGCTTATGAATAATATGCGACATGTCTCGCGTTAACAGTGGCACAAAAGATGGCTATGTGTACAGACGCCGTCAGACTTAAACTGAACGATAAAGACTCGTATCTAGCAACTTAACTCTAAAAAAAAAAAGCCAGGCCTGCGTGGCACACGCAGCACAGTCACAGCGTAAGCTAGACGAGCGTTTCGACAGTACTACCTAGTAATTTGAGTGAATGCGTCAGGAACGCGCTTGGGACGCCGTCGTGCGTGCAAGCCAACGCGTTCCATCGCCGATGGCTAGCGCCGTTATAGTACATTTTCCCGCTCTCGGATAGCAAGCGCATGCGTGGCTCAGTGGTAGAGTACCCGCTTCCCAAGCAGCGGGCCTGGGTTCGATCCCGGCGGAGAGCAGGTGCTTTTTTTTCGCATGCGATAGCGGCTACGGGGCGGCGGCGGCATCATCGCGACCCGAAACGGCTATTGGAATGAGCCCATAACAGCTTACGCTGTAAAAATGTGACCTGTAAGGAGGAAGCATTGAATGCTTTGGGAAGATGCAATAATTTAGCACATTCAAGTTGGCCAATATAGAAATTTCCAGCACTCTTCGGAGGAAAAGCGACAATGTGCTCAAGGCACGTTTATGTTAAGTATGACTGAAGCTGTACAAAAATGATGCACAGCCCATTTTATGTGCATGATGTGTACACATTGTGTTCATGCATTAAATTTCAAGTTGCAAGTCGCTGTCCTTGCCCTGTCTGTTCTTCGTGTCTGTTATTGTTGTTTCAGTGCTCTACAATGCCACTTGACATGGTGTAAAGCTCAAAAATGGCTGTTGTAGATGCAGTCTGTCAAGGCTCAAGTTCATCGATGAAAACACAGGTTGCCACCAAGTGTATTACAGCTGACACCCCATTTCTTGCGTGGTGTCATTTTTGTCGCCGTTGGGCCATTTGCTGCTTTTTTTGGGTGGCACCTAAGACTTTCCATTGAGTGCCCCCTATATTCGGGTGTCTCTCTCCCGATTCATATAGCACTGCACAAGTCTTCAATATGTTTCCTTTGCACAAAGAAAGCACACTCAAATGCACTCCAAAGCTAAGCATAACACAGAAAATGTTGGTGCGCTCTGTCAATGCTTGATCCCTGACACCCATATGTCAATCCCTGATACCCATATCTAATAAAAGATGACTCTGCAAGGCTTTATGCTATACTAGTATGTGTGCTTGAATTCTAATGAGGTGCACCCTCAAGAGTGGATGACCCTGTACATATACTGACCTGCATTTTCATCTTAGTAACATTAAAGGTTTGATTTTGTGCTTACCACTTCTTTGTTTTCTCCGAAATTTCGCAACAAAATCACATTTTATGGTCCACATCATTCAATAGAACACTTGGCACCAGTTGTTTGCCTGGTTTGTCAAGGAAAAATGTAATGTTGCCTTTGTCTGCACCCCTCACCATTGGAGAAGCTAGCTGCTGCTGAGGCAGCAAAAGTGTGGGCTGCTGTCACCACCTTTCGCCTACTGACGAATATATAGAGAGCAGCAGTGCCAGAAGGATTACTCTATGCGCAAGGCAGTTGGTTTGAAAATGCCATTTCGTTTGCTCATTTTTTATGACTATATCTAGCGCCAAATCAAGTGCTTCACAGCTTGCATAAAAAATTGGTACATGCAGCTTTGGTACTGTTCCATTCCTGTTACGATGTTGCTGACGGGATGTTCTGTTTTACACTGGATGCCAAAGCCAGTCACTTTCTTTGCAGCCTGCATGCCGGTTGTGTTCTTTGAGAACACACTTAGAGTGCAACACTACAGGCATGCATACATATGCTTAGCAACATAATATTTTAAATATTTTGCAGTCTTACTTCAAAACACAGGAAAATGTACTAAGTAGAAGTTAATTTTGTTGGTAACTATGTCTGGGAGGAGGTTCTGAATGTGCTCTGCAACTTGTGTACAACTTGTGCCCTAGAGGTAGTTGTTAAAGATTTTTATAAACTTCTGTGCTTAATTGAGTTGTTGAAATGTTCACAATTGATTTTAATTAACTTACTGGCGGCAGTGCAAAAAAATATTCTCGGTAAAATAGCGGCAAATAGTACGTCATTACTCCTATTGGTTCTAGTAGTTACCCCTTTGTTAGAGATTTAGTTCTACTGTATATTATTATACTCCACAGTAACCTGTACAGTTAGAGCTTATAAACTTGGTTTCATTGTGATTGAGCCAGTAGTTTGAAATAAGCGATTTTATGAGCAGGGAAATTCGCAATTATTAGGGGACTTAATTTTAATGTCTTTCCAAACAAAGCTAAATCATGCAGTAACAAAGGCTGTAAGTAATTTTTCTGGTAAAACAGTACATCAAAAATGCATCAAAAAAGAAAATGAAGGTCAAACTTCATTTCAAAGTATATTTGCTTGTATTTAGGCCGTTGTGGCACAATAAAAGTTCTCAAAATTTGTTAAGTTCAGTCACTGGCTCCTTTAGAATACAGTGTAGTCTATGTTTATCAATAACAAATTAACCAAGCCCGAACTGATGTTGTCAAAATCACTGACCTCACAGTTAGCTAATGCAGGAACTTAAGGCAGCGGTGCCACCTGTCTGATTTTTGCATCTTTTGTGGCTAGTCAAGCCTCCTCTCATGGTAAGAAGGGCTTTTGTGGTGTTCTAGAATGGTAAGTTATAATACAGCTCCACTTCTTTTTCTTCCTTTCGGCCCTTTAATAGATATCCATGAAGGTCATTTGCAGTCCCAGTAGAGCCCTTTGACAACACTTTTCATGAATACAATCCTGTTTCTACAAAAGTGTCTTGTACCTGAGTCTAGCCTGATAAAAGAAATGTAGGACTCCTTGATTTAGCATGGCGCTCTTTGGCCATACCTGGCCCTTGCGCCACTGAACACACATTCATTCACTCCTTGATTTTAGAGCTAAAGCAGATGAGCACAGAGGCAACACATCAAACCTCCAGGCTCAACATTTAAGAGGTCTGAAGCTAAAAGGACACAGCTGCTCAAACAAAACCTGCCTGCAATGGTTCAAGTTTCATTACAAAATTTTACGAGGAAATGGTGCATGACTAAGCATTGCAGTGAAACAGTACCCAGATGAAGCCAGGAATTTAAAAAAAGCATCAAAGTACATGTGGTAGGAAGTTGTCAAGCTGTTGTCAAAGTTGCGCTTAGTTACTCCACAGAAAAATTGGTGCACATGTGAGAAGCAGCCTTTGCTAGACCACTCCTCCCCCCCTGTTCATTCAGCTGCATGCCAGCAGTGATGTATGTTCTGTCCCGTATTTTGACTGGAAGATAGAGGAGGATGTCATAAACGCTCATTCTGATCATAAACTCGCTCATTTCTCATTAATGGGACACTATTCATTAATTTACAAGACGAGCATTGGGATCAGAAAAAAATATTTTGAGGGTTAGGGGAGAGGGAGTGGTTGTCAGGTGCCTCTTTGTGGAGAGTGGGGGTTGTTGGAGGGATGTTATGCGAGCGTCTATAAACCACTGAATTCACTTGGTAGCCCTCATAACCACCCACTTTCCTGTGCAAAGAGAAAGCTGTTTGGCCGAGCCTGAATCCATCACCTTTAACGGAAATTGAAAAAGCCACTAGCAAATCATTAGCGGCCACGATCAATCATTTTGATTGAAGGATGTTTTACTCACTACGTGTGTTCCCGTAAAGTTTTTGGGCTGTCTCCCTCTTGCAGAGCACTGCATGTTCTTGTGCTTGGCAACACTGCAACTTTTGTGCCAGTAAATTCAGTTTTGTTATGTAGTGAGCTTCCAAAATCTCTGCAAAGTACAGCCAGTAAGAATGCCTACTGTGATATGAGGAGCAGCCTTAAGAGGAAAGCTTTAGCTCTGGAACTTCTGTCTAAATTCATGGTAATGAAGAAGCCATTCTCTGCATCCACTTGCACTGTGATGAAGTTTTTTTTTGCATTTGAACAAAAAAGTTTTGTGTGTGACTGTTGAATGCTAATCTTCTTTAGGCCGTCAATCTTTTAACTAAAATTGTTTAAATTTGATGAACTGAAAAAAAAAAAGTCATGTGCAAGTTTTCAACTCTGTAACTTATTAGTACTATATAATAAAGATATCACAATTTCGTAAACAGCACCTATTAATAAATTTAAGCGAACAAAATTGATGCATGATACAGTGCTCTAAAACATACTACGAATTTTGGAGTAGGACTTTTGCAAAACTCTCGTAATATTGCAAGTTTCAAGTAAAATTTACAGCAAAGCTGTCTATGGCTAGGCCATAGCATCCGTGCAGAAAAACTATTATCAGCAATGGCTCGAGCGTCGTCGTCGTTTTCCACAGCTGGCTCCGTTGCCGCTCATCATTCCAGCATAGAATTTCACTTCTCTTCTGTCGTCGTAATGGGGAGGCCGCATTTATGGGGGTATGAGCCATTGATTAAGGGAGAATGAGCCATTTATTGTCTTACGTGACGGACAGATTTAATAACGGAGGTGATATGCGAATATGTGTGCATACCTATCATCACGATGACCACCAATAAGGACAATAAATATGTTCGTACCTTTGTTCAAAATTCTGTGTCACCTCTGTGTCATGCGCTAAACAGCTTTGCTGGTCATTCACCTTCACAGAGTGGAATGCTCACGAGTTTTTTTTTAATCCATATATCAAATTTGTCCTCTTTAGATGCTCTAACAGATGCAGTTCACGGAACTTCGATAACTGTTTTTGGTGCAGAGTTGCGAATTCATAAACCTTGCGCGTGAATTTCATTTTGAAGTCCACATTCCGGCAACATATTTTTTCTGGATGACCCAGACAATAAAAAATGTAATGGTCTACAAGCAAGCACTTAGCCTCCCACATTACACCAGTACTGAACTCTTCAACCAACTAGGAGTTCACAACACCCTTGCCGAACTCATTGAAGCACAACAACGCTCTCAGCTTGAACGGCTCACCCTTACTGAAACGGGGCGCTTTATTCTATCTACGCTTGGCTTTACTTACCATCAGCAACAGGGCCCCAAACAATCGATCCCGACTGACATCCGTAGCTGGATCCACACAGACCCTATTCCTAGAAATATGCACCCTGAATATAACAGGGCCCGGCGCCAAGCTCGGGCCGGAGCAATCATAAAAGCCCTTGCTCGTGTACCTGGCGTTACATTTGTTGATGCAGCCCAATATTCCCATGGCACACGATTTATGGCCATCGCCACACGCGATGGAGTCCTACACCAGGCCTCCAGCGTCACTACCCCCACTGCCAAAACGGCTGAAGAAGTGGCCATTGCCCTGGCCACTCTAGATCCCACCTGTCACACCATCGTGTGTGACTCTCGCTCAGCCGTCACTAACTTCAGCAAAGGCCGTATTTCTCCTCAAGCTCTTCGTATCCTCCGCCAGGCACCACACTGTAAAGAAAGCATGATCTCCCCGACATGGATCCCGGCCCACGCGGGCACTGTCCACCCACACCTCCCCAACCTCAACGAGGTCACCCACTCCATTGCGCGAGGACTAGTCAACTGCGCCGGAGACGAGTTGGACACCAGGGACAATCTGACTACTTATAACGATCTCGTTAAGGCATTTTACCTTAGTCGCCAAACCTTCCCCCCACCTCACCCCAAGTTCAGCCGGGCGCAGGCTACCACCCTGCGTCTGCTACAAACAAATACGTACCCTTCACCCGCCCACCTCCACCTTATATTCCCTGAAGTTTACAATACCCCCAACTGCCGGTGCTGTGGCACTCACCTGGCTACGCTTCCGCATATGCTGTGGGAGTGCCCAGCACAGTACACACACATTAACACCACGACCCTCTCGTCGAGGTTGCGTGAGGCTCTGCGGAGCTCCGCCCTCGACGACCAAACCTGGGCGACCCAGCACGCCCGTGAGGCGGCGGCGAGGCAAGCCCTCGACGTCCCCTCATGGGAGGCTTAGGCCCGGCCATCTTTAAGTGCTGGTTCCGCAATAAATGTTTATTCCTCCTCCTCCTAATCCTTTTGCAAATTTTTAAGTAAAAATAAAGCACCGACAAGCACAATAACTTTTGTGGTTATAATAAAAATGCAGGCCTCTGCCATTTCACTACATAGGCAACATGACACACCAGCCACAGCATGAAGCACAACTTTATTTACAGTAAAACACTGGGAACATTCAAACTTATAAAAGCTAGGACTTTCACTTGCTGTTGTGTCATGGCATCGATAGTAAAATATGCACAGCTCTATTCACAGGGAAGATTGACCACACATCTTGCATTCATCAGGATAACAGTGGGCGTGCAGATGCTCTTTAGATGCTTCTCCAGAACGTCCAGGATGCTCCTCATAACCAGCTTTCTCTCCGCCCTTAGTTCAACAGCTGTGAGAAACTATGTTTCAAAGCAGCTGAACGCTGCAATGCACAAGTCTAGTGCATCAAATGTATTGCTGTCTGAAGCAAGAGCAATGTTCTGACTAGTGTCTTCTGACTGTGCACAGCCAGGAAGAATATTTCCATATTTGCTGTCAGATTTATGCTCACAACATAGATTGGTCCTGTAGTCAGCCTAAATATGAAGCTTCTTTTAGTATATATTAAATACAGCCACTCTAATATTCTTTCAGCTGAATGGTTGTTTATAGATTTTGCACCTCATTGTCTGCATTGCAGGGCTTGGTTTAATAAGTGCTTGCTCCTTTGATCATTTTATACTTCAAGGATGGCTGCAGAAAATGATGTCTGTATGCACTACAACATACCCTCATAGACGCTAAACTCATCCTTGCAATCTCCATATAATACACCGTCTTTGACCTAATTAGGAGTATTTTGCTTATTTTGACTGTGTTTGGACAACTGGACCCGCTCGCTGCTTTATTCTGAATACTGAACTTTAAATGAGCCACACACAACACCTAAGAGGTTTTTGCGAACCTGCACTGGGTTCATGTCTGTACAGAACAGCACTGATCAGTTCACAATACACAACAAACAATTTTGTTCTTTACAGTCTTCAAGTTTCATGGCAACAGATGCTCGACATGTGAAAACAAGCAGTAGTATAATCACTATACATGTGTAGCAGCTCATTAACAATGTTCTAATTACCTTATAACAGTCATTCGGTAAAATAATGCAAAGCAGGAGTTCGTTTTTATACTGATACACCTAAGACTAACTGCTTTTTTTTTTCTCTACATCACAAAACATTTAACAGAAAGAAACGAACAGACTACAAATAAAAAGCACAGGGTAATCGTAGAACTTAACAAAAAACATATGGGACTGATGACTGACAACTTCACATTGGCACATTGTAATTCAACAATAAGGATGAGAGCCATTCATTACATAGATGATGAAGTCTGCAAGTTCCTGTTCTTTTCAAGACAAATGGAAAACATTCAACACCCTGAGTGTGGAATGGTGCACTGGTATACTGGGAACACATTATGTAAAGGTAAAGTCACGTGTCACTGTTTGGTCCATAGCCACTGCAGCCCACCTTTGGAGGCTTCGTGTCAAGGCCAATTTTTGAGCGCTATTACGTCATAATGCAACACAAAGTGCTAGATGAATATAATTTTGTCATCACTCGAGGTAATAAAACTCTGCAAGCACTGAAGCTGTGTGTACAGTATGTACCAGCTCCAGCAGTGATTTGCAACAGACTTTGCATGTATGACTGTTGTCACAGTCATAGTCTGTAGCGAGATTCAAACTAGAGCGCAATAGCAGTGGACCAAACTGCAACTTTTCTTTGGCTTTGATGACTTCAGCTCTCTCACAGAGACACGCAAAAGTGTAGAACACTGAACACTATGTACATGCTGTTCTTTGGATTGCTCCGCTTATAAGGCAAGTGAAAACAGCTTAAAACAGCCGTTACGCTGATGACCCCCTTCCTCCTCACACATGTCTGGAGGGCATGGAGATGCCGGTGGTCACATCGTACACTTTACTGACTAGACAGAGAGGACTGAAAAATGTTTTCAACATTTACTGTTGAACTAACCTTGCTGGCAACACCAACCCCGCACAGTGCAAATTCAAAAAGCATCAAAAGCATCAGTTATGTGACAGTGCACCTAACAGCCCAGTTTCTGGAAAGCAACAACAAAGTACTATAAACTGGTCCTAAAAATTTGCCATGATAACACAATTGAGTTTATTGTTTAAAAACATAGCTGTAAAATGCGTGGTAAAAAAAAAATTGTTTGTTAAATGCCGTATTGTTCTAGTCTTAATAAAGTACTTGGAAGAGTGTAGGTAAAAAAAAAGCCCGCCTCGGTTTAAACAGTTGAATCATGGAGGCCGGGTATTCGGTGCCACCAGCACCATAATGCCCTAGTCATCGTAGTCTGACATCCGTGCAGTCCTACTGGAGTGGTGTGCCAACAAGCTTTGCATTCTGTGTACAGCCTTTGGCTACTAACTGCTTTGCAGACTATGATTCTACTGATTTTATACCGAAGAGCTCAGAGCAATTAACAACCAGCAAAATACATGAAGCGTGTACAACAGAGCTTACACATTAGCATATGACTTTTTTTTCTGTAAACTGCTATGTTGCAGTGGTACACTTTGGCTCCCGCAAGAACCTATAACTGCCCATTGTAGCTGGGAGTCCATTATAAATGTTCGTTGCCGGAAGAGCCCACATTCCTCTAGAAGTCTAGTCGACCACACTGCATCATTTCAGGTACTTCACACTAGATATCTGCAGAAACAAACGAGCAAAAAAGGAAACCAAGAAAACTTAATAATCTCGTGCACGTGCATTGGAATGTTGTTCTCTACTGTACTGGATCGCAGCCAGCTGGCCATGTGAAAGTTGAGATCTAGAAGTACACAGGCTTAAGCAGGCCACAGCTCTAGCCTGTTTGTTCACAGCTTATGCACAAAATAGTTCTTTGATCGTTTGGGTGTGCTATTATTTAGTCCTCCACCACTTGCAGAGAAGACAGCTTGTCCACACAATTATTGCGACGATGGTGTAAAGCACTGCCACGGAGTATTGGATAATGGACTGTGGTCCTTGAAGTGGGAGAATAACCAGGTGACGCGAGTGTAGACATGGGTCAGTTAGGAACACAGCGGCTGTCGGCCAATGGCAAGACCAGAATGGTGCAAGCGGTCGGGCTCAGAGGAACTGTGCTTTCTGTGGAGAGTCACCTGCAAGCAACAAACATAGCGAATGTTGTAATAACACCAGATCTTGCTCTAAAAAGCTGTGTCACTCTAAGGCTGCAGCAAAACTCGCAATTTTACAAAAAATAAGAGTTTGTGGTATCACAAATTCTATACCTTAGTAACAAATACATTTGTACTAATGGCTTCATTTACTTCCAAATAGGTTGAATAAAGAATTTTTACTAGCAATCTTTACTGGCAAAACCTGCAGAAGGGACTACAGTCAGTATGGAATTATTGCAACTTAGCGCGATAGAATGAAACGTGGACAACACGCAGGACAAAACACGCATCCTGTGTTTTTTTCTTCGTTGTGTTGTGTTTCATGTGGCTTTTGGTTACAAAGTCATTACCAGCACTGGCTGTGGCCTGGTAGTGGTCGGCATGCAGTCTCTTTATACTTACACTAGTGGAGAGACCACAAGTGCTTGTAATAAGAGAAGCAAATTAATGCTATAGACCACTTGCTGAAATTGTTATATTGGCTTGTCCACAAGCTGGCTTCCTGCACAGTAGAATTATAGCCTGCTTTTGAGGTATTAGTCAAGTTATGTGGATTCTAGCATGTGGCCGGTGCTGTAATGCAAGAAAGCTTGCGAGATTCCTAACGGTTCCCCATTTCATATGAGCACTTATGCCAATTCTCATATCTTGGAACATAAAGCAGGAAGGTTCATTAACTCTGCAAGAATTCACTGTAGCAGCATAACTTACATTTTCTTGGAGCTGTCGTCCAATCGTGACAAAAGAGGGCCGAGCTTCAGGAGCCTTGAACCAGCATTCATGGATTAATGTCTGTAGACAAAGACACACCTTCTCTTAAGGTCATGACCTTCACGCATGCGTCCTAACAATGCACCCTAACACAGAACCACAGGTAACAGTGCTTCTTCTCGTGCTTTTAAAATTTAAAGTGCAGGCTATCAATGTATTTACGACTGCTTTATTTCAGAATTGCAGCAGTGGTTGCATAATCTGTGGAGACTGGGCCAGATCAGCTCATTTTGAGGTAATTCGCGTGTGCCATGTTAGCATTATAGATATGTGTGCCAGAGTTATGTCAGTTCCATTGCAGGTTATGCAGGTTATGAAAATTTGGCACAGACAACACGGACAGGCAGACATAAGGCCATAAATGACAGAGAAATAAAACATCATGCGAGGCATGATGTAATGTGAAAGGAAGAAAGGTTAAAGACAAGAATCAACTTATGTTACATTTCACCAAATGGCAACTTAATACTGTTCATGCTGTAGTGACTGAAGAATCAAACACTACCAAAAGCATTAAGACTTTTACTCTTTACTGAGCAAGTTCTGCCCAGAAAGAAAAGCAACACTCAAATCACAATAGCAGCAGGCACAGTCGTCTATCATTGAACCTACTCATCAAGCGCATCCACTATTTATACATGTCTCATCGTGCATTCCAGAGTAATTGCTGGTACTGACATTCATTCAAGAATGTACAACAGTATCTGTAGCGTATGCGCAATTTGATTAGACCCGCCTCCTTTGTTATAGAATCGGTGATGTTAAAAAAATATCAGGTACTGAAGATGCGTCTTGTGCCGAGCGACAGCTTGATAACAATATAACCCAGTGAAAATGAACACTGGCGAAAAGTAAAACTAATTCATGGCAATGCAAAATGGGGCGGGGGGGGGGGGGGGGGGGGGGGATTTACCTTGAAGCTCCCAGTGCACTGAAGATGGTTCAGTGGCTGTTGCTGCCCAGATGCAATCTGCCAAATGACTGAGTGTGGGTGTTGAAAGCCAAATGGAAAGGCTTCAGCAATCAGTTCATACAATATCGTCCTGAAAGAGCAGGTTGAAAACACGTTAATGCCTTGCTATGCAGTGCCACTGTCTGCTAGACATTTATAATTTACTGGGAGACATACAAGAAATGCATCTTGGAACAAAATTCAGAATGCTAGAGCTGCTCCAGTATCACCATACAATGCATTTAGCTAGCTTAAAGCAAGTGTCCATAAAGTGCCACTCATTTATATTAGCATATTCCTCAGCTTTATTTTGTCAGTTCGTATTTAAAAGCATTCATTAAGCAAGCTTAGCAGATTTACCCTTTCTCAATATTTTATAGGGCAAGATTACAGAAAAAAAAAAAAAGAACACAAGCAATACATCTTCCTCGAGGTATGTTTTGACTACACATAAAGCTACACATTAGTTTGCCTTGGTAGTTATAAAGTGTTTTAATTTAATGCTCAGATGCTAATTTTGCAGCAGTCGTGGCCTTTAGCAACATAAGTAAATAAAAAGGGGGTAGGGGGGGAATTGTGGATAAGATTACAAGCAGTAAAGATAAGTATTGAACATTTTTCTGGCAGAATGTAAACCTGAACTCATGTTTGAATTCCTGGTTAAGTAACATCACAAAAGGAATAAGTATGGATAGCATGACCAGAAATGGCAGTCCAGTCTGTTTTCTGAGGCTTCGTTCTTTGTGTAGCACAGCGAGCCAGAATTAAAATGTATGCACGAGTTGGAATGTGGGCTTACCCAAAGGCATAAAGGTCCGACTCTTGCGACGGTTCACAGTCTGAGAAGACATTTGGTGGCTCCACTCTCAGTTGGCGCATCAGTTCAGGAGCCAGGTAGGTGAGATGGCCCCGTGCAAGGCAGCCACGATCAGACAGGTCATGAACTCTTTCCGCAAGACCTTGATCCAAGAGGCACAGCTTGACTCGGCTCTCCAATATTACGTTCTTAGAGGTGAGGCTCTTGTGCACAATGCCTTTGGCATGCAAGTAGCCCATGCCCTGTAAGGACAATGAAAGACACAGGCTGAGAAATTGGCCACCCTGAAACTTCACAGCACAATTTCTGCTACAATTTTGGCATAGCAATGCTGATGAATATTCCATGCTACCCACTGCAGTTGCTCAGTGGCTATGGTGTATTGCTTCTGAGCACAATGTTGCAGGTTTGACTTCCCGCTGCATTTCAATGGTGGCAAAATGTAAGAATGCTCATCTACTTCATTTAGGTGCCCCCAATGAAAAAAAAAAAAAAAAAAAAAAATCCCAGGTGGTCAAAGTTAATCCAGAGCCTTCTACTTCAGTGTCCCTCATAACCTATTGTGCAGTTTCAAGATGTTAAACAGTATAATTTTTTTATATTCCATGTCGCAGTTCCAAGATTGCCAGCAGGCTTGCATACCATGGTGCTTCTGATGCTTGTTTTCGAGCTATCAGCATACTACATTCTTTTGTTTTTAACTGGAATGTTTTACCTCAAATTTGGCTCAGATATGCTCAAGATGAATCAAGGGAAGTAAGGAGCTAAATTTTAGTGAAGCAACTACCATATACGTCAGCAGACATTGGAGGCAAGAAAGGCTTGGAAGAATTTTTTTTTATGAAAGTATCTATTATATGTAGAGGAGGATTACATCTTTTTTAATCCTTTCTTAGCAATAAAGGGAAAATATGTAAGTGGAGAAAGCACGCCAGCCGTGGGATTCTTTGTTTCATTACATGCCACAACCATTTCTGTACATCAATACAAGTTATATTGAAGACAAGAGACCACAATAATGATGCAAGTTACTTTGTTTACCTGCACAATCTGCCTTGCAATATTGACCTTGGTGTGGAATGAGAGGTGGTGCTTCTTGATATGGATGTGTTCAAACAATGATGGACCTTTCTTCATGCTGTAAATATAAGTAAAAAATATATTGTTAACTGCTCAACTACAGTGATGAGGGTTGCATAATGGCCCATGCATGCAAAATATCAGAAACACAATGCTTACCTGGTGATGATGGCATACTGTGGTGGTTCTGCACATGCACCCATGAAAAGTGCAATGTTTTCATGACGGATCATGCTGAGTTTGCCAACCTCCTCCCAAAATCTTGTCACATTTTGTTCTTTGGTGTGTCGAAAGGTATAGATGAGGACTTCACCATGCCAACGTCCCCTGTAATGATCGCCATATTATATATGAAGCACAGTGTCTTTCTACTGGCAATCATGATTATTCTAGCTTTACAGCTTGCGTTGCCAGCTATGCTCTTTCCCAATAAGAAACAGCTGCTGACACTTATTTGCAGCAACACATAGGCCATAAGTACCAATGTAGCTAAAGGTGCAGACAAAAGTGATGGGAACTCGGGAGCTGTGGCCCAAGTAAAGTAAGGCCAAACTGCATTGTAGCCTCTAGCAGCCTCAAGAGGCAGTTAGAAATAGGATCACACATAATATGCACAGGCCAGTGCTTATAGCCAGTTCACAATTCTCAATCAGTTTCTTTACCCATGAATCGGAGCGTCATTCGCAGCTTCTGCGACTGAACACTCGCTTTGGCATGATGGTACTAATAGCATAGCCGTTTCTGTAGTGCAGTTTGGCCACAGCCCCCATGTTCCAATTACCTTTGTCTGCACCTGTACAGTATGCAGACAACATACACACATTTATGTATACAATTATAAATATTTATACACATACAGCAAATTGAACTTTAACAACTTTAGCAAAGGCAGGAACAATTTTCTTGGCTGAACTTATCTTTGTTGCAATTGATTGCTAAAGACAAGCATGAATATTATACCTGTAAACATCTGTCTCCCTGCCTTGTCGTAGTCTTTCCTTGAACTCCACATCCTTGTACGGCACACACCATTCACCTAATGTGTCCTTGATATCGGTGCTTTGGTTTCTAGAAAAATAATTGAAGGCAAGATGTGTAAGCAACTTATGTAGCCATGTTTATCTGGTACTATCGGATTCCTACAACTTACTTTGATTTGTCTTCCTGTTCGCTCTCTTCAATGCCAGACTCTGGTTCTTCAGGAAAGTTCTCTGTACATGGAATAAAGAGGACAATTGCATTGGACTTTATAAATAATTAGGGAAAGCTCATGACATGTTTACACTCACGGAGGCACTACGGGTTTCTGAGTCAAATAAGCAGCGTATGAAATTGATGTGTCATTTTGTATTTATTATTTATGTTACCCTCAGGGCCGTCGGGCATTATTGAACTGTTCTCTAATTCTGTACATCAAATTTCTGCATAAGGATTTTCCAGGATATAGCAGTTCAAGTGTACAGAGTGATTATCAAGTTTTTAAGTCTCATATACAACATGCACACTTTAATATACCACAAACAAAATCTACTCAAATCCCCAAGTCCCATTGGCTCTGTCCTCAAGCTTGCACAAAGGAACCAATGGGCACACACACCTGTCAACGTCTTTGAGGGCTTGTGTACAGCAGAGACCAATCTTGTCTAGCTCTTATACAGGCTCAAGTGAGTGTCACTTGCCAAAGTGAGCAAACCCCATCCTCCATTCAAAAGCCACCATGGCGCAATGCTCTGGACTCACTGTGCAGCAAGGTAGGTGAAAAACCCCAGTGTGGGACTGACCTGCTGGATTTCCAGCTGACCTTCCCAGAGGGGGCCACGTAGCGCAGAGCTTTTCGACGTCGTTGGCCTTGGTCTCGAGGCTGAGTGTGCGCGCCTTGTTGGCCAGCCACTGGCGGCCCGTGCGGCCGTGCTCGCTGATCACAGCGTTCTGGCGCACCAGGCCGGCGCCGCGCGTCGGATGCAGCCGGCAGGGGCCACCTTCGTGCGCCCGGGCGCCGCGGCAGTCGAGCTCGGTGTCCGACGGCGTCTGCACTGCCGACGAGGCCGACGACGAGATGTAGCCGCTCGACGAGAGGCTGCCGTTGGGCGACAGGATGCCGGCAGCGAACGAAGCCTTGCGCGTGTGGCACGTGCAAGGCGGCGTGGTCGCGGCCGGCTGGTGTGAGCTCAGAACCTTGAGCTTTTTGCGCGCCAGCCGCTCGTCGGCCAGCCGTGAGCGGCCGTGCTGCTTGCCGGCGGCGTCAGGCCGCGTAGCCTTGCGCCTCTGGGAGAGCCAGTGGACCACCTTCAGCAGTCCCGTCACGGCCAGCGTCGGGGACCGGGGCGGCGCCGACGGCAGCGCCGGCTGCAGCTGAGCAGCGGGCGCCGAAGTGCCGTGATCGCCGCTGCCGAACAGGAACGGCTGGCCCATCAGCGGGCTCACGGTAAGCACCTCGTGGCCGACGCTCGAGAAGCGCCACTCCTCGCAGCTGTCTTCGGCTGCGCGCGAGAGAGAGCGTGAGATCGGGCCGTTCCAAATGGGAGTGGGTTTTATCTGATGCCCAAAATCGTCCAAGCACTCGCTGTAGACGTGTGCATCGGCAAGCCATTCCGCACGTAACACAAATGCGAACTGCCGTTGTTGCAAGGCCCGCGGAAATAATCGAAAAAATTTTGCGAAGTGCAATCTTCGTCGCATTGTTATTTCTTCTAAATAAAAGATTAATCACAAGTGCCACGGCAGTGTAGCGTTTTTTTTTTATTTTATTTTTATTTTACTTCGTGTGCCGTGGTTTTGCCTGTTAAAGTGCCATGGTGCCAGTAGGCGCACACGTCGTCGCACGCACTACAGTGGACGTCAAAAGGTGGGCCCCATCTCCTCCGATATATATATGCATGCAGCCGAGACAAGATGACGAATGCCGGTTACTTATTGCCAGACGCGTGTTGCACTGGTTTCCATTGGGTACAAGCTTGCTCTTGTAGAGTCGTCCCTTGCTGCCGCGTTTCCGCGGAAGAAGGCTAGGGCTGTTTGACTGGGAATTAACGAAGAACATGATCGCGTGCTCACCTGCATCCTGTGGTGGGTGGTTCCCCGCGGTGCTGTGGCGTCCCATGTCGACAACGGTGGCCGGGGAGCACCAGTGGGGGCTGTGGTTGGCGCACGACTCGTGCGACAGCGCCCTGCAAGGAGCCATGACTCGCGGTCAGCCGTGCCTTCTTGTGCCGCCACCGAAACCGCAGCTGCTGCGGCTTCTGCTTGCGCCGTAGTTCGCGCCCAGGCTACCGAAGGGACGCGCGAACCGAGGCTGGTCGGCGGCTGAAAGAGCCCGCCCGCGGTTTGCCCTCGCCTCGACGGCGCCAACGGCGGCCCACCGCCGCCCGTCAGCTTGGGCCTGGGGACGCGCTGTCGGCGGCGACGGACGCGCTCCGTGCCAGCAGCTGTTCGGCCGATGCACGCGTTCTACCGTGGGGCCCCCTCGCAGAAGCCTGTAGCTCTGACGCCTCGCTCCGCGCGTTGTTCTCCCCTTTTATCGCTTTCTAAAAGACGACCCTTTGTTTTTAGCCACATCTAAAATCCCGTTCTGCTTTCGTGCCCGTTTTTCAAATGAGACAGAAACTGCCTTTAATGATTGATGAATGTTAGCATGAAGTCCTTAACTTTTCTTTTTTTTTTTTTATTTTTCCTCCTTGCGATCACATTTACCTATTGGTTCTTTCGATCGCGTGCGCCGCGCATATGGCACTGAGCGCGTTCATTAAGTTTTGATATTGTAGAAGGTTAATTTACTAATAGACAGAAGAAATAATTTTTCTCTTTAGTGTCCCTTTGACCCGTTGTTTTTGCAATGTCTGGTTCTTCGTCGTCACTACAACGGGACAAATGCATAAGGTATGCTAGTAGATGTAGATGTAGAGCCTTGGTGTTAGTGGCACATACCCACTCTGTGGGATTGGTCAAGAACCGGGTAGTTCGATGTAACAATGAGAAAGGAGATTTATAAAATACTGCAAACATAAATTTGGGAATACGTACGCATATGAGAATGAATAGGTAGAATATAGCACATGACTTGAATAGAATAGAGAAATAAATAAAGACTAAAAAAAGAAATAAATAGCTAGTCATCAAATTTGTAAAAATATTTCGGAACCCTAAGCCTTGATTTTATCATCTAAATCTTTCTGACCCTGCAATGAAATCCTGGATGGCATCGACAACCTTGCTGTCGCTGTGCCCAAGGGTATAGGCCCCCAATGATAGTAAATTTCTTGCTATACTGGTGGCCTCTATTTCTTTTTTTTTTTTTTTTCCTTGTGCATTTGTTCTGTTATAAAGTCTCAATAAAAAAAAAATACGCTCTTTCTCGTTAACGACACTGCAATACAGCAATTCTTTCTTTGGTTGCAACGACTCGTGAGACCTTAGATTTGACACAAACAGTTTCATACAAAATACAATTTACGTTCTAATTCAAAGCTGCAGGTGGGGGTCCTGGACTGGGGACCCCAATCCAATCTAACAACCGGGTTTAAACAAAGTGTTTCTTTCGTGCTAACTGGATGAACGAGATCTAATTGTCTTTCTGTCCCGCTATTTTTGTGCTTTGATATATCGTATTTTGCGTGCGCGAGTTGTGTACAGGCGGGGACGGTGTGTGTTTAACCACGGGGCGCGAGAGATGCACAGCTGCGACAGAACGGGAGTGAAAGGTCAGAGGCTACGCGAAGTCCGGTGCTCGCTAATTCAGCCCTTCATTTTTTGACGACCCGTGCGTCCGACTTTTCGTTCTGATTAGCTGTCATCCATCAGCGCAGTAGATAATAGTGACCCACATAAGTGCAAAACAAATCTGACGGTCGTTCTCGTTTTCTTCATATAACAACAGCTGGTCACAGTTGGATTCTGAACGTGCGCACGAACAACACCTATACAAACGTGAAACCAAAGAAACTTTTCTACGAATGTGCGACCATTGCCATGCTTGGTGTGTTTCTGAGCCTTTTTCTTTCACGGCCTTATTTCTTTCCCCTTAATTCTTTCACGAGCTTGCCTTTCAAAAGAGGAATGCGCGGGATGTGATGCGTCCAGGTATTAAATATGCGGGCAAATGCCCGAGAGTGTCCTGTATCAATGTTTACAGGCGTTGTAAAAGTCGTGAAACTAAAATTATGCGCACATTGGTGCAACTGGAGCAGTTATTCGGAGTACAAGCGCAAGCACGTTTATAAGGGTACTCACCCGCACTGCTTGCAGCGGATGCCCGTAAAGTACACCATCTTGTTGCATGTGGAGCAGCGCTTGGGCGTCGAAAGCGTGCGGGTCAACCTGCGCACATCGTGAGAAAATATTTGTCAGTACAGTTTAGCCATGTATATGCTAACTATTCTTTATAGAGAAATAATGACAGTAATGGAAAGCCTCTAAACCTGCACTACGGGCCAAAAATTTGAACGGCGCATCGACAGGGAAAGAAATGCCGCGACTCCTTTTGTTATAAAGTCGCAATGGATTTACGATCGAAAAACTGATAGAAGAATCCTCGCAGGCGATATTGCATAGGTGATACGTTTTTGGAACTCTTGTAAACTTATTCTAAAACAGCGCAATGCAGCCTTAATGCAAAGGGACGCCTAAAGCAAAAAGACACCGTCATTTCCTTCGCACACATTGTGTGGCAACGCCGAGCGCTGTAACAATTTTCAAAAGACCGAAGTCGGTGGGGCCTCTGTGCATGAATACTGGTACTCTAGTTCCAGCTTGAATTACGCTTAGCTCGTCAAGCGCAATATGACTGTCCAGTACTTTATAAGAAGAACGCATAAGCTTCGTTTCTTCGTTCGGCAGTAGCACAGCTCGCCGTTGCAATTAAGCAACCCGTCCGCCAAGGTCAGTTTGCAGCACGGCAGATTATGTTTCTCTTAGACCTTGAATTGTGATAGCACGCGCCTTTAGCTGTAGCTGCGGTTAGTTGCACTGCCGAGCGCACCCGGCGGTTGTTCGTGACCCAATCGGTATCGTTGTGCTGCTGCTCCGTGGAGCTCCAAGTATGCGCGATCCGCCGCGTGGCCTTGGCCATTGAGTTTCATAGTGATGGCCTTGGACCGGTCACCTGCCGGCGGCGGAAACTTGCAAGGCGCATGCCCAACTTCGTGTGCGCGTCATAACTGTTGGGAGGCATGCTGGGTGCCTGGGCCCGATGCTAAGCCACGGAAGCTGCTACTTTGCGCGTATATGTGAGGCGAAACGAGAGCCGTGTTGAAAACGCATCTGACCATATTGTCACGTAGTAGTGACGGTGAAGAAAACACCGACAGAAGAGCGGTGACTTCGTGGCCGTCGAGAAGCGCGTCGAGGTCGGTGGTTCTTTGTCTTCCGTTGTAATATATATACCGCAGCCAGAGAGGAAAAAAAGCTGCTGAAGATGCGAGGTGCGGAATTGAATAAGCAACGGCAGACGAACTAATTCGTGAAACGAAAAAAAAAAAAAAAACATGCAATAAATGGCAGCATATATTTAAATGACACGGCAACCACATACAAGATTGCGTCTCCTTTATGTGACTGCTCCATCAATCAAGCATCAGCAATCACTCACTAGACTGCTATCCCCGAAATAAGTAAAACGTGAAATACGCCAAAAGAGAAAAATAACGCATGCGAGCGACAGGGATTCATGAGCCGACGTGCACAGCATGCTTATATCGCGCTGTAACGACGCAACCGATGTTCCACAACAACAGAAAGTGTGATTCCTTTGGCTGATTAAAGACTTTATAAAGGATGAAGATTAGATAATGTTGCGGCGTAATTCTAGTCGCATCTTTAAACACACACACGCAGCAGCAGTAGCAGCACGCACGAGCACAGACGCGTGTGTGCAGACCGCCGCGGTCACACGGGAAATGGGCGAACATTTTACGGAGCCTGGGAACGATTAAGCTGCCAAATAACGACCGCACCGTAATCGGTAAATTCCCGTAATGGGCTAACAATAGGGAAGGCGCCAACTAAACGATGGCTGTCGAAGAGGAGCCGCGTGGCGACGGTGCCCCGCACTGACGTCACCTTGGGGATACCACCGTGGCGCCACCCGGCAACAGCACGCTCTTCGGGAAAAAACCGCGCTCCATTTACCCCCGTTGGAAGAGCGGCCAAGTGGCGTTTAGTGCACGTTTCGCCTGCTCTCTCGAGCCTAGCGATAGCGTTTTGCTCCTGCGGTACCTCTTTACATCCGCTGGGCTTTGCCAACTTACGCACTGCCAGAGGCTACACGGCGAAGATGAGGTCGACAACATTTCAAACTTGAAGCAAAACAGCTAGCGAAGTTATGCTGGTGTGTTTTACACTTCATTCATGGTGCAGAAACCGCGTGCGCAGTTGTCTTTGGCGTTGTCTGTGCCGATCCCACCGCTTTATTTCCGTGCCTCGATCGAAATACCTCGATCGTGCTTCGTCCTTACTACGTGAGTGGCATTCTTTGGCGCTGGTGATGCAGATCACACTACCTATTTCTCTCCGGTTTGTTGACGTTGAGGAAGAGACGCATACTTCTGCAGCCCTGTAATGGGAGCACGGCTCAGACAAGAGCGGCACGTGCAGACACGACCCTCACGTTGGCGTCCTCTCCGCAAACAACACGTGTGCATTTGCCCTCGCTCGCGCGTGGGCGCCCTGCGTTCGGCGTCCGCTCCGCGACACGTCGGACGGCGCAAGTGTTGGCGTCGCTGTAAAGAGCGCTTTTTTTGCCTGACGCGCTGCAAACGAGCGCGCGACGGACGCCGCCGAGTCGTTCATCACGCACGACACAAACGCTTGGTTGTTGACCCAGCGATGAATCCGACTGGGCCATTGGGGAAACAACACACGGCGTGGATGCGAGGGCGCCGGCGCGACGATGCCAGCATCACGGCGCATCGTCGTCAGCGGCCCAGAGAATCCCATGAGCGCGTTGTCTATACGTACACGCGTCGAGTGTGCAGGCTGATCGTGGTACTATGGAAACTGCGCGACGGCATAGTTTCTCTGTGCAGTTGACAACTTCTCGCACTTTCCCTCGCCGGTCCGAACCGCATATGGCATCTTACCGCACGGTTAATATATTTGGTCGCGAACCCAATTCCCCAGACGTATACGAACTCGTTATGAAAAACAGACGAAACGCAGCAAATCGTTAAAGAATGTGCAGCGTGCTCAGACGCCTTGCTGTAAGTCGGTCGATAAAGCGACTGGTGGACCTGTCTATATCCTTCTCCGTCTATCTTTCCGAAAGTCAGGTGCTGTGTATAGCCCCGTTATAATTTCTCACGGAACTATCGTCCAAAGAGTACTACTGAAGGCGCTGATGAGTGTCACGTATACGTATCCGGAAAACGCCTCATTCTGATTTATTTTCTCTCTTTCGGCGTAGTAATCGGGATTCGGGTATACTGTCGCAGTCCCCACCACCTGCCTTCCAGAACGACGTGACAGGCATCGTCCTCTCTCGAGAGCCCCCAACGTAACCGGCGTTCAAGACGGCCAGTGGACCAGAGCTTTCGTCTAGACGCGAGCTGTCGTCTCGCGTGGCACGTAAATCGCAGATTTTTCGTAAATCGTCGCACCAGTCGCAAAGCGGCACTTCGTGTCAGAAAAGTCACCACACGGGCTGCCATCAGAAACGTGGGGCGCATCTGTAAGCCAACAAACTCAGCTGTTGAAATGGCGGTTCCGATAAACGGAGAAGGCCCGGGCCCTTCGTCACTCCGGTTATTACGGAAGAGGCAGTCGAGGGCGATAAGGGTGCGTCCTCTCGTTGCCGGTAGCAACGAACGTCCAATGTCGTTGCCTCACGCCAGCATTTCGCCGAAGGCGTATATCCTTGTCAAGGCGCGTGCATTGCTCAGCGGGGCAAAGGCGCGTGTTGAAAAACGCGCCGTTTGTCTTGTGTCTCTGACAGGTATCCGTGTGGCGCCAGACCTCGACGCGTTGCGGAAATTTCGGACGCCTACTAAATATAGCGTCGGACGACATGCAGGAGACGGCGTGCGATACACGTTGGCGCGAACACGACCGGCTAAGCCTATATACGCGTGCAGCGGTTTAATTCGCATGCACAGGTTTCAACCTCCAAACTGCGTGCATACAGTGTCGATGTCTGACAGTCAGCAGCCACCTAATCATGTTTCTGTATTTCTTTTTGCTTTAGCCTCAGAACTCAACCTGAGCATTGTTGCCACTCGCACGTGTGTGGCACAAACCTAAAGATAGATTCACGGTTGTTGCCACGACCGAAGTGGCAGTCATGTACTGTCGGGAGCGAAAATCTAGAGACCACGGCAGTAGTAAAAAACATTTGAATTTCTTCTTGCACGATCGTGCGAAGTGACATTGTCTCAGTGCATTACATAAGTCTAAAAGGCACACAAAGGGTACCATGTGGCTGCGTTAAGATTTACAGCAACAGATATCGATTGATGCACCGCACACAGCGTTATACCGCTCGACGCTCAGTGGCTGATGAGACACAACGTTAGACACCGCTTGTGTCACCCCGCATCCACGAAAAAAAAAAAAATAAAAAAATCTGCATTCACTGACATATACTGGCTGGACATAAGCCATGCGTTCTTTTCCTTTCGTGGTGTATGTGTCCGGTCAAAAACTTGCTGGACGAAAGCTCACGTCGGCTCAGTTCTCTGAGCCGACGTGAGCCGACGGATGGGTAGAGGTGCGCGAAGAGTAAAGCTTTGAATAGCCACCGAGTCTCTTTTGCTA
Organism: Dermacentor silvarum; assembly: GCF_013339745.2. NCBI lineage: Eukaryota > Metazoa > Arthropoda > Arachnida > Ixodida > Ixodidae > Dermacentor > Dermacentor silvarum. The sequence goes on along the minus strand of NC_051155.1, from coordinate 243,253,336 downwards.
TTTGCACCATAATCAAGTGGTCAGTACGATTGTCCGCTCGCTTTTTACTGAATGTGGTGAATAATATTACTTGACTGTTATACCTTGCACGGTGAGGACAATTTCGGATGGTTCCCCCGAAACACGCTGGTGAGCTTTTGTCGAGGCATGCTTAAACAAAATGATTAGTATAGACATTCCGGTACGATTTTTGGCTGTGGGCTTCTGCCTGGTCACCGTCATCGCACTCAAGATGATCTTGGGTTCTGTCGCATAAGGTATCACTGAAGGCGAAGTAACTGACAAAACAGGAACTTAAGAACTTGCTGCAGGTGTGCAAGGTGCCCAATGCCTATCAATATTTTCACGGGTGTGTTTGCAATGTCAAAGCGCTTTGCATTCGTGCACTGCTTTGGAATGCAACGTGTTCACCTGTCGGACGTACGTATATAACGCGAATACAGCTGCAATGCCGAAAGCAACACGCCAAAGCTGCAACGGTGTCATCCACCTTATATAGCACAGCAACCCTGAGCGCGTGGAACATGCTTTGGGAACGCTCACTAATGAAGACGAGAGCAGCTGCAACGTCTGTAGGTGACCACGACTGACCTGGTGCGAACGACGACCTTGCCGGATCCTTCTTCCTCGTCCGAAACAACGAAGTGGCAGTGGCGCAGTCTCCTGGGCCTGCTGTCCGGCCGCACGGGCCTCGAGTAGACCAGGCAGAGTACGACCATAGCGGCAGCCGCGTCGCCCCGATCGACGCCAAACCGCGAGCGAACGAACACGCTAAGTGGAGCTTGCACAACCGCGCACCAGTCGACGTGTGTGACCGGCACTGATCGACGACGCAAATGCAGCAGCAGCGGGGCTGTCGGTCCGAAAGATCTGGGCCCACGGCGATCCCGCCTGCCCCCCTCCTCCCTGCTGGCGTAGCCTCGAAGTGTGGTGGGGGGGGGGGGGGGGGAGGGGGTCTGATGGGCTGGCCCCCGCCAACGGGAGGAGAAAGCGCGTTGCACGGCGGGGGGACCGCCGCTTGCTCCCCGCGAGCGCATCTGTTGCGGCGGCAGCTGGCGCGGGGTGTGCGAGACACGCGCCTGGCGGTGCGCCGGTGTGCGCGACCCCCGTTGCACCCCCCCACCCCCACTTCGAGGGCGCCGTAGGGGCCGACGGAAAGAGAAGCACCGCCTGTTGTGCCAGCGGCCCGGGGCTCTCGCGCCGCTTTCTTTGCTCCTGCCGCCGCTGCTGCTGCAGCGTGTGTGTGTATCGGGCGCGCGCTCTTTCTGTCCGGGGTCGCGCGGGGGTCTCCGCGGGCAAGGCTGCTTCCTCCTCCCGTCTATATATTTGTCCCCTCCTCGATCTACGGGCGTCGCCGTAGGTAAGCGATGCAAAGACGAAATAAAAAAACTAAAAAAAAAAAATTATCAGTCCACATTCGGCAGGGTTCAGAGGTTGCGCGACCTTTCTTCGTCCCGTTTCTTGTCACTTCTTACCTTCGCTGCTGTTTACTTTCTTTCTTTTTTTTTTTTTGTGCGACTCAACGCCTTTTGCCACCTCCCTGTTTGCGTTCTTTTCTCTTATAGTCGTTTCAGTATTTTTATTTTTTATTTTATTTTTCTGCTACGCTACTGCCGCTGAAATATACGAAAGTCCTACTACTCCTCAGTCTAACCACACATTAAGCGAAGGCTCGCAGCGTCTCTATCCACGAGAAGGCACGTGCATCTCCAAGTTTCATTAATGGCATAGCATCAAGCGACTCGTCAGATTAACTTTTGGATTTCACATACAAGCTCTTCTCGTGCGTCCCAGAGTGGCCGCGTCGCCCAGGTGTTTTCCGAGCTGCGGAGAAGAAAACAAACTGCTTACGGGGGGCTTCATTGCTATAACAGGCAGCATTGCTTATCGCCGGAGGACACCGATGCGAGCGAATCCGTGAAGGGCATCTCGATCGACGGAGGGGGTCGTCACGTAAGCGCCACCTGCGCCGACCGCGTCCAGCGATGCCGAGGAGGTCGCAGTGCGCGGCCAATGTGCCCGCTTCCAGGTGCTCTGGCGACGTCTTCACTTAATTGACTCGCACTATCAAGTCCACATACCTGCCGGCAGTGAAATGAACCGTGGTCGCGTAGAAACATCTGTGTGACCGCGCGGCGTGCACAGTGCCACTGACCTGTTCACCCGCTGCTGCTGCTCCGATGGAATGCGAACAGCCTGCTCCAGGCTACCACGCTCCTATTCGCGTTGTTCTTCTTTTACCGGGTGTGATTTCTCGGTAGACATTGATGCATGTTCACTATGGGGGATTGGTCAAGGTTTCTAGCGTTGTTGGAAGCGGCAATGAGTGCGACAATCGTAAAAACAAATATAGAAGGTCGAAAACATCAATCGCTTCAAACTAATGGAAAACAACAAAATAAACAAGACCTGTAGAAAGGAACCGCTATAAATGAATTAGAAACTCATTCAACAGAAAAGAGACTCCTTTGACAGCGCAGGAGAAGCTCAGCGCTCTTCTACTTTCCTTCAGGGGCAATCATTCGGTCGTAATTGTAATCGAAGTATTTTTTTTTTTTCTGTTCAAGAGAGTTCTGCCACCGTGCCATTAGATGGGGCAAGAGACAAAAAAAAAAAAAAAAACGCAGCGAATTGGTCACCGCTGAATTTTCGATAATTAGCTGGCACGTGTGTCCACTTTGCCGCAGGTTTACCTCAGCGCAAGAGGTGTGTAGGCGTGGCTAAGAACGACGTGGGTATCGGCTCGGAAGGGGAAAGGCAACCGTTGCGATGAATTGCTGTGACTCCCCCTCTTGACTATAGGTACTGTATACGTATGCTACCTTTGGTAGCATGTACAGGAACTCTACTCTCGACAGCTTTCCAGCGGCATCGATCGGGCAAGGAGGGCGTTTACTGCTGAGAGAAGCCTTTCTTCGTGTTTTGCCGTATATACTTGCACCATGAGCAGCGTGCACGAGAACACTGATGCTGTTATCCGCAGCGCGGTAACTGTTTCTACGGGAATTCAGAAAGTTGTTGCTGGAGCCCACCGCTTCTATTGAAACATCGCTCTATTTCGTTGCGTCGTTTTTTCCTCCGCACACGGCCGCACACGGCCGCTTAACATCTGCGTCCATCGCTCAGCCACTGGCTCAGCGCACGGAAATCTGCATGCGCAGCCATCAGGGACCGTAACCGAAATCGCAGCAGCGCGTCATCTCGGCTCTGCAACCGGCGCGTGGCACGCGCGCGCACCAGCGTGCCACGGCTGCGACGTGTCGGCGCGCAGGAGGCGCGCGTGGTCACGCGACAGTCGCGAGCCGGTCACGCGACTACGCGCACCGGTTTGCAGAGCGAGCATAGGGGGGAGGGGGGGGGGGTCTGTATCACCCTTTCCACCCATCTGCCCCGCGCGCGGCGGCAGCCGGCAGTCCGCTTGCTTGGCGGCTGGGCTCGGTAGAAGAGGCCCGCGATGATCGTTCTGAAGGGAGGCGGGCGAAGCAGGCTTCCCCTCTGTCCCGCAGCACCCGACATCGTCTTTCGGCCCTCCGATACTTCAGCGAGAGGGAGCCCGGCGGCGAGGGTGTCTCCTATCGGCGCGCGGTCTGGGGGTCTGTGCCCATGCCTGGCAGCTTGCCACCGCTCCTCCGACCGAGCAGAGTCCTTGCACGATCGCGTCCCGTGCCAGGTCGCCAGGTGGGCTTCTTTGCTAATGTCCACACGGCAGGGGGAGACCCGCCAGAGGAGGAGGGTGATGCAGCAGCACCCGCGGGCTTTCTTTAAATCCATCGTCTCTTGCTCTCCCCGGGTTGTTGCCTAGCGGCGTCCCCTCGACTGCCCCCGATCACTCGGGGGGCCGCAGCAACCGAGCCTCGTCTTCGGAGGCTGTGCCCTCTGCCAGCTCTACCAACATTTCTGAGCTCTACTGCTTCGCAAAAAGAAAAGAAAGAAAGGTTGGGGAACAGGGGGTCATCCCAGGCTTCGACACCGATCACGTACAGGGTCTCTCCAACCCTTGCAACGGTACAACTTACTTATGCAACCGGCATTGCGTCCCCTGTTCCACTCTGACCTTAAGAACGTCCTGGGTTGGGTTTTGAAATCAAGGATGGCTCACAACATGCCGACAATATTTGCTTAGGTCGACTAATGGAATGCGAAATACACTTGCTTTCATGGTACTTGGCGATTTACAAGATTACACGAGCCTCCTGCTGTGCAAAGCTCTATCTTAAGAAGCAGCAGCTGCAAGCAAGCCGCAGATTCACCAAATTGCAAAAGAGAGAGAGCGATAGAAAGTGCATTATTACACGCAGTCAGTCTCGCATTGTTTTGTGTAATATCAGAAAAACGCGTCTTATAGATACAGACATGAAACGCGCCCAGTTAAAAAGTGGAAAAAGTACATAAAATGTCTCAGAAGTGGGACTCGCATTGTATCGTGCAATATCAGAAAAACTCATCTTATAGATACAAACGTAAAGCGCGCCCAGTTAAAAAGAAGCAAAAGTACATAAAATGTTTGAGAAGTGGAGCGAACAAGCACGTAAAGGAAAGAAGAAAATTGCGAGGCCATAAAGGAAACCATTAAGAATTAAACAAGGCAGCTAGATCAGGCAATCTTAGATGAGTTATATTCAAAGCTTATAGCTAATCATATTCCTTCAACAAACGCGATAGGTTGCTTTTTAGCGATTGTTGAGCGCATTTGACGGCTCGTTTGAATCTTCCATAATATCATCTGCCCTGTCTCGTAGAATATCTAATTGAATTGTAAACTCAGAATTTCAGCAAACAATGTGTTGTTTCGCTCAATATTCGCTCTATAATCGCGAGCTAGCTAGCCTTGGCCTGTGTGAATAATTTCTTTGGTAGTTTTCCTTCTTTTCTCTTTCTCTCTCGTTCTTTTTTTTTTTTTTTCTTGTTTTCTAACAGCTAGGTCATATGTAGGCTGAAAAAAATGGCGCGCGGCATTTATTATTATTTTTTTCCCTCGACATTGCTATATACTGGAGTCCCGGAAATGTAAACAGTCTCTGAAAATCTCAATTATCGAAGCCTAAAGTTCTCTAAATCGGCAGGGATTTGTCTATTCCTTGCTTTGAAAGCTCCTGCCTTTGCTTTATAATAATATTAATCTTCAACATGTTATTGAATTCCAGAATAACCTTTATAGAACCTTGTTCGCCTTTGGGAAAACATAGACACAAGACAGAGAAGGAAACGCAGACATTGGCGTCACCGGCGCGTACTATTTCAACCAGATTTTGTAATGACTTGTCACATGCCATTATGTTTGGCTCGCAAGCCGCCAAAACATCATTATCGATGGGGTCGACCGCTCGGCGCGATATATGACAACGAATAAATAGAAGTGAAAGAAAATAATTCGGCCTCCAAATGAAGCCCTGAACATTATTTATATACTAGTAATGAACTAATAAAGCTCATTTGAGAAATAGCCGCCGCGGCATGCAGCTTACCGGCTATATGGCGTTGCACTGCTGATCGCGGCTTCGACTCCTGGCCGCGGCGGCCGCATTTCTATGGGGGGGAGGGGGGGGGGGGGCGAATTGCAAGAACGCTCACGTTAAAGAACCCCATGTCGTCAAAGTTATTCCGGCGTCCCTCGCTACGGCGTGCCTCGTGATCATATCGTGGTTTTGGCACGTAAAACACGAGAATTTGATTTTCTTTCCTTCTCACTATGTCTCTTATCGACTCGAATCAATACCTATCATGTATATTGCTCTTCAAAGGCACGACGTCCAAAAATTCAGCTTGCATCCCGTCGTCCAGGCCAGTTCTGCTGAATGTCTTGCCTCAAACAACCACGAGTCATGAATCCAGCAGACGAATTCAAGCGCCCGTCGAATTACACATTTTCTGCTTTATAGCTACCTATGTACGTGATTTAGGGCCAACCAGTCAATAATAAATCATGCTAAGCAAATGCCGCGTGCGTGTATGCCGTCCTTTCCCGCCGACGAAGCATCGCTATACGTCGCGTGGTGGCCCAGCCAAACAAGATCCGCGGAGTACGTACTCTTGCAACACACAGCGAGCGCCTTCGTCTTTTTTGTGCAAGCAGCGCGCCGCCATCGCGTCTTCCTTCTTTTCCACCTTCGGCCTGACCCTACCTCCCATATTTCATTCCTTTCCCAATATTACTCGTCCACCCTCCAGATTTTTTTTTTCTTCCTTCGTGCTCATTGTGACCGCGCGCACACCTGCGAGAACAATGACTGGCTCCTCTTATTTCGGCGGCCACGTGACACGCACGTGGTTCGACGACGGGGAAACCTCGCGAGACGCGTGGTCGTCGTTCGCACAGCGTGCAGCCGCACCATTCGTTGTCGCTGGCGTGGCTGAATGTGGCACATCCAACGCGCGCGATCCGCCAGATTAGGTTTATTCAGTTCGAGCGTGAAATGCACCGCCCACTTGCAGTATACTTGCTTTTCGTCGTGCTGATGCGCGTTCCAAGTCTTGCGGACTTTTTCTTTTTTTCTACATTCTCTCAGTTGCCGTGCTCTACAACGTCATCTATCTACAGTAAAACCTCGCTACAACGAAGTTAAAGGGGAAGCTGCACTTTGTTATAACGATTGTCCACACTCGCGGCTGACAATGGCCCATTTGGCGTGCAGCTCGGAAAAGTGGAAAAAAGGCGGGGGTTCAACCACTTGGTAATCCGAACCAAAAGCCCACTGCGCACTGCCGAATAAATGCGAAAGATTTCGGTTTTCTGTCGTATTTCCGTCGCGGAAATTTTGAACTGGTGATTAAGGCAAATCATGAGCAGGGTCGTACGCCGAGATATATCGGCCTGATTGCTGCAAAATGATGAGTAAATCTTCATTCTGAACTAAAACATGGATATCTTATCCACTTAAAACAAATTTTATACTTCGTTAAAACCACAAAATACACGGTTTTTATGGGAATTTCAAGAAGAATTACGAATACTTCGCTATATTTATTAGTTCGTTATAACCCGTTTTGCTATAACAAGTTCTGACCCACATACCTGTCAAGCGATCGGCTGCTCTCGCAGTATTGTTGCCATCTACGTGGTTCATCTTCTATACCCTCTGACGTGCCCGCACAGGCTTAGGTCATTCACGTGAATGTCAGTGAGCCTCAGTACTGCGTTCACTGGCGCCGTCCAGGCTTGCTTCCAATGTAGTCATTGGTTCAATGAATATTCGTTTGGCCAAGTATCATAATAAAGACGCAGTCACTGACCAAGTCAAAGGTGAAACCAGAGACGTTTCGGAGCCCGCATGAGTTCTTTTATTGCTGAAGCGGACGACAACCTGTCGACGTTTGTTCGTTGAGATATAACGTGACAACACAAATGGAAAGCAGAAAAAGCTGATTTGATGTATTCATCTTCTTGCATGGCTCGGTTGGTAGGCCCCTGCTCGGAGCAGGGTTGGGAAGAGTGCATTAACCAGCTTCTTCGTTCTCTGTCCTTTAGCGCCGATGCAATGCGCTGGCCGTTTGCTGGAGTCGCCGAAGCTGCTTCTGCCTGTCGATGTGCCTCTGCCTGGTTCATTAGTCCTCTTCCGCTGACACGCGCACGCGATGCGTTTTTCTATATATCGCCCGTTTACATGAATGCAGTATACCGCCTCGTTCATATACGTATATATATGTATATACAAATGCGGCTATGGTACCTGCAAGAAGTACATATAGTGAAGCCTCATCATAACAGCGCTGAAAAATGAAGGCGTCAAAGTGGAAACGTCGCATAGCAACCGTCCGTATTTGCCACCAGGCAGCTTTCGAATTAAACTTGCCACATCTTTAGTCCAACCGTTGCACCCGTCGTGGTTGCTTAGTAGCTATGGTGGTGGGCTGCTAAGCACGAGGTCGCGGGATCGAAGCCCGGACATGGCGGCCGCATTTCGATGGGGGCGAAATGCTAAAAACACCCTTGTACGTAGATTTAGTTGCACGTTGAAGGACCCCAGGTGGTCCAAATTGTTCCGGAGTCTCCCACTACGGCGTGCCTCATAATCAGATCGTGGTTTTGGCACGTACAGCCCCATAATTTTTGTTGCTGTTTAGTCCAGCCGTTGCATTGTTGAGGATTGTCGCGAGAGGGTTCCACTCCTGTTTATCCTAACTCATTTGATTCGTATTTATTTTTCCTTTTTTGAAATCGAGAGGGATTCGGTAGAGTGTGCACTTTGTGCGTATGTGTCCTGAATGAAAACTTAAGGTTTCAATTGTCGCCCTCAGTGCTGCTCTTTAGGCGGGCATGATAACGCAGCGCCAAATTACGATATAGGCTATAAAATTATGTTTGATGCTCGAAATAAACATAAATGAGCTGGCCAACACAATCATCAGGAGGTCTTGTACCAGAACAGAGTTTTTAGACGTGCACCAAGCTCACCACCGAGCTGGAGTCACTTGTAAGAAGTTTAGAAGTAACGGCGCTGGTCACACAGAGATGTGCAGCCTGGAATGTTTTGGCTTGCTGGCTAGCGTCGCTTTGCCTAGCGACAATAGCTGGCATGTAGCGTTAGCCGTGAGCTAATTCTTTTTTATTTTTGTGTTTTACCGCCCATCCGCTTCTTCCCACCTCTGTCACGCGACAATGTCAGAGAAGACTGAAATAAACGTGTTTCTCTCCTCTGTGTGTGTGTTCGGATGACCCTGCAACTGCTACGTTCTTAGACGCGAGAATATTTCCAATTACTTTGTCAAGGCGTCGCCGCTTCGCTACCTAAGCAAAGTTCTAATGAATAAGTGAGTCGCGCGAAAAAATACGGAAGTCGGCGGTGTAACAAGACAATTAAGGGCACGGGATTTGCACCCTGCCTCACTTGTGCCGCACACCACGGTTCTCGTCATACTTTTTCGCGCCTTTCACTTATTCATTAAAGCGATGAACCAACTTGCACAACTTAGGTATTCACTTATCAAAACAAAACGGCGTGCGTTGGGCTATTGTGCGTGGCAGTCAACGGCGAGAGTCGGCCAGCGCTGATGCATAGAAGCGGGCTTTTCTGCGCTGCGCGCCCTAACAGCGGCAGAGCTAACTTGGAAGCGGCAGTGTTTGCAATTGAACGTCACTGCGGTGTCGCTCACTGCGGATTCCTGCTGGCCTCTATAAACAAAGTGGCGCATGCAGATATGGATATAGGTTCATGATGATGATGATGATGTGTGGTGTTTTATGGCGCAAGGGCCAGTTATGGCCAAAGAGCGCCATGCCAATGTTTGTGAATTTGCAGTGGATCGATGAATTCTGAGAAGTAGATGAGGCGTGGCGGTAAAGGGGCCTAAAAATAGTCGCTGTAAAGTGCGTAAAATATACAGGTACTAAAATCATGACAATGACTAATGAGGTGTACTATGAAATGAAGAATGCATTGAGAAAGAATAACACGATGTTTAAAATATTTAAGATGCAGTAATTGGCAAGAAGAACTACTGCCTAAACAGAGCCCTTGAACCACAAGGGCCTGGAGGCATGTGCTATAAAGAACTACTATCACAGCGGCATGCTCTGGAGAGAGGATGCGCTACAAACTTATTGGGCTGATAACATGTAAGACAACACCGTTCAAAAAAGTGAGGACTGCTTTGGTATTAAAAAGCGGTTGTTTACCAAGAAACATAGCGGGATGGAGAGGAACACAGTGGCGGTATGCGAGAGGGAAGTGTTTCTTCCGCTCTCTCTCTCTCTCTCTCTCTCTCTGCTTCCCGACACTCCAGGAGGATTTGGAGGACGGTGAACCTCTCGCCACATCTACCACAGGTTGGATGATCATTACCAGTCAATAGAAAATTGTGAGTACCTAATGTGTGTTCTATTCTGAGACGACAGAATAGGACATCAGTTCGCCGTGTTTTCGATGCAGAGTGCCAGAAACCTAACTGTGGCTTAATCAAGTGGAGCTTGTTATTTGTTTCCGCATCCCACAAGCGTTGCCAGTGGCTTCGCAGTTTCTTACGCAAGAAAGGTTTGAAATCTGTTACAGGTACAGCAGCTGTAGGATTAACAGCGTGTGATGTTATTGACGTGGCCATTTGGTCGGCAAGAACATTACCCTCGATGCCTCTATGCCCAGGCACCCAGCATATTATGATTTGTTGTTTAGATGCATAAACAGAGCAGATCATGATGATGATGATGTGTGGAGTCTTTTTGGCGCAAGGGCCAGATATGGCCAAAGAGCGCCATACACATGGTGATGGGTTTCCAATCAATTGTTTATGAAATAAAGAATTGTACTGTGGATGGTGGATGTTAAATGCATGGCTGTAAGTAGGCCTAAAATCAGTTGCTGTAACTTGCGTAAAACATATAACTATTAAAATGATGACAATGACCGGAGATGTGAGCAACGACCATGGATGGTTTGTTCTGAAGTGATAATGCCATAAAACGTGTACGTGAAAGTAGCACCGGTGCCTCAACAGGGCCCTTGAACGTAAGGGCTGAGAGGCACGTGCTCTACAATAATGTTGTCGCAGCAGCAGCCTCTGAAGAGAGGATGTGCTACGAATGTAGGGGGCTGATGACTCGCAATGTACCGGCATCTTCAAGAAACTTTAAAACTAACCTGTGATCAAAGAACGGTTCTGTGCCCAGAAACAGTGCTGGGTGTAGAGGAACGTGTTGTTTGTATGCTAAGGGGAAGTATTTCTTTCTTTGAGGCTCTAATTCCTTGCACTCTATTAAAACATGGATCACTGTCATGGATATAGGTTCACGTATGCAAGTTCTGTGCATCTTATTTGCACAAGAAGAGTGCATTTCTTTAATGCACAACCTGAGTATGCCATAACTTAAACGCACTAGCACGTTATTGTTACGTTTTAACTCTTAGTTGCCTGCATGCGCTAAGATCAAAGGGGCTAGCGCAGCGTCCTTATCACAGAACTCGTAAACATTTACGCTATCGAGCTTAAAGAAGCAACGTACGCGTGCTCTTGCTCGCGTACGTTGCTCCTTCGCACTCCTTGTTTGTGACGTGTAGTATTCACAGCGAATATATGTTAATACACCACATACTTCCGAGGTTTGCACAACATCCGGCGTAAACTCTTACATACGCTTCCTCACCGCAGATTGAGCACAATTCGAAAGCGGAGCTCAACGTCGCCTCGACAGTTGCATGCATGGATGCCCCATTAAAGGAGTGCCTGCTCGAGTGCGGTGAAAAAGACCGAAGCAAAGAGGACCGAAGTGGCGTGGAAGAAAGCTCGAAAGAAGGCACGACAAGCTGAAATAATTAGGGTGCAAAAAATATTCGAGCGTACAGAAGTCGCAAGAAGCGGCAACAAATCGGGCTAAGCGATCGAAACGAACAACAGATTAAGAAGGAGGATAAGAAAAAAAACCAAAACAGCAATAACTTGATCATTTCAGTAAAATTTTTGTATACGGGGTGATCATAATTAATTTACGGAATGTTTAAAAATCGCCTGTGGCAGATAACCTCCTCCTTGTCCTTGAACTGGATTATTCGAAGAGGCGCAAACGTTACTAGCACGAGAAATCGACACATATATTAAACTTAGTAACGAAAATCCACTAATTAACTTCCTAATTAATTGCTTTAAGACACCTATTATTGCAATTCACGAATTGTAGCCGGTGAGTTTGCAAGACGTATCTACGTGAAATTGATTTCCAGGACGACACCAGCTTCGAGATATTATTTGCTAAAGTGTGGGACAAAATACATGGGCGTTCCAGTTATACTTTCGTACTTCAATGGATAAAAAAGCGTTTTGTTAAAAAACGTTAGTGGAACAACAGTGCATTCTTAATGCGAGTTTAATGGCGCATATGCCCAAACTGGTGTCATTATGGAAATTGATTCCAAGTGGATATCGCCTTGCAACCTCACCGGCTACGATTCGTAAATTGCAATATGGGCCGTAAAGTAACTAATTTAGAAGTTAATTAGTTGAATATGTCTTTTTATTTCTCGTGCATGTCCGCGTCTCTGAGTAATCCAGCTCAAGGACTAGAATTATGTTATCTGCAAGAGGCGATTTTGAAAAAAAATTATAAACTTGAATATCATCACCCCGTATAGCAACAGTAGTAATGTCGCAGTGCGGCTACGATTTTCTTCGAAATGGTATTTCTTCTCCAGGGAAGTGCAGCAATTGCACAAAATTTCGGAAATTTCGAACCTTGATCGTCGTACATACCCAGATTTAGGCGATACTGACTGTCCAAGCATTAGGCACCTCATCACGCACCACACAGTCGACGCTTTTAAGCATGAAATGCTTTTTGCTCCCGTTGTAGGCGACCTTCAAGTGACCTTGAGCCAAAAGCCAGAGCCGTTATCCGGGCACTCAAACGAGAACATCCGGAAATCGCTGCGAGAACAAAACGAGATCATCCGGGTAACCAGTCAAAGTTATGAAAATGCGGTCTCTGGCCCCCAATCCGTTGTACAGGACCGCATTACGTACACTAGTTACTTCCCTAAACAAATTTTAAAAAATATTGCTTCCGAGTTCTCCCTAATGTTTGTTCACAATATCACTCAAGCTGCATGTAAATTCTAGTACGCTGAAGTTTTATTTGTCATTTCCAAGAGCGACGTTCAAAAGGCAGACACAGGGCACCATACACTTGATTGTGATCATTTAGCGCTGAGACAGGGTTGCCTGTGCTCTTTGGAACGCCAATGGTCCCTGAGTTCCGCGGCGCGGGTATTGCATCGCCTCGAGAGATGGCGCCACGCTGCGTCGCGCCTCCTTCAGGTGCTTTTCTTCTTCTAGTTGGGCAGTGCGCTCTGGACGACGTTCGTTCCGCCTTCAGCCGGTTTTCTTCTAGCTGGGCAGCGTTCATATCGACCAGTGCAAAGTATGGCGTGCTGCGGTGTGGTGTGGTGGGGTATGCCGTTGTGAACGTGCACTACACCCATTTTAAGATTGTGGCTAGTATAATCTCCAACCAAGCTGCTTTGCCGGTAGCCATTTCATGCTTACATCTACTCTCGATTACGGGAGAGTTTTTGCCACCATATTTTGTCACCGTAGTTCCCACCAGCGTTGCAGCTATTACGGGTTATAATATGAAATGAAAGGGTTTCCGCTAGATCTTAATTTTTTTCCAATGAATGTTATTTATTTGGTTTTCGTACAGCTCGTAGAACATGCAGCTTGTAGTGGTCCGGCGTTGTTCGCTGTCGCGTGAAAGGTATAGATCGGTGACAGCATACGAGGTGCGTCTGTCAACAACACACGCGTTACAGTCGCACATCATGCCGATGCGTCTGCTTTTGTTGCTGGCTGCAGAGACTAAAAAGAAAACGAGCTTCTGCAGATTTTTTTTTTCGCCGTCTCGCTGTTATCTCTTGAACAGACCAGTGCACACAATTGCGCACAAGTACACTGTTTGAGAAAAAATAAAAAGCATGCCACGGCTACTGTGTGCTTCGGCATTTTGGAACAGGTAGCGACAAATTCGATGACAGGAACTGGAACACGAGGTTGCAATCTAGTGAGAGTAAAGCCCCTCCATGACGTTTTTCCGCCAACCAGAAATCCCGGAGGCGCGTCGATCAAGGGGCTTTAGGTGAGAACAGCGGTAAGCTACAAGAAATTTTTTTTTTCTTCCTTTTAGTTTTTCATTTTTTCCTCGCTGCGGGCTTCGGTGACGGCAGTGCCACCGGCTCCCGGAGTGCCGGTGCTGCGACAAAAGGTCGCCTACAAAACAAAAGCAAAAAAAAAAAAAAAAAAAAAAAAAACTTCGAGGAGGCGACGGTTTTTCTCTCTGAAAAGACTGCGTGGGAGTGTTGTGAAGTGTCAAACCCTCACGAGGCACGACGCTGCAAACGTGCCGAAAGAGGGCGCAACAGGTGCTGCCCTCAGCAATGGAAGACGTGTTTCTGAGGCCAGACCTTCCGTGACGCCTCTTTCATGTCTTTAGTAATATTTCTTGATTGCGCGTGCAAATAGTTTACAAGAGGGAGGGAGAGGAGGTGACAATATTTCGAGATTGATTATACGACGTCTACGTGTGAAAATTAACAAAGCTAAAATAAGCCTCCTGTAACAGGGGCTAGCCTCGCTGAGGTGGCTTTAGTGGCGTTAATAAAAAAATCTATAAAATACTCGAACAAGTCAGTCAGTAAGGAATAGTTCAATAGGTAAGACACGATGCCGGGGAGGTGCAATAAGTGAATTACTACACCGAGTCGTCGTCGTGTACGATTTCACTTCGACGACACGGTTTTCGCTCAAGGACGTTGAAGGTCGACTGAACGATGAGACATATAAGGCTTTCGCCTTAATAAGCAAGGAATGACTAGTTTCTCATAATGCGGGAAAGGAGAATGATAAGAATAGTTTGAAGTGACATGAGCACGATAAAATAAGGGCTACACAAAAGAAGAGCGGCGCATCTACGAAGTTCCGTGCGTTACGCGCGGCTGATCACTTTTATCCTCCCGAGGCCCCTTGCACGTTGCCTCCAACTTTTGTTCGTAACTTGCTCTGAAGCGATTACGCAAGATATTCATTCTGGGTATGAAGTACGGTGCATGTGTAACTGCAAAAGAGTGGTTTACTCATATTCTTATCATCCGCTTTCGAGAAATTTGACCCTCAATTGATCGAGACCTCTGTGTCGTCCCAGACGGCCGAAGGCAACCTTGAGGTGTGTTTCGAAATCATTGAGATTGCGGGAAAATACCGGACGCGCCAGCAACATAGCGATGTGCTACACGTAGTTCCATCTTCATCTCTGCGTTTAAGCGATGAAATGCAGTTTTTACCATAGCAAACATGAGGAGATGATGGAGATAGTTATTTTTTTTTCTCGTACATGGAGACGCAGTTTTTGGCATGTAACCGTGGTATTTAAAATTTAAAAATTGTTTTTCAAGTTCATAACATACAAGTAGACGATAAAAACCATCTTGAAGAGCAATTATGTCCCATAGTTGTGTCCGGGTATCAGGAGGATATACCAATGCCGGCCGACTTACAGACTCGATCATCAAAAAAAGACCGACTTTCACCAGTCCGCACACGCCTTTGCTCACACCGAACCGAATTCCTTCCGTTACTTGCGCTAAACTATTAAAGCGCAAAAATATGAAGCGTTATTAGCGAGACAACAGCGGCACAAAAGTTTCCGACGCGGCAAGGTAAAATTCCTCCACTAGGTCAATCAATTTATCTCCGTCAGTCAATCAAACAGTATGGATCATCACACGCCGTTCACGTTATCGATGAAATTTTTTATTCCTGTGAAATTTACACTTTGCAGTCTTAAAGAATTGTGTGTAGAGGCAAAACAGTCGATAATTAGGTCGCAGACTCCCAGCAAATGACTGGTTGAATCGTGATTTGGAAATTATCGTAACGCGTTTGATAATTAGAATTAAAATGCGAAGCCGAATAGTTAACGACGATTAAATGGAGTCATTCAGGACTAAAGAACAATAAGGAATAATGAACCATCCATATGGATGCAGTTAGAGATGTTAGAGATATTGTCGTTGGCTTCTTCACAAACTGTTAACTGTTGAATTAGTAAATATTGATAAGCCACACCACTTAATGATCAAGAAAATGACGACTCGCTTTACTGAGCCAACTTCATCAAATATATGGTTTATGCATTTGCTAATTCACTGTCGCATTGCGGTAATACAGTAGTTTTCTAAAACGTGCATGAACAGTAAAGTGAACACTGAAAAAAAGAAAGAGATAAAGAAACATAGCAACAAAATGATACGTTCCGCAGTTCCCACTAGTGGATGCCACTCGCTGAAAGCAGCACCCCAACAGAAGTTCAAGGCAATCAGTACCACAACGATTGGATAAGTACGAAGAAATCAAATGGGTAAAAAAAAAAACGGACACAAAAAGAAAGAACACACTTCGCAGTTGCTGCCACTGAACACATGGAACATCCAGGAATAATCTTGCTAACTCGCTCGCACAGTCCGGATGAGAGTTGTGAGGAACAGGTTGCAGCAATAATTTGGTTTAGGCTAGCTGATTAATTACGAAAGTATAGTCAGAATAACGTGCAAAAGACACGGATTAAAAAGTAACACGTAAAATTGGACGCGCGAAGTGAGAAACAGGCTTTTCGTAAAGCATTGCAATAAAGGCGGATGGACGCTCTATAGAACAACTCGGGTGTCCGCGCTTTGCCCCCCCCCCCCCAACCGCAGCTGAAGTTTACTTCCTCTGGCCGATAACGGCTTTCACCCATAGCTCTCTCCGGATAGCTTCAAGCTTATGAATAAAGGTCGAATAATGAAACACTGGTCGTATAAAGCAGCATGCGAAAGAAAATTCAATCTTCGAAATTAAGTTCCACCATTGCTACATGACCCCGAAAGCTTGCGCGCTGATAAAAATAAAAATTCCCCGATTTGACAGACCTGCGAGGATGCCATGTCGTTTCACCCACCCTTTGTCTTGCATACGCTGTGATGGGGCCAGATAGTTGCCGAACTTCCGTCGTTCGTTGCCTGATTTACAGCTTTCACCGCAGGCATCGCTCGCGCCACGCGAGACGTGGTTAACGAGCGCCTTCTGCATAAGCAAGCAGCCTTGCAGACACACGTCGCAGACAAAGAAAACACAAAAAGTTAGCAGACAAAGAAATCAACGCGTAAATAACGAGCGATATTAACCGCGTGCATCTGTAACAGCGCTCACACGCACAATAGGCCTGTCTGGCTCGCACCGTCAATGTGTTTTTCATAATGAATGAATGAGCTTTCACTCGTCGTAGCATCAAAGCTTATTAATTCCGGTTGATTGCACTTCACACGATATTCTTAAACTTCGGTGAAAAATAAACGACAAGAACAAAACAAGAACCAGACGCTGTACTTAATTTCGGTGGCAACGAGCAACATATTGGCAGTGCAGCCGAAACGAGCTGTCGTTCCAAAGTTGAGATTTCGGTACCTCCCTGTGCGCAAGGAAGTGCACATCGCGCGCCGAGCGGTGATCGGTCAGTACCAAATTGAAATTTTTAAGAAATTCTGTTATATAAATCGTAGTTTTCTTCGAAGAGCTCAGGAGTATTGAAATCAGCCAGCGAAGCAGCGTTTCGCAACATCGATAACAGCAATACTCAACTGAAACTGTCCTTTTAGTACAGGTGGAACGTTCAATACGCACATCGACAATGCGAGAGACCAAGATTGAGGCGTTTCAGGACTGTCTGCTCCGAAAGCGGCCGGTCGTCAAGACGCGCCAGCGCGGTTGCGAGTGACTGCCTATGTGCGCTGTATTGGGGACAGTGACACAGCACGTGCTCGATTGTTTCCTCGTCGCCGCAGTGGTCACACGCGGCACTATCCTCCCATCCGATGCGGAAAGTAAACGACTTTGTAAATTCGACACCAAGCTACAATCGGCAAAGTACCGTTGTTTCGGGTCGGGATAGTCCAGGTGGAGGTCGAACTCGAAGACAGGGGTCCAGTCGATGCAGACGTGTGTGTTGCAAACTAGGTGTGTTCCACAACGATTGTGTGGCATTGTTTGCAAGCACTCGAAGTTTCGCTGCTGCATCTGTTCTTGACAGCGGGATTGGTTCCTGTGCGCTGTCTTCATGAGCAGATCGAGCAGCTTCATCGGTATATATGTTGCCAATTACGCCACAGTGGCTAGGGAGCCACTGAAAGGTGACGTCGTGTCCTTGCTCGACGAGGCGATGAAGGAGCTCTCGGATTTCGAGGACTAGTTGTTCGTAGGGTCCACGGCGTAAGGCGGAAAGCAAGCAATGTAGCGCTGGCTTGGAGTCACTGAAAACACTCCATTTGTTAGGTGGTTCCTCACGAATTATGCGAAGAGCAGCAAGCTCCGCGGCTGTCGATGTCGTCTGGTGTGATGTGTTCAACTTAAAGGTGGAGACTTTCGCAGGAAAAAATACTGATCCTGCAGAATCGTCCATGGTGGTTGAACCATCAGTGTATAGATGGGTATGATCACTGTATCTTTCGTACAGCATGATCAGCGAAAGCTCCTTGAGAGCTGGTGATGAGAGTTCGGCTTTTGTTCGAATTCCAGGCACTGTCAGTCGAACTTGTGGCTGAGCCAAGCACCAAGGAGGAAACAAAACTCTCGTTGCAGCTGTGTAACCTGATGGAAGGTATATACGATAAGGCAGTATCGTCTGGCAAAAAGAGGCACGTGGTCGGTCTTCTGGCAGTGAGGCTAGATAGTGGGAAGGGGCGCGAGCAAGGTGCCTGACGTGTGCTCTGAGCGCTTCCATAATAATGGGAATCTTGGCTGGGTAATCATGTGCAATTGCAATGGTTTCTGATGTTGATGTATATCGTGGCAACCCTAGACAGACCCTAAGTGCCTGTGCCTGAGCACTTTCGATTGTACGGATGTTAGTTCTACAGGTATTGGTCAGCACTGCCAAGCTGTATACCTCAGATACCTGAGAAACAGCGTCCTGTAGAGTGGCATCATCCAGTGTACTGAAGTACTCCAAGATTTTCCTCCAAGAAACTTGAAGAGATGAGAGATGGCTGTCGGGCGCTTCTTTAGGTAGGTGACATGGGGACTCCAACAGAGGTCACGATCGATGATTACCCCTAAGAACCTGTGCGTTCTGACGTAAGAGGTATTTTGTCCATCGATGGATATGGTGTATGGTGTCATTCGTTTCCGGCTAAATGCGACCAATGCGCATTTTTCTGAGGAAATTTCGAGGCCTTGTTCACTAAGGTATGTCGTTATCAACGCCGCAGATTTTTGGAGCCTTGCACGTACTTGAGGACGCGTCACGCCAGATGCCCAGACGCATATGTCATCCGCATATATTGACAACTTCACCGTATTTGGTGACTGAAAAATAATACCACCCTGATGCTACGCCTAAAGCGGTCAGGCCAGTGGCAGAGATAAATGTTTCCTCAGGGGTGGTCTTACCTTCTACTTTGCCTGCGCAGCTGGAGGGGAAAAAAAAGAAAAGTGAAGAAAGAGAAATAAAAGAAAGGAAATAAAGGAAAATGTGGCTGCGCGCAAGAGTAGTTTTCGTGTTCTATTTGGTTCTCTGATGACGAACTCACCTTTTTTTTTTTTTCAGTACGTTCGCTACATAAAAAGAAACAGAAGAGGGACTTTTGTACGTTTGCTTGCCAAGGAAAGCACATTTGTACACGACTGATACCTTGGAAAATGATATACTCACTGTATTCTGCCAGTACTCACTTTTGCAGGCGAAACAATAAAGCTAACAAAAAAAAATGAAATGGCGTAACCTGAAAGGAAGCTATAAAGACCGAACAAAAAGCACCGAAATGAACATAATATGGTGATCAGGTATAGCCACGGCCGCTGGATAAAAAAAAAGGTGCGGCCTGCCGCGTGCATCAAAAACGGTGTGATCCGCCGCGGCGCCACGCGCCGGGGACTTGTCTGGCGTCGGCATAGCAAATGCGTCAGGGACGCGCTTGGAACGCCGTCGCACGTGCAAGCTGACGCGTTCCATCCCCCTCAGCTAGCGCCGTTCGGCACAGCCAAGCGGCCGACAATGCAACTACGGCCTTCACGTTCGCTTCCATAGCAGCGCGCCCGACGCGCCTTTTTTTTTTTTTTTTTTTTTTATCCAGTGGCCGTGGTATAGCAATATAGTTGCATGAATTAAGGATCAAGCATGAGCAATATCAACACGATCGAATTGGCAGCCGATGTGCACTGCTCAGACGTAACTTAAGCCAATATATTTCTCCGTGTCATCTGCGAGAATCAAAATTGGGCTAAGTGTTCAACCAATCAGGTCTAACCAATCAGCACAGTAAACCGATTTGTACCCTTAAGGGTTTTTTACTGTCTATAACTAGCTCACACCGTCGCACCCTGACGGGCTTAAGGGTGTGAGTCAAGTATAGACCGATATGCACCCTTGGGGACACTCGTGCGTTTAAATCGGTTTACAGTGAGGTAACCTATTGCACTATAACGAATTACTGCACTACACCGTGTTACTCAATGAAATTCTCATAGCGCTTGCACAAAACATATAACGTGTGAGATTAGTCTATAGAGGCAATGAGCTATGGATAAAATAGCAAATGAGAGAACTCTGAAGGGCGAATTCTCGACAGCCAGTAAAATTTGGGGGTTTGGTGTTCTATATATTTAAGCGCCAAGTACTCTAAACGACCGCAGCAGCTCTACAAAGCTCTGAACACTGCGCTAATTTGTGTTAAAATTCAAGACGTGCACTGGATGCGGGCGACAACACGGTCCGTGCAATACAGCGGGTCATGAGAAGCAGCTTTTGGACTAACTTGCATTCGGTACCCGACTGCACAGGCGCGTCTAATTTAACTGCCGCCTTCTATCCTTCGAACAGACGAACTGATGCACGACCTATATATAGTGTTGAAACCGCCTCGCTCTCTGAGCAGTATACTGACACCGCACCGCTGCACTACAACACTTGCGATGCCTCTTAACGAAGTCTGATCGGGAATATGCTCGAGCAAGTAGTCGCACGCCTCCACGAGTCACCCACCACCCGCAGCAGAATCTCGGCCACTGACGGGGCGGGGGGCTGCATGCACTCACCACATATTGCATGGCCAGATGAGGAAGCCGACATGCCGTGCCGACGGACGCGTTAACCGATCGAAAACTCGAGCACCGAGGCATCGCTCGCGCCCCTCCCCCCCCCCCCCCCCCTTTTTTTTTTTTTTTTTTTTTTATTTCAGCCCGTGTGTCGGCCATAAAGAGGCTTGAAAAACGGCTGCTGTTCTCGGGAAACGTGACGAGCCTGACGCGCTCTGACGTCAGCCGACGTCACGGAAAATGTCACGCGGAGAAGCCCGCGGCCGCGACCCGGGTTCCTTTATGCGGCGCGTGCCGCTTCCAGTTGTTGGACGACGTGCGCGCCCGCGTTTACTGCGCGGGTGACGTGGTATCTGACGCCACACGCTGCTGGAATGCGGCGTACGAAGTTTGTGGCGTAAAAACCGTAGTTGTGTTTGTTATTGTGCACACGTGTGGGAAGGAAAGAAAGGGTGTACGCACGCACGCGAATATACGTTCTCATTCGGGCCAAAGACCCAGGTGGCGTATGAGTGACGCAAATGTAGTGAACGTGCTAATGCGAGATCGCAAGTGAGTTGTAGCGTCGCCAAGGTCGTTGATTCGTCATACTCAGGTTCCTCTGCCACATCTTTGTGGCAGAGGAAGTCACATTCATTAACGTTGCGCTATGTCGACAATTGCATGTCATCAAGTATTACAGTTAATTGTATCCGGAAGGAACGTACAAAATTGATTCAAACTAGTCGGTGTTCGAAGACATGTTTCTCTAAGGCGCGTGCACCTTTGGAGACTTCCGAGCCCTGTCGATCTAAGAGGCTGGTCGAAAGTTGGCTGTAATAACCAGTCGGTTACTAGGCAATTACGGGCCATTAATATGATTACATCTGGAATTTGCCAATAATGTGCACGTGTTGTCGCCAAAATGTTGTATTTAGCAGTTCTGAGAGGAACGACTTGTTGGTGTTGAGTCCTTTTCAACATGGAACGACTTGGACATGTATGCCGATGAACCGATCACACGCGAGCAGTTTTTCCACACCACCAGTAGCGCACCCAGGATATCTGCCAGGGGGGGGGGGGGGTGACAGTTTGCCAATACCATCTAAACAGCACTAATTTCAATTTGTTCACGGGAAATTGTCAAAAAATGCGCTTTTTGCGATTGTGCAGACGATTGCGCGTCTTACATCTTAGTTGCAGTACTCAAATGCGCGAGGAAAGAAAAGGGATTAAACAAAAGTTAAGTCGTCCTCAGGGGAAGGGGGGGGGGGGTTACAATCCCCCCCCCCCCCCCCCCCCCTTCCCCGTCAGGAGAGAATGGTCGACTTCGCTTTCCCGTACCTGCTTCGTAGAGCGAGTTGAAAGTTCCTCTCCTTTTTGTTCTGTTCCACGTGCAATGGCACCTCTCAGTTGAATGTTCACCAATTATTCTCCACTTACGGTCCTACTGCTAATGCTCGCGAACTGCGCTTGGCGTTTCGAGTACTTGCATCAAAAGGCAACTGCGGTTGTCAGCGCTGGTATTCTAAACCAAATCGTAAGACGAATAAGCTGACATGTATATCTCTTGTCTTTTTCTAACAAGCAACTGCGCAACCCTATAACAGTGCACCGTCGCGCTTCACACCTTCGGGTCCGTACCCGTGAGTTCAGTTTATCGTCACTGCTCTCCGGGCGCACAACCGCAACATCACCGTTTACTGCTCTTCACAAATTAATTAATTAATTAATTAATTATTAAAATTTCATTTTATAGGTTTTCCTGAAACCTAATTGCGGAGAGTGTAGAAGAACATGCATCATAACCGTAAGTGGCTCAGCAGACAAAGCCTCCCAGACAGTGTAGCACCAGGCGAGTAGCGTACTACGTGTACTGCCAGCCTGACCTCGTTTATCTATACGCAGGATAAGTGTTTGGGTAATGAGGTCATTGCGAATGAATGTTCGCTCAATCAACCCGACACCCCGATTGAACTCGAGAATGTTCGCACGTTTTCCAGCAACTCCAGCGATACAATCAAAGCGTAAAGCACACAAAAAATATTAAAAGCACAACGGCGCTTTCGCAGGTTTTGCATTAAATGGCTAAATAATCGAACTAAAGTTCCCTCTCTTCCCAGTCCCCGACACATCCGCCGTGCAGTATGTCGTGTAGGCTTAGTATCACGTGTCGCAGTGCGCCAGATTCCGAAGCTTAATCCTGTCGATTTCGAAAAGGCTTGCGGGTTCACATTAAACGGCGCATGTCGGCAGTAAGTAGGAGAGGAACCGCAGCGTAGTACAGACCAGTTTAACTATCTCATCATGGTATTCTGCGCTCAAATAAGATTCTGATGGACGGTATATAGCTCCAGACCACCGGCAGCCGGAATCAGTTGATGCCTATATTTCGTCCGGCAGGAAGTATACACTTCCTGCCGGACGAAATTCTTCCGTACCCGGTCTACATTCACAGATATGCCGTATCGAAAATAACAAAGATATCAGTTAAAGGTGAGCGCGCGTCCTGCCGTGTTCTTGCGACTTCGTGCGATTATCTTCCAGTTGACCATGCCGCCTGCTTTTGAGAGGTACTTCCCAACGTTGCGATACGACGCTTCGCGAAGCCGAGTCGATAGGGGCACACTTACCAATTATAAGCGCCCGCTTCTTACAGGTGCGAACAATACAAAGCAAGCGTAATCGCTGGGTTCGGCATTGGCTGCCGCTTTATGTGCAATAATTTCTAAATGCGAAGCATTTCTTGGCGAACATTTGCTACTTTGACAGTATCTATCTATCTAGCCGCCTACGTCTTGGTGCTCTCATGGTCGTTTCGTTAACTTGGTATGTACCAAAATTGGCATAGTATGACAAGAGTGTACGAAGAACATAAATGATAGGTCATGACATGAATGTTATGACATGCGTGTCATGTAGGGTCATGAAACAGCCGCCTAAAATGACAATGATCCAGCTAAAGAAGATTAACACTCAAAAATCACTGAAATGGGTTCTGACGTAGGTACTAGGTGAAGGAAACACTAAAGGGTGATGGTAGAAGTCACAGTCATGAGAATGACTCCGCAAAAATGAGAATGACTCGGCGGAAAAAGATTAACACTCATAAACCAATGGAATGGGTTCGGATGTGGTACTAAGTTAAGGAAAAGGCTAAAGGTTCATGGTCGAACTTAGTCATGAGCATGACTAAGGCTTTCGCCTTAATGTCTCTTAGGCGTTGCTAAAGGGACTCCTCAGGACTCACGACATGGATGTCATGACATGCGTGTCATGTAGGTCATGAAACAGCCGCCTACGTCTTGGTGCTCTCATGGTCGCTTCGTTAACTTGCTGCCCCCCCCTCTCCTCCCGCACACTGATTCGCATAACAGCGATTCCCACAGGGCGTGGGATCTGCCGGCTTTCTTTTTCCCCCGCTGAATTGTTAGCTGATAAATAGCAGCTTTTCAATCTTTATAGGGTACGCATCAGCCATTGCCGAGGGATACGTTTTTAGACGGACATAACACGGTTCCAACGTTCGTAATAAAACAGGCAGTCGTTCCGTTAAGAAATATGTGCGGACGTAATGTACGTAAAGCACGGATGGTTTCCCTGTCATGTGTTTCATGGAAGTTTCCTCTGTTATTAATAAACACACAAAATTTGCTTTTGCAAAACTAACATTCCTTCTCTATAACTGAAAACAGAAACTAAGTCTGTTTCGCGACTGGCATGCACGGAATATCTGCGAATACTGCGAGCGAAGTTATTTTCCTTTGGTTCTTTACTATCTTCAGTTAACAGTTATGTGCAGCTTATGTGCAGCCATATTTATGCCAACATAAGCTATGTGCAGCCATATTTTATATGCACAAGTCAATTGGATGCTACGTGATGTAATATACTTTTAGTATTATGAATTGTCTGTTTCCCTACTCTTCCGTTTTCTAGTTACGGAAATGAGGGTGGCAACATTTTACCAACTGTTTTCTGCGCAATCCAGGGAGCTTTTTGTACAGTGTACTGCTTGCACCTCGTTTACTTGTCCGTCGTGGAGCCCGCTTTCCCCATTGTTGTACAAAGGATTTCATACCGCAGTTTGCGATCTTGCGCACAAAGTGCACGAAAAAAAAAAAAAAAAAGAAATACCTCAACACATTTGAACTGTGTTCTCGTCTCCTCTCTTAACGGTCCATTAACGGCAAGCAAGCGAACAAGCAAATTATCCTGGACAACATATTTATTATGCCGAACGAGAGTAATATCCACGATAGAAGCTGCGAAGGTGAGTGAACACTCAGCTATGCTATCTTGCGGAGAGACGGGTGTCCAGCTGACAACCGCCAAACTGCGAAAATGCCGCCCCGCAAATGTTTGTTGCCTGCCGGAATAGCCCGGTGCATGACCCGCAGGCCCGGTTCAGGGCGGCGCGGGAGTCCTTTCTAACGGCGCCGCGGCAGCTCGCTCGGCATTAGCTGCTGCCCGCCCCGAAGGGGACTCCGCTCACGGGAGAGGACTGCCACCCCTCTCTCCTCCATCTTGCCCCCGTAACGTCGACATCACCGGCGCCGCAACCTCGGCCCCAACAGGTGGTCGCCGGCTCCAGCGCGGCGACGGCTGGCGAACGGCAATGGCGAGCGAAAAGTGGAGAGAGAGAGAGAGGCGCGGGACCTGTCTCGACCGCCGAGTGTGCAGCAGCGGCAGCGAATACGAGCAACGGGGCGTCGTTCGCGAGCGAGCCGGATTTGGTGTCGAGTACAGGTCGGGTCAGCAGGCTGGGTTTAGATTAAGTTACATCGTTGTCAAGAACGCCTGATATAGACGCTGCTCCTCTGTCATCTTCCAAATGTTCTCTTCCGATGCAATAATTCGGAGCCCGGACGGTACACGAATGTCGGGAAACATGGCCGTAGGTGCCCCAAGTATCGCTCACTGATCAGAGCGCGTCAACCTTGTCGCTCGAATCGCTGTGCGACAAAGTAGGAATGTGGAGCTTGACGACAGCTGTCGGTTTCAAGGTGCGGCGCTCATACCTATACGCCGGCATGCCCGTATGGTATGCCCGTTTTGTGCCAAACCGTTAGCTAAAGCTCGAATTCAGGTTGGTCAAATTGACAAGCATGCAGTGACGCAACTTCGAAGGAAACAAAGATGAACGTTCATAAAGTGCACCTCCTCCCAAGAACGCGACGCAGATGCTTGCGGCGTAGTGGGGTGTCACTCCCGCCTTTGCAGGAGCGACAGTTTCCCCCAAGAAGGCAAACATTTTTTTGCTCGTTAATCGACATTCATCGGTGATTGCCAATAGGAATTCCGACCTGTGAAGCACTGAAGGTTGTACGGAGTGAGCTACTATTGAGTCTTAATACTCAAAAGTGCAAGCTCGCACGGTGCCCGCCGCCGCGCATTGCAACCAGTGTATCCTCATCGATCACTATAATGCTTAACACCTTATGATACTTATTTTTCAAGTGTTCAAAGTTATTCGCTACACTCGTTATGTGATGGCAGCCTCTTCACCAATTGCGAAGTGTTCCAGAGCTAAAACATATTACTTGTCTATAGAAATTGCTAGAAATATGAGCTTCATCTCCGTAGAAACGCCACTCCCCCTTCCCTGTTAAACAAAATAAAGTATACTCGCAAAAGAGAAAAAAAAATGATAAAATGTCACTATATACATCATTAAGTTGTGATTGCGAAAGTGTGCTCCCGTGGTGCACTTCCACGCCCCTCCAAAGCTACGCCTTCTGTCCGGTTAATTGAGCAGCCGGAGGACGGCCACGTTTCACTCGCGCATTTCGTCCTCGACCCGACAGTCGCCGCACGCGACCACCACATGCGGCGGCAGCCTATGGCAGGCCGGGGTGCACGTTGCCGCTGCCTTCCACCTGGCCCCATCGAACCCGGCGCATGTTCCCCGCCCGGACAGCGCGCTGCCGCGTAGACGTCGACTGACCGCGAAAGTGCGCACGCCTGCGAGTCCACCTGGCTGCAATGGCAGCGCGAGAAGAAAGGCCAAAAATGGCACATCGAGACGGCGACTGGCTCGGTTCTCGTCGCTCACGAAAACACCTCAATTATTGTACCGCTGCGTGCCTTCACACCGCAACCCGACCGCATTTCGAACGGTTGTTTATTGTGACACGGTTTCTTAACTTCTTTGGCCTTCACTGAAACGTACGATTGTAGAGTCTTGACTGTTTATCTGCGTTTTTCGCCCATAAATAAAAAAGGCACGAAAGTCGCATCTTGCCGTTGATAAAGGAGGATAAAAGTACCAAAAAGTATTACGGCACAACTCATCTCCCGATGACTATATGGACGGCAGTGCGATTAGTATTCGAGCAATGTAGCGACACGCCACATTTCTCAAGTCAAGTTTACGTAACATCTGTAGCGGTAATTCTGAGACTTCCGTTGATTCGGCTATGTGCGACATAATCCGGTAATGTCCCACTTTGCTACGGCGCTCGCTTGTCATGGTCGCCCATGACCGTATAACGCCAACGCAGTGACGACGATATTAATGACGAAGGAATGACGTCGATAGAACGACAAAGTCGGTATGACGACGACGGCATGACGCCATTGAGATGACGGTTCTTCGATGATAACGATGGCATAACGACGCCATCGTTGCGACGATAACATGAGGACAATGGGGGGATGACGAGTGCATATATGACGCCGATGGTAAAAGGACAACCAATGACGAAGCCGGAATGACGACGGTGGCGTGAGCACGACGGCATAACGACGGCGGCATGACAACAGATGCACGATAGCGACTGTCTTGGGATGACGCAAAGATGACAATAGCATGACAACGGCGGCATCATCACGATTAAATGGCGACAACATGATTGCGATGGAATTACGAAGAAGGAATGACGTCTATGGATCGAC
Organism: Dermacentor silvarum; assembly: GCF_013339745.2. Classification (NCBI taxonomy): domain Eukaryota; kingdom Metazoa; phylum Arthropoda; class Arachnida; order Ixodida; family Ixodidae; genus Dermacentor; species Dermacentor silvarum. The sequence continues at coordinate 243,225,919 of NC_051155.1, read as the reverse complement.
GAAGGCGGTATGAAGACGACGACGGCATAACGGCAATGGGATGGCGTTACTGAAGTGATGACGATGGTAAAGCGACATCGTGACGACGATTGCATGAAGATGTTGGAATGACGAAGATGGCGTGATTACGAACGCCTGACGACGACGGTACGACAAGGATCGGATGACAAAGCTGGCACCTTTGCGCTCGTGGTGCTGGAACCAATGGCGACAGCCGAAGTGGACAGTCCACTAGGTGGATTCTTACAGAATAACCCCCCCCCCCCCCCCCCCCCCCAGATCGTGGTTGTAGCACGTAAAACCCCATACTTTCACTAAATTTTTTTTAGCTCCTGCGCCAATTGCGCCATTTTTATACACAAACGTACTGCGCCAAACAAACGCAGAAAGTGGCTAAGGAATCGCTCGCACACGTGGTACCTTTCTTTTTGATGTAGTGTGCCTCCTAGAGTTCACGGGCGATTCCTCCGTCTCAGTTTGCTTCTACTGAGATGCACTTCATTGAAGCATCGACAGATGCATCGGCAGAGATAATGCTCAATGTCACGTCATATCTCGTGTTGCGCGTGCGCAGGAATTTCATCATGCCCCATCTTCTATATTCAATAAATCAGTTGGTAGTTGTCACTCTGTGTGTCTGTGTGTTTCTCCCTCGCGTGTGTCTCTTTAGCGCCCGAAAGTCATGTTTTCCAAATCGCACCAACTGGCCCAAGAAGTAGTTTTATTATGAATTATGTTGCCTAACACAGTCGCGCTGTTTCAGCGGCCCTTGGCCCCGCCGGTGCGTCACGCCGGCACCAAACACGGAGAAGCGCATCCACGCGCTGAGTTACGGTGTTTTTGCATTGCGAACTCCGTGCAGGTGGGGCGCGCTTGGATAGCGTCCGTGTCAAGGACGCGACGCAGGCGAGCTCACTGAGTCATAACACCGAGGGGTGTGTGTTTGTCTGCCACGCTATGCAAACACTGAACAGATCGCAGAGCTTAGGCGGAGATCATGCGACAAACCAGACACGCGAGGCACCTGTGATTCTTCATGATGTGTAAGGCACAGGCGTGCACGACTATGATCCGGATTTGCTAGTGGCCGTATGTGTAAGAAAATGCGCGCCGGGGAAGGCGGTGCGGATGTATGTTTCGATAGTATTCGGTTACTCGCCATCCATTCTCCTTTTATGACCAAGCGCGCACGGACCGTTATGTCAGTTAACGCCTCCTCCCTCATCTACCATATCAGTGCTGCACGTTTGCCGCACGGACACGCGTATAGTCTTCGTATCAGCGCGGATGCGCGTCAATTGTGATGTGCAGTGCGAATACGCGAGTTAACTCGTGCCTATACATCGAAATGCGGCCGCCGGGATTTGATCCCGCGACCTCGTGCTTAACAGCGCAACGTCATAGCCCCTAAGCCATGGTAATAAACAAATAAACAAGGTGTTATTTCTGTTCTGGCCACCATGGATTCCGAGTATTTGTTTGTTGCTCATTACACCGTTCTCTCTCCTTCTTTTTCTCTCTTCTTTTCAGAGAACTGAAAATATTATTACGGGGAAAGAGAGGTTTTAAATTATATTTACAGAACATTTACAGAATGTCCCGGCTTCATTTGAACGTATGATGGACGCTCTCCTTCACGGTTTTAAGTGGTCAATCTGCCTGTGCTACCTCGATGACGTTGTCTTTTCACCAACTTTTACCCCGCACCTTCACCAAAATGTTACGGGGAAAGAGATGTTTAAATGATATTTACAATGCGTCCACTGATATACAAGGCATACAAGATGCAAAACCAGTTCGCGCGACATCAGAGAGCGTCGTCGTCTTCTGTATTGTCCTCAGCGTTGTCTCGACCATCGCTTGGTAACAATATATACTGTGTAATACGTAAACCGAAAGTTACACTTTTGCGTAAAACATTTGTTTTTTTTTTTTCAGTTTTATGGCACAAGCGTGTAATTCGCTTTACAGTGACTTACTGTTAGACCCGCAGACATGATCACAAATTTGCTGCGGTGCCTGCTTGCAACTCTCAGCAGCGCGCAACGGAACAGCGAGCGACGTGCACTGGTTGCGCCCCGTTTTCGGGGAAAAAAAAGAAAGAAAAAAACCTATGAAGCTATGCACTGTGCGCGTGACAGGACTTGTCGTTAGACCGTGCCCTAGGCCTTTTTGTAGAACTGTCGTTGTTCTGAAAGCCCATACTAAACGGGGCAGTGTCTCTCACTTTCCTGAACTTCGCAGGCCGAGAAATAGTACAGGAACCCTGCATCGGCCTCTCGCGGATGACCAAAATGACTTCGAAACACACTTCAGGAGTTAGCGAGCACAAGATGATACGAAGGGAGACCAGTAGCACGGTGCACCTGCCAACATGCGCTGCTTTTACGCTTCGGCTTTCTGTTATCCGTATTCTAAGATTGGTTTCCAGCAGGCTTTCCGATCGTTCCGGCGCGTACGCCAATGCCTGTCACGTGCGTGCGGACGCGCGTGACTTGTATAACACAGTTGTAACGACACCGACATGCGCACACGCGTCGTCAGGCGCGTAAACAGTGTTCCGTGTGGTTGCATGCGACACAGAGACAACGAAGGTACAGGCGTACGCGGACGCACGCGACCTCCATGATTGCGACGCAATGTACGATGTCAAAAAGCCATATGACACAGGAGCGTTGCAAGACGGATTGCTTAACCAGAATCGCATATACTATAACGTGGGACAACCCGAATCTTCTTCACGTGCACTAATCTTTGCCCACAGTTCAAGCTGTAGCGAGACATGCCAAAGCAGCATAAAATCTTACGCGAATAATATGCGCTTGCGTAAGATACATCCGGCGGCACCTTGGGAATGCTATATGTTGTTAACAAGCGATGTCTGTGTTTAAGGCCGATCGTGCAACGCGGACAGCATTCGCTTGTGAGAGTGCGAGCAGGCGACTTGTATATGCGACGCACTACGAATACTTCAAACGACACCACGAAGGATGATGATGATATATGTATTTTATTGACGCAAGGGTCAGGGATGACCAAAGATCGCTAGACTCCACGAAGGGATTGCTGGGCGATGCCATCTTGCGCCCTGCGCTGTGGCAGCTCTCTCAACTTTGTGCCCTAAGGTCGCTATGTTTAGAGTCGATTCTGATGGGGAAAAAAAGCAAAATATTCCTTTGAATAGGCACAGATAACAAGATACTAAGTGATCTTATTTTTAATACCGTGTAGGAATCACTGATCACAATGAATATGCTTTTTCACACGATATTTTCCCACCTGAATTTCTGAAGCCGCCGAAACTTTTGAAATCACCCGCCGCGGTGGCGTAGTGGCTCTAACGTTGAGTTGCTAAGTCCGATAGCGCGGGATGAAATCCTGGCCGCGCGGCCGCATTTCGATGGGGGCGAAATGAAAAATTCGCCAGTGTAAGGTGCATTGGGTGCAGGTTAAAAAAATCCAGGTGGTCAAAATTATTACGGAGTCCCCCCACTACGGCGTGCCTCATAATCATATCATATGGTTTTGGCACGTAAAACCTCAGAATTTAATTTAATTTAGCCTTGTGAAATCGCTCGAGATGTATGCGAGCATGCCGTGAAATGCACAGATTAGATACTGGTGGCCCAGATGGTGCCCGAAGATTGGTGCCCTATGACGTCACGCTGCCTGGTTTCGGGAAGCTGTAAGGGAAGGAAGATTAAAATTAAATTAAATTATTGGATTTTACGTGCCAAAACCACGATCTGACTATGAGACACGCCGTAGTGGGGGACTCCGGAATAATTTGGACCACCTGGCGTTCTTTAACGTGCACCTAAATCTAAGTACACGGGTGTTTTCGCATTTCGCCCCCGTCGAAATGCGGCCGCCGTGGCCGGGATTCGATCCCGCGATGTAAGCGAAGGAGCTTGCGAATAAAAAAAAAAAAAAGTTTATGATTATGCACTTTTTTTGACGAAAAGCGAGTGGACGCAGAAAGTGCGCGTGCATGATGAATCTTTTTAGTGTATATCTCGAGATAATTCAGAATGCAAAGCTTCAGCAGAACAGAAATGTAAATTTCAACTAGAATCAATTTATGCGGTGCTTGCAAAAAGCGTGATGATTCAAATGTAAGCAAGAATAGACACAAATTAATTTATAAACATTTCACAGGAAGTTTCCGGGAGAAAACCACGAACGCTCGATAATGGTCATGAGAAGCAACAAAGATAAAGAAGCGAAGCTGTGCGATTATGGGTGAAACACGAGAATGCGGAGAATGTGTCCTTTGCAAAAGCGCATACTGAATGTTTGTAGCTTTTCAGACGAACGTTTATAGGAACACAAAAGAAAACCTTTAGAATAACAAGGGAACTTGTAAGAGAGTAGCCCACAGGCGTTCAAAATATTTGCTAATTTTTACCGCGACCACGGCGCATTACCTTGGTAGCAGGCCTGAGCCGATTTCGCCATTTTAAATATTCTTTACTGATTCGTTGCCGTTACGTACGTATATCAGACACAAAGCCACTGCGAGCGCTAGCCGCGAGACGCTTCTGTACTACAAATCTAGGAAGTGCGGTTCACGAATTCGACACTGTGATCCTTGATTGCGTTTCCATAGCATGTTAAGAAAGTACTAAACCAAAGTTTCAACATCAATTTAACCCATTCTGTATCCTCATATCCGCGATTAGCATGCGACAACAGGTCTGGAGCAGAGCACGCTTCCGTATATGAAGAGACAAAATTCGAGGCGGCAGCATTTGGCTATAGCTCCACGCTAACTGCGCGCGTCGCCCGCATAGACGTATAGTGCAGCGCGACCCGCGTCCAGGACTCCGCACAGGCGCGTATACCTTCGGTCTTGCTGCTATCTCCGGAGCCCAATCAATCGAAGCACACAAACGGCTACAGCGGCCGCTGCTAGGCGGAAAAGGGAAACATCCCGAACGCACGGCGTCCCGCAAAAAAAAGGCAGCAGCAAAGTGGCGGGCACGCCGTCACTGCAGTGCGCCACGAAGAGGCCAAGCGCTGGCCAACAAAACCACCAAGAGGGGGGACGTCACCAGTGGCAACAAGAAGAAATGGGCCGCGAGCCAACTTTGGCTTCGGCGGAGGCTAAAAATAGTTCCTCTATGACGTCATTGCCCTCTCTCTCGCGACCCTTTCCCGCTCCCCTGCTCCCCTTTTCCCGGTGCGCGCGTGTTGGAAATGCTGTTTCTCTTATTTCTTTTTCTCCGTCGTTCTTCCCAGGGCCTGATCCCCAGACTTCTCTTTTTACTTCAGTTCTGTGTTTCTCTTAAAGCCGAAAGTTGCTGTTCCGTGCTCCAAATTGACCGAATGGGAATGAAAACAGAGGGCGTCGGTGATCGGATTTTTTGGCAGCAGCCGCGATGCGGGACGTTCCCGCAGAGGGTGCGTGCACGCGTTGTTTTTGCGCGTGGTATATCCGCCGTCGCGCAGGGGAGCCATCTTGTCCCTTCCCGAATGCGCTTGGACTCCTGCTGGTTTCAGCTGTATGTGAATGCGCGGTCTAAATAGCACCTCATTGCGGGGACGGATGTGGTCGGGAACCGTTACATCTCAAGCGCAGTCACTGTGCCCTGAAATAACTAACACTTGTCTGTTTTACTTTCCTCCAAACGCACCATATCTGAATGGAATTGTCTAACTGAATCTTACCTACTATATACATGTGTGTACATTATAACCTTGTTTATTTTTGCCACGTACAGTGCATTAGTGTCGTGTTTACTATTATATTTTGTATTTCTGTCGCTGTATTTCGTTGCGCGTTCCTGTCCTGCTAGGACCACATTACGGACCATGGGCCATGGGTCTCGTTTGCACCGCATGCGTGTACCGTTACAGCCCACATATCGTATATGCCGTGGCCTGTATGCGGTCGCTTAACATATATGACACGATATAGCGGCTGTTTCAGGGCTACGTAGTTCTGCGCCTAGTGCTATACTAGACACTATGTCCGGAACGCACATTATCCCAAGCACTAGCGTGGAAATAGATGTGCTCATAATGCTGCCGGTCCACATCTATATGCGCAACGCAGCGTCGTCAAGTCCACTATGTATACATTAGGCGGAACCATACAGCGCCCCGTATTCAAGTCCATCGTTTCTTGTCCCCGTATAATAACACGTTTCCTCGGAGCTTGTACATGCGTTTGTCACATCACAAATATTCTAAGCGCTCTGGTCAAGTACCCTGGTTCAGGCTACTTGATTAAGTACCCTGAAAATTAAAAAAAAAAAAAGGAAGAAAAGTTTGTGCTCGGCGTTTGTCTATCGCGCTGCGTCTTCGTCGCGATGTTCGTTCACAATGAGTACACATCATATCGCCCAGTTTTCCCTGCTGTGTGCTACGATTTACGCAAATGTCACAGCAATACTATTTATTTCGTGAAATGCAACCAGATCTTTAGCGTTTGCACATGTCTGAGTCATGTTTTACTCATCTCCTAATCTTTCGAGAACACACGCACATCGAGGCTCTGACTGCGACATGAACCTTCATTAGCATTGGCTACACACCATATAAGCATGATTAGTTCACTAACTGCACCATTTAAAGTCCACAGTGACCGCTGGAGCTATCGCGCTTCTTCGGTAGTCAGAGAACAGTGGCGGTAGGGAAAAGCCGGTGTAAGTGCGCACTTAAATGTGCGAAACAACGAACGCAGACAGGGGAGTTCTGGTGTTGACTCGCGTAACTTATAGCTTTGTCTGCGTCCCGCTGTTTCGTACTTCTTGCATTTCCTGCTTTCCAGCCCAAGTTCACATAATGGCTGCAAAGAGTTGCGATTTAGCGCGCTCGTTATACTTTTCGGTTTACTGAAGTAAATACCATGTCTCTCTCGATAAGCGCCATACAGAGCGCTTTAGCAAAGCCGTTTACGCGTGCCTTCTCTCTCTCTCTTTCTCTCGATAAGCACAGGCACATTCTTATCAAGTGGGACAACGTACGTGTGAACACCTTTGCTGAGGTGTTCGAGTGCAGCGCCGTTGTGAGAGGGCGTTCACGAAATAAAACTCCGATTTATGACTGCAATGCGCGCAAACGTCACGAGAGGACAGCCTTTCAAGAAAATTATAGTAAAAAAAAAAAAAAAATGCCTCAAGACCGACGAGGTCAATAAGGTGAAGGAGCTTTCCCTCGACGCAGACGAAAACTACTGTTTAAAGCCCCTATGCTGCTTTTATCTACTGTTAGAGCGGGCTGACACCTGGCGGCAGCACCGCGCAATTTTTGCTCGTTTCTCTCTGCAAGGCGGGCGAGGAGGGCCCCGCGCGGCACGCGCACGAGTGCGGCGCGTGCGAGCGCGCGTTCGCCTCTCGCCGCCTTCGTGCGCCGTGGTGAGCCACCCGGCTTCACTCGGCGGCCGTCCACTGTTTACACAGAAAGGAGGGAGCCTCGCGGAGGCCCCTGGGCCCATCTCGCCCTTCCCCCTTTCACCTGGTTCGCATTGAAGAAAGCCTGCGCGACCGTCTTTAAAGGGACCCGTGGTGTCTCGTTTGCATTATTCCAACTGGCACGCGCCATCTTTGCGGGGAGCGTGCCGCGCCATGGGGCCAGGACCTTATTCAGGAGCCGAGGGGAAAAAAACAGCGAGAGGGGCGCCGAACCGAAGGCGCGAGATTGAAACGAGAAGCAGGGTGCCCGAAATAACAGCTAGCGGAGGAAGAAAAAATTAAGAAAGATTGTGTGTGTGTGTTTGTGGGGGGTAGGGGGGTTGAAGTAGCCACGCTTAAGGAACGGTTTCAGGAGCAGGTGAGGCGAGACGACAGATGTCTGCGGAGAAGTGCGCGTGCCTGCTGGGCGAGGGGTCGCGCGGGCAGTTACACACATGCGTCGTCTGCTGCCACCTTTGTGGCGTTCTTTTTCTTTCTTCGTGACTTTTTTCCACTCTCTCTCTCTCTTCTCTTAACTTGTGCGCCACGCTGCCGGCACACGACAGCCGAGGTGCGCAGGGCCGTTGCGACAAAGGGAACGCGTGCGTGGCGCGCGCCCGGCGAGAGTGGAGAGACGGGGTCATCGAACACCTGACCCTCTCTTTAGTTTTATGTAGCGGCCTGCTTCACTTCGTTGGAGCAGGCGGCAGACTGGCGCAAAAGATGATAGATTGGGCCGGCCAATGGCAGTAAGCGTCGGCGATGCACTATAGGTGCATGACCGATGTACGCATTGGCTATTGCAGTGCATCTTTTGGGACAGCATCAATAACTGCCAGTTGCGAGAGGAGAACGTCTGAACGCCAAAAAGAGAGAGAGAATAATAAAATCTAAAGCACGAGTGGGTTTATTTCTCACGAAGCCACCGGTATCTTTTTTCATTCTTTTTTTTAACTTCGTTCTTATTTAGAAGTCTGTATGAAGCCCCCAACAACTGCAGCGACTTGGTTGACATAGACCTGGAAACTTGCAATAGCACATTTACAGACCAAAATGACGAATCCGTAAAGAGGCCTAATTTTTATAAGTGCGAACGAGGCGACACAACAGAGAATACGCACAAACAGGCGTAGATATACATATGTGTCGAGGTCGATGCCTATAGACGTTTGCTGTGTATTTGTTTGCTCTGCTGTGCAACCAGCTGCTTCCTCTCCACATGGTTCAGACGAACCTAGTACTAAACACCGATCACAAGTACTAAAAAAATGAGGGCAGCATTGCGGGCAAGTTTTGCGCTTGGTGTGTGTATTTTTCTCTGCCGTCCTTGTCCTTTTGTTGCGCAATAACACCTCACTAAAAAAATGTGCTTTGCCGAAACCCGACTTGCCTATCGCACAATATTTATGAAGCACCACGCGCAGTATATATAGGCGAAATATTAAATATGGACTTGAACCAACTCACCCAAGTTTACACCCTATACTGAAATGAAACGGGATTGGAGTTGCAGGCGACCAGTCATAATGCCTACATGATTTCATAATTATTAGAATAAAGATATGTTTTTGTTGTGTTACAAACCGCCAGAGGCACAGCGTGCTGTTTTAGTACTCGTTGGTGTAAAGAATGCTCTTTGAGGAATGGAAAATAGGGCATGCCAGCTGTAGTCCTCGTCATCTCGAACCGGCGACGCTGAAGTCGCCTTGGGTTAGGGTGAATTATAGGACGACCGCCAGCCGCTATACGTTGTGTGCTGTGCGAATGTCAGCAGGACTTTTGGGACGATGGGGATGCTGGGGTATTGTTCAGCGATTTACCGACATCGCACTGAGCGCTCTTCCATTTTATTGCGATAGCAATTATATGGACACTTCAACCGGATTTCTGCCGTCGGCGTCGCCGTCGCCGTGAGGTTCCGTATAGATTCCAAGGGTGATAAAATCGTCACCGCGCGCCGTATGCGCGAGCGAAAGCGCGCGGCGGACGCGCGCGCTATCACGGAGAGCGAACGCACGGCCGAAAGCAAACGCGACCGTCGCGCGAAAGGCCGTGGGGGTATGGGAGGGAGGGAGGCGGGGCGACGCTGTGCTCCGGCACAAAAGGCTTATGTTGCAATCGGGCGTAAGGGGAACTTGTCACTCAATCTCCCACGCGAAAGCAAGAAAGCGGGAAGGCAGCGCGGGAGGGAGGAGGAGTGGGGGGGGGGGGGTGCAGCTTCTACTCTGCCAACAACTCCGTTCTTACTTTGCCCGGCTGTGGCCGTCGTCCGCACGTTCTCTTATCTCCACACGGCTCTGACCTTTGTATGCGCTGTGCATCCGCCGCTCAGTTTCCTTTGAAGCGATAGGCCGCACGAACCTTGCCCGCTGCGGCGGCTGCGATTGCTACCAGCGTTTTGACAGTCGTTGTCTACGGTCATTCAGTGTGATCTATTCATGTTTGCTTGTGCGCGCTGACACCACGCTTGTTAATTCAGTTGGTAAGCGGATGTGTCCAGTTTATGCAGCCGATAAAACTACTATCCCTACTCCGAATAGCTCTCTACTAATTTGCTGTCGCAGTTGATGTTTCGCCTTTCGGGCGAAACTGCGACTTTTTTAATACACAGCACGATTATCACTTTACCGGTTTCATTTCCGAGCGAGGGCGCGCTGACTTGACTGTATATACGCTTGTGATTGCAAGAGCCAGAAAGGATCAACCTGCTATGAGAATTCGCGACCCCGCCGTTTCGGTGGAAAATAACGTCGCGTGAGTTCATCGGGACAAGGTACTGCACGATCAGAAATATTTCTTTCGTGCTCACGGCTTCCAGTGAAGTACGATTCCCTTTGTCATGATGACGTATTAAAGGGTGATGTAGGCGTATGCCAAAGAATGACGGGATGATGCACCACGCGTGTTTAGTTTCCCACCAGTTTGAGCATGCGCGCTGCCTTTTGCCAGGTTCGTTCTCCGCGTGAGGCCAGCACTTGCCTCGCTCAAGGGGTTTCGCACAAGCGCTATTTCCATCCACGAAAAAGGCTGACTCTGACATCACAGGAACTACATTAAAATTTAATTATTAAATTATGGGGTTTTACGTGCCAAAACCACGATTTGATTATGAGGCACGCCGTAGTGGGGGACTACGGAAAATTTCGACCTCTTGGGGTTCTTTAACGTGCACCTAAATCTGAGTACACGGGTGTTTTCGCATTTCGCCCCCATCGAAATGCGGCCGCCGTGGCCGGGATTCGATCCCGCGACTTCGTGCTCAGCAGCCCAACATCATAGCCACTGAGCAACCACGGCGGGTATACGAACTACATCGCGTTCAAAAAAAAAAAAAAAAATCAGCATCGTGTTTCTATTTAAAAGTATCTCCTTATGTACACGCCGACGGCACTCACGATAAATCCTAGCGACAAATACAAGTATACGCATTCACCTTGTACGCTGCCCTTAATCATTCTGCTTGCTCGGTTCATCATTATCGCCCACGTCATGCAGGTAACGAGGTCATCCCTCTATAGAGCTATTATTTGGTGTTATTCGATCCACATTGAGATGAAACTTATTTAGCCGGCAGCTCCTGCAGAGAGCACTATACAGGTGTCCCGGGAAGGCAGCCACGTGTCAAACGCTCTGACAACGTCGCAGCTACGCAAGGCGAGGTAAACATTCTGTGAGGCGCGCGCCGTCGTCTTTTCCGTAGTCGCGAACACCCGTCGCGGAGACAGACAGCTGCTTCAATTTGACAGACGGAGAACTGTGGCATCACGTGGCGCGTCTGCGTGTCCGCCAGCAACAAAGCAAACACGCCGTTTATGGGTCGCGCCCGATAGCTGCCCGAGGCGCCGACCGTCTCGCCCCAATCCCGTTGTGCCGAGCCGCGCTTCTTGCGGAGGTAGCACCTGGCTTCGATCCACTTTTTGCTGGAATGTTGCCGCTACCTGCAAAGCGCCGTGAGCGTACCATATTCCTCTCGTTTCGTTTTGAGAAAGGGCATCGTGTTTCTCGATGGAAGAGTGAAAAACATGAGTAATTATCTGGAGTTCAGTATTTGAAATGTTAATCAAAATCGGTTGGAGGAAAGGCATGAAATATGGTTGGACAGCGTTTTTAGAGGCCTGAAAATTGTCTTCACTTGCGATGACATGTGGGAAAACGGCGTAGAATATTGTGGATGCGTGTTGGTGATTTCTAGGACAGAGTGCTGATGACAGTCACGGTGTTACATTTAGTGTTACATTTACGTGATCGTCCTCTTTGCCCTGTCCTTCGCCAGCTGTGCCCCCATTATGCCTGCGGACCTTCTAATCTCACCATGAGTAGTTTCTGTTGAGGTACGGTACCGAAGCTTGTGTCTAGCAATACTGTGTAACACACTAGCCCGCGCCTCTGAGCTGATCAACTCTGTATCACGCGCTATTTGCCAATGCTCAATATTGATATTGATTATGCGACTGTAAGGCTAAAGATGTAGCCCTTCAAGTATATGACTGTGTCATCGCGGTGATTCATCGTCGAAGGCGGCGCATCCATGTCGTTTGCACTCCAAGTCTGGATACCATCCAACCATGTTTCTTATCACTGGCACGCTCAGCCATGACACTTCTGCGACTTCCACTGAAGTAGCTCCAGTGCGTGCAGCGTTTAGTGGCATTCTCGGGCAGTTTGCGCGTGCCTGAGTCGTTCTCGACTCGCAAGCGACCTTGCAATTAAAGCAATACTGCAATCTGCAATTGATTGCAATACTGCAATCAAAGCGTATGCAGTAAAAAATAGCTCACCGATGATGTCATATGCTTTTACAACAGAGCGTGCGAAGTTTTACACTTAAATTTCAGTGGCTTAGTAGGCAAACCGACCTCACTACCGGACACAGAACCGCATCTGTGCTGGCTCTTGTTTCTGCCGTTGCATGGCGTTCACAGCGCCCTTTCTGAAATCATGCAGTGCACCAGCATAGAAAGTGCCATAAATTTGATTCAGATTAAGATTTCCACATGCCTCTGTAGATAGGATCAAGCGTGCTTCCACCGGATTAGACTGAATGTAGGGCACGTCAGTTACTTTCATCGAGAGATGACTGTATAAATGTGCAAGGTGTGAACTTCTCTCTTCCTTCTCCTCTTTCAATCCCTTCTCCCCCTTCCCCAGTGCAGGGTAGCCTACCGGGCTCAGCCTGGTTAACCTCCCTGCCTTTCCCTTATGTCTTTTCTCTCCCTCTCTCTCTTCATCGAGAGATAACGCTCCTCGGCATGCATAGCGTTCCCGAGGACGTATGCACTTTCGCGCCCTTTGTTTAATCGTGTGTGCAGTCGCTACTTTTTCCCACTCACAGCTGCGTCTCGAGATACGAAACATTATCGGCCCCTAAGGAAGTACCATGTCTTTATAGTGATGTTGCGAAAATAAATTGGCAGTGGGAACTTGTAGACAGAAGTTTGTGCGTGCACGCTCGTCTGTCCGTTCGTTATAGCAGCTGGTGTTTTCTTAAACACTTCGCCGCATTGCTTCGAAGCATCAGGTTAAGGAAGCTTTGCACTGCGAGAACGTCGTGTTCGCCTTGGGCAGTCTTCGCAAAACAGCATAGCTTTGCAGAACAGCTTTGCGGAGCAGAGCTTTGCGTTGTCACTTCTTTACAAAGTGTTATTATTGCGAACGCAATTATATGGACACTCCAAAGCAGATTTCTGCCGTCGGCGTCGCCGTCGCCGTCGCCGTGAGGTTCCGTATGACGTCGACGGCGATGAAATCGTCGCCGCGCTCCCGACGCTGTATGTGCGAGTGAAAGGGCGCGAGGGACACGCGCTTTCACGGGGAGCGAACGCACGTCGGAGAGCAAACGCGCGTTCTGCGCCGTGCTCCCTGAAGGACTGCAGAATTAAGCGTCTCTTTCCTCCTTTCCATATATAGAGAGCAAACGCAACTTTTTCCGTCGCGCGAAAGGTTGTGGGGGGACGGGAGGGAGGGAGGGAGGGAGGGAGGGGAGGCGACGTTTAGCTGCGGCACCAAATGCGTATTTATATAAAAACGCCGCGCGTGTTCGGTGCGAACGCGGGCAAAACGCCGACGGCGTCGGCAACAGTTCTGCGCGTTGCTGGTGCTGCTGCATGTCCAAGTTTATATAGCTGATAAAACTACTATCCTTACTCCGTATAGCTCTCTACTAATTTGCTATCGCAATTGGTGCTTCGCCTTTCGGGTGAAACTGCGACAAATTTTTTTAGCGTGTCACGGGCGGGCGTTTGTCGTGGACAATGAAGATGAGTATGTGCGTGATTAAGTGGGGAAAAAATGGTTTGAGTGTGGTGCTTCGAACAATAAATTTCATTTCGTAACTGCCACTCCATATATCTTCTATTCTTCCCTTCGGCCCTGTTTCACGTCATTATCATGAAACATTTTCGCGAGATAACATAACGGGAACAAAGCTGGCTCTCAAAGAAAACTGACTCTACTGTACACAGATATACGAAGAGTTCAAACGCAGTAACGCGGAGCCGTGTTTATGCTACTTAACACATGAAAATGTACATGCGATACAAACAACGTCGTGGGGAGGTTCTCTCGCACGCCGACGATAAGTACGCGTTTGACAAACCCTAATGCCAAACGTAACCGCTGTTCAATGTATGAACATAAACCAACCTATGTACTCTACGAGTGAAATTTTCTAAGAGGTTTTCCAAGAATAATACAACGTCTGGCGCCTGCTTTAATACTGTTTCAGACTTAATGAGAAGAAATAGTTATTCCAGCCTCGAAAGATATGGCGCACTGCAAAACGGCGTCGAATTTCCAAAGCTTATTCAGTACCTAAGTCGGTTAAATGTTCTAGCTTCTTCGAACATCTACCCATCACATGACTCGTAGCTTGAAAGCAAGCTGCTTCATGAACTTTAGTGTCTTCGAACACTAATGTACAAATGTCCTCCAAGTGTAATCTTCGTCGCGGAACGCCGTGGACGGCGCGCCAATTTTTTGCGCTCTACACACAGCATCGACGAGCCATGAATAGGACATAAGGCAGCACAGTAAAGCAGTGCATGCCAGCGATTGCACCGTCACTGCGGTATTTTTCCTTTTCTGCTCATACTCTTTAGATATCTCGACTTCTAGAAACGGCTCCCGTTTCTCGGAAGCCCACACTCTTGCAATGAAGGCTTGCGGTGCTCATTTCCAGGAGTTATCGGTCTCAGTAAATGGAATTAAGATCGCTCACTCCGGCGCCTGGACACAGCGCGAGTGTACGCTCTCGCGGTCGAGTTGCCCGCATTTGATTCGCTCTCTAAATGCTTCCAGGAAATTTCCGGCTACGCAGAGCGGGTAAGCCTAGAACAGCAGAAATAAACGGCCGTCGGGAAGAGCGCTGCCCATTTGCGCCGTCGTGTCTTCTGTCTTCTCATTCGTGTTTCTTTCTCTTCGTCGTCAGTCTCCACCGTGTCATTCTCCCAGCCCCGCACTCCCTCATACCGGAACCGGAAAATCAATATTTCCGGGCGCTTCGCCCTCTCCTATTTGTGGCGGGGCGCGCGACTTGATCCTAGTTTGCGATTTCACCGCCAGGCACCGAAGTTTATTGGCGCACAGCGCTCTCTTGCCCGGTCTGTCGTGCATTCGCCTTCGCTCGGGAGACCTCTTTTCCTCGGCCGCCGTCAGCTCCCTTTTTCACGTGGTCTGCTGCTATCGAAGGCCGTTTGAGCGCCGCCCTTGAACCTGCTTAGGCGTGCGGCACTGTGACCGCCGCGACCGTTATTTCAATTCTGGCTTTGGAGAGTCACTTCGGTGCATGTATTATAACGGGCCCAATAACGTGAATTACAGGTGCCTTGGACGCAGCGGTTACCATCGCATATGCAAAGAGTGAGAGTTTCTGACGCGTCTCCGGACTGCGGTGTCTCAGTAACAAAGGTTAAGCTGCTCGAAATGGCTCCCGTGGCACCCTACCAGAGATTGCGTGTCAAAATTAGAGCGAAGTTGCGTCCCGGCTATTTTTTTGTTTATAGCACTACAAAGTGACAAGCAACAGTAACAACAAAAAAGTAGCGCTGTTTGCCAAGGGAGAACCGTTCTCTCTATTCGCGCTCGCATATTCTATATAATTTTTTTCCGACCACCTGGAAACAGCTGCGCGCACCAAAGCGCAGGGAACGCACTGACGCTACACCATGCTACCTGTGGCGCCATCCTAACGCGTTCTGCAGAAACACGAAACACTGCCTTCCCGACAGCTCCACTCCGCCTGCCGGCCTCTCCTTCGACTTGAGCCAGTTGCTCGAGCCCGGCGCACCCGGGCCAGCTTTTGCGAAACGGCGAAAAAAGAAAAGTCGGCGCTCCGCGTCACCGGCTACCGACAGCCTCGCCGCCACATCCTCAGTCGCTGGTTCGCCGTTCGAGGCGTTTCCATGACAACAGGTTGCGCGACCTTGATGACGTCGGGAGGACCTGCTGCCTTTCTGAGCGCCGCGTGCTGCGGCAACTGCCCTGTTTCTTATTCCATCGCTGTTAGCGACAATCGGAGAGAACCAGGAATGGGAGTGCTACGGGACAAAGCAAATGATAGCCCTCCTTTTCTAGAAGGCCTTCCTGTTGTATGCAGTGTGTGCAGGGGACGCGCGCCTTTCCCCTGGTTTACCGTTGTTCACTATGTATGTGTTCGTGTGCGTGTCTGTGCGCATGCGCGTGTAAGCGAGTAGAGCCACATAGCCAGTGTGCACGTACAGGAGGTACTCGTACGGCCTCCAGACAAAATCACGGCGCTCTTTGATGTGGATCTCTTGGGGAACGGCCGACAACGAAGACCTACAGAAGAGAGCTGCGTAAATATGTGGAGGGCACGCCATGATGAAGCTGTCTCTATATTCGCAGTGCGTGGACGTCTGTAGATATAGAGGAAACCCGCTCCTCGCAAGTCATGTAGTTTTCACAGCTTGACGCTATCACACATGCTTACACGCCATACCGTATACACTTTTGTACAGCTCAGTGGCTACAACTGCCATCTAGCGTTGCCCGCGGCGAAGCAAGGAGTGGCGTTCGCGAACGCTTACTCCTATCGTATGGAAATGGCCGATAGCCCAATGTGCGACTACAGTAGGTGCGAGGAAACCACCGAGCACCTATTGTGTTTCTGTCCTCGCTACGACGTACAACGCCTCTCTCCCAGGACAACTTTAAAACGACTGTACTCGAGAACGTTCTCTGAGACGAAGATACTCGGACCGTGGCCACAGCCGTCACCGGCACAAAAGCGATTCGCGCACTATACTTGCGGTCAACTTTCTGTGGCAATGAAGGGAAAGCTACGGAGGCAAAGCGCTCACAAGTGAGATCGCTTCTAAAAAGAGTCCCGCGTTTAAATCCACGTTAGTTTAGGCTGGAGAAGAGAACGCATAAACACCTTATTAGCAACAGTTAAATAAGACAGAGCACACCTCTGAGTGTAAAAGTTTGCTTATTTTGCGGCTTTTCCCTTCCGCGTCTGAGCAAACGCACAACCGTCGCACGTGGAAGCTGCGCCGATTCAGCGTCTGTTCCGAGCAACCATAAAGCACTGTCAACCACTGCCGGACTACTTGGCGCGGTAACACATATGCAGCAGCCATGCGCCCGTAGCTTTCCCTTCATTGCCACAGAAAGTTGTCCGCGAGTATAGTACACTACTTAAAATGCACCGGCGACCGCTTATGTGTCCCTGTGCACTCAATTCTCACTCTCTCACTCTTTGCCTCTTTCTTTTCCCCTTTCCCTTACTCACAGCGTAGGGTAGCAAACGACGCTCGTCTGGTTGACCTCCCTACCTTTCCTCTCCTTGCTCTCTGTCTCTCCCTCAGTGGAGTCGTCAAGAAACTGAAGTTCGTTTCCAGCAGTAGCGCCTGCATTTCATCCTTAAATCAGCGTACACAACGGATTTCGTATTTCCCTTCGTAGACAGGCAGCGTTTCCCCACGGAACTGCAGCAACCGCGAACCCTTTTGCACGAATCGTAACGTAGACAAAGGGCAACATTTAGGCACCATCAATGTTACAAGTGTGGTAGCTGGAGCCACAGGAACATGATGCGAGTCCTCCAGAAGATTATACATGGGCGCATTGGCGAGCTTGAGTTTCATTTTATAACAGAAAATAGCTACTGCAGGCCACATTGCGTCTGATTAGGTAAATAGACACTGAATCCTTGCTATATAGTGGAGCCACGTAGCACGTGAAAGTTGCTTCTGGTGTCGATCGATGCTTATGCGGGGTCCACATTGAGAACCTCCTTGGCGGCGAGCTAGTTTGTCTGGTGTAAGCCTCGCACCACCAACGACATACAGCGATATGTGCCGGCATAACAGACCACAGTGCGCTGTTACGGAAATATGATCGATCGTTTTAATTAATTTAGTATTTAGTGACAAGCATGTAATATGTAGAGTGCACGTACGGGCCTGAAGCACGCCAAGTTCCGCGTAGCAGTGCAACCGCATTCGTCAAATCACTGCTTTGCTTTGCTCCGGCAAGTGAGACGGTGCCTTCCGCACGTCTATGACACGCTTCTTTCTTCGTCCGCGTGTGCCTACAAAGCCGGTTAACCCGATTTACTATCTTAATCCAATAGTGCGCAAGTGCGCCGCGGCCAACGCCAATACGTTCTCCCGCTTCTATATAATTGGATCTCTTACGCACAATTTGAACGATTTTCGTAGGTTGGGACACAATCGAGTTGGCGGAAGTTGACTGCGCACTTCGTTTCCTGCAGTTTTATGAACGTTCTGGTACAAATTGTTTGACGTATTGTGGAGTTCTTTTCACCTGACGCGTCTCGGACGTTCCTGCCTTGAGCGAGCAATTAGACTAGCACATTGTTACGGCTGACCTTTTTCTCCCGTTTCGTTTTTTTTTTTCGTTTCTAAGCGAATGATGTAGATTATCTAATAGACCTCAAAGCCGCTAAAAGCTCCCAGAAGGGAGAAATCCAAAGCTTAAAGGCGCCGTAGAACATCAGAGAGAGAGAGAAACCTGCATCGCTCTGTGTGCATTGTCCGAGGGTTACAATGAGTAGCCATGCTGCACTTCGGGGTGGTTGTTAGTTTGCAGAAGACTCGCCGCGATTATCCTGCGGCGTCCTAATTATTTATTTATAGGTATACATCACAGGCTCCGGTCGGAGCACTGAGTGATTAGGGAACTATACAGCAAAATACATAATGACCACGAACAAGAACAAAGAGAAGCAACTATTAGCAGGAAAAAAATGAAATCAGCATGTATTTTCAGTTCAAGAAATATGCATACAAATAGGTGAATGAAGCGAAATGTGCAGCGCAAATAATACGAATCCCTGAGTTTCACAACGCGCGCAATAAAATCGAATATAGTAAACGACGAGCGCTTGAAGACATCACTTCCGAAAAGGACATTGAGTGGCTGAAAGGGGAGACTTCTCGCCGCACGAATATTCCATCGGCACGTGTGCAATTAACTGCCACCACAAGTATAGCCACACTTCAGCTGTACTTCACGTCGTTGCGTTTCTTGGTAATTCACTCGAAATTTATAAAAGTGATGAACGGCGCGTGTTGGTACTCGTTCTATTTTTTGAATGCTTAGACGATGGACAAGGGAAACGCATGTGGCGCACGCGCCCTGCCTGCCTTTCTTTTTTTTTTTTACCGACATAAAAATAAAAAGAAAGATGTCAGCCTATAATGGTGACGGCTACTCCGTTTCGCATAGCAGAAGCAACAATATAGCAAATATAGGTAGTGAGAAAATGAAAAGGAACAACGTCACAGGGCCAGAAATATTAGCCTTGTCCCTCAATTTAAGCGCCTTAATTGTAGATGAATGATTCACACGGTTCAGGAACCCTTGCACAGAGCATGCGACTGGTTGTCAAGAGACAGTTTCTCGCACTGACAGAGGCAACGGTCCTGCCTCCTAGTCTATCGATGTTGGCGACAATCTGGAAGAATGAGAATATTGAGCGCTACGGAACAAAGCAAAGGATAGCCCTCCTTTTCTTTCCTCGAAGGCCTTCCTATATAGTGTACGCAATGTGTGAAGGGGACGCGCTGCTTTTTTCTGGTTGACCGCTGTTCAGTATGTCCACGTCGAATGCGCATGCTCCGAGAGCTGCTTGTTATATATAGAGAGCTCTAGTTGAACACCACGCGCCTCGCAATTGTACACAGTAAAAGGAAACGGTCTCTTCACACTCGATAACTTGGCGCAGTGCCGTGGAAACTAATTTACCCACTAAGGGTGAGTACTTTCTGTTTGAAGGCAAGCAATATTCAATAGTGCATTATAAGCGAACATTGTTTAACTGCGCGAAAAAAAAAAAGAAAAAAAAACGGACCGCAGAGACAGCATGGAACAAGGACGGGCGCAGGCTTTATATGTGGTCTTTAAGGAATAAACTTTAGTGGCAAGTCTGCGCCCGTCCTTAATTGTTCCATGCTGTCTCTGTGGTCCGTTTTTTTTTTTTTCGCTCAGTTAAACAATGTTCGCTAATATGTACCAACTCGGCCAACAACAAGCTCTTCTAAAGTGCATTATAAGCTGCGCAGCAGCACCGATGAATGTTACGAGGTTAAAAATAGTGCGTATAAGAACGCAGGGTCCGTTAATGTCGGTAAAATTCGGGAAAGAAGAAATGAAACACATTCTGGCATCCGTAGTATACCTGAGACATTCGGCGTCGGAAAGGAGTGCCTTGTAGCTTCTGCAGAAACGTTTAAGACCTCGCGCGTTTTCTAGAAATACAACTTTCGGCTACAGAGCAACATTAGAAGACCTACTGCGTCCACGTGTTTATAGTATCGACTTTTTATTATTGAAATATCATGAATGTAAAACACTTAGCCCGCTATAAAACAATGATATAGCAGTCGACGACAGGCTTGCCCAGCACTAACGAGCAGCACCATGCACAAATTCGAACCCTGACATTCCCTGAAGGTCACCACTACGCCGTCTGGACTGTTGCAAGCACCTGCTCAAGAGCGCTAGACAGCGGCAACTCGTGCGCTATAGCGTGTGCGCACGTAGCAGTCCCCGAAGGAGATGTTTGTGCACCGCGTACCATTGACGTTGGAGTACCATTGACTTCCCTACCGCCTAAGCGTTCCAATCGTGGTTGTGTGCTTATCATGCAGCGCCTGTCTGTGCGAACTGCGCGGTGTACATGGTTAGCTGATATATGGTTGAATTACAGCTCGTAAAGCTTCGACGAATATTTATTTAAAACTCCACGTTTCAGAGCCAGTCCGGCACCTTCTTCATGAGTGAGGTGGCGAGAGGTGCAACGGTGCTTAATTACAGTCCCTGCTCAGCAAGTCAAGGGCTGAAATATGACACACACGGGACGGTGTAAAGCATACAGCATCATAACACGCACGTGATATATATGCACGGCGCCTTTTCCTCAACACATTGCGTCATATTGTGGTGATTTACATTGAAGTCGCAAAATTTGACAGGTACCGGAAGGTTGGCGCGCGTGATACAGCAACTGTGGCGAAATCATAAGACGTGCCTACATCTCTATCTGTACTACTTTGTGAACCAAGGTTATCATCGCGCCTCTGGCACACAACATCGTACGGTCTTCCATTGGTGGAATTATCATCACTCTTGTAACCTGCAGTCATCGTGGTTCTCATAGTGATAGTCGACGCTTGAGATTTATTTCACACTGTGGGCCAGCAAATCCTGTAAGAGGCTTGTGCATGGATTTCGGTAAGATTAAACTGCATAACCGAGATACAAGAACGTTTACATAAAGGAAGGCAACAAATAAAAAATGAACGGAAACCCCCATATAGGGGTGCATTATAACATAACAAAAAAGCAGCTGAAAAGCGGCGTGAGGACACAGGTATACAAACTGATGCAACCTGAGAGAGAGAGAGAGAGCCCACGCGCGCCCCGAGACATCTTCTCACCCGGCGAGTCGAGAGAGATAACTACAGCTTGAGCGTGCGTCAACAGCATGAGTCATCACCTCCCCCCCCCCCCCTCTCTCTCGACAAAGCTCCGACAGCAGCGGTCGAAGGTACGAGAAAAGACTCGACGGTTCCCAAGCTTTGGCCATGCTACGAGATCACGACACCGATAGAAAAGTTCGAGAACGCCTGTGGAAGCTATATAACCGCCGTGCGAGAATCGGAGGGTGGAATTCAGGAGTTCGAAGAGTTCGAGAGTTCAGCCCGCACCGGTGAAGTGGTGTAACGTGAAGACCGAGAGTCTGCGGAAGAAGGGGATTCCCCGGCAAGCTAGTCGACGAGTTCATCGAGCGTCTGCATTTCCGGAAGAAGTTCTTTCTTCGAGATTTGCCCCGAGTTACGCCGAGATCGTCCGACTTCAAGACCAACACTGGTAAATACGATTGGACACTTAGTGTTCCTATTTATTTTGTACTTTACGTGTTGGACTCTTAGTGCTTGTCGTTAATTATTTTCTTGTGTTTGTTAATACTCATCTGATTTGTATTGTGTTGCGTCTAGCCTAAGTGTGCAAGTGTGTGTGTAACTGCCTTGTGTGAAGAATATATTTTCTTGTGTTTTGACAACTCTGGGCTCTGACTCGGTCTTTGGACAGCAACCGGCGTTCGCTGGCGCACCAGAGGGCCCACTCTTAATTGTCCTTGCTTTCGTGGGATTATTTTCGGAAGCTTATAATTCGGCTTTGGAATTTGGTCCGGCGTCTGCACCTCGTTCACGGGGACTGTGACAGTGCACAAGGCTAAAACTTCAGAAATTGAGACGGGCAGCATCACCGCATGAAGAAAGAGAGCGCAACTCATCGTTGACGGCTGACCTTAAATGCTATAATATTATAACTTATTAACGTATGTTATAAGTTATGTTATAATTAACTAGGGGGGGTGGGTAATATCTGAGATGTTGTTCTGAGCAGTGCGCCCCCTTCCTCTGTGGTGCCCTTGTAAGAAAGAGGGCAATGGTGACTTTGAATAGGCGAAAGAACCTCGGCCGTCTCACAGTATTGCGCAAATTACTAACTGGCTTTCCAGTGTGGCGCCTAGCGTCCGAAACCTGCACAACTCCTTGTCTTTTGACCAAGGGCTACCAACACAAGTATATCAATCAAGGTGCGTCAGCGCGTTCACAAAAACCGGGTGCCTTTTTCTAAAGTTATCGGAACATATCCCACAGTTTTTTAGCAGAGATATCGCATGACTTTTCCCTCACATATTTCCCTCCTCCTTTCGAAGGGCAAACTACGCTTACATTGACGGTTGGCTCTAAAGGCTCAACGTTGAAGTGGAGAAGTACGACAGGTGATAGCAAACAAAAAGAGAGATACCAAACGAACGAAGATTAGGGCACCACAGAAAATATTGAAGCTGCTGCTGGTTGACGAAAGTTTCTTCATTATTTCACCGCAGCTCGTTGCGAATAGTAATATCCTGCAATCATTTTAACTTGTAGCAGGTGCGAAGAGCTTCTCGCAGGCTTAGCACTGCTGCGTCAGTGCTGCGTAAGGTTTCGCCCATTCCCAGTACCGTTCAGCTCACTCTTTCGTAACACAGGCAGAGATGCCATAGAAATACACCTCAACCAAAAACCTATACCCAGAGTCAAAACACTCCGCATATTAGGCGTTTACATGCAAGATAATGGTCGCAATAACCACACTATAATCGCACTAAGCCAAACTGCCTACAGCGTAGGTCGCATGATCAATAGAGTCGCCAGTCGCAGACATGGCATGAAGGAAGAAGACCTACTACGCTTGACTCAGGCCCTTATCGTCAGTAGAGTCACGTACGCGACACCTTATCTCAACCTAACATCAACAGAAAACGCCCAAATAAACGTGTTACTTCGGAAAGCGTACAAACAAGCCCCCGGCCTTCTTCTAGGCACCGCAACAACGAAACTTCTATCCCTATAGGCATCCATAACACCTTAGAATAACTAATTGAAGCACACCGACATGCGCAAATCACACGCCTCAACCTCACTAGAACAGGCAGAGCAACTCTTCGAAGGTTGCAATACCCCGTGGCGACAACCAACGACTCCTCAAGTCCCTACATGAGCAAATAATGGTGGCCCCTATTCCGCGTAACATGCACCCGGAATATCACTTGGGCAAGAGAAAAGCACGACCCAAAACAATAGAAAAAAGATACGGCACTCTCTCCACTACTCGCTGGACAGATGCGGCCATGTACCCGAATGGGAGGGCATGGTAATCAGCGTGGCAAGACACAGACAGCAGGAAATGGAATCCGCCTCCCTTCGTACGCAGAATGTCGCCGCAGCAGAAGAGGCCGCCATTGCCTTCGTCATCTCGGCATCGAAACAGGATGATGAAATATATATTCTTACATATTGTCAGTCAGCATGTCGAGCCTACGCGAACGGCTATCTACATAAAGTAGCATGCGATATTCTCAACCGCATCAACGAAACACCCCGCACCGCGATAATCTGGACACCGGGACACGAAGCCGTCAGCTAAAACCATCGTGCACACACGATAGCTCGAGGTCGCTGCAACTGGGCACTGCAAGAGACGTCAGAAGACCCCAGTACACACTTGCTACACATTTACTATGAGATACTTCAGCACTACCGCCTCTCGAGAAGAAGATGCCGCCACCGCACCCATCCTTCACGGGAGCTGAAGCCACGCCCTGGAGACAACTCCAGACCAACACCTATCCTCATCTCACGCTTCTCCACGCGATGTACCCCACCTTTATCAGCCCCTTTGTCCTTTCTGTACAGAGCGAGCTGCCCTATACCATACCACATAGACATGCTAAAAAATCCCCAATAACTCTCCCACCTGAAACGCAACGCCCGAGCAGTTGGAGATGGTGCTGACCAGCTCGGCACTGGAGGATCAGCGAAAGTTGATCGCCAGAGCCCTAAGTGCTGCCACCGCCGCTGGGGCCCTGGACTGAAGGCTCCACCCACCACGGGGATCCACCCCTCACCATGCCCCACCAAATAAAGTTTTGTCTTTCTCTCGCGGAACAAAAAAAAAAAAAGTCATTTTCTTGTTTGTATTCTTCTTTCTTTCTGTTTACGCTTGTCGCGCTATTGTTCTTGTTCTTTTCGCGTGTGGGTCATTCCTATGTAATGCAACGATTTAAGCCTGTCTTGTAAGGGCCGTGACCACCACACCCGTGGCTTGAGACAGGGTGCAGAAGACGTAGGCATGTTAAGGCAGAAATACGGGATAGTTGGTCGTTAGGACTTTCATGCATTCTGACGGCGCGATAGACTGGGCAAAGAAGACACACAAACAGGACGAGCGCCCGTCCTGTTTGTATGTGTTCCTTTTCAGTATATCGCGCTGCCAGAATGCATGGAAGACGTATAGGCCACACCTGATCGGTTATCTGATACTGTTAAGCAAGTGGAAGTAAGCCGCAACCTCCTTACAGTGTCCAAATCTGAGTATCCTTATAGTCTGCCGCTACAGATGCGCATTTGAGCAAGTGTGCCAACACGCAGCGCGTCTCTTTCCGTTTTACGAGCACGACGGCGAGCCGCCTACGCGGGGTCAGCAGTCGACATGGTCGAGCAATTTCCATGTGTCTGCTAGCGAACGAACGGGAGCTGTTGCACATTCAGCGGCTGGGGATCGACAGCAATTTGTGTGTATGCGAGGGACTGGCAATGAGTACTATGATGACATGAGCGTCGGGTTGGATTCGCAGTGATGCAGCAGTGCGTTCCATAAACCGGCCCGTGTTTTGTTTACACTACAAAGAAAAAAAATGCTTTCTTTCTCACTACTTCTCTTTGAACGAGATTGCCACTTGTCACAACAGTCAGCAACATAGCGATTGCCTTCTTCACTTGAGATATATTAGATGCGAAGCATTTCTTGGCGAACATTTGCTACTTTGATAGTATCTATCTATCTATCTATCTATCTATCTAGCCGCCTACGTCTCTGTGCTCTCATGGCCGTTTCGTTAAATTTACATGTATCAAAATTGGCAAACTATAACAAGAGTATATGACGAACATAAATGATATGTCATGACATGAATTTCATGACATGCGTGTCATGTAGGTCATGAAACAGCAGCCTACGACGTGGTGCTCTCATGGTCGTTTCGTTAACTTGGTAGGTACCAAAATTGGCATAGTATGAGAGGAGTGTATGACAAACATAAGTGATAGGTCATGACATAAATGTCATGACATGCGTGTCATGTAGATCATGACAATGAACCAGCGAAAAAGATTAAAACTCAAAAACCACTGGAATTGGTCCGGACGTGGTCGCTAAGTGAAGGAAACACAAAAGCTTGATGGTAAAAATCAGTCATGAGCATGACTCAGCGAAAATGACGATGGCTCAGCGAAAACAATTTACACTCAAAAACCACGGGAATGGGTTCGGACGTGGGCATTAAGTGAAGGAAACACTAAAGGATGATGGTAGAAATCATAGCCATGAGCATGAACGAGTCAGCAAAAATGACAATGACTCAGCGAAAATAGATTAACGCTCAAAAGCCACTGGAATGGCTTCGGACGTGGGCACTAGTGAAGGAAACACTAACGGATGTTGGTGGATGAGCATGACTCAGCAAAAATTACAATGACTCAGCGAAAAAAAATAACACTAAAAAACCACGGGAATGGGTCTGGACGTGGGCACTAAGTGAAGGAAACACTAAAGGGTGATGGTAGAAATCATAGTCATGAGCATGACTAAGGCTTTCGCCTTAAGGTCTCTTCGGTGTAGCTAAAGGGACTCCTAAGTACTCATGACATGAATGCCATGACATGCGTGTCATGTAGGTCATGAAAGAGCCGCCTACGTCTTGGTCCTCTCATGGTCGTTTCGTTTACTTGGTAGGCTACCCGCACACTGCTTCGCATAACATCGATTCCCACAGGGCGTGGGATCTGCCGGTTTTTAACTAGGAAACAAAAAAGAATATGGACGTGCGACGAGATCAAGAAGCACACAGGACCCGACTCTACACTTCAACTCATTTAATTATGTCTCAAGTCTGGACTACACACCAACTAGCCCAACTTTCTTTTCTAATTGTCTTCTTCACATTCACCGTCATCAGCACATTTGTTATCGTTAGAGAAAGTTTGGAGCGTGGCTGGTGTGACAGCGATTAATGTTGGGCTCAGAATATAACAATGACAGGAGGAGGGAGTGTAATAAAGTAAGGCATCCCGTATGGATCGACCATTTCGAGTAAATAATTGTGACATTATATTAGACCACAAATGTCGAAGCGAACTGTGATGGCTGCGGCGAACATTTGCTTCCATTTCCTCCTCATTGAGAAAAATAAAACAATAGTTCTCCCATTTTCTCGGGTTGCATCGTTAATTCTGCGCGGTTCAGCGCAGCCTAACGAGCAGCTTAACGCGGGTATATCGCTCTGGCTGCTTGGTGCATCGTGCAGCAAATGTAATGAATGTCGAAAAGTGCAAATAACTTCATTTGCACGAAGGGTAACGTTCTGCCGCTTATTGAAGCACTCCGATCTAACTGGTGACATTGTACTAGAACCAACCTCGTACGCGAACTGTCGAGGCTGAAGTAGCGCTGTTAACCCCTAATCGTAACGGCATGTTAACATTATAATTGCCAACACTAAGCGCAGTCTGGGTAATTAGAACCGCAATTGTTCGCGGGGTAACTGAATCGTTGCAGGCTTATCAGAGAAAAACACATTTTAAATCCAAAATAGCATGTAATGTGTACTGTGTGAGTTCATTTTTTTTAATCGATGATGAAATAAAGAACTTTTAATGAAAGCTGGAGAGGTTAACATATGCCTCGCTACCCCTGACACACTAGTCTAAATGTTAAATGGATGGATGGATGCAAAACTTTAATGAAAGTCCTGACTAAATGTTAAAAGTGATAAACAAATAGAAATATATCACGGACCGCAACTACGACTTAGTAGTTCCTTAGGACCTTAACAAAGTTTGTTGACTGACTGAATGACAGTTTCGCCATATTATAAGAGCGAAGCAATGAATGCGATAGCAACACGTTAGAATATTACCCAAAGTGTAAGACTCGTAACTGTATTGGCGGTATGAATTGAAGTAAACGGACTAAGTAAAAATGGGCTGTTGTGCTAGGGGTCCTCTGTTTGAATCCTGCGATCGGACAATTTCATTTATGTTTATTAATTAAAGCCGACGTCTTTCTTAGCGACTTTACCAGCACTGTTTCGTATCGGGGATGTTTCAAACCTCTTTTCTGGGCCGATCCCGGACTCGGCAAGCACAGCAGCGCCAATAAAGTTTGAGCTCTGTTATTGTTTCGCACTTTTAATATTTAAATCTGAGAAAACTTAAGATGATGGCACTGTCGGTGTTTTGTTTCATGACATTTGTTTGTGGGCTATCATTCTCAAAATTCCGACGAATGTAAGACAAGGTATGAGCAACTTTAGTTGTAGAATGGTGTGGCAATATAACCCGCAAATACTGCATGTCATGCAGCATGGCATGGCATATAGCACACATATACCTAAATATATACGGAACCTCACGGTGACGGCAAAAATTCGCTTGGGGTGTCCATATAATTGTTAGCGCAATAAAAGTTATGGACGGACACACACACACACACATGTGCACGGCAATAAAAAGTAATAATAACGTTCAGCTACCATGTATAGGCAAATTCGCTAACTTTGCAGAGCGTTGTTCAAGCAACTATCCCTCGAGCAAGCAGCGCTCCCACCATCTCTTAACGTTACGCGTATCATATATTGTTAATCGCTTGTCGCACGGTTACTTTCTACTGAGCTTCAGTGTTATCCTTGATTTTGTAGCTCCATCGGTTAGTACTGGTAGAATGCAGTGATTCCACACTTTTTTTTTTTTTTAGATATATCAGCAAGCTACCCTTCGTAAATTGGAAGTGCCGGCTATTCGCGCTCCGGCCCATTTTTATTCGTCGAGATATTTCCTTATTCGACTCGAGTCCCCTGTGACTACTTTATCTAGATAAATGTACTCTTGCATAGATCCAAGACACCTACTACCAATCACTCTATTTCTCTTGCCAGGCTATCGAACATCTCCTTAGTCTTAGTTAAACCCAATCAACCACTCAATAATCAAGACGCCGGTTAATATTTCGTTTTTGCCAGCTCTATGAGAGCTTCCTATGTTCTGTCGCGTGCATCGCAACGCCATTCTTAACACTCAATACACGTAATAACTAAATAGACATCGTAATTAATAACGAATTCGTTTGATGGCTACACACTATAACTGAATTGCTTGCGTGTTCTCCTGACATATCGCTGTTTTGTTTTATTGCGATAGCAATTATATGGACACTCAAAAGCAGATTTCTGCCGTCGGCGTCGCCGTCGCCGTGAGGTTCCGTATGACGTCAATGGAGATGAAATCGTCGCCGCGCGCCGAACGCTGTATGTGCGAGTGAAAGCGCGCGAGGGGCGCGCGCTTTCACGGGGAGTGAACGCACGGCGGAGAACAAACGCGCGTTCGGCGCCGTGCTCGCTTAAGGGCTGCAGAAGTAGGCGTCTCTTTCCTCCTTTACAATCACCATATATGTAGAGCAAACGCGCCTTCTTCCGACGCGCGAGATGCCGTGGGGGAGGGGGAGGGAAGGGAGGCGACGTTTAGCTGCGGCACCAAGTGCCTATTTATATCAGACGCTCCGGCAACAGTCACCAACGCCGCACGCATTTTGAGCGAACGCGGGCAAAACGCCGACGGCGTCGACAATAGTTCTGCGTGTTGCCGGTGCTGCTGCATGTCCAAGTTTATACAGCTGATAAAGCTAATATCATTACTCCGTATAGCTCTCTACAAATTTGCTATCGCAATTGATGCTTCGCCTTTCAGGTGAAACTGCGACAATTTTTTAGAACTACGTTGCCTGCAGGCTTTCCTCTTGACCGCCACTTGCGCCGTTCTCTTGCAATCTTCAGCCGAATTGAGTTGAAAAACGTTTATTGTAAAATGAAAGGGTTGGGTAAGCAGGTGGGTGGGGCCCCTGATCCAGGGCTCCACTGACCTCAGCATCCCACTGTGCTTGGTCAAGGAGCGCCACTTGGGTCTCCTTTTCCTCGCCGGCGAGCCAGGTCTTCCAATGCTCCGTCCTGAATTTTCGCGCCGGAATGTGAGGCGTACTAATTTTAGGTGGCCTGTGCTCGCATTCCCCCGTAATGTGGGCGAGAGTTCGCTGGCCTCCGCACCACGGGCCCACGTATGCGGTGGGGTGGATGGCATGTCTTAACCGTAGGTGCGGGTATGTGTTTGTCTGCAGGCGGCGCCACTCATACGCTTCCCTTACACCAAGCTGAAGGTGTGGAGGGGGTAGCGCTGTCTTTCTCGACGCTGGTGTTCTAGGACATCCCGGGACGTGTCGGGCCCCTAGGGCGGGAGGAGGGTGTCTGGACGGGGGACAGTCGCTCGGTGAGTAATAGCCGAGCTGCACTGTCCGCTCTGTCGTTATCCGTGGCTGCTATGTGTCCCGGGCGCCATATGATTCTGTGTTCCTGGTTTAGTATTCCACCTAAGAAGGGGGCGACACACGCTGAAACCCGGCCTCTAGTGAAATAACGGCACGCTCTTTGAGAGCCCGTGAAGATATAAGATCCCTGCCTCATGGCTTTTTTAGTTTTGATTGCGAGGGCGATCGCTAGGGCTTCCGCCGTGTTTGCCTAGCCGGTCTTGGCTGAGGCGCAGGTGAATATACCTACCCGCCGTGGTTGCTCAGTGGCTATGGTGTTGGGCTGCTCAGCACGAGGTCGCGGGATCGAATCCTGGCCACGGCGGCCGCATTTCGATGGGGGCGAAATGCAAAAACACCCGTGTACTTAGATTTAGGTGCACGTTAAAGAACCCCCGGTCGTCCAAATTTCCGGAGTCCCCCACTACGGCGTGCCTCATAATCAGATCGTGGTTTTGGCACGTAAAACCCCATAATTTTTTAAAGTGATTATACCTGGCCTGCGGGCCGAGCCGTCGGCGGCCAACGAAAAGCCATGTGTGCCACAGCAGGCTGCGTCCGTGCAAAGTGTGTCTGGGTCCGTTCCGTATTGTTTTGTGAATTATCTGGCCCTGGCGTCGCGACGGGCTCGGTGGTTTAAGGGCTTCATGTTTTTCGGTATAGGCGTGGTGTGGATTTGGGTACGGATATTGGCGGTAAGGGGTACGAGTTCCTCGTCACTGTATTTCGGCCGCACTGGGATACCCTAAGCCACGTAGGACCTCCCTACTCGTGAGACTGAGTCTTCCTCGTTGCGAGATGAGGACCGCCGCCCTCAGCTCATCAAAGGTGTAGACCTCTAAGGCTAGAAGCTGATTCGTGGGTGTTCCTGTTGGTAGTCCGAGGCTAGCCTTGTAGGCGGTACTGAGGAGCGTATTGGCTTGTTCGACCTCGGCCTTACTGAGTTCTAGGTAGGTAAGACCGTACGTGATTCGGCTAATTACAAAGGCGTGGATTAGGCGGAGCGTTTCCGCCTCTCCAAAGCCTTTGCGATGGTAGGTTACTCCGAAAAAGGGATACTGTATACGCGCAGCCCTGAGTCCAGACCTAAACAAAAAGATGCACTCGCACCTACTGTTTCACTGACAGTTCTGACAGTCACTCACGAGAAAAGCCAGTGTTTCGTCATATTCATCCAGGCGAACATGATGGCCCAGACCCGACCGTACATGGGTGTGGTGATCATCGAAGCAGAACGTCACCGGCGCATAAGCGCGCGAGCTGCCCTCCCGGGTACGTTTACGGTGCTCGTGCATTGCACTGCTCAGTCAAGCGAGCAGCGAACGCATGCGTCAGCTCAGCAGACACGGGCTCAACCGGATTTGTTTACATAAACCGTACATGCAAGCACGCACGAGCGACGCCAGAAATTGCGGTTGTGACCTGATTTGACTTAAACCAAGACAGACGAAACCTGCCGAGCAAAAGAACGAGGTATTGCAGAACACAGTTCACGAAATGATGCAATGCGGTGCAAATATTGGCTGGATGTATGAACACTGAACGGAGGCACCGCATAATCTAGATTCTTGGTGGAACCTTAAAGCATCTCCTGTGTGACGGCATTGCGTAATGAAGGAGTACAGGAGGCATATGTGAACATCTTGGCAAATATCAACAGATTCCACAGCTACCTTGGTTCTCCACAAGAAAAGTAGAAAGATACCTATCAAGAAAGGGGCCAGGCAAGGAGACATAATCTCTCCAATGCTATTCACTGCATGCTTAGAAGTACTCAAGCTCTTAGACTGAGAAGGCTTAGGAGTGAGGATCAACGGTGAATATCTCAGCAACCTTCGGTTTGCATATGACATTGTCCTATTCAGCAACAATAGGGATGAATTACATCAAATGGTTGAGGACCTTAACCGAGAAAGTGTAAGAGTGGGGTTGAAGATTAATATGCAGAAGACAAAGATAATGTTGAATAGCCTGGCAAGGGAACAAGAATTCAGGATCACCAGTTAGCCTCTAGAGTCATTAAAGGACTACGTTTATCTAGGTCAATTACTCACAGGGGACCCTGATCATGACAAGGAAATTTACAGAAAAATAAAGTTGGTTTGGAGTGCATACGGCAGGCATTGCCAAATCCTGACTGGGAGCTCACCACTGTCGTTGAAACGAAAAGTGTAGAATCATTGCATTCTACCGGTGCTAACATATGGGGCAGAAACTTCGAAGTTAACAAAGAAGCTCGAGAGCAAGTTAAGGACAGCACAAATAGCAATGGAACGAAAAATGGTAGGCGTAACATTAAGAAACAGGATGAGAGCGGTGTGAATCAGAGAGCAAACGGGGATAGCTGATATTCTAATTGACATTAATAGAAAAAATATGGAGCTGGGCAGGCCATGTAATGCGTGGGGTAGATAACCGATGGACTACTATAGAGTTACAGAATGGGTGCCAAGAGAAGGGAAGCGCAGTTGAGGATGGCAGAAAACTAGGTGGGGTTATGAAATTAGGAAATTTGCAGGTAGAAATTGGAATCAGCTAGCGCAAGACAGGGGTAACTGGAGATCGCAGGGAGAGGCCTTCGTCCTGCAGTGGACATAAAAATAGGCTGATGATGATGATGATGATGATGATGATGATGATGATGATGATGATGATGATGATGATGATGATGTGATTGCCCATTATACGAAGATGAGAGGACTTCGGACAGCTTTAGGGCACATAGATGACAGGCCTTTTCCAGAAGAGAAGATCTTGGGTACGCGGTCTCCGATGTGCAAAGCCACAAAAACGCTGCCGCGCTTTTTGAGATACGCCAGCCTGTATGACCGCTTGTGATGAATTGAACGATGGGCGCCTCAGTGTGTGTGTGCGTCCGTCCATACTGTGCGCTTCTCACCTTTCAGTCTTATGTCCCCTTCCTCCCTGTGTTCCTTTTATCGCATCTCCCTCTCTCTCTATCTCTTGCTTTATCGGTCGGCTTCCCCTTTCGTATACGTTGATTTCGCTGGGTTTGGCCAGCGCCATAACTGTAGTCGCACAACAGGTGTTTATTAAATGCGGGATGCATTTCTTTGGCTACCTTATCCCAGCCTCGATACGATTACATCGTAATAAGAATTAAGAAAATCTAGTCCCTACTCGGAATCGAACCCGGGCTTGCAGAGGTGTAAGCGAGTAGCCATTCGGTGCCACGCCATCAGTTGAGAAGGGGCGCGGAATACGTGCGACAGTAGAGCGGAAGAGCACCGCCACCGTCGTGCATGCGCGGCTCGGGAATTGTAGGCTTAGAGCTTAGAAGGTTCCCATAGACGGATGCAGTGCGTATCGCTGCAAACTCGACGAAGTTAAACACAGGCACCGTCACGGTTCTCTCAACCGGCTGTAATGGAAGCTGAATAAACTGTGTGTGCTGTTCGAATGTTCTCGCATCACTTAGAGTCTTCAACAATAATCGTAAGTAGGATCTGGGGACATTTTGATGGTCGGGTTACTCCTACAAGCTTCTGTCTCGTTGTCGAAGGTATGGATGTACAACGCCCTCGCTAATGCGATAACAACTCTTGAAGTGCAGAAATTAGGCTGCCCAACCTTCGGCTCCACATCGTCGTTAGACACGTTAGCTATAAAGATAAGATAAGTATTCGCGCAGCACAATTACAGCAAGCTTTACGTTTTTCTTTTATTGCAATACCAATTACATGGACACTCCAGCCGCATTTCTTCCGTCGCCGTCAGGTTCCGTATAAAGTGCGAGGGCGATAAAATCGTCGCCGCGCGCCGTATGCTGTATGTGCGAGTGAAAGCGTGCGAGGGTGAGCAGGCGATCGCGGCTAAATCTCGCACACGCCAAGGAGGGAAAGCGGCGAAGAAGCGCGCCATCTCCCGTCGCGCGCAAGGCTCCGGTGGGAGGGGAGGGTGGGGGGGCGGTTCTACTCCGGCCGGTCACGCGCTGCCCGTCCGGGCCGCTGTATCTTGAAAGCCATCTGCGACTGGGGACAGAGACCGCCGCGCGCTGTGTTTTCGCTGCTTAGTTCGCGTTTATGCGAGAGGTGGCACGAAGGTGAATTCGCTCGCTGCTGCTGACGCCCTTCCTTACTCTAGCGTTTTGACAGCGAGTTTCCGCGGTCATCGAGTGAGATGCGTTCATGTTTGCTAGTGCGCGCGTGACGCCATGCTTGTTAATTTGTTAGTATAACTATGTTTACAAGTTAACACGACCGATAAAACTACTATCCTTACTTCGTATAGCTTCCCACTAATTTGCTATCGCAAGTGATGCTTCGCCTTTCGGGCGAAACTCGACTTTTCTTTCTTTTCCACGTCGCGGCGCTTTGGTCCAAGTGCATAAACATAGAACCGCGGCTGTTAAGATGTATACCAGACAGTACGGTATGCTTTAGCGGGCCCACACACTATAGTGTGTGCCTGCGTTTATACCTCACGCGATTATGGAGGCGTGATGTCACTACATGCGAAGCGCCGGCGTTTAGCCCTGCTCGGGAGCTAGCAGCAAGGTCTCCCTGCCTCACGCAAGGCGCGCCTCGCCTACGGAACTGCGACTCGTCCACCTCCTAACGCAGCGTGACGACGGGGCGCCCAACAGGTTGCCGCCCCATGCGCGCCGTCGCCCCATCACGGTGACGGAAGGAACGTTGCGAGGAGAACTGCCAACCTCCGTTCGATTTCCGCCGCAGCCACCGCGTGAAAAGCTGTCCTTCGCGAGGGGCGCACGCCGAAGCGTTGGCTCGCGTATAGTTTTTCTTCGTCCTCCGGCATTCCGTTTCTCGTGGAGGGGGAGGGACGCGCGCTCCTCTGCTCCCGAATTTCCCGAAGCCGGCTGGCGGCGCGGCCTTGCCCTTTCCCTTGCTCCCGAATTTTGCGGAATTACGCGATGGCGGCGGTGGCGGCAGCGGCGGCGGCAGCCTGTGGACGAGCACGCGCAGCGACCGCTTCCTCGGCGAAGCTTCGCCGTCCATTTGTTTGCGTTTACGTCGCTGGAAAGGTCAGAGTTGAGCGTGGGGATTTGCGGAGCGCGGACGTCGCCGACTACTCTCCTTTCCCTGTACAACATCACCGCAAACGCCGCCACGCCACTTTCTCTACACCGGCGCAATTTTCTACCGCTCCTGCGAGAGTGCCATGAGCAACAGTCGTTCGCTGTTTGCTAAGTTCCATTTCCTTTGTTTGTCCCTGCTTTCACACTAGTAAACGTCAGTTTGACTAGTTCCCCGCGCCTCTGCTGCATATACTGCACTTATTGCAGCTGTACCACACGCGCAAGCTCGGCAGCTGTCGTTTCTTCAACTTTGCCACCCACCGTTCTCTTTCCCGTCACGCCGCGTGTTTCCACTGACAAGAGTTGGCCAACCCGTGTCTTCGTGCTCATCGCGATGCGGTTCATCCCCTGCTGCCATCTTCTTTGTTTTCTCGTCACTTCTTTATCAATTGCATTTTGTTCCTCAGGTCCCTGTGTTCGCTCCATAGGCGTGCTCACTCATCTGGCAAATAGCCGTCGTCGTCGCTTTCGGCCGCTCACGCTTGGCATTTACCCTTGCGCTTGCACTCAGCGACGATTGTCCTCTGCTGTTTCTTTTCTCCTTTTGCTTATTCTAGCTATTTTAATGCTTCTTCTACAAAAGTAAATAAGCGCGTACGTTCCATCTTACTTTGTTCGACCTAATGCAATTTAAGAAGGCATTCGCGACGATGAACACGTTGAAACGCGAACAAGCGCTTGACAGGAAACTTACTGTCTTCCCTCCATCTGCTTCTTTCACTTCGCTTTTCCACTTCTGTTCTTTACTTTTGCTGAACTCACCGCTAACCACAATGCATTTCTTAACCGCGAACAAGCCAGCCCTTGCTCCTTGGCCTTCATTCATTCATACTACGCTATTCCTTTATCAAGAGAGCGCTCTTTTTCTTTTTTTCTTTCTGTACAGCTGCAGCTGTTATGCACTCACTCCCCGAGTCATTTTCTCCACCACCTGGGAACACCACCTCCACAGACGAAGACGACTCGAATTAGAGTGTTAAATTATTAAAGATTTATTTTATACTGTTTATCGAAATCAGAGTGATGCTGCATTGGCTCAACTGCCATTCGCAGATACGTCCATTTATTAACGCACCGAGGTCAAACAGGTGCGTGGCCCTTTCTTAGAATGTCCGAAATCGAGCTCTTCTTTTCGGCGAAGTTACTGGTTAAATTTGCTCCATCGACCTCACTTGACACTTTAGCTACGTGGCTGTGACTAAAGATATGACGCACAAATAGTGGTCTTCTCCCAACCTCCCGAAGTGTCATCTTCATAGATTTCATCCATCCCTAAAGCTACAAGTGCCATCAAAAGTTTCCCGCTCTGAGGCAACTGTATTGTGCCGCCTCTGGCTCGGGGTGGCATTTACAAAGGCCTACTCGTTCTGCATTGGAATGGGGAATACGCCCATGTGCGACTCTTGTGGAACTATAGAAACAATTGAACACATCTTATGTATATGTCCCCAGTACGACGTCGAGCGTGAAGCTCTCCGGACAGCATTGAACCAGCTAGACTCTAGACCATTTTCGGAA
Organism: Dermacentor silvarum; assembly: GCF_013339745.2. NCBI lineage: Eukaryota > Metazoa > Arthropoda > Arachnida > Ixodida > Ixodidae > Dermacentor > Dermacentor silvarum. The sequence goes on along the minus strand of NC_051155.1, from coordinate 243,189,490 downwards.
ATGAAGATCCTTGGACCATGGCCGTCCGCGTCGATGGCACAGAAAGCGACGAAAGCGTTGTTGCAGTACTTGAAGTCGACAGGTCTTGGCGACCGTGTGTAGACTTGGCGCGAACCTTCAAATGTGCGAGAAACTGTGCTCTTTCTATCTCCACTGTCTCTTTTCATCCCTATACCCCTTCCCCCAGAGCAGGGTAGCAAACCGGACGTGCGTCTGGTTAACCTCCCTGCCTTTCCTTTCTTCTATTTCTCTCTCTCTCTCTCTCTCTCTCTCTTGGCTGCGAGCTCCATCGCTTCACTTCCACTGCGTGAGACGTACACAGAGGGAAAATATAAGAATTACCGTGGAGAAAGCACTCGCAGCTCTGATACGTTATTTTTATTCCATGCGTTCTTCTGGAAACTCGTGAAACTCTCCAACTTCATTATTCACAGCGCCGCTGCATGAACTCTTGCGTCCACTCCGCGTCGGCTCTGAATCTGTTGCCGAAGCAGCTCGGCGATTCGTACCCGTCAATTAACAATTCAGCGCTCGCACAGGTAGCGACTCCCGCATGCGCAGCATCGTCCTTCTAGCTTCCTCGTCTGCTTCCCCTCAGTGTTCCGTACCTGCGCTCCCGTGTTTCTCTCTTCCATCCACCACCTTCGCCTTCGGCGCAGCGCCATCGTCAGCGGGCAGAGCAAATCTCAGGGTTCACCGAGAACGACCAGGAGTCGTTGACATTTAGAAGTACCTGCGCGCGCAGCAGCATCCACGCAACTCGAATCGCGGTTGAGAACGTTGCGCGCGCGCATGTGCTTCCGATTCGCGATGACGCGAGCGCGCTTCCTTCTCTCTCCGCTTCTTCTGCTGGCACGCATGTCGAGCAGGAAAGCGCTCGGGAGGCTGCACGTGCCGTCATTCGACATGAGCCCTGGATATCACACAAATGAAGAGATTCTCGACTGTTTTCTGGCGTGGACGGAGTTTGTGAAGGGAGCGCCGAAAAAAAGAATGTGCTGATACTGTATGCAGCATTATATGTGCATTACGTGAGCAGATGTCGCACAACGAAGCCCCTTCGCTTGTCTTTGGAGATGCCCGGCAATTATCTGTTGCTTCGAGTAGATGTTTATCCGCTAGGTGTCATTCTACCTTCTCTCTCTCTCTCTTCACTATTCTCGCCCGCCTCACGAAGCATGCGAGAGGGATCCGTTTTCTATAACCTTCCTCCTATATGAAACTACCAGTATTAATCGCTTCGCTATTCTGTCGTTTTTATCCTCCATCCCTTTTTTGTTCTTCTTTCTCCCTTCGGCTTGAGCTTATGCGCTCAGGCCGGCCTATCTGCCTTTTTTAATTATTAAGTTGCGCTGCTAAACATAAGGTCGTGGATTCGATTCCCGGCCATGGCGATCGCATTTCGATGGGTGCGGAAAGCAGACACGCTCGGGCGTGCCGTGCTTTGGGTGCTCGTTAAATAATCCGAGGTGGCCAAAATTAATTCGCAGCCCTCCACTACACCGTCCCTCAAAACTCGCTGTGTATTTTGAGGCTGTTAAACTCTATAATTTATCGATTTGAAGTAATCTCCCTGTCCTCCTGTGAGACTTAAGCGTGGCCGGGCACTGAAAGTAAATTTCGTTCGCGCATTTCTTTAGCGCTTTTCCAGAGTTGCGCGAGCTACATTGCCGTCACTGCTTCGCACTCTGCGTGAAACTCCTTTTATTTCTGTTCTTACAAGCGCAATTTACTGTCATGTAAATTACATCAACAGAGCTTCCTCTCAAGTACATTGACAGCGTCGCTTTTGACTGCCGCGACAGAGCGAACCGTATATGGACGGGCGTGAAACTTAAAACGCCCATGCACTGCGAATTTGCAACAGCGAGGCTCACTCGACAATACAAATGAAAATTCTGCTTCGCGTATACTCAGCATCACCTTCTACAATCTTCGTCGCCAAAATGTGCCATCCGCTTTTCGTTCTCGCGCCATCTGTTTCCCGCAAGACTGGGAAATTTAAAAAAAAAATGGAGGACGCTTAAGCTTCGCCTTTAAGAGTGGAACGCCATAGCATTCAAAAATCCCTGACTGTTTGTCAGGCTTCCCGGCAACTGCAGCTTTCTTTTTTCTGCACCTTCGCCTCGGCACGTCGCTGCTGAGGAGGCGAGCGCCATCTGGATGGAGTTTTTACAAGAAACACCGACCGGGGCGCGCCGCTTTATGAATGGTAGAAATGCTGGAAAAGGGGTTCGTGTTGGAGTTTCCGCGTAACATAATTATGTTTTCTCGTATATTCAAATTAAAGTCCGACGCTATCATACCTGTAGTTTGTAGCTAAGTCGTACTTTACGATTTTCTGACGCTTGTTACTTTGAGAAATTCAATTATTTCACCAGCGCATCTGCGCCACGCGGAGGGCCTGCGTGGTCGGGGTGGTTCGGGATGATTTTCTTGGTCGCGGACGCCGACGCCGAGACCGATGCCGACGCCGGATTTTCTGCGACACGGGGCCCTTAACGCTATCGCGTTAAAAAGGCTGGCACTATACAGTTTGGCCTTTTAAAGCGCAGCTTGCGTTGCCTACCCTCCCCGTGTTTGGTGCGGCAGCTGCTGGGTCTGTTGATATTTCGGCTGTTATATATATAAGGAATATGGGATAATACAGGAATATGACAGAAGACAAAGCTAATATTAAATAGCCTAGCAAGGGAACAAGAATTCATGATCGCCAGTCAGCCCCTAGAGTATGCTCAGGAGTACGTTTATCTGAGTCAATCACTCACGGAGGACCCTGATCTGAGAACGAAATATACAGAAGAATAAAAATATGGTGCAGTGCATACAGCAGGCAATAAGGCTATAGGTTAGGGTAGGTTAGGATAACCAAATCATGACTGGAAACTTACTACTGTCGTTGTAAAGAAAAGTGTACAATTATTGCATTCTACCGGTGCTAACATACGGGGCAGAAACTTGAAGGTTAACAAAGAAGCTCGAGAACATGTTAATGACCGCGCAAAAAGCAATGGAACGAGGAATGTTAGGCGTAATAGGCGTAATAACACTAACATACAGGAAGATAGTGGTGTGGGTCAGAGAGAAACGGGGATAGCCGATATTCTAGTTGACATTAAGGGGAAAAAAATGGAGCTGGGCAGTCCATGTGGTGGGGTGATGAAATTAGGAAATGCGCAGGCGCAAGTTGGAATCAGCTAGCGCAAGACAAGGGTAATTGAAGATCACGGGGAGAGGCCTTTGTCCTGCAGTGGACATAAAAATATAATGATGATGTTAAATGTGTGCAGAATGCAAGTACCAGAAGACGCGCTTATACGTATATAAACCCTGTACATAGTCCGACGATGCACGTGCCAGTATAGCGCAGATCTGTTCTGCTTAAATTCCTACATATAACCTTGACTTATAACGTCGGCTCATAAGCACGCCGACCTCTTAGTGGAATAGAGCATTATATTTACCTCATTTACTTGATTATCTTTCATTCTCTGGGTGTGTGCTCATTTTTGACCAATCAGTCAACGTGCACGTGTAAACTACGGCCTCCAAATTCCAATTCGCCACGCAAATGCCAAGTAACAGGCAGTGGGAGGTTTGGCTTGCTAACGAAGATCTAGAGAGCCAGAGAGCTCGTCTCGATCAAGCCCAGCCAGCCGCAGAGACCAGTGGATAGCCCTGCACTGAGGGACCCACCCACCGCCCAAACCCGTAAGAGAAATAAAGTTCATACTACTATACTACTTGAGCACACATGGGTATGTGCCGCTGCAACACAAAAGGCAGATAATTCTTAAATGTAGCTAGCTATATGTCGTACTTCTCGGTACATACACCTGACATCGCGATTCTTCCCGCGACAAGCATCATGCATCGCCTCTGTCCACGTGACATCGCCGCTGCGCAGACGTCACACACTGTGCATACGCCTGATTTAGTGTTTGCATTCCGCCATGTGCATAAACTGCGCGTGGTGTGGTGTATAAACATAAAAATTACATTGGATGGAAGTTGTGACTTTTGTGGTGGATAAACGTAAACATTGCATGAGATTACACGTTGTGTAGGATTGAAAGTATAAACGCACTTTTACGCATCGCCGTTAGCTTTATAGCATTTAATAAACCACTTCAGTAAAGCTTCGGTTCACATAGATTACAACATGTGCGTTGGATCTACATATACTTTTAGTGGTGCGAAAAACGTACACTCGCCAAGGATAAAATATACCAATTCGGTCTCTTGTCATCCAATAAAAATTGTTCGTGAGCGTTGCTTGCTTGAGCCGCGCACCATCAGAATTGCAGGACGCTTAAGCTTCGCATTTAAGAGTAGAACGCGATAGCATTCAAAGATCCCTTGCTCCTTATCAGGCTTTTTTTCTCGTATATTCAAATTACAATCCGACGCTATCATGTCTGTAGGTTACCCGCCGTGGTTACCTAGTGGCTATGGTGTTGGGCTGTTGAGCACGAGGTCGCGGGATCGAATCCCGGCCACGGCGGCCGCATTTCGATGGGGGCGAAATACGAAAACACCCGTGTACTTAGATTTAGGTGCACGTTAAAGAACCCCAGGTGGTCCAAACTTCCGGAGTCCCCCCACTACGGCGTCCCTCATAATCAGATCATGGTTTTGGCACGTAAAACCCCATAATTTTTAATGTCTGTAGGTTGTAGTTAAGTCCTGCTTTACGATTTCTCTGACAGATCTTACTTTGAAAAATTCAAGTTTTGTTCACTAACCCCTTGCTCCACGTAGAGGGCCTATGTGGTGAAGATGGTTCGGGATGAATTTCTCCGCCACGGACGCCGATGCTTACGCCGAAGCCGACGCCGGATTTTCTGCAACACGGGGCCTTAACGCTCTCGCGTTAAAAGGAAAATAATAACACGACGTTTCGGGCCCCGTACGGGTCCCTTGATCACAATGAAGATGCAAGCATGGGCAAGCGATTATTTATGGGTGAGGTATGGGTGCCACCTCAGCCATAAATAGTCGCTTGCCCATGCTTGCATCTTCATTGTGATCAAGAGATTCCTGTAAGCTGTGCTCGGCATGAATCCGCTTTAAAATGGTAGGCTGCGTGCCTTTACGTGCGAGACCAAGACGAATGCTTCCATGGAGTTGCACTTACGGCGATTTGCATATACAGCAATGAGTTGAAGAATATGGCGGGATAGCCCTTGGTAGCCTATATTGGAGCTCACACGTGACGGCGGATCAGCCGGCTTTACGTCTCCAAGTATGGAGTCAGCCTAGAGAACGTTGTGTTAAAAAATATGCACGCTACGTCATTTTATAAGTCACTTGTGTACTGCAGCTAGTACTACCGAAGCAGCGACTTCTTTGTTGCAGTCAAAGCTCCACTTCAACGAGGTCGAATCGCCTGGTGAATGCCATTCAAAATGACGCAAAGCTCTTCAGTTCTCGATTGTCCAGTTCATCAGTAGTGATTCCTAAGTCTCCCGCGCCATTTCCTGCGGTTGCATTTCGGCACGGAAGAAAAAAAAATAAAGTTGCAGATAAGCAGCAAATTTCAGTGAAGAATAACAACAGTATGGCAAGGCCAACGAAACAGGACACCTTCTGCGGCACCCCTTCGTTGCACTTCCCAGAACGTTTAAGGTGAAAGCCCGCACACTTGCTTTATTAAATCAGCACACGAACGGATGAGTGCGCCTTTTTACCTGTCGCTGGCTCCCTTGACCCCTGACATTTGCGCACGGCGCACTCGCGCTGGCGCCATGTTGCTTTCGCGCGACCATTTCTCTTTCTTTTATTCTATTTTTCTTACGCAGAGTAAAGACCGCCAGAAACCGCGCTGTCGCACTGCGACAAGCACACAGAGAAAGAACACGGATAGGAAGGATATATTCTGCTGTGTCCCGTTACCCTCCGCGTAATTAAGACGCCACGACGCTTCCGTATACCGCCGGCTGCCACTGCGCAATGCTCGATCATTCCCAGCAGCGCCGGCTACCGGGCGCTCGGCTGGAATCTGTCACCCTGTGCAGCACGGTGCATCCTCAGTGCAATAACATTTAAATAAGTCACTCTCTCTTTGCTTGTGAGACACATTTCGACATTCGTTAATTAGGCACAACGACACGGGCATAGAAGGCACATGAGACAACACACATGTGTGTCTCATGTGCCTTGTATGTATCTGTCGCTGTGCATGCGTTTCAACAAATTAGAAGCAGCTGTTCTACCACCAATCCCATATAACCACCCTCTTCGACATCGGGTTCGATTTTGTTCTGGGCCTCGATTATAAATTCGCTGTCGACGCCAATAGGTGGCGTCCGAAACACATGCGACATTTCGTCACCACTGCTTCCAGCGTCCGCTGCCTCGTATCCGTGCTCTGATAAACAAATGTCAAAGCGTGTTTCGGAATCGTCTCTTCGCTATGCACGTCTTTAACGTTCTAAATTTCATTTCAGTAGAAGGAACTGGCCATTTTCTGCACATTTAAGCTCGTGCGCAGAGCCTTCGTTCCGCTTGTCTGAGGACAGGCAGTTACACTGGTTACATCGCACTGTGCCGAAAGCACTGTCTTCGAAATTATGGCGCGACGAGCCATTGCAACAGCGGAACGGCGCAATTTGCCCACACTCACAAACGTCCCTCAAAAGTTCCCTATCGAGAATACCTCGCCGCATTCGCCCCACAACCGAATGGAGCTGCCTCACTCCCTGTCATGCCCTTTCAGTAACCTCACTGGAAACCCTACAGTGTCCAATAGAAGAACTGTCAGCTGGGCGAATTGATACCAATTCATATTTTAAGTTGCGTCATGGCAAATAAGCAACAGCGCACTGGAAACTAAGACGAAGGACGCTGTAGACACAACACAAGCGCCGACTTTCAACTGAAAAAAAAAAAATTGAATGAACGAGTTATATACCCTTGAAGCATGCGCCCGCAAGGCAGTGACCAATTCATGATAAGCATTCGCTGTTAGATTAGGTGATGCTAAAAAAATATGATCAACTATCAGAAATGCTTGTCATGAATTGATCATTTGCCTACGAATCAATACCAACTCGTCCAGTTGTCCATCCTCTTCACTGTAAGTTGCGCTTGTGTCGGCCATTCCTTACTTATCGTCCGTATGTTTTGTGCGCATCCCATAGTATGAAGTTTCCTATATCATTGCCGTTCTCGAGTCATAAGGCACCGGACTAGGCTTCAAGTAAAGATGTTTATTATCTTACTCTCTACGGAAGCCACAGAAAACATAATGCTCGCCCAGAGCTTAATCGTATGCTATGAAGTTGGACAATGCTTAACAAAATTAAAATGCTTGCATGTCACTTAGTGACCTGTTTTACTGCCGCGAGCAAGCCATGATGTCAACGCAGAGCCGTTCGTGTACTTTTTCCTCCTTTCGATACTATGTCCCGTTGATTTTCACTACCCTGAGAAAGCCGTTGCTAGAGGGTGTCATGTAGACACCATCTATTGACCTAACACTCTTTAAAAAAAGTTTCCACCCTTTGGGGCTTATCTTGTCACACAACAACAATCGTCATCTGTCTTGCGCGCATTTCCTTTCTCCTAACGCTGCGCGCCCGGTACTTGCAAGTCACGAACGATGCGACATGCGCGTCATCAGCGTGACAAAGCATTCCAGGCAGGAAAGTATACCGAGCGCAGAGCTTTTAAGAAAGGAAACGCAAGCAAGGCAGATGATTATTGTTGTGGGACAAAATAAGCGTCAAAGGGTGCAAACTATTTTAAGGGTGAAAGTTGAAAATGACGATGATCGGCCTCGATCTGGTCCCAAGTCAGCAGTGTAGAATTCCTTTGACAGCGTCGCATTGTTTAAAGCGTTCTTCGTGTCCTCTTGCTTAGCTGATATCTAGATACTGACTATGCATATTCTAGAGAATGCACATTCTAGGAGGCATTGGATCTCTGCAATAATGCATATATCCAATGTATCGTTTTTACGCTATTAACCAGCCGTATAGTGAAGATAAGAAATTGTCTAACTTATGTATCAAGAATCATGTTTCTCTGCGTTGAAGAGTAGATGTTATCTCTTTACGATCACCTTGTAAGATTTGGGATTAATGCTTTTGTAAGACGGTTTCTTGTCAGACGTGGTATTGATGCAGTACCGAAATACATGCACGCAGGTGCATCTGCAACTTGTACAATGGTGAACACATTACCGATCCATGAAGCACCCCGGTACTTGTGCACGGACCGTTTATGTGTACATACGGGCTGCGACGAGTCATCTGCGAAATGACACCATTTGTGATCTGCTGTGGCGTTCCTATTTATTTTAGTTGCTCGCTTAGGATATGGCACTATTTTGATTGCTTTCGAATAATTCAAATACTTACGTCAGCCTTTCGTAATTTATTATCTTTTATTTATTATCTTAATTCATTTACGAACGCTATTTTTTTCTCAACGTGCGAGGTTTTCGCATCACTCAATTCCTAATAGCTTGCACGATAACATGTTTTATAAATAAAGATGCTTATAACAAGCATGAAGACAATAACTGTAGGGGAGATCCTGTGCAGATGAACTTCCAGTACAAGGCAACCGATCGACCTTGACATTGTACAAACACACAGATGGTCCTGTGCGTAATCTCAAAACCACACGTAGAAATACTTGTAATCTTTCGGGCTTATTGTTTACGTCAGGTTAGTGAAAGTCCCGTTCATAATTATTGATATATAATTCAGAGCGGTGCGTACCACATTAGTTTTGTCTGTTAGACGTGTCTAAATATATAGACGCAGTTTACAGAACTGTGATTTCGTTTATTCTTGCTGATTTAATTTGATGCTTCATTCTTTTTAATTCTTTCTATTTATGGAAATTACTGCAAGAACATTAATGGCCTAAATCAGAAGTCTGCTCGAAATGTCGGCATATTAAAATTTTTGTGTAGAATACAACACTCATCAAAACAGGATCGTAGATGTCGAGCAATACGATCCGTCCCCATGTATTTTGGATGAAAGACCCAGAGTTCATCCAGGCAAGGTCCAAGGATGAAAGATCCATTGCATTTCTAAAAAAAATAAAAATAAAAAAAAGACATTGGAAGACAGCGCTAAATCAGCTCGGACTGATAATGTATCTTTAAAAGCTACTTTCAATAGGCAGATCAAAACTCTATAATACATATTCATTCAATAATGGTTCAGTAGAGAAACAGAAGACAAATTTATTTGCATGCAAGCCAAGTAAAATGAATAAAAGAAGGATTATTAAAGAACTAGAGGTAGTTTTCGTAGGAGGCAGCATTTTTATATATTTTTATCTATACTCTAAATGTATGTATGACACGCCATGGGTAGACCAGCTGCGAGTCCAGTGTTATTTATGTGCAACCATTAACAGCAACGGCTGGAAGACGATAATTATGCAGTCGCGGAGTATTCGATACTGGAGTAGGTTTCTCCAGCGTCATGATTAAATACTAACGATTGCTTAAGGACGTCAACATGTCATAATGGTACAACGTCATGGAATTAGCGTAGCTGCGCAGTATTTAGTTCTGTTGCGCTATTTACTTGTCCCCGACGCCTCGAGGTGAGCGTCGATCCAGCGCTGTGTCGCCATAACACAGATTCGATTGTTCCGAGTGCTACGCGCAAATGCGCCTGCACAGGCTATGAATCGGCAAAAATAATCGAATTATCTCTGAAATAGAACAAACGAAAAGCGTTCTCATGTTTCTGACACGGCGTTGGTCTATAGGAGAACGTATAAAGTTGGTCTTAAACGCTTGAAGCATCACGAAGGACCGTACACATCTTGCACCAACCCAACGCCAGCGATAGAAAATGCAGTTCCCGAAGTTACCCACGTACGGCGCCTAGATTCACACGTTCAGCAGGTATACGCGCGACACTCCAAAACGTTCGCAGGCGCTTGGCGATAAAGTCCGTAAGCAACCTTTTCCCGCGGTAGGTAACGTAAAAATCTCGCGTGTTATATGTTACTTTATAGGCAATAAGAATATAAAGGTTTTACGGTATAAGAATGCGATGCTGAGCAGCTTTGAGCTTGTTGTTCAGTAAAGAACATGTCTGTGCTTGCCTGACGTGGAGTCCTTCTCGCGAAATCGCAATTATAGATCAAGAGGGCAAGAGCTAGCTTAAATCTCTCTACTAAACTAGTTCATTAAGTGAAGATGACAGAATTTCGAATTTCCACGTCAGCGATGTCATATGCGCACAGTCCAAATGTTCGATGCATTGCATGCATGCTGCAACATATCCAAGTGGGTGCCGCGTTCTCCACGCAATGGCGTGGACAAGTGTGTCATAACTATATATTATTTTAACGTCAAGGTCCCGTTGAAACGCACCCAAGTAATTCTGAAACCTCATAAGGAGGGGTTATTTTGTTCTCTCTTTTTTTTTTCTTGTTTTTTTTTTTTTCAATAAGTAGAAAAATCATTTTGAGCTACGGCCGCAAGCATGCATGAAGCCTCGTAGCATTTTGCGAGTGAGGTTCCGAGCCAGAAACAAGAACGTTGAGACCAACCGACACTACATGATGTTGCAAGGTTAGTTCGGCAACCATTATTTGTGTGTGCGTGCGCGCGCGCGTGTCTGTGTGTGTGTCAATATTGCGGACAGCGAAGGGGGAAAGTCGCCGGAAATGCCGTGTCTTTCTTGTAAGACTGTCACCTGCGCCGCGTCTGCACGGCAGTCTCCATGAGCACCAGTGAAGATTCCGAGGACCCTGGTTGTTCGCGGACGACGGTTTGTGAAACAAAATCCCGGAATTCGTGCATATCTACGTCGACATTCATACCTGTATCCGTGGCCACTGCCAAATTCTAAGGCTATCTAACAGGGGTATTAATTGTCCGTTCACTTGCTTTCTGTCCGATTTATAATCAACTTTTTTTTTTTTATGGGAAACGAACAGTACGCATAGCGCAGGCAACAGCCTATCTTGCATAAGTATTTTATCTTGTATCGTGCATCTTCAATGCCTTATCTTGCAAACGTCTAATGAAAGCTAATAAGGTTTCATTTGATTTGATTTAAGCTCGTTGAGTGCAACGCGGACGAAAACCGCTGTGCGCGCAAAAGTAGCATACCGGCTTGCATTCGGGGTCAGCGAAAAAGACTCACCGCCTGCCGACGCCTTCCATGTAGGCCTTGAGTGAGGTCGCATCGCCGTCAGCCGCCTCTTCCGCCGCTCCAGCCAGCGTCAGTGACGGCACCGGGAGACCCGGTGCACGCCGGGTCCCCGCCTCTGGGCCGCTCGCCTCCGCGGCCGTGCTCTCCGAGAGCGCGGCGCGGTCATGGCGCACTCTCGCTGGTGCTGCACCGGCGTCCGCCTCCCGGGGGGCAGACACGACGTCTCCTTCGCGACTCAAGAACCGCGCACCGCAACGATCCCGACCCGCTGCTCCTCACCGCCGCCCTCCCCGCGCCACAGGTCCAACGAGCGGGAGCGCTTCGCTAACTCCGCCGGCGGTGCCGTACCGTAGTCTCGAACGGCCGCTGGCGCCGAGCCGTGGCTCGAACTCCGAGGTACGTACGTTGCCCGTCGCTCTTGGGTGCACTGTCCGCGGCCCGCGCGGCACGTCAGTCTTTAGAGATCCATCGCGGGCGAATGCATTCGGAGATGGCGGGTGTTAATCCAGCGCCTCTGACCGGCCTGACGCAGGTGACGACTGACGTGACGGTTTCGTTTCACGCTTGCGCTCACAGCTGGCGTCACGCACCAACGCAACCAGCCGATGGCGTTTTGCCGCCGACTGTGCGAAGGCTGCGTCGTCTGCGTCGCTTTGCGCCGCGCCTGGGCGCGGAAGAGGTGGGCGGGGACGCGTGCTTGGGAGACGGGTGGAAATGGCCGGGAAAGTGGCGCCATCTACCGCTGAGAGAAAACGAGCGCGCGGTTTCTGGCTGTGTGTGTGTGTGTGTGTGTGTGTGTGTGTGTGTGTGTGTGTGTGTGTGTGTGTGTGTGTGTGTGTGTGTGTGTGTGTGTGTGTGTGTGTGTGTGTGTGTGTGTGTGTGTGTGTGTGTGTGTGTGTGTGTGTGTGTGTGTGTGTGTGTGTGTGTGTGTGTGTGTGCGCGCGCGTGTATTAGAGAGGAGATTAAGGGAAGCCGTTATTCCGGGCAACCGCTGGCGACAGCGCAAACATACGTGATTATTTTTCCACAACACTTTTTCCGCAACACTCTTTCCATATCACAGCCCCCTGTAAGTCTGGCTGCTTCATTAAAACACCATTTTCATACGGCATTGCATTCCACTGTGCTGCAAATGCGTCCCTTCAACGTGTATTTTTCTTTCGTCTTATCGCGTAGGACTCCTGATGCATCTGTCCAATTATTGTATCCTGTTCTGGTCAAATTGCTTTTATTGATTCATTCTGAACATCGTAGGATCGGGAGCCATTTTAGGGCATAGAAACTAAGAAGCTGACTTTTTGGGCTGTGACAGCATGAGCAAGTTCTCCATGCTTTAATTCTCTTCGGTTATACCCTAACAACACAGTCGCAAACGTGACGCTGGCCATCGAGTCTTTACAAGATAGTATCGTAAATCGTACCTACATAAATGTGGGTTAGGAAGTGGGGTATCTGTAGTATCATTTAAGGTAGAAGATTATTGTAGTAAACACTTCATTTTGCCCCTACCCCAGATGGTGTAACGGCTAGGAAAACACTGATATATATATATATATATATATATATATATATATATATATATATATATATTGATAGGACGCGTTCAAGGATAGATGCGCTTGGCGTTTTTATGAATGCCAGAAACAGGCAACGGCCAAGCGGAGCGAGTGCGAGCACCAACAACAAGAAGCGTCTTCTTCGTCTTCTGCTGGCGGCCGTATTTGTCACTACAATCACTCCCCGGCGAAAAAGGAGCCATCCTGGCGACCTATGGAACAGGCAGCACTGGTGGGTCATAGTGCGGCTTCAGTCGGTCGACATGAACAGTTACGCGTCCGCGACGCCGTTGGTCCGTAGATGGCTGAACGGGTTCAATGACGTAGTTTACCGGGGACGTCTGTCGTAGAACCCGGTAAGGGCCGTCATACTTTGAGCTGAACTTTGTGGAAAGGCCGGGAGTAGACGAGGGAACGCGGAGCCATACCAGCGTTCCAGGTGAATATGATGGAATGGACAAGCCGGCGTCTCGACTATGTTTCTGGCTGGCCTGGTTTTGCGCGGTAAGAGAGCGTGCGATCTGACGACATTCTTCGGCATAGGTGGCAGCTTCGGATAGAGTCGTATATTACTGAAGCGTCGGGGCGATACAAAAGAATCGTGTCCATAAACGAGGAAGGTACGCGACCATGAAGAAGAAAGAAAGAAGAGAATCCCGTGGAGTGGCGCTATTGTAGGCATACGTAACAAAGGGAAGGATGCGGTCCCAGTTAGTGTGGTCAGCGGAAACGTACATAGCAAGCATGTCGCCGAGAGTGCGATTGAAGCGTTCAGTCATACCATTGGTTTGCGGATGATAGGCTCTCGTAGTTCTATGGACAACGTTGCATTCGCGGAGCAGGGCTTCTACAGCCTCGGAGAGGAATGAACGACCACGGTCACTCAGTAGCTCGCGAGGCGCACCATGTCAAAGAACAAGGTTGCGAAGGGTGAAGGAGCCGACTTCACGTGCTGTGGCCGCCGGAAGCGCTGAAGTTTCGGCGTAGCGCGTGAGGTGGTCCACGGCGACGATAACCCAGCGGTTGCCATCTGGGGTGTACGGTAGAAGGGCCGTACAAGTCAATGCCGATACGGTCGAAAGGCCGGGAGGGACAAGGCAATGGTTGAAGCGCCCCTGTTATCGGGTTAGGTGGGCTCTTGCGGCGTTGACACTTGGAGCACGAGTGGACGTACTGCCGAACGAAGCGGTACATTCCGCGCCAGTAGTATCGAAGCCGTAGGCGTGCATACGTCTTTAGGACACCGGCATGGGCGCATTGCGGATCCGCATGAAAAGATGCACATATGTCGGAACGTAGATGGCGAGGAATCACTAGCAACCATTTGCGGCCATCGGAGAGGTAGTTGCATGCGGCGGTACAGGTGCCCTTCGTGGATGGCAAAGTGGCGAGCAGTACGCCGAAGCGAGCGGTCGGTGGTGCGGGGTGACGGCTGAGATAAATACTCTAGAAGAGAGGCTATCCAAGGATCCCGGCGTTGCTCAGATGGCATGTTGGCGAATGTAAGAGATGAAGAATCATAGCTCGAGACAGACGCAGCACCATACTCATCAGGCAGTGGTGAGCGCGAAAGAGCGTCGGCATCCGAATGCTTACGGCCTGACCGGTAGACAACACGGATGTCATAGTCCTGTAGACGAAGCGCCCAGCGAGCTAGGCGACTAGATGGGTCTTTTAATGACGACAGCCAGCACAGGGCGTGGTGATCAGTCACGACATCAAATAGACGGCCATATACGTAAGGTCGATATTTGGTGATTGCCCAAACGATAGCAAGACATTCTTTTTTCCGTGACCGAATAGTTCATTTCCGCTTTGGTGAGAGTGCGGCTGGCGTAAGAGACGACGTACTCTTCGAAGCCAGACTTACGCTGGGCTAGAATAGCGCCGAGGCCGACTCCACTAGCGTCCGTGTGGATTTCTGCTGGAGCGTCTGGGTCAAAGTGGCGTAGAATAGGTGGGGATATCAAAAGATGGCGTAAGGTGGCAAACGCGTCTTCGCAAGCTGTAGACCATGCCGAGATGCCTTGGCTGTTGGCAAGCAGCTGCGTTAAGGGGGCGATTATGGACGCAAAATTGCGCACGAATCGGCGAAAGTACGAACACAGGCCTATAAAGCTACGGAGCTCCTTCAGCGTAGACGGCCTGGGGAACTCGGCGACGGCGCGAAGCTTTGCAGGGTCGGGAAGGACACCGTCCTTGCTGACAACATAGCCTAAGATGGTAAGCCGGCGGGCGGCAAAGTGGAACTTCTTCAGGTTAAGCTGCAGTCCAGCGTCTGAAAGGCAAGTCAGGATGCTTGCGAGACGGTTCAGATGGGAGTCAAAGTTCTTCGAAAAGACTACGACGTCGTCCAGGTAGCACAGACAGAAGTAAAGTAGCCTTGATTTACTTCGCCCGCACTAGTACGGAGGTAACGACGACGACAGAAACGTGCGACATGGCCAGGTAGACAACAGAAGTACCAAATAGGCCTGTTGTCCTAGGTGCGCCAAGGATTAGTGGACGGCGGTGCGGGACGGCGAAAAGGAGGCGGGTTCGGGTGGACAGGCGCACGCGCAGCGTAGAAGGTATTTGCTGGTCGAACAGGATCCGTGCTGAGTGTCATCGCTGGTGACTGGCGGCGTGCGACCTCAGCATAGGTCAGAGGAGCGGAAACAGGCGGATGCTGGTAGGTGGTTAGTAAATCCTCAGAAATTTGCTCCTCTATGGCCTGTCGTAGGAAACAAGGGACAATTGTCGCGCCACTTCTTCTCGGAAAAACTGCTGTATCTGCCGCATGAGCATTGTGGTGTCAGTAGAAACGAAGCCTACACTTAACGCTGACATGTTGGCTGTGTCAGAGCTCGGGAGGCGTGTAGAAATGCGCTGTTTCCGCAACTCGTCGTAGCTCTGACAGTACTGGACCACGTCCGTGACAGTTTGGGGATTTTTGGAAATGAGCATGTGGAAGGCGTCGTCCTCGATCCCGTTCATGATGTGTCTGATTTTATCGGCTTCGGACATAGCAGGGTTGATGCGACGGCAGAGGTCCACAATATCCTCGATGTAGGACGTGAAGTTCTCGCCGGATTGCTGGGCGCGACCGCGTAAGCGCTGTTCTAGCGCGGAGCTTGCGAACAGCGGGTCGGCCGAAGACTTCCGCGAAGCTCGTTTTAAAGGAGGACCAGTTAGCAATATCAGCTTCGTGGTTGTGGAACCACAGCTGTGCTACGCCCGCCAGGTAGAAGTTGACGTTGCTGAGCTTGTCGCCGTCATCCCAGAAGTGGCCCAACGAGTCTTCGTAAGGGCCACTTCTGTCTTACGTCGGCAGAGTCCAGTTGAGATGAGAAGGCGCAGCGAAAAGACCAGGTGGTGTAGCCGATTGCTTTCAAAACTTGGGGCGTTCTACACTGGGAACATGACGTCTCGTGCAAGCACTCGAAGGTTTCGATACAGCAAGCGCGTCTTGAGCGAGAGTTATAACACAATAACAACGATAATTGTGCCAAAGTTATCACCGACAAAAAGTAAAACAACGGACGTGTAGTAGTGTCAGGTTGCAGCTTATATAGCTATAGCTTTACCGACTGTCGTTCTATACTGCCCAAGATACGCTCTCAGCGGTGAACAGCGTTCATTATCTCCTCGAAAACAAGTTTCGTCATCAGTTCTCGAAGCATCGGCCTCGGCGCAGAAAATATCTGTAGCGCCAACTTCTCGGAAGGAGCAGCGCTCGTCGGTACGAACAGTAGATAGAAGCTGAGCATATCCTGCGACAGACACCAGATAGAAGCCATTAAATAAAGCCGTTGGAAAGCGCGGTCTATTCACTTGAGCGTCTCGCAATCTTTGCAGTTTCGGTGCCAGTACGATACTTTCGTTCACAAATCTTAAAGCATCGCGAAATGGAGACTTTGAAAAATGAGTTGACATTCTTTAAAATGAGACCACTATGGACAACGTGTCTCTTTCCTAGGAAGTGAAATAACTAAAAAAGGAAATATAATTGAGGGGTACTCCTTCGGGAGTAGAAAGGATAGAAAAAAAAAAGAGTAAAATGAATGGCCCCTTTTCGCTGTCTGTAATAAGTCGAGAGTTCATATGCGACTCGCCATAATGTTATACTTGTACTATTTACATTGCAGAAATGCTACCAGACTCCTCGCTTTTTGGATCTAATGAGATGTAACAGGGCTAGCCGAGGGGAACCCACGTTTTCTCTAATAAATGTAATAATGCAAGTGCTTAACGGCGCGTTTTTGTCATTTACAATGTGTTTACACCATGTTAGGATATGTAGAAACTGCCCGTCCACTGACATTTCTTCTGACAAGTGCACACTAAAATTAATGCATTTTCACTGCACCGCAAAACATTCCAGTGCTTTCAACGCCAGAGTCCAGTCGTCGGCGAAGCATGCACGAAATGGCGCGTCTAATTGACTTCTCGCACATGCTTCGGGCAGTATAACTCGCTCCAGCTATAGATTCAGCTTCAGTGCAGCTTCCGTGCTGCTATAGTAAGATCACTTTATTCCATGTAGAAAAGTCATCAAATCTAACCCAACCAGGGGGCATGGGTTCTTTTTAATGTGGAGCATTCTTTGCCTCATTCCAGGAACTTTGCGGTAGGTTGGTTTCCTGTCTCGCCTAATTCTCCGTAACAAAAAGAAATGCATGACTGACTGTGGAATCCAACCTCTGCATTCGAGCACAGCAGCCCAATGATCTAACCAACTAGGTCAGAATCGCACGCATACCCGTCACGTGCCAGTTTCTCGTCTGGTTTCCTCGTGACAGCTCGCGCTGTGAGACACTGTGTTAGGCTGCACGGACATCGGTTTCGGCCCACATTCCCCGGCATTTTCCTCCTATAGCATCTAACGATATGTAGAAACTATGCGATGTTGTACCGCCTTCATGATCGACAAAGGTTGATTACGTTTTTAACATTTCTTCGCCGGAGGGCAAATGCCATCTTCATGTTAACAAATACCACAGGACATATACATAGGTGGTCTATGTATATACACAGACCAAGCAGGTGGGATTCAAATACAGTGATGGCAAAAATAATCACAAACACAGGGCAAGGGAGCATGTTTTTCACTGTCCAAACATATCAAAAATGAAACGAAACCGGTCTAGAACAAAAATGCAGGAACACATTATAATAACAAGGTATAACAGACACGACGCCATATTTAAAGGGCGAACACAGCACGCTCAAATGCGGTGGCCGTATCTGATAAGAAGACACTGGCAGACAAGACATTCTGCTCCCGGATTGTGCGTGGAACAAATGAATGCTTAAAAATGTTTGTGCGAGGCGAATATGGCAGTAAGTTGCGAGAATGACGGTGACGAGATGCGCGTGCTGCAAACGCCTGAATATATTTTCGTGCTCATTCGAAGATCACCTCACAATCCATGTAGCTATCGCTTACGCCCGTTAAATACCTAAGCAGAATCCAACACTCGGCATGTCGTACAAATTCGCATCGAACGGACACAGTAGGAATTATGCCGTTGCCGTCATAAAATCGAACAAAATTATTTTGGACTAGCTCGAAAGCAGTAGTGAATATACCAGTGCTGGGGTCCTAGATCGACGCAGGATATTCGAGTTTACTGCAGACTGGGGTTTTATACAGAAGTTTGAATAGAACAGGAAAAGAAGGGAAGTTACGACGGAGGTATCCTAAGGAACGGCTGGCGCTGCTAATTATTTTGATAACGTGGTAAGACCAAGACGAAGTTATGTGACCACCGCGCGATACGGTATGGTGTAACTGATTCAAGAATGGGATTGATAAAGGGTAAGAAGCAGGAGAGGCACGTGATACGTTACATTAGTGGGGTTAAGTTCCATTATCCATACACTATACCAGTAACCTAAAGCGTTAATGTCATTTTGAAGTATGGCAACATTATTTCAGTCATTAATTTCGCGGTAAACTACAGACTCATTCGTGAATAATTTAACCGTAGAAGATACACAGTAAGGCAAGTCATTAATATAAATAATAAACAAAATCGGGCTAAGTACTGAACCCTACGGCACGCCAGAATGAACGGGGCTCAACAGGGAGTTAAAGGTGTTAGCAGACACGAATCATGAACTACCCGGCAAGTAATATTCGAGCCATGTGAGTAGTTTGCTATTAAAGTTCAGTTTGCTTGTTTTCACAAAAAAAAAAAGTAAGCTGTGACTAACGTCTTCAAACGCTTTTGTGTTAGAGAATACGGTTAATGTTAGACTCAGTTAGAGGATACGGCCTGGTTTAAACCGTTGCTCAAGAATTACATACAGCTTACGTAATAAGAATGCCAGTTACATTTTGCAAGAAAATGTATCTGCCGAAGTCATGTGGTACATTTGAGAAAAGCAAGTTTGCATCAAGGAAGTGAAAAATGTTTGTGTAACTTACATGTTCTAGAATTTTACCGGGCATGCTTTTTACGGATATCGGGCGAGAGTTAAGGAGTGAGTTCTCATTTTACTACCTGATTTATGGACAGAAACAATCTTTCCTATCTTCCTACAAGATGGCAAAGTAGATTCTTCAATCTATTGCTGAAATATCTCAGACAGTACTAGACTGTAACATTTCTTGTTTTAGTTTTTAATAACTGTGATTCTGCGTGCATGATGGCCATCACGCTGGTGGCATCACGATCGTAAGGTAATCGCTTTAAGGAACCCTAAATGGTCTATTTCAACGAGGAGCGCTTTACGACGGCGTCTCTGTCCTATAAAGCAACTGTAGCTTCAGGCGAACATTGCATTCCCGGTGCGCGTTCATCATTCCCTACGACAACGTGGCTCACATGTGTTGTCCTGGTTACTAGTAAAAGCGCACTCGCACAACCTAAGCTGCTTAAGCAGGGCCATAATTTTTTCAGTGGCACATAAAACAACTTGCTTTATTTTGCTCATCCTAGAACATTGGCAAAAGTGTTGGTAACATGTAAAGAGTAACTTGCGTGACCGAGAGTACATATACAAAGTATAGCTAGCAACAAACATTTATTTGCATCGTCGAGACATTTGAATACAAAGAGCAGCGACAGCCCGACGTGCGTTTTCAAGGATTTGCAAAAAAAAAAAAAAAAGGCTGCATTCGGGTGTTCATGCCAGACGCAGAATTTGCAGATTACAATATCACTGGTTCCAATAAGATTCGCTTATTTTTTTCGGCAATCACTGCACTTCGTGAGATGTCCGTAGTTCGGGAAAGGAATTCTGCTGTATAAGGCCTGAGTAATCTGAAGGGCGATACTTAAGGCCACGCGAACATATTTAAGCAAAACCCATGACAGCCCAGAGTAGAGGAACCTCGAAATTGAGGAACCACGGATAAAGTGTTACGTTGCTGATTTGCGAGATTATGTGGTTTTAGAGTACATTCTTGTAGTATATCCTGACGCGACATATCCTGAGGCACATTTCAGCCCACTGCTGAAATGTGCCTTTTCAGCGCCCGAGGAACCGCGCCTGCTGCGCTGTGAGCACGGAATACACGCGGCCTTCGGGCGGCGGCGGCTGTGGGGAGCGGGTATCGCCCTTTCCCAATTCCCGGGCCTTGCCCGGGATTGACGCGCAACTTTCGCGGGGAGTCTGGAAGCGGACGCTTGCAAACGGCGTGCGAAAAGACGTCAGCGACGCTATTAGGGCTATAAGGACGCGTGCGGAAAATTATGGAACGGGGGTTACGTAAAATGCTGGAACAAAGAGAACGTTATGCCACTACAGTCGAAAAGGAAGACGTCGTCGTGCACGGAGCCTCTGAAAAAAGTGTTTGGTTGCAAGCCTTCCTGGGAATGCAAGGTCGCTATAGCGGGGGAAAAGACGCGTGCCATTGCGCAAGGCAGGTTGTGCGATTGCGCAAGCCAGGTTGTTGCAGCGGCATCAGTGGTTGCTTTTTTATTGTCCTGTTATACTCGACAGCCTCTATCGTCGGTTCCCTCGCCTGTGAGCGACGTCTTCGACGTACACATGCACGTCGGCGTTCGCGCGCATGCGTCTGCTTTGACGTGTGTATCAAATCAAGTAGCAACACTATGACGCGGCCCCCTATTGGATTCGATCCTCCGTGATCGCAAGCCTAGTCTTACTCAATCTCGATCCTATTCCTCTGTGCAGTATGCCTGTATTCAGAAATGTTGGTAAAAAGCTGCCCCGAGCCTTCCGAATCCTATTCGGGAATACAGCGCGCATTGCTTAAGGTGCTGCTTACCATACAGAAAATAGAATTGCAGTGTTTTCAAAAACAAAGACGCGTATGCCTTTTAGTGCTGGAGTCCTCTTATCATGCGCCTGCAAATTTTGCTTCAATTTGGCGCGTAACACCCCAGAATATATATATCATTTAAATTTTGCTTCTAGAGCGAAACGATGTTATAGCTCCTGAGCAATCTTCTTTTTTCATCAAGGCCTGCAAAGCTTTAAAAAAGAAAAAGGAGCGAGTCGCGTTGCTGCATCTCCGAACGAATGAGTAAAAAGAAAGGAAACGGAGCAATTTCTTTCAAGATCTTGCACATCCTCACCATCGTGGTTCTAGCCAGCACCATCATTATCAGCAATGTTCACTGGAAACAGACTTTCACCTCTCCCGATTTTCTGCCATTGAAAATCTTCTTCCACTTCTCCAACCTATGCTCTATGTATGTCAGTCGCTTGACCTCGTTGCTCCATCTGACTGTATACCGCTATATTTGCCTTCCACAATGTGAGCTCTGTTATCTTAGTTAAGCCACACGTTTTGGATACCGCGTATCGCACGCATTGGTCTACCCATGTCTACTTCTGGTCAACGTTTCCTTCTCCATGCCCATTCGCTCTAACCACCCCTGGCCGATGCTCTTAGGCGCTCATTTTACCTCGTACTCATTGATGCATGGGCGACTGACGAGAGATCACTGTTTAATTATTGTTGAATCTTTGTCGTACAACACTTCCGAACACACACTTCATTCTTACGCACATGCACGGAACATTCTGCGCATAAACAACAGCGACCTTGTCGGCGACGAACATGTGTTCCATTCCAGTATAAACCAGGAAATTGTATTAAGTGAGCCGGAAACGTCCTAGGGGTGATGGTAGGGCAGTGTAACTTACGGCTCCAAAATAATTTGTTATCGTCACCCAATTTTAATTGTGAAGTCCTTATGTACGTTGTCTCTGAATATCAGTGTGTCGACATCGCTGGAGCGCGAATTCGTGCAGTCGACACCTTGAAGTGTTCATTTCATTCATTTTATTACGCAGGAAATCATAGTAACTGGAACTCAGGGCACCAGATTTCGGAGATGCGCGAAGTCCTTAATTATGGCATTCGACTATTACTAAGGATAGTAGTCATACTTGGCGTGCGCACCGGTTCGTGAAGTCTCTTGTCTGATGCCGCTTGTGTGTCATATGTGCCTCTGAAATCCGCGCTCAGCCGGCGTTTTGCTTGTAAAAGCAAGTTATACTTGGTGTTCGCACTGGTTCACGTCATCTTATTTGAAACCTATTGAGTATCATATGTCGACTCAATCAAAGAAGAAGACAAATGAAAGAAAGAAAGGTGGGAAAAGACGCAAGGCTACTGAAATGTCGGAGGCACTCATTCGCCGAGTGCACGCTGCGTGGTGCCACAGCGCAGCGCCTTAGCAAACGCAGGCGCTTCTCAAACGCACATAGTACCTTCGCATCGTTAATTCGTCAACGTGTTACCGAAAGTGCGATTTATTAGCACGTGCATCGGTGGCGCCTTAATTACGCAAGAGGGACTTCGACTTGCTATCGTATGTCCTTTCAGTCGCAGTTTTATGCGATGAGCCTTTAGCCTCCAGTTAATATCACGTGTATATATATATATATATATATATATATATTATTGTGAGACGTTGGCCGATGCGATGCCTTTATTTCCGAGCAGTCGCCCGAGTCAGAGACGAACCACCGCACGAGACAAAGATGATGATGAGTCGTTTGTACAGATTATGTATATATATATATATATATATATATATATATATATATATATATTGTGAGCGCATTTTGCGCATATCGTCGTCGTCATCTGTACAAACGACTCATCATATATATATATATATATATATATATATATATATATATATATATATATATATATATATATATATATATATATATATATATATATATATATATATAGAGAGAGAGAGAGAGAGAGAGAAACTTTATTTGGCTGGTAAATATATTAAGGAGCGGTGGTAGGAGCCCCTCAGTCCAGGGCCCCACTGGCCTCTGCCGCCTGCCTGACCTGGCTAATTAAGGACTTTTGTCCTGCCAAGTCGGAACGGGCGAGCTGTGCCTCCCACTGCTCCATTGTGATATTATTAGATGGCCTATGAGGGTGCTTAGTACACTCCCAGGTTACATGTATTAATGTAGGTATGCCACCGCACCAAGGGCATGTGGCCCTATAGCGGGTAGGATACATGGCGTTTAGCAGTTTTATATGGGGGAATACCCCGGTCTGTATTTTGCGCCAATCGGCGGCCTCTTCCACCGCTAAGTTGTGGGTGAGGCGGCGGGTATTTTCTGCGGACTCCGCGCTGATGAGCAAGGATGTCTTTGACATTTAAATTGATGGGATTTTGTGAGGGATAGTGTGAGGGGTTGGGGTTCGAAGAGGACGCCATCGCTCGGTTAGTAGACGCTCGAGCTAACGCGTTAGCCTGTTCGTTCCCCTGTACCCCCATATATCCCGGGCACCAGAGTAGGCGATGGCGGTGGTTGAACGATTTGGGGATTATCGCGAGGCTAGCCGCAGTCACGTGCCCCTTAAGAAAAATGTAACATGTCTCCCTGGAGTCAGTGACCACAACCGAGTCCCTTTCCGAACGCTCCGCGTGAGCGAGCGCGATCGCCACTGCTAACATTTCAGCCGAGGTGGGGGAGCCCGCCGTGGTCGACGCGGTAATTTGCTGCTGGCTGATCATGTTCACGACTGCCAGGGCGTACCTCCTTTGGTAGTGCTGCCCGGTAGCCTCTGCATACGCAGCTGCGTCCGTGTAGTACGTATTGTACCTAGCGTTGTTAGAGTACATCGATTGAATATGTTGTGCGTGTGCTTTGCGCCTTTCCTTGTTGTACTAGGGATGCATATTCTTGGGAATTGGAGCTACTGTAATTTTGGATCTCACTGAAGGAGGGAGAGGTACGGCCTGTGCGGTGAGATAAATCGGGTATGCTGGGATATTAAGTCGTGCCAATATTGCCCTACCAGTTTTTGTGAAGCTGACACGCCACTCTGTCGCATCAGAGTGGCCTGCCTCAGTTCGTCGAAAGTGTTGTGTACTCCCAAAGCTAGCATATGCGCTCCGTGGAGGTAGATTTAGGCAGGCCCAGAGCCGCCTTGAAAGCTGTTCGAATTATCGTGTTGGCCTGTCTCTCCTCCTCCCTGTTCAGGATTTGGTAGGGCAAGCCATATGTGATTCGACTAATCACTAAGGCCTGTACGAGCCTTAGAATACACGCTCCAAACCACGGTATTAGCGGTGGAGAAATTTTCCCGAACGAGCGGGCTGAAGTGCGCGCCCGAAAAATCTGAGGTCATCCGGATACACGCGAAAGGCTACAAATCCAGAGGGTCGATTAACATTGTGGTTGAGGGCCAAATGATCCGAGAGGTACCTACGATGCGAGTCCTGGGTTTGTGGCTTCAGAGCGACGGGAGAGCAGCACAGACGATCAAAACCATTAAATCTGCAACCCACAACATAGCCCAAATGATGCGTCGAGTGACGTATAGAAAGGGGGGAATGCGAGAAATCGATACCCTAATATCACGTAAGCTTCTTGATACTGACTTAATTGTAAAAAGAGTTTTCTCAGCTACATTTTGATCTCCTACAATGTCGACAAAAAATATTTGCTGACAATAAACGTTTTTCTTTTTTCTTTTTAATGAGCTACCTCAGAACGTCTCTTTGTCGGGATCAAGAAGGAGTTATTTTCAACGAGAATATCATTAACTCCAGCTTGTGCTTAAATGTACGCCGCTCTTCCTCGGTCCCCTGAACTATTTTTCCTATTATGCCTTCTTGCATTGTCTCCAAGCTCTTTGGTTGGCCCTCATATTTCGCCTCCTAGGCGAGCACTAGCAGGATGGACACATTTCACCGGAGGTAGCACATGTCACCCTAATTCATCACAATTTCTTTTTCGGAAATAAACTCAAGAAGAGGAGACTTATGCCTTTCTTGCCGGGCATTTAAGTATCGCAGAGAGGAGTATAGTAAGCATACAGCGCAGTCGAAGTGTCTGTCGAATTTCTCGTTACTTTCTTTTTCCCTGTTTCGCTAAGTATTTCGTGTACATTTGTCGAATTTCGCAGTTATCATAGTATATCAATAGTACACTTATTCTTCGGGATTTTATAGTTTTGTATGGCATGCTGTTAGTACCCAACTCTCTTTTTTAGCATGTCTTTCTTTTTCAATTTATTCTTTTATCTTCCCGGCATAGGAGTTCCCCGTACTTCCACTAACTATGACACCTACTTCTGTATGGAACAACATTGTAAACATGTTCCAAGTGTGTAGTGAAAAAAAAAGGAATAAAATCTGGTGCTGAATTCACCAAGTGTTTCGTTTGGAAGAACTGTTTGTCATTAGTCGGGCGCTTTCTCTATATTTGTTAGCTGCCGCGATTTTCTGGCTCCCCTTTTTCGAATTACTCTGGCACTCAACCTGCTTGGTCAATGCGGGCACTGGCCAGTATTCGCAAAGCATTTTGTACGTATTTTTATCATTTTACCTCACGTACTATCTGCAACTAAAGTTGACATTGTTTTTCAGTTGATGGTATATAACGCGTTAGCTTTAACCAAAGGTATTGGACTGGTGTAATCAAGCCTAATGCGTTTGGGACGCCGCCGCCCCAACGTTTATATAAGTTCTTGAGGAAGAACATGCACCCGTCGTCAAGTAGCACGCGTGTGTTTTTTTTTTTTTTTTTTTTTCTACTGACAAGGGGACATGTAGGCCATCATAGAGGGATTATGTAAGCTGCTTTGTGTTTGCCTGGGCACTTACGAAACTATTTTGCAGCGTTTAATTCGCTGTGTGTCGGACCTCTGCCGATTAACTGGTCAACAACTAAGGAGTGCATTCTTCTTTCTAAATCAGTAGTCGTGTGACATGCGTCATGTCAGTGCAGGCAAGCAGACAACGCGCAGAAGTCTTAACCGCTCGCTATGCAAACAAAACAAAACAAGCACTGGTTGGTGCCGACAGTCGCGATAGCGACAAACACGGTCGATGCCTTCGAATTTATTGGTGAAGCTGGCAGCCGGCCATTATGCCGCTCTCTGCGACAGCTTTCTCGCTTAATTAAAAATAGAAATTTTGAGACAAAGTTATTTTTGCTGACCAAGCTTCATAGCGGTGGCAGACATGAGTACTGTAATGCAGCGATTTGGGCTTGTTGGTATGACATCGTGAGGCTTATAGCGCGTGAAAAGACAAGGACGAAGGAAGAGGTGACACACACAGGCGCTACTTGCAACAATATTACTTCGTCCTTGTCTCTTCACGCGCTATAAGCCTCACGAGACATGAGTATTTGTGCGGTAATCATCAATATAAGAATTAATTACCAAAATTTTAGTAATTAACTTCTAGTCAAAGACTCTAGGGTACACGTTTTAATTAATTGAAGTCAGCCAGTAATCATAGCCTAACTTTTTGATAGAAGTGTGGTATCTAGTGCTTTTTTTTTTTTTTAGAAATGCAGTGATAATAAAAATGTGCAGCTCAGTGCATTGATTTTCTAGTTGCTGTGTTTCCTCATGGTGGAAAAATGTCGTACAGAAACATTTTACCTGCATAACACATGATTTCACGGCACCTTTTGAGTCCGTATTTCTTGAAACTGGCGCTCCGCCAGTTTCAACGCTTCCTCTAACGTAAGCTTCGGAATAAAAAAAAAAAAAAACAGCTTGTCTGACAGCTTCGCATCACAAAGGCCTACGATAAAATGGTCGAGGACCAATCGCTCTTCTGTGTCCCGTGAAGAATAATTGCAGCTTTCCACCACGTTCCCGAGAGCTGTAAACTGAGTCGCCTGTATGTCGAACTCGGCGGTGGAATCATAGAGAAAGAAATTCAACAATAGCGGACACTCCCATAGAGCCCAGCGGCCGGATGACTGCAGCGCACCAAGCCGTCGGCATTAATACCTGAACCACACTTCCGGTTTAGGTATTGTGCGCGCACGTTTTGAATGCTCACTGGCTCGCGTTACGCCGGCTGCACCGCTCAGTGCTGCATTTTCTTGCTTTCACTGCTCAACCTCGTGGTATTGGTGCGGAATCGTTTTATTATTTAGTAAAAATGATTGCGAACGATCTTTGCAAGTCTGCATCGTATCTGTGCCACGTGCAATTTCATAAAGTAGACGCAAGATGGCTCGTGTAATGAGGAAACGTTTGTTTTGCTATACAAATGCTCGTTCCGGGCTTTTTGTGCATTCGTGCAACGTTGTGGCACCAGGTAAGCAGCTGTAGTTTCCGTACGAAGCTCCACCGGAGGTTATCAGCTGAAAAGTAAATTACAAGCATATGTCATTTTGGTATTTAGACATTATAAGAATACTACATGTAGAGGCGAAACGTGCGAAAGTGGTTAATGGGCGGCATTCGAAAAAAAGCAATTGCTTGCTTTTACATACATGGCGTAGAAAATACCCGACTCATCCCAAACAATACCATAAAATATGAAAAAAAATATCTCATTTCCAAGCATTCACCCAATCCCGGGCATTATTTCCTGCACTTTAACAGCACAAATACACGGGCAACTGCGCGTTTCCAAAACAACTTGGCCTCAGCCGACGCGATGGTACGCTACGTACAGAGATGGCCACAACAGAGGCTCCCAGTCAGACCATACTAGACGCTCGCAGAATGGCTTATACTCGCATTCAAGACAAATGCATGGGTGAAAAGTCTGTTTTTGAGTTACAAGTGCCAATTTAGTTACACATTCTTAGTTCTTGAGCTCCTCGGTGTTATCGTTTTCGCGTTCTGCCGGCGCAAGCAACCTACTCCCGTGTTATCAATCTTGGCAATCGCTCGTCGCGTTTCGGACAAGCACGTGAGTACCGAGAGAAGGTATATCTTGTTTCGGAGTCATAAAAAGGGTCACAAACTTGCCCCGCTAAGATTCAGTACACGCCAAACTAACTTTGTCACCACGGCCGAGCTGGTTCTTGCTGCGTCACAGCGCCCTGTGTGGCCAGCGTGCCTTAAAACTACCACAAAAAGTAGCGAAATTGCTTTCCAGTAATGTTTGGCGTCAGAGAAAGCGCCACAAACTAGTCCTAGTAAGATGCAGTACACGTGAAACTAACTGCGCACCACGGCCGAGCTGGTTCTCGCTAACTGCGTCATAGCGCGCTGTGCGGCCAGCATGCCTCAAAAGTACCGAAATAAGTTACAGTAATGCTGGTTCCCATAGAAAGCGTCGGAAACATGTCCCACTACGATTCATTAACTCAAATTAACTGCGCCAGGACGGCCGAGCTGTTTTTCGCTAAGTGCACCACAAGTCTCAGTTCCGTGCCGTAAGCCTAAATGCGTCGCAGACTGTCAAACAATATTTCTCACCTTTCAGTTGTCCAATAGTGCAGTGGTGCCGTGTAGAAGTGCAGAAGGAAGGCAAGACTACGCCGAGAGCCCAAGAAACCAGGCTACATCCAAAAAAGACATATGGGTCGCCGAACAGGCGAACGCTCACATGCGCATCCGGCCTCGCTCGCTTCGGTGGCGAGTCTGGTGCATGACGCATGCATCTGGCGCGTCATTGTCCTGTCGCTAGGTAACGCAAGAAAAATAAGTCTCAAAGTATAAGTACATTTATACGCAAATTGTTTTACTTTTAGCAGCAAATAAATAAAAATAAAACAAGACAATGTTAACTTAATTTCACATTCTTTTTTTTTTTCGATGCTCGCGGCAGCTAACGGACGGCATTAGTACTAGCGTGACGTATTTCCTGCTGGTAGTTCTCACTGAATGTGCCCTCTTGTTGAATTTCTTTCTCTTTGGTGGAACCTTGCGCTCTCGTACAGCTCGTTGGCGGGATGTACCCATCGAGCTTGCAACGAAGATAAATGTCCCGTGTCTTGGTTCACATGCAGTAAAGCAGCGTCTTGACACGAATTTCGTCGTCGGCAGCGTGGAGGCCCGTTGCAAAACAGTAGTTGTCGAACTGTTGACCTCATCTTTGCCATGCCGCCGGGTTTTTGAAGTCAAACTGCGGCGGCGGTTGCGGGTTGGGTGCTATGACAACCTTGATTTTCCTACCGGTGGCTGTAAGTGGCTTCCTGTTTTTGCCGACCTGAGACGACGTCGAGTTGAAGCAAGAGCCACTTCTGACATCATGTAGTGGTCTGAGGAATGAGGCAGCGGTCGGGTGGGCCAAGCAAGGAAGTGCCCCAGCACAGTTTATTCCAAGAATATGTACGCACAAATGCGGCCGCTTGGTGGCGGTGGTGTGTTAGGACAGTGTTAGCGGCGCCACTGTGCTTCAAGCAAAGCACGCTACTACACCAGCGAGAAGTAGCAGGGCTAGAGCTCGTTAAGCGCACGCAGGCCGCTCTGCCGTTCTTCAAATAAGTTCTCTCTCGAGCGAGCACGGCTGCAACCCCTTTATCTACGTGCACTTTTCACTTGTACACTTTTGCTTTTCTTGATTGTTATTTTCTTTAATGTTGTTGAGCATAGCTTAAGCAAACGACAAAGCAACGGTCTTCGCCAGCAACAAACTTCACCTTGTCTTTTCTCTCTGGGGCACTGCAATTTTTTCACCCGTTAGCACTTATGCTTCACAGGCAAAGCACGCTTTACAGGAACAAAAAGGAAAAAAAATGTCAGGACGTCAACGGTGTGTGTGTGTGTGTGTGTGTGTGTGTGTGTGTGTGTGTGTGTGTGTGTGTGTGTGTGTGTGTGTGTGTGTGTGTGTGTGTGTGTGTGTGTGTGTGTGTGTGTGTGTGTGTGTGTGTGTGTGTGTGTGTGTGTGTGTGTGTGTGTGTGTGTGTGTGTGTGTGTGTGTGTGTGTGTGTGTGTGTGTGTGTGTGTGTGTGTGTGTGTGTGTGTGTGTGTGTGTGTGTGTGTGTGTGTGTGTGTGTGTGTGTGTGTGTGTGTGTGTGTGTTACCAGAAGCATGAATGCTCCATTTTTCTTGCAGAATGCGTACTCTTCTTCTATAAGGGATGTCGTGCGTGACCTAAGTGTGTCACAAGGACCGAACACCTCAACCATGGCGATTGGGCGAATTGGAAGTATGGGAGGCTCCATTATTAAACGCGAGACCAATATTAACCGCTCTGACCTCTACGTCGATCTATGTAAGTGAGGTTGTGCATTTGTATGTAGCTCCCACACGCCTTGTAAGCCTCCACCTTATTGCCGTACTCGGTAAAGAGAGATACTCCTTCATGAATGACCTTTCGGCAGGCGCATCCTTCAACTGGTCGGTACACAGTCCATATCCGCATACTTTCCTTGTCGCCCTATTCGCCCTGCGTGGACGCGAATATGCAGCTAGGCGCAATTGCTCAAACCTATGCTTCAGCCCCGCGTGCGTGCGTGCGTGCGTGCGTGCGCGCGCGCGTACGTGCAAGCTCGAGTCATCGCTTTTATGCTGAAATTTTCATATTGCGAATTGTCTTAGCGTTGCGAATTTTGCATAAAAGAGAGGCAGCCTATAGCGACATGAGAACAAGCCTGCACATTCCGCGGCATTGCAGACTTACATTCAGAAGCAAATAAGTAGTAAGTGCAATGGGTCGAAAAGCTACGCCGCGTCATCCGGTATCTCTCTACGTTTTAGTAGAGAACTTCTGACTGTCTGCAATATTGCAGTTGTGAGTGCGAATTCATTACGTCGTACATTGACGCATTGGTGGGTACTTAAGAACTTAGTGTAGTACCAACCAATCTTTATTTAACACACCACAGCGTTAAAACCACTAAGCAAGGTATATTGCTTGTCTTGCCTTACGAACTTTCTTGCACTGTGTTCTGCGGTAGCTGTGTAAAGCGGAAAATTTCTTTGTTACTTTACTGGGGCACTAGCGCTCTTTCATTTGACTTAACGACTCATACGGCATTAGCATGTTGAAATATCTTGATTTCTTTTTTTACGTCCCTTTTGCACTGTTCCATATAAAGTTGGGGCACAGCTGCATCTTAATGTTATTGGGCACTGCAGAGAGCAGCAAACGCGAAAAGTAATGTATAATAGTAATTACTGTACTGCATATAGCATCGTGTTTTAGTGTTTATCGTCTAACTTCAGTGGATGCTTAGACGTTCAATGCTGTGTAAATAGCATTAGAAACCGCGTTTCTACAAAAAAGAAAAGTCTCGTACAAAAAGCTTGAAGTTGGGCCTCAGTTACCCCGGATTGCAGGGCAATGTGCACGGCATAGGCGCACATTTGTGCGAATTTGGAATGACGCAAAACAAAGGGGACATAATAAATAGGCTCAACTTTAAGGCGTTTCGCCAATGACAAGAACGAGAAGCACAATGCAGCAAGGCCAAAGGGGGAGAAAGAAAACGCTGTTGGAAAGAGGGAGACGCTGGGTGAGCCCAGCAGCGTCGTATTGATTGGGGCCTTTCCCCGGGCGACGTGGGGATCCCGGACAGACGTCAGCCGGGTTTTTCGAGGTCGACAACATGACTCTCCCCTTCTGCCTTGTCCGGCGCCTCTCTCTCGCTCCTCTTCCTTTTTGGTCGAGACTGCATCCTGCGCCCGGGCTAGAATCACAGGCGCGGTCGCGATCGGCATCGCCGTTGGCGCAAGTTCCGCACTCCTGTCCGCTTCTCTGAGCGAACTGTGCAAATCAGCGCATATTTTGAGCCGCGCCAATTATTTTGCAATGCGGTGGCGAAGATGTCTGTTGTTTTGTGTGTCCAGCTCAGGATTTCTCGTTTGCTTCTCCGAGGCACCGTTTAAGTCTATGCAAAAAATGGTGCACTGGCGCGCTGTTTGTAAACAGTACGGTTCAAAGCCGTGGCATGAGACAGAATTACTATGCGACTTAAGCACTTTTCTAATTTTCCCGTTATCTTAAGGAGGGAGCCAGCTATTTGCATGTTTCTTCGCATGACATCGATTACCACAGTGCGTGGTATTTGCATACTTTTCTATCTCTTTCTCTTTCTCTGTTTCCTCGGCACATAGTACATTCGTACGTGAGACATTCAACACATCTTTCTATTTCACACGACCAAGATGCCACCGTCAAATTAGCGCAACCCACTTCAGTCCGCCTCAAGAGACCGGTTCTCATGTGCAAAAAAAAAAAAAAGAAAATGGTATGCATCTGCGAGATATCGACTATCATAGCAGTGCCGCTTGTCACCGGCGGTTCCTCAAGAAAATGTATCTTCTTTTGAATGTTTCGGCTGTTGGTATGCAATGGAGCCATCGCGGTCTACTTTTAAAATGAGCGTTTTCTACAGCGCTGACATCCGTAAAAGCTAAGAATCTGCGCAGTCCTGCTGAATATAAAGTCATCCACACTGTGGTTGGTTACAGTAAGGTTTGAGACCAAATCAACGCGTATTAGAGTCAGTGCGAAGATGAGCATTAAGTTTCTCAGAAGTATCAAGTCAAACCTTCGGGACAGGACAGGTGATCTGGAGGCTGTCAAAGATGAACCAAATTAATTCTAATACGAGTGAAAATTATAAATGGCACCGAGAAAGTGCCTCCTTGCAGCCACGGCACTGTATTCGAAGTCCTGTGCGGGGGGGGTATTATGTAAGAGTCCACCTAGTGGACTGTCCACTTCGGCTGTCGCCATTGGATCCCTGCTTCACGAGCGCGAAGGTGCCATCCAGTCTCCTTCGTGCTCGTGAAGCGGGAGCCAATAACGACAGCCGAAGTGGACAGTCCACTAGGTGGACTCTTACAGAATACCCCCCAGGAAAGCTGCTTTGGCTGAATACCTCTTGTATCGAACAGTAGCGGAAACAAATCGCGTTTTTTTTTTCAATAAGAATTAGGTGCAGTAAAAGCCATGTGTTCCAAAATGGCTGCCATCTTGGAAACGCTACAACAGTAACAGCATTTGTAAAATCAACTGTGACTTCAGGTCAGGAACCGGCTTTATATAGTAAGTGACTGCACCTCCGCCCTCTTTTTCCACACCGTAATAATAGAAAACGCTCGAAAATAGCACTGTGTAGAGTGTAGCGGGCAGTCTTTCATAACCAGCACTTTCATGGACGTTATTCTAGTCCCTTTGGGGAATTTAGTTTTGGGCGGCTTGGTCGTAATGCATCGCTGTGGTGCAGCAAAGTTCTTTCTGCTGCACAAATGTTTCCGTCTTAAGATGACGGCTATGTCGAAATTATCTCGGTGAATACATTATAAGTTTCTTGTGGTAGTGCACTCCTGAGAACTTGCGGGTGTCAATAAACGCCTTTATGCCGTCAAGTATAACTGAGACAGCAAGAACTGTATGCTTCTTGCAAGAGGTCTCACTGGTAATTGCTTTTCTCTTGATGCCTCTTGTAGAAAACAGCAAGCGCTTGATCCTTTCTTGCTACGTCGTCCTATATTGACTTTTAACAGTATGTGTTGAATAACTGAATCCATCTAAAACCGGGTATACGATGGATTTATTACCTAAATTAGCAAACGGAGGGCGGCACAATTCCTCTCCGATACCAAATACGCTTGCCAATACCACTTTAGCGATGCGCCACCTCGTGTGTCGAACATGCTACCAGGCCGCGTTACAACTCTTTTTCCCAGCAAGCTAAACGATCTGTATTTTCTTATAAACCCAGCTCTTGTAATTTTCACCCTCCCTTGCCACGCAAAAGCACTTGCTAGAAGATTAAAAAACGCGAGAGTGTGAAAGAGAAAGTAGAGAACGCAACGAGAAGTAAAGAGGAAGCAATAAAGAAAGTACAGCGACGAAAGAAAACGGAAAAAAAAAACGGGGCGCCGATGGATTTCTATTCTCGGAGTGCCTTGTGGCGCTCCGAATTAGTTTCACTCGAACAGCGTTATACGAGGCTTGGCCAGGACCGCGTGCAGTGACGTCAACCGGCGACGACAACCTACGTCACGCTGCATCCCTTTCAGAGTCGACCGAGCGGTGTCTACGTGACGAGCCAAGCGGCTCCCTTCCGCAAATGTGCATCGCGCGGTCTTTTACTTTCTACTTGTTTTGTCTGTTCCCTCTCAGTCGCGCCTTCGTTTTCTTTATTTCGTGGTTTCCATCTCGCGGACGCCAGATGCAGCGCGCGTACTGGCGGCTGTTTGTGTCCATTTTGTCGCCGCTGGCGTTGGCTGGCCTGGTCGTTGCTGGCCGCCACTTTTTTACTCGCGTGTTGTTTGTCTCCCAGTACGTTTTTTGTTTCTATGAATGGCAGTAAAAACGAAGTACTGCGCAGTGCGCAATGTCATCGTTGCCCATTATCCTTTATAAAATGAAGCATTGCCAGACATAACATCCAGTATCTCTTTCTTTTATTTGCTGTCCTCCCTATTATACTTTTTTAGCGCTAGGATTCTGCCCATGTAGACACCTGGTATAAGACGTAAATTGCGGTAACTGCATAAATTTCTTTTCTCGCCACCCGTAGGGGGGCATTTCCCAACTGCGAAATTCTTTGCAATGGGGCGCGTAATGTTCAGAACATATCCCTGCTTTCGTTCGATTCACTTCACATTTTCTAGTTTAGTTAGCCCTCGATCTCGTCATACAACGCACTGTCGTTTTACTGATTGCGTTACGTCTTCGGTTGGCTGTTACGGCTTTGAGGACGTGACGGAACAGGAACGGCAAGATGCTATATATCTTATGAATGTCTCCCCATTACTGGTGGGGTGCCTTAAATAACACGCGCGAGAGGGGGGAGAGATTTATTTGGAGCGTGCAACGCTAAGAGAATAAGGTAAAAGACGCAATGTCGATGCCTGTATGCCCTTGCGCACGCGCTCTGCGCGTGCGTGCGTGCGTGCGTGCGTGCGTGCGTGCGTGCGTGCGTGCGTGCGTGCGTGCGTGCTATCTTCTTCACACAATGCACCGCAAGGGAATTCTGCAGCTTGGCCGCAACCACATGGTGAGAACTTGGAACGTCCATGGCGCGAACATTTCACAGTTGGTCGATGCGTGCTCGAGCCCGGGTGGCGCAGCGACCGCTCATGGACCTTTTGGGAAAGTAACCGAGACCAACGAAGAAAGAAAAATAAAAAAGGGAGCCTCGCTGGCTTGATCGTTGTCCCAGCTCTCTCCGTCTTCTCGGCGCAGTAGGTCGCCCGCTGTTGGATGGCCGGCGCATGGGTCGCCGCTCTTTCTCCCTCTCTCCATCGCGTCTGACCCGCTCGCTTTTAGCGTTTCCCGAAATAGAAATAGCGCCCTCGACGTCGCACATCGGGCCAGTTTCCCCTTGTCCGCTCTTATTACTTTGTGAAACTCGCTCGCACCACCGTTAGTCCCTGCCTCTCCCGGCCTCTTTGTTTCATGTCTCGCAATCTTATTGCTCTGTGACGAGCGCTTTCTATTATTATTATTATTATTATTATTATTATTATTATTATTATTATTATTATTATTATTATTATTATTATTATTATTATTATTATTATTATTATTATTATTATTATTATTATTATTATTATTATTATTATCTCCTGTTCCGTTGCTTCACTCGTCGAGATTCATTTACAGTCTGAGGCTTCCGCCTGGCTCAGGGAGCGCGAAGCCATTACTTTGTGACTTCTTCCACGACGGCCCGTATTACAAGCTCTGAAACGAACTGGAAACAACATAAATCGAAATTTTGGAAACGAACTTCGTGCGCCTACGTCCTCGACAGCCGCCTGAATGGCTGTTAAGGTCCTTGTGTCTTCGACGCATCGCACATACTAACCCTAACTTGTTCGTATCTCCGAAAACAAGGCCTTAGTATGTCCATCGAAAAATGCGCGCTCATCGCATTTATGCGCAAACCCATGACACCGTACCCTGTTTCTCTCAATGGCCAGGCTATTACATTCCCGAAGTCTCACCGCTTCTTAGGTGTGATTATTGACAGGGACATTTCATGGAGCCTTCACTGCATCTACCTGAAGCGGAGACTAATTTCGGTTGTATATATAATGAAGTTCCTGTGCGGAAATACCTGGGGCACGTCGGTACGGTCCATGCTGCAGCAGTACAGAACACTGTTTCTGGGCTTTTTACGGTACAGCTTGTCGGTTTTGGCGAACACATGCAAAATAAATATTCGTACCCTCCAAAGTTTGCAAGGCCATACTCTAGGGACATGTTTTGGACTACCACGATGCGCCTTGACTCATGCAACAATCATGATTGCTAGAGATTACTTGGTTCCAACATACATCACGGTTGACAACCTCAGAGCACACATTCGACACCTGTGTCGCGTACCCATTCACTACATTGCTTCTTTGCCAGCGCAACGACCTCAAGCCACGTTTTCCAAACTTGTTGCGACACATCAATTGGCTGCCTTCCGTCGGGCTTTACACCAGCACCAAGACCACTGTTATCCCCGTGGTGTCTACGACAGCCACAAGTACACCTCACGATTCCGGGAATTACGAAGAAGATCCGTCATTCCACCATGGCTCTACGACAGTTGACGTTGTCATTACTCAACGATGCTTATGAACAAAGAACGCAGATTTACGCCGATGGATCTGTCTCAGCCACCAGCTCCACAGGCGCTTTTATCATCCCGGCCTTACAAGTCACAAGGAAGTTCAAAGTGTCCCACATAACGACCTCTACGGCAACAGAACTTGCCGCCCTACGTGCTGCTGTTAATTACATCGTAAAAGCACCACCTCGAAAGTGGGTCATTTTTTGTGACTCCAAGGCAGCCCTTCGGAGTCTGCAGTCAGCATTACGACGCAAGACCCATGAACAACTGGTGTTTGAGATCAGAGAGATTCTCCATCAAGCCCTCATGAACGGACATGACATCATCTTTCAATGGCTGCCGGGGCACTGTGGCATCGTCGGTAATGACATTGCAGATAATGCCGCCCGGTCAGCTCATAAGGAAGTCCTGACAGTTCCTATGCCCCTATCAAGGACAAACGCTGCGAGGGGTCTTCGTTTACTCGCTCAAACCAAGACTGAAACTTCATGGAGCACCCCGATTTTCTCGAACTGTCGTCTCCACCGGCTGGATCCTACACTGAGGCTGCAGATTCCATCGAACTTCCCCCGCCGTGATGCAGCATTACTTTACCGCCTCTGGTTAGGGGTGGCTTTTACGAAAGCGTACTCATTCCTTATGGGCATGTCCGACACACGAATCTGTGACTCGTGCAACTTTGAGGAGACGATCGAACAAGTGTTGTTTTTTGTCAACTTTATGACATCGAACGCGACATTCTTCGGAGTGTGTTAAACCGATTAGACAGCAGACTGTTTTCAGATACAAAGATTCTTGGACCGTGGCCCCACGCGTCGCAGGCTTACAAAGCGACTTGGGCATTGTTACAGTTCATGAGGTCGACTGGCCTCAGTGACCGATTGTGAAGTGTTGGACAACCGCACGGGTTCATAATGAGAGTACTTTCTTTCCTCTCTCTCTCTCTCTCTCTCTCTCTCTCTCTCCTTTCTTTATTTTCATCCCTTTAAACCTCTTCCCCCGTGTAGGGTAGCAAACCGGACGTGCGTCTGGTTAACCTCCCTGCCTTTCCTTTCTTCTTTTTCCTGCTCTTCCTTGTTTAGCCAGTAATGTTACGAAGTCTACATTTACCAACTGCAGTTATGCAAGGTAGTAAGTGGTGTGACAGTTAAGTAGTAAATATAGGACACCTTTTTTTTAAGAGTGTAGCTTTGGTCAAAATCCTTGCTTGTGTGCGCCGTGTGCAACTCAGTGCTGATTGAGTTATTGGGAAATGTATTGGAGGGGGGGGGGGGGTGCAACCAGGCAACCGCCAAGCCCGCGGCTGTTTGCAAATGGCGATACCGCCGGAGAGAGCGGCACCGACATCGATCTCTCTGGACCCACGGTCCTGATTGGGAACGGGTCAGCCGTCCGGAAAGCCGTACCGGAAGCAAGCGATTGTGTGACGTCAGCACTGACCTCGGCTTCGCGCCGATGGCTGATCGACGGGTTACCGAGGATTGACACTGGAATCCGCACCGATATTGCAGGCTGTGGCTCCTGAGCTCTGGCGACTCGATGGTGAGGCTGAATCTCAAGGCCTGAAACTACCTGAAAGGTCAAGTGCATACGTGTAAATTGAAGTGGAAAAAAAGTAACAAGACGCAGTTTTATGAAAATTAAAAGGAGCATAACGCGACATAGCGATAGCATTGCATTCCCGAATTTTGTTTTGTTTTGTTTTTCTGTAACAACATGCCACCTGAAGTGTTTTTTTTTTTTTTTAAGCATAAGTCCCCTGCGGCCTGTATCATATTATATCAACCTTATTATATCAGAGATTTACTGACTACGGCACTCATGGTGACCTTCGACGCAAAACGATTGTGATTATGCACCAATTTATGCACATATAACATGATTGAATTCCACAGGTGTAAATAAAATTAGGATCCCACTTGGCCAAATCGTTTAGTGCAAGGTAGATAAGCACTGTTCCCGTACTTATAAGGCACTGTTTTTCCATATCCGTGCCAATTAATTACACACCTCGTCACACCTGCACGAAACAAGCCGACACGGCGTCGGGATAGAGCTCGACCACAATACAAAAAATCGGTAGGTATCATGACCGCTAGCAAGATCATCCGGCGTCGTCATCAATGACTCGCGATGTTTTGTTGACGTCATTCAGTTCTGGCAGTATTTTTAATATTGTAGTATCCTTCTGCAGCAAAGTATTCGCTTATGGTAAAGAAAAACGTTTGATTTATTGTTCCTAAGGCGCACATTTTGTTAAGAAAGGAGCCAAAAGATGTTTTCTCCACTAACAAAATTTTGCTCACAAGAAACCGTCGCCACTTCGTGTTTCTTCAACTGGGACTGTCTCACGTGATTCACTTTGATTCCAAAGTTTCACACAATTCACAAAAGATTCCTTTGCGCAACATTTTGTTGTTCTCAAGCAGCTCTCGTACTTGGACTCAAACGTCATATTGGCTCCCACAGGTTTGTCCGAGCAACTCTGGCCATCTCTTTACTCGCAGCGAATTACGCTGATTATCTAAAGTAAACAGTGTTGCCCGTGGGAGGACCAAATGGTAATAATATGCACGACCATGTTCATGTTGTCTGAACAAGCTGTTCTTAGAACATCGAAAATTTTGTAATTGAACTAGTAGCGATTGCACTGACGGGATAGGAGTGATGTCGCAGGCAGTAGCGTATAAGAAGGGAGAGACTTGCTTGATGTTGAATAAAGCGACTAGCCATTTATTGCTCATGCTGTATATATTATCTGTATATGTTATCACCTTCGTCGCGCATAAACATTGGAAGCATGCTTGCAAGCAAGACGATCGTGGATGGAAATTATTTAGCTTTCCTTTTTATTAAGCGGTTGTTGCTCGGTCAAGATGACGCCTTATCCGAGACGTAATGAGTTTGTACGTTAAATGAACTTTGGCTGGAGGCAGTTCCCAACGAAATTTTGTACTCCAAAACTTTACAGCTCTAAAAGCACATAGCTTCACAATATAACTTAAATGCACAGTAAAAGTGGAATTAAGAGTTTGAATCTAGCGTTATGCATGCGACTTTGTAAATACTTTGTCTGAACCTAGGCCTTTACACAATCCATATTATTGCAATATAGCCAAGCAGCGAGCTTAACTGCGCCGTATATTGCTGGATTTACCGACCACCATAAAATGGTCCCCACCACAAACGATTTGATGGCATACTTACTAACTACACTGCCAAAATGTTTACGAGCTCGTTCTTTCGCTCGTGCTATTTCGTCTCTATAGAGAATAGTGAAAACAGAGAAGTTTCTCTCGCCAGTGTTCACTCATGAGCCGCGTCTATCATGCCTGCTTCGTGCGCCTGCTTGAATCATTCATGTTTGTTCTAAATTCTGACACTTCTCAGGCAAAAGTGAGTTCGAACGCTGTAATGGCACTTCGGTGCCAGAGAAGCCAAGAAGCGGAAGACAACCGACTGTGTGGATTGTGGCCGACGGCTTTCTCTCAAGTGCGCGGTCTGCTCGTTCGACGAATGCGAGTTAGACTACTACTTGTGCGAATATTTTCCTGTCCAACATCTCTACGCACCCCGGTATGCCAAGCCATCGCGTAGAAAAACCAGGCGGAATAAGTTTCCTACGCTTGCGTTGTTAAAAAAATAACTGTTTCATGCTTACACACGTAATGCCATATATTGAGTGGACAAATTATTTTTAAGAAGCATAACTTGTGCATCACTGCTGACCTTGAGTCCCTGGTGTGTATTTTTGTCTTTCTTGGAGAGAGAGTGATAGATGATACTATGAGTCAACACTGTGAGGAAAACGCGAGGGGACAAATACAAACAAATAACACAAGTCGAAGCGCTCTTCCTGTGTTCTTCTGTCGTCTTTGTTAATGCGCGCTTTCTTAATTAATGAATCCACACCAATTAGCCCAGTTCGCCATTTTGTTGAACCAATACTGTTGCGACTCTTACGCGTGGCCGACTACCCCTATTTCTAAGGAGATAGAAAGGGGGGGGGGGGGGGGGGGGGGGGGGGGGGGGCGTGCTTTAGTGAAGTTAGTGCAAGCTGCGGCCCTTTCCGACCTGCACCTTTGCTCTTCTTTCGCTACTCCTGCGCTTGTCATTAGGCAAAGTGAGGCTGAGGCTCTCCTTCCGTCATTGTGCCTGCAAATTCGGCTTCTCCTTGAACTAATTGTATTTGCAAAGAAGCCAGATGTACAGGGCATTGCCTTAGTCGTTCATAAAACCGATTCAAATTACAAGCAGCCATCCTTTGATTAGGGAGCGGCACGATCAACGGCTGCCTACAAGTCTTGACGAAATATAAACCTAATGAGGAGGCACCGGCGTGACAGAAAGATAACTTAATTAGACACATTTATTTGCGTCCTGCCAGCTACATTCGGTGTACTTTCTTTAATACAAAAAAAGGTCAGCAAAAAAAAAAAAAAAAAAAACGTTTACCGATTTCCTAAAAGTAAAACACATGTTCAGCTTTGTGAAACACTTGTCGCGCAGTTTTCTGTGGCCAATTACCAGGCTTGGGGAGAAGAAATAAAGCAGGAAAGCTAAGAAATAGTTATTTTCGAAAACAAGATTATACTAATTAAATTAAATTAGGAGGACCCGCCGTGGTTGCTCAGTGGCTATGGTGTTGGGCTGCTGAGCACGAGGTCGCGGGATCGAATCCCGGCCACGGCGGCCGCATCTCGATGGGGGCGAAATGCGAAAACACCCGTGTACTTAGATTTAGGTGCACGTTAAAGAACCCCAGGTGGTCCAAATTTCCGGAGTCCCCCACTACGGCGTGCCTCATAATCATAACTGGTTTTGGCACGTAAAACCCCATAATTAAATTAGGAGGACGGGAACAAACGGCGCTAAAGAGGAAGCTTTAGCTCGGGGGATTTTTTAACCTTCTTAACAAAT
This sequence comes from Dermacentor silvarum, assembly GCF_013339745.2. NCBI lineage: Eukaryota > Metazoa > Arthropoda > Arachnida > Ixodida > Ixodidae > Dermacentor > Dermacentor silvarum. The sequence goes on along the minus strand of NC_051155.1, from coordinate 243,148,194 downwards.
AGCTAATCTGACAGCTATCCAGAGAAACAGCAGGTACACTCACGCTGGAGTTTCTGTGTGAATGTGTTTCCCAGACCCTTGCTGTCGTCTGTTTCAGAAAGGCTTTTGGTGACCTTGGGCAGGGGAAGGGAGGGACACGACAAAGATGAAAAGGGGTCTCATTCTAACACAGCGTTATACCCTATGTCCATGAGGTCTCGCATAGATTAAAGAAGGTTGCAGGTACGCGTTCTTTTCAGCGCAAGAAAACACTCTCAGTCCTATGCCGCAGAGTTAATAACTATTTCTTAGCCTCCAAAAAACAAAACTGCGAGAACACAGGCGCTTTGTTGACTGTGCTTACGCCGTTGTCTATAAGATACCGCTCACTTCACAGGCGATGCTACATCGGCCAAACAAGCCGATGTTTGAATGACCGGCTGATCAGCCACACTCGTAGTTCGCTAAAGGACTCTGTACACAGCGATTTATCACAGCATTGCAAAGAATGTGGTTGTCAGCCTATTCTTGATAAGTGCAGTCTTAGAAAGATATAGAGAGCAAAGAGCACGAGAGATTAGCGAAGCGTATTTCGTTCATTCACACGCAAGCGGTCTCTAGTATACGCGCACGCCAACTGTTCAACACGTCATGCCGAGCACCTTGCAGAGTTTCGCTCCGTCGTGTAGCGATATTTAGGTGCACTCGTACACGACACGTAAATGTACTTGCAATCAGCCTGAGAATTTCTCCAATAGCACGTGTCCTCGTGCCTCACTGAACCTTTTCCTTGTCTTTTTATTAATGCGCATCTACATTTACCTCCTTATCATCATCATCTCTACTTCCTCCTCCTCCTTTTGTTTACCCTTTCCCTTACTCTAACGCTGAATAGCAGGCTAGAACACAGTAGTTAAGGCCGATCCACACAGCTGTTTCTCTTATGATAAATCTCTCTGCCCTCACCAAACCCAGGGGCAAAAAAAAAAGCAAGAAAAAAAATCGCAACATGATCTACGCAGCTTGGAATCGTCTGCGCGCTGGCTGCGATGCGCGTGCTAGTTTTCAACAACCGTTAAGATTTTTTTTTCTAACGAGACCAAGAGGATAACGCTTGTGATTCGAAGTACAAGCTACCATACAGACCACACCTCTAAATTCTATGTTGCTTGCTTAGGCTCAATGTTGAATGCTGAAATAACATTTCAGTCTGGCTCCAGTGGTTCACAAAACCTGTTTTCTCCTACGGTGCGGCCTTCACCCGGGTGCCGAGGTCTGCTATGTGGCAGAAACACGCGCTGTTGACAGAGCCGCCCTCCTCCGCTCCCGGCAGGGCGACCTTGAACCCGGCGTCGGCGTGCCCGGGCAGATTCCCGGGACTTGCCGATCGAAGCGGCCGATGCGGAAGGCGCACAGGATGCCGTCGCTTTCTCCAGCAGGGCTTCCCCCATCGCGCCAACTCTCCTCCTCGCCGAAACTCCCGTTTTTCCGGCTAGAGACCGCCGCCTCCCGCCTCCCTACTTTTTTTCTCTTTCCTTTGTTCTCAGAATCTAAAGCGTATATTTCATCTGCAGAACCCGAACGAAGAAGTGTCGCACAAGCGTTAAACGCTGTATCCGTTTCTTCGTGTTGGTATCAATGTCAGACGCAAGCAATGCATTATCGTGTACCTCTGCCCAAAATCAGTTTTCCGTGAGCCCAATACGCGAAAAGTAAGTTTACTTCGTTGCAGCCAACAGACTCGCGTCAGAATGAGAAAGTGTAGTCCTCAGTTCCTCGCCAGAAAACCCCATTGTATGTGACCATGAAATGTATAGCCTGAGCGCTGATGCAACGAGAATATGGCACTTTTTCTTGATTTACGCACTCCAATAACTTTTTTTTTGGTCGGATGTGTAAAACACGTGGAGGAGGAGGAGGAGGAATAAACTTTATTTGTGTAGCAGATTTGTGAGACCTAGGCGTCTCTACCTAGATGACGGCCTCGAGCCCTTGGGCTCTGGCGGCATCTTCGGCCTGCTGGATTGCCTTAAGTTGGTCTTCCGGTGCAGAGCTGAGCAGCGCGGTCTCCCACTGCTCTCTGGTCTTGTGCGTTCCATTCTGTATGGGTGTCCCAGGACAAGCCCAAACCATATGTTGCAAGTCCGCCCTTTCTTGACAGAATCTGCATCTATCGGTGTAAAGTTCTGGATAGTAGCGGTGGTAGGCCACCGGGTTCGGATATGTTTCTGTTTGCAACAAGCGCCATGCTGTCGCTTGCCGTCTACTTAGCGAGGAGTGTGCCGGGGGGAAACGGGCCCTGCCCAATTTATAGTGTTTGGTTATCTCTGTAAAGCTGGTCATCCGGTCTCTCTCCGTTCCCAGTATTTGCGTGTTACCTGCTCGGTCCGTCAGTTCTCGAGCCAGGTTGTGCGCAATTTCGTTCCCGGGAAGGGAGGAGTGTGCGGGTGCCCATATAATGTAAACTTTTCGATCTTCTCGATAATTGGCTAAAATTCGTAGCGCTTCCGGCGAGATTCTTCCTTTGGCATAGTTTTTGACGGCGGTCTTGGAGTCGCTGACTATGATGTTGGCCTCCGTGGAGGCTATTGCCAGTGCTAAGGCAGCCTCCTCCGCCACCTCAGCCTTTCCTGTTTTTACACTGCCACTAACTCTGGAGTCACCCTCTAGACTGGTAGCAACTATCGACATACTCTGTCTATTTGTGTATTCCGCCGCGTCCACATAGACCACGTCCCTAGCACTACTGAATTTTTTGTGGAGAGCTCTCGCTCTTGCGATTCTTCTATCTTCGTGAAACTCCGGGTGCATGTTTCTGGGGATTGGGAGTATTGAGAGATTTTCCCTTATTTTCCTTGGGATGTCTCCCCGCAGTCCGTGCTGTGCTTCGTAGGATATTCCGATGTCGTTTAATATGTGTCTGCCCGTCAAACTCTGCGTAAGTCTTTCATACTGCGCCACTTTCTGGGCCTCAATAAGTTCGTCTAATGTGTTGTGCACGCCGAGTGCTAGCAACTTCTCGTTTGACGTATTTGCTGGAAGTCCCAAGGCTTGCTTATACGCCCTTCTAATGATACATTCTATCTTGGCTTTCTCCGCAGCGTAGAGCTTAAGGTAAGGGACCACATATACAATACGACTGATTACGAATGCTTCTATTAATCGAATAAGATTGTGCTCTTTCATGCCATAGTTCCTGTTGGATATCCGCTTTATTAGTCTAATTGTTTGGTGAACACTATTATCCAGTAGTCTAATGGTTTCCCCATTATGACCGTTTTCGGATATGCGGAGTCCCAGTATTCTTAGGCTCTCCACTATCGGTATCCTGGTGCCTTCTACTGTGACCACAATGTCCGGCGTTTCCTTAATGCTTTTTCGACCTCTGCATGTGGGTCTATAGAGCAGTAGTTCTGATTTTTGAGAGGAACATCGCAGTCCCTTGTCTCTGATGTAGTTTTCGACCGTGTTTACTGCTGTTTGGAGGATCTCTTCCACGTGCCCATCACTTCCAGCCGCCACCCAGAGGGTAATGTCGTCCGCGTATAGGCTGTGTCCGAGTCCTTAAAACACGTGGAGCTCTGAACATATGCCGGGCTTTCTCACTATTCTAGTAAGAATAGGAGTATTTCCTGCTCAAAAGCTTAAATCGTGTCTTGGATATTTACACCGGCTTAAATGAAGAAAGAGACGCAACATGCATGTACCTATAATTACGTGCGCAACTTTATTCACAAATCATTCGGTAGCTCCACGTGTGCATTGCCTCCCGCTTCACCGAAAGATAACGCGAAGTGGCACTGGTAATGCCGAGGGTTTCAATAGCAGTTTCTGTCCAGAAACGGCTGTCTGAAATCTCGCTTCCGAATTTATTTTTATCTAACTTCAAGGCACAGGACGCGTAGAAACCGCATATAAAATGTGCTACAGTTAAGTTTCCTGTACTGATTTTTCAAGTGTTTTATAGACTTCCATTGAGGCGCTTACCTAGGCAGCAGGCTGTGTTTGCACCCGTTCGTTTATATTATGGTATTTTAAGAGGCGATGTTTTGTTTATATAGAGAAACCCGGGAACGAACATGCGTTGCAGACATTATTATTAAATGCGAAGTAGCGAGTAGCGAACATTTGCTACTTTGACAGTATCTATCTAGCCGCCTACGTCTTTGTGCTCTCATGGTCGTTTCGTTAACTTGGTATGTACCAAAATTGGCATACTATGACAAGAGTATATTACCAACATAAATGATGTGTCATGTCATGAATGACGTGCGTGTCATGTATGTCATGAAACAGCCACCTACGTCTTAATAAAACTTGTTGTTGGGCTAGTTGGTACATTCCTCATACAACGATAGGACGCAACACATCAAGCAAAAAATACAGGTGAAAGGAAAGAGCGTCTTGGTGCTCTCATGGTCGATTCGTTAACTTGGAAGGTACCAAAATTGGCATAGTGTGACAGGAGTGTATGGCAAACATAAGTGATAGCTCATGACATGTCATGACATGCGTGTCATGTAGGTCATGACAATGACGCAGCGAAAAATATTAACACTCAAAAACCACTGAAATGGTTTCGGACGTGGCTATTAAGTGAAGGAAACACTAAAGTATTGTGGTAGAAGTCATAGCCATGACCATGACTCAGCAAAAATGCGAGTGACTCAGCGAAAAAGATCAACACTCAAAAACCAATTCAATGGGTTCGTATGTGGTACTAAGCGAAGGAAAAGGCTAAAGGTTGATGGTCTTAGTCATGAGCATGACTAAGACCATCACCTTAGGGTCTCACCTTAGGGTCTCTTAGGTGTAGCTAAAGGGACTCCTGAGGACTCATGACATGAATGTCATGACATGCCTGTCATGTAGGTCATGAAAGAGCCGCCTACGTCTTGGTGCTCTCATGGTCGTTTCGTTAACTTGGTAGGCTCCCCGCACACTGCTTCGCATAACATCGATTCCCACAGGGCGTGGGATCTGACGGCTCTTTTTTTTTTTTTTTTTAGCTCTTCGGGAATAGGAAGTACTAGTTGGCGAACAATCAAAAAGGAGTGAGAGGGCGGGTCTTACAGCACACTGCAGTTCATGTGCATGATGGGGCAAATTTGTGCAACACGCCATTTGCACGATGTCATCACTCTTCAAAAGAGAATGGTAATCACTTATTCGTCTGTACAGGTGACTAATTCAACTTTTCCCTTCGAATGATTCTTTTTTATAGCGATTAGCATTCTTTGCCTACTTCAGGCACTTTGAGTCTGTCTATCTAGCCTCTTACGCTGACCCAATTAAGTTGTCTAATAGCTTGGGCCACTAAGTATGTGCTCGTGATGCCGTTGCGGTCGTTCTACCGTCGTCATAATTCCAGCTTTGTCATCCGATTCTCGTCATCTGACCCTCGTCTTTATACCATCGTCATCATTCATATTCATAACCCCACTGTCATGCCATCGTCGTTATACCGCCTTCGTTGTTCCGTCGACGTCGTTCCTTCTTGGTCATTCCATCGTCGCCACTGCGTTGTCGTCATACAAACGTCGTCCTGCCGTCATAGTCATGACCGACCCTGGCGAGCGAGTGTCATAGCAAGGTGGGCCGATCCCGGCGACAGTGTATGTCGCATATAGCCGAAGCAATAGAAATATCGGAATGACCATCTACTCTTTCTAAATAAAGGTGTCTTCAGCGATACGGTGTGTCACTACATTGCTTCAATGCTAATCGCATTAACGTAGAGAGTCATCGTGAGATGAGTCCTGTAGGAACTTTTTTTCTAAAGGGAATAATATTCAATTGCCACTCCCTTGAAATATAATGCACACCGTCTTGCTTTCCCATCGCGTTTTCTATTTATTGCTTTGAGCATGTAATTCTGGTCTAAATATGTGCAAGCGCGAGTATCCAGCAATAAAGGTTGCACTACTCGAATGCAAAATTTACCACGGAATCCTATACATGAAACATTCTAAAAATTGTGCAGATCCCACGCACTGAGGGAATCGACATTATGCGAATAATTTTTTCAGGCAGCTGGCTATGCAGCATTGTTTGCTGCTCTATGAAGCGTTACCAGGTTGACTAACGTGTTTAAGTAAATCAGATATTTGTGTAGATGACGCGAGTACAGTGAACTAAATATAACGCGAGTGCGTGTGTGTGACGACAGCGACGACGATTGCATGATTTCTACGAACGATCGAATTACTGTGAACGACTAGCATGGATGTGCGAGACGGGTAAGAAACGAAGAAACTAAGTGCTCACTGACAGCAGCACGTGATATCACTTAGAGGACACAAACGGGTGAATTTACGGCAATACTGTAGCACAACCTGAAGCCCGTGTTCTTTTATAGTCATTCGGACGAGTGGCGTTGTGCAGCTGCTCGCCTTGACTGAGCTGTGATGACTGACGCTGCGACAGTGGAATTCGATGCAGCGTTGTCGTACTCGGACACTATGTGAACCAGGGAAGAACAGGCCTCGATTTTTGATTAAGTGGCCTGCAGGTAACGACGAGAAGTGCCGGGAAAGTCTGGTATGAGCTTTGGCAGGAACGAGGAGGCGGCGCGTTGCTGTCCGGTGCTCATAAAATCAACGCTCATGGGAAACCCACTTTCTCATCGCTGTTAGAACGGATGCGACCATCACCCGGTGTTCTGCTGCCGAGATGCCGGCATCTCACGCGTGCCACCTGGCTCGAGCGCAGATGGCACATGAGAATCAGAGGCGAGAGTCGGATTACGATGCTGGAATAACGATGCAACGACCATCACGCATCACGAACACGAGCATATAGTCGTCGGCCCAAGTTTATAGGCAACTTGGTCCACTATGGATCGGCATAAGTTTTGTCAGGGTAATGTCATGCCGTGCATTCATCCGTGTCATTAATTTGTCTCATTCTTGTCATGCATGTCATGACATTCATGGAAACCATGTCATGGCTTGACGTACAGACTATGGCATTCATGCCAATCATTTTATGACACCCATGTCATGACATGTCACTAATGCCACATATTCATGTCATGACACGCATATCCAGAATATATCCAGTTAAAGAAATGCATGTCATGTTATTCAATCCATTGTAGTCATATCGTTTATGACATTCGTGTCATGAGATGCATGTCAGTCATGTCAGTTCCATTTTCTAACAAGTTATATATCAGAGTATCGATGACATGAATGACATGTCATCCATGTCAGCTCATGCATGCATTTCATTCATATCCTGATATGTATAATGAGTTAAAGAAACGACCACGATGGCATCATGCCATTCATATCATGCCATTTATTATCATGACCAAAATGTCATGACAAATATATCATACCGTTGATGTCATGACATGCCATTCATGTGATGTATGAGTGTATGTCATGCCGCCCCATGCCTATTCTGATATATATCCAGTTGAAGAAACGAAGAGACGTAGGAGGCTAGACAGATAGATACACTCAAAACACCTAAGTTCGCAAAGAATGCATCGCCTTAAAATGTCACACACTTAGGGAGCGCCTGGCGTACAGTGAACACTCGTTATAACTAATTTTTGTGCTGTTTTTATTCTACATACCTTATGATCCTAATAGGCTATTACACTGTTCCTATTTTGTTAGAACCGTGTTCATGTCGAAGCTTTGGCCGCTGTCTTACCGGCTTATTTAACCTTACAAATTCGACTCAGTGCCGCTTTTCTGAGTAAGCTTTATTTTCGCATTTCTCGCACTTTTATCGTGTTTAGATTTAAATAACTGTGTCGTTTGTGTCAGTCAATTGAACGTACCGCTTCCATCTCCTGCCTTCTGTATAAGGCTATAGTTGCAAATCTTACACAATTTGCGTGGATATGCGGGCGTGTTACGTCTTTTGATTCCGGCTACATTGGGCCGCTACTTTAGGCGCTGCACCACCCGTGATTGAACCATGCAGAGAATCTTGTGTCAATAAAGTTTCTACTACTACTACCACTTCGCGAAGTTTAATGTGGCGTCGCGGCTGCATTGGGCTGTCGTTCCAAGCTCTAACGTAATATTTCCGCTTCCAGAAAAACAAATGTTGTCAAAGAACGCTGACCAGAAAAATGCAGTGTGTGCCTGTCCATGTCGTCTCGATCGTCGTCATCCTCTGCTTGCGCCACATTTTCCCACCCTAACCATGCACCAACTAACACACCAACAGCAACAACAATACCTTTATTACATCAAAATAAATACATTGTAAAATATCCGGCCCACCACAGCCCCAATGGGCTGTGGTGGCCGGATATTGGCAGACCGCTTGGCAGACAGCAGAAAACTTACGGATGAGCAAAGTAATTTAAAGATGGCAGAAGAAAATAAAGTAGCAAGTAGCTCTCAGAGGTACATATATAAAATTATTCCGCTGATTGTAAAATAGAACGGTGCCTTAACGCTTTAAGACCATATTCAGTTTTATTGCGCGAATAACACTTAATAAAGACAAATGACCGAAGCATTCCGGCAGGTATTATTGACGAGTTCCTTTCCCTTACTGTGTTAAAAAACGTGATTTCAGGTAACGGTCTCACGGCCCGAGCTCACGACCAAACACCGTGGGAAACACCAAAAGGAGGTACACAGAAAAAAGAAGAAAGTGTAAAAATACGTTGTGTGATGTCCGTCTACTCCGGAGCAGAAAAAATACGATTTATTTATTTATTTATTTATTTATTTATTTATTTATTTATTTATTTATTTATTTATTTATTTATTTATTTATTTATTTATTTATTTATTTATTTATTTATTTATTTATTTATTTATTTATTTACCTTTCCACGACAGGTTCCGCATTCTCTGCTGGGTCGAAAGAGACAGAAGCCCCTCTAAACAACTTAGCTACACAATGCAGTGACGAGAACGTAACGCTTTCTTTTATTCCTCTCATTTTTGAGCTATCTAGCACTTACGTAGCCTCGGTGATTACTGCGTAGAAGTTTCATGCTCACCTCTGTTATCTTTTGCCAGTCATGCTTTGTCTCCGTGTATTGTGCGTATTCTTTTCTGCGTCATCGTTGCTTTTGTAGCGCTTTAAATGTCAGTATGTACGACCAACTAGCCTCATTTTCAGCTCTTACATCGATGTTAACTCCTTATCAAGATGAATTGTGGGCTATCGACTCGTCTGCGCAGTAATAATAGCGCACGTAGACGGAAATTGAATACGCCATGGAGCGGCGAAAGCCAAGCGCTCGTGCAGCCGCTTTCTTATACTTGACAAATACATATAGTATTCTGTATAACCGGCTCGCGTTGGCAGATGGTGCACCTCGGAACGTTTATACGGTTGGTGTGAAGACGCGGTAAGCCGAAAGCAACATTTTCTGGTGCATTCGCATTCATTTTTAGTTATGCTAAGGAGCTTTATTCGGCTCTGCAGCGACGATTAGGTGGTCGAAATGGAACTGCCTTCCGATGAAGTGACTAAGTTATTCTGCAGATGGCGTTAGCTGACCGAAGCCAGTCCTTTTGGGCGGGAAACAACGTCGCTTGAAATCAGAAACACGAATACACCTTCGAAGCGCCACGTTATTACCTGGCTGGCATTGAAGCGTCACATTTTGCGTCGTGGAATATCAGATTCAGCAGCTGATGAAAGTCAAACAAATACAATCTTAACGTGGCATCACATTTTGCGTCGTGGAAGATCAGATTCAGCAGCCGATGAAAACCAAAGAAATACAATCTTAACGTGGAATGTTTATTCCACGGTTAGACGAAATGCGCGAATTGTTCAGGAGAAGCAAAGAAAAAATAACGACCTTAGTAAGTTCTTAATTGTCTATGCTGCCTTACATATGTAATGTGTTCAAAAGAACCGAAATAAGAAAAAAAAATAACGACCTCAGTGAGGCTAGTCAGGCGCTTGGAAATAGAGAGAGCGGCCGATTGATACAGCGCATGGACGCCCGAACGTCCTATAAGATATCGCCACGCGACTCGTGTACACACAAGCGATGCTTCAAAGTTGCAATTCCAGTTCATCGCAGTAAGATCACCGAAACGTGCGCCATCCGGCAGTTGGGGACCGGTACTGTGCTGTGACGGCGTTACTCGCGGTCATGGCGACGTTGTAGCGAAGCCAAAGGCCCTAGTGTGCGGGTCGCGTGGTACATCATGTACCGGTTGAGGAAGGCGCATTGCCGCTGCTTCCAGCCGCCCATTCGAACGGCGCGATCGTGGAACAGCACCGAAGACGTGCCGTTGGTTTCTGGATCGCAGAATGCTGGAAACTCTGCAGACAAGGCCTGGAACCTGCGTCCGAATCATCTGTCAACTGGTATGTGCATCAAGCACTTCAAAAAAAAGCGTCAAAATAATATATAGGCCCAAAAAATTTTTAATTTAAATAGCTCCGTGGGCCGTCTCCAAATGCGGGAGAGAAAGGGCTACCGTGTGCCTATCCTTGGTAGAAAGTGGATCCCAAGATTCCTAATGCACGCACACTCTTGGTAAAAGTATACCGGCTATACGCTGCCTGCGACCGCCGGGCTAACCACGGGTTGTTTAATGCAGTTCATGTGGTATACCTCAAGTGCCAATACTCTCGTACTCGCTGTCCAGAAATCTATAGAGTGCTATAGCGTCTCAGGAGTGTCAGGGGAACCACATTACCCGCGAGCAAACTGTAATTTGTGCATGAGATAATTTATGTGTGGTGCCATACAGCCTGTGTATACTGTAACGTGCTAACTGAAGGCAGAGAGGAAGTTGGACTGCACTGCAAGCGTATCCGTATATAGGTAGCCTTCCTGTATCTCCCATCCTGTAAATGAACGCTACCCATCGTTACATACGCGGTGGAGGTGAAGTCACTACCAAGCGATTCCGGAGGAACGCCATCCACTATATAACGACGAAAGCACGTCAGTACCAGCTTCGCTGCACCGCACTCCACGAGATGAGCTGGAGAGGCTCGCGGTGCAGTCCAACTTCGTCCTCCTCTTCTACCTTCCGTTAGCACGTTTCGATGCGCTCTTAATTTACTCCCGTTGCTTGGAGCTCGCATTAAGTTCGAGCTTAAGAACAGCGCTAAAGTAAGACATGGACGGGAGAGACCGGACGAACATGCGTGCGTGCGTGCGCCCATGTCTAATATTGTGCTATTCTTAAGCTTGTAGCATGAACCAACTATAGCCCAGCAGCACGTATTAGTCGCGTCAAGTTCTGTGTCATTGACAGCAGAGTCGTTTTCGCACCCGTTTCTGGCGAATTCTGTCCAAATGGAGATGATCCTTCGAGAGTAAGCCACGCCTGCTCCGGCGGCAGAAGACGCCGTCCCTTCCCGAACCATGCTCGCGATGGGCGCGCCGAAAACCAAGGGCACGTCATCGCCGTGCGTTGCGTTTGTCATCTGCAAGTGGGTGACGATGTGAACGGTCAACATGGCCACAGGTAAACTGCACTCGTCATACTCGTGCACACTCGAGTACTCTGAGCTGGTTAGTTGCGTACCTTAAATATTGCGCCACAGTGCCGATCGAGTAAGCAATGTGTATGTACCGAGTATGAGCACTGTGAATGGCGTCGTTTATCCGTTTCTTGCTCTTTTTCTTTTCTTTTCTGCTGAGAGATGCAAGCAACAATGCTTCAAACTTGGATATTGCAGATTCAAGTTTCACGATCCTTGCGCTAGCATGTGCTTGTTCTTGTGTCCCTACGGTGTGCAAGAATCATGGGAAACTTGCAATGTTTACTGAACCACGAGTTTTGAGTAATGTATCAAGGCAGTGTGTTCAAAAGCATAGTAATGTTGACATGGCCGCTCATGCTAAACTTTGATGTAGGAACGAATATTTTTTTTTCGTATCGACAGCCCACATCATCATCCTCTTTTTTTTTATGTCTACTGCAGGACAAAGGCCTCTACCAGCGATCTCAAATTACCTCTGCCTTGCGCTAGCTGATTCCAAGTTGCGCCTGCAAATTTGCTATTTCATCATCCCACCTAATTTTCTGCCGTCCCTGACTGCGCTTCCCTTCCCTTGGTACCCATTCTGTAAGTCCAACGGTGCACCAGTTATCCGCCCTACGCATTGCATAGCCTGCCCAGCTCCATTTTTTCCCCTCTTAATGTCAGCTAGAATATCAGCTATCCCCGTTTGTTCTCTGATCCACACCACTCTCTTCCTGTCGCTTAATGTTACACCTAATATTCCTTGTTCCATCGCTCTTTGCGCGGTCCTTAACTTGTTCTCGAGTTTATTTGTTAGCCACCATGCCATGGCGTGGATCAGAGGTAGAACATCGGGCTCCTAGTCTAAAGATTGTAAGTTCGAATCGTCGTCCAGTCCACTACAGTTTTCAGGCTTGGAGTGGCGCCTGATACTGGCCAAAAGAAAAAAAAAGCCGAGAGCCAGTGAGGCTATACTAGTCCAGGTGCAACCAAAATAGGAAGGCCCACTAAGCTTCAACAAGGACACTCCCTCACCAGAACAGGAATTAGCTTCCCTGGTGCAGTATTCGGTCACTACCTCCCCCACGACTCTTGCAATTCAACCGTAGCCCTCAGCCCACCACCATAACACGTAATAAATCGTTTATCACGACACAGCCAACGCGTATACGAATACATAAACGCCGGGGTCGCTTAGTGGCTTCGGCTTTACGCTGCTAGGCACGAGGTCGCAGTATCAAATTTCGGTTGCGGCGGCCGCATTTCGGTAGGGGCAAAATGCAAAAACAAGCGCGTACCGTGCATTGAGTGTTCGATAAAGAACACCAGGAGGTCAAGAACACCAGGAGGCAGTCGTCCACTACGGCGTGCCTATAAATCATATGGTCGTTTTGGCACGTAAAACACCAGAAGTTATTCATTATCTTGCGAGCACAACTGTTTGTATGCAGCTCGTTTATGTTGCTTGCATTCGTCCTCAAAACCATCGCTTCGCATGCGGGTAGAAAAGTGTTATTTTGCCAGTTGAAAGACAGCAGCAAATATATTATTTTAAATATCACCATTATTTGTCGATAATACTGAATAACACGTGCTTGCTATACCTCAGGCGGATAGCGCACACTCTATTGGTATCCGCTGTTTCTAAATACCCTACATTATAGGTGACTTTACAAACTTAGCACGCGTTGTGAGCGGGTCAGCATATACATGCTGCCATGCTAAACCAAATTCCCCTTCCTCTCTTTTCAAACCCTTCTCCCCGTGCGCAGTGCTGTTGAGGTGTCCTCGCTAGAGAGACAGTCACGGCGCGGCACACAATATGTTCACTTTTCATAATAACAATCTCTTACAGACCAAGTTCCCTAAGTTATCATTCTGATGATGTCATTTAGGAGTTCTCTGTAGAACAGGAGAAAGTGGCACTTGCATGTCCGGCGGTAGCTGGCTCGGCAATCAGCAAGTGCACGACGCGCGCCCGGCCCCTGCACAGTCTCTTAGCGAACAGCACGGACGGGCAGTTGTACCGCACGTCACCCAGAAACTCGGCACCCACACCGCCGCGCCTTGCGCCGTATTCCTTGTACAGGTTGCTCACCGCGGCTGAAAAGGTACGTTCCACAAAATGCGATTTTAGACACGCCTCGAACCGACTTTCTTCGGACGCAGTGACTGCCGTGCCTTGTGTATTGGTGAGTCATCGGAGGATTGGCCTCCCTCCCTTACTCTATATAGTGTCAGGTTGCGGTGACGCTGAGGAAGCAAACGCTGCCGAACGCGTGGGCTAAGAATCTAAACTCTTTATTGGGCGAAATTGTTCCCAGAAAGACGAGGAACACTCAAATCACAACGATAGCCGCAAGCACATTCGTCGGTCGTCAAATCTGGTCTTACGGGTCAAGTCCGTCGTGTATTTGTATACCTCTATCAACGTACTAGCGTACATTCCAGAGTAATCGCTGCTGCACACGTAACTTTGTACAACAGTATTTCGCTAGCGCGCGCGATTTGATGAAACAAGACTATTTCGGCATAGAATCGGGGGCAACATTAAAGAAATTCTGGATACAGTAGGCGCGTCTCGAGCCGAGCGATAACTGGATGGCAGTGATAACCCGGTGAAAAACGGTCACCGGCAAAAAGCAAAACAATGTGAGCGCGACAGTAATAATTAGCAGTACAATTATTTTCTTACTATGACATGCACCCACATTGTATGCGCAAACAACTCTGTTGTTATATCAGAAATTACTGCTGTGTGGCATTTAATATGGAGGCTCCTTCTGTGGTTGCTGGATATGGCACGGGTGATTCTGCTGGTCGACTTCTGGGTCTTAAGCGAGGAATAGGAAAACTTTGTCGATGGTTGAGCGTGAGACATGAGAAGCTCCCGTGTCACTGTGTGAGAATTAATTAAGCTATTGCTACGCACGCATTTCTTACGTTAGATCACTGCGTATGTCATCACAGAACGTGAATTTCGCTGCTGTATTCTCCATCGTTCGTGGCATAGTCCTAACACAACGGTGTCCATCCAGTACGCCAAAGACATGGATATGGTGCGACGCGTTATTGGAACAGCAGAACGCCACTATCTTGAATGTCATGCGAAACGGACGCACATGCAGGATTTTGTCGCAGTGTTATGAACTTGTACAGCGCGCTATATAAAAAATATTGATCTCGCCAACCACTTCATGGTCTGTGTTGATGCCGTAAGTGAGCCACGGCCTGTGTCTGGAAGTAGGATTTCATAAAAACCGATATCATTCGTATTGATATTGATATACCTTACGGCCGTCTTTTGGAATTTTCCATTGCGCTTCGTGGCATATAGACATATTTCACGTCGTTCCAAACAGAAAAATTGACTATTGAAGCATGTGTAGTGCGATACGTGGGACCACTTTGAAGCCTTTGTGTGGGTATAGAAAAATAGAACTCGTGAAACTTGTATAAAAGGGTTATCTTTATATTCTGTTGAATTCGAAGTATCCAGAATCTGTGATGAAAGATGCAAAAGGAAAGGCTGAAAGTTTCCGCATGCCGGTGAAGTTCGACAGGCCGGGTTTACTAAATATTGAAATGGCCTCGCTAAGCCAACTATTGTGCCAACTCATAAGTTAAACTACAGTTGTACCACACTCGACTCGCATTAATTTAAACTCCTGGGTGTTAAAACGTACTTATTTTGGGCTTTATCCTCTCTTGACTATTTTCATCATAAGTTCAATATTCTAAGGATTACTAATTGTTTTGTTTGCATGAGAAAAACATAATAAAGTGAAGTCCCAAAGAGGGCTTTCGCGTTATTGTACACGTGCGGATGTGCAGACGCTCATTAGAAGAGACCGAAACAGGTTTACAGATGGTTGTACCTCTGAGAGAGACGCTTCGCGATGACCATTTCGGTGGCATCATTTCGTAGTAGCGCCTTCAACACAAATATCAGCATCATTACCAAGTGTAGGCGCGTTCTGACTATTCGTGCCTTGCAGCTGTGCTCTCATCAGACGTTTTTCGCCCCATTTTCAGCCTCTTAGAATCCCAAAAGTTCGAACTAACCGAATTTCTCGTTTGACCTATACTTGAATTCAGTGGTTTAAAGTATGTACTGAAAACATAGCGAACTAAGCAAAGTATTGAGATTTATTTAAATTATCTAATTTTGAATTACTGAACCCCGTATTCCAGAACGTTCGTATTCCACTCGAAAGTTCACCTGCTCAAGAAAGTGAATGGCAGAGCACCTCACGGCAATTCTTTAGCAAACATTTCGTAACTGGTTGCTATCGGCGTCTAATCGAATGAACTGGAGTGAACGCTGGCTTCTCGAGAAGCTCCTCGTCGTATTAATCATCAGGAAGTGTTATTGGAGCGTTGTGTTGTCTTTAGGTGAAAAGCGGCGTTGTGCTCTAATCGATGGCGTTGAGGTAGAGTTTTAAGCCCAGGCCCGTTTGTGAATACAGAGGTGAGAGTCAGATATACTTTTATAGAGAACAACTAAAAAAGTAAGCGTTTACCTTGCAATTCTACATGGTTCTGATAGGCAAGTTGAGAAGCGGCGAGTCCGACCATGCTCATTAAGCTCTCGACGCTCAAATCAGTGCCATTCGGGTTATTTTCGAAAAGGCGCTGGTATTCGGCCCGTCCTTCCGAAACAACGTTAGTCAAGAGCACCTCGACCGACGAGTAGGTGCGGACTTCAGCTACGAACTCCGCAGGCGGCTCCGGCAGGACAAAGTCGTCGGGAAACAGGACTCCCACAGCGCCCGGGAACTGGTCTTGCGCCACGGCGAGGCTCGAAGCTGTCGCGTTTCGCAGGCACTCCAGCGTAGCATTCTCGTCAGCGTCACCGCAGCCCGCGGCGCTGAGAAAGCCGTTCCAGTGTTCTTCGGTCTGATGCTCGTGGCTAGACTTGAGCAGGGGTGATCCGCTGCCGAGGATGATCCTGAACGTGGCGAAGTAGCTCCTGAGCTTCGGCGAGACGAGGAATAGGCCGGCCAAGTAAGCGCCCCACCCGCTGCCGAACAGGACGACGTTCTTCGCGTTTCCGCCAAAGGCGGTTATGCTCTCGCGCACCCAGCCGAGCGCCATCGCGAGGTCCAGTAGTCCCGGGTTCCTGGCCGCACCGACTATGTCTCTGCTGGGAAACCCGAGCACGCCAAGGCGGTAGTTCGGCACGACTACGACAACTTGGCCCTGAGCTGCGAGAACGGAGCCTTCGTGCAGACGGTCCGCGTTCCCGCCCGCGCGAAGACCTCCTCCGTGAATGAAGACTACCACTGTGAGCCCCGTGCAGTACGAGTTGTTACACATGGGCGCCCAAACGTTGACGTGTAGGCAATCTTCGGACGGCAATGGCGGAGCTCGGTTGCTGCCGTCTTCGCGCTCGGCACTGCGAGAACGCTCGTCTAAAAGTGGCTGCGGCAAGCGGTAGCAGGGCGCTCGCACTTTCGATGCGTCCAGAGCGACGTTCCACCCGTCAGCGGGCTGCGGAGCGGAGAAGCGGTTCGAGCCGCCCGTGTTCGCAGCGTATGGTATGCCGAGGAAAATGGCCACGTCCTTGCCGTGGAGCTTCCGTTTTCTCCCGATGACGGTGCCTTTAGTAGTATTCACAAGGACGACGTCGCGCGAACGAGTCGCGGAAACCGCTTCTGCCTTGTTGACGGCTTTTCTCACCGGTGGTTCTTGGTCTGCGCATGTTGTATGGTCCGAATTAAGGGACACGCCGTCAGGGGATGTTGTCGTGATAAAATGCGAACTAAAAACTCTTCTCGAAGTCGAGACTGAGTCCGAACTGGATATATTTTCGTCGCGAGGTGCTGGCGCCGTTTCCGTCCAGTGATATTTAGGGAGACGCTCGGACGTGTTATCGGAGACGTTAATTCCTTTTGGCGCCGAAGAGCTGGTTGGTCTTCGCTTCCTTACGCTCACCCCCAAGGTAAAGCTAGTGCTCAGGGCTTGCAGGTGGCTGTCGTTGAAGACAGAAACCAGGAAGGCGCTATTGCTGTCGGCTTCGTTAGGGTTTCCTTCGATGTTAGCGGTGCCGTTGCTGAGTCGTTTCCAGGCAAACATAGCCGATACAGCCGTAGTTGAGAGACACAAGGACATGGCAAGCCACACGCAGAACGAAGACCTGGAAATCGGGTAGCACAAACGGGAGCCTCGTTTATTAAGGGGAACGCTTAGAGTAAACATAGTAAACGATCGTCATTAACCACACTTGTCTTGCGAAATAATTAGGAATAATGAGGGGCTTCAATGCGCGAAGTAACTACAGATGCAGACTGACTGAAGCCATAATAAGCAGAGTTACATTTAGTTGATTTCTTTTATTTTAAGGAGAGCGTTAATATACATTTTGTTCGTAATCGTAATAACAGAAAATGGAACGTAAGTGTAAGAAAAGGCAGGCAACGTGCCAGCGCTTGGTTTCGAATCAACCGGTGGTGGTTTCAAAGCCACTTACGCATCCGCCACCAGGGCTGTTAGTGGCAATAATAGCCTAACCACTTCGGCCATTGTAGTCCGTGAACTCTAAGTGACTGCGTCAAAGGCTGATCTTGCTGGATCCAGTGGAACTCGGGCATTTCAACTAGTGTTGGTTTCACTGTAGGGCGACTCCGTTCATGGTACTTTCAAAAAACAAGCTAGCACAGAAACCGATGCGATATTTGGCTCTCCTCGTGTTGAGTTTTCATCTGCGCTAGTTTATTTATATAGCTATCGAGAGCCAAGTCTCGGCTGTGGCATGTTGTCTACCTTTTCTTACACTTTCTTTTCATTTTCTTTTTCCCAAACATGAACAAAACGTGAAACAGCATGCATGTTCTCTACTAATAACGACGTTTCTATTAGCCTATGTGTTTTTTTTTCCCCTTGGGTAACGGTTCACATCTCCGATTATCCAGTCTCGTAACCCTACTTAATAGATAATCTCCTGTAATAGTCATCATCAGCCTATATTTATGTCCGCTGCAGGACGAAGGCCTCTCCCTGCGATCTCCGATTACCCCTGTCTTGCGCTGGCTGTAATAGTATATTGCTGCAATGGTGTCTAGTCGGTGATACATGGCTAGACGTGCTGCTTAAAGGCTTAAACATGCGCTTCACCTTGTCTGTTTCTTTGTCGCTAACTTGTTCCTTGTTTAAAGAACGCATGCCTTGCTCCTTCGCGCTACTGCAGCAAGCCGTCTCTTGTTAGTGAGAGTTCTCAAGTTTTGTGTGAATGTTGCCTATATCTGTGCATTGCTGCATAGTTCCTTCTATCCTGTGCAGTTACCTACCTCATGAGGCTTCTCCACGAATGGCTCTTGCTGAGCAGCGCGTGTTGTACTCCCATCGATGGATCGGTCTCAGATAGCAGCCAAATGGACGTGGTCACGACTTCGTCCTCCGGAAACATTGCTGGGTCGACGCCGACGGGGACAATATGCTGTGTCGATTCTGACACTGGCATGTTGTTGTTCTGGCCTCAGATCACCCAGGCCCAAATACTCTTCTTCTGCTTCTTCTTCGTGCATCCTGCACGCATCGTCAACTAACGCTCACTTCAGGATTACGTGAGGACGACAGTGTACACATTATAGGAAGGGTGTAGGATTGGGCTCGTTGGTAAAACATGGCTTATAACTTTGATTAACAGCGAATAAACAAAGGACAACAGAGGGGACAAATGAAAAAAAAAAGAAAAACAGAGCGCTGACATGTGAGTGAGTGAGTGAGTGAGTGAAATAACTTTTATTACAGGTCCGGCGAGGACGCGAACTCGTCGCGCACCCGGCTAGTCCCACGTCGGGACCGGCAGGTCTAGCCCACCGGCCCGGTCGCGGGCACGCCGGACAGCCAGGATTTGCTTGTCTAGAGCGGGGCTACGCAGAAGCGAGTCCCACTCATCCTTTCTGAACTTGGGGTATCTCGACCCGCACTCCCAGAGCATGTGTGCTAGAGTGGAGGTCTGCCCACAGGATGGGCAGGCGTCGTCGCGATATACGTCAGGGTAAACTTCGTGCAGAACGGCCAGACACGGATATGTGCCGGTCTGTAAAAGTCTAAGCGAAACAGCTTGCGCCCTATTCAATTTGGGATGAGGGGGTGGAAAGACCCTTCTGGACATGTAGAAAAATTTTGTCACCTCGTTGTGAGTAGCGGGAGCATCCCTGTGGCCGTAGGGGGGAGGGGTGTCGGCTCTCCTTACAGAGGAAGCGCGGTCGGGGAGGTCGCGCGCAGCCTCCTGAGCAGACTCATTGAGGTTCGGGGGAGCACCCTCGACCGACCCTACGTGAGCGGGAAACCAGTGAATCGAATGATGCGTGAGAGCATCCGGATTGGAGACGCTAAGAAGACGAGCAGCCTGCTCGGCGATGCGACCCTTCTGAAAAGCCCTAACTGCCGTTTTGGAATCGCTGTAGATCTCAGACCCACGACCGTCTAGCAGGGCGAGGGCGATGGCGGCTTGCTCGGCGACTTCGGGGTCTGAAGTGCGAATTGTAGCGCTATTGGAAAGCTTGCCGCTGGAGTCGACCACGACGACGGCAAAGGTTTTTCCATCGCTGTACTCCGCGGCGTCGACGAAGCGTGCTCTGATGCCTTGTTGATAGATCTTTTTCAGAATTGCTACTGCTCTCGCCTTGCGTCTGCCCTCGTTGTGGACGGGATGGACGTTTCGAGGCACGGGGGCCACTTCGAACTTGTCTCGAATGCACCTAGGGATCGGGGTACTGACCCTCGAAGATACCACAGGAGGGTAACCCATCTCTTCGAGGATGCATTTACCTGCCTCTGTGGTGGTCAGGCGAGCGAGTTGCGCGCGTTCTTGGGCTTCGGCAATCTCCTCGGCGGTGTTGTGTACCCCCAGCTTGAGGAGATCTTCAGTATGGGTCCTAATGGGTAGCCCGAGAGCCCTTTTCACTACTTTGCGAATGAGAGCATTGAGCTTGTCCCGCTCCGCTCTGAGCCAGTTGTGCATAGAAATCGTGTACGTGAAGTGGCATAATACGAAGGCGTTGATAAGGGTGAGGAGATTGGCTTCCTTCATGCCTCTGTGTCTGCGATTCTGCGAACGAGGCGGAAGGCGTTGTCCGTCTTTGCGATGATCTTGCGGAGAGCCGTTCCGTTCCCGCCGTTGAATTCGACAAACATGCCCAGGACCTGAATGACGTCGACCCTGGGTATCACCCCTCCATCACAAGTGTGAAGACAGATGCTGCTTTCGGAGACTGGCTTCCAATCGTTGGGTCTTCTTCCCTTCTCTTTTCTGTAAAGCAGAAGCTCCGACTTGGCGGGGGAGCACCGAAGTCCGGTGGGGCGGAGATACTCCTCGATCGCGTCGATCGCCTCCTGCATGGCTTCTTCGACTCTGCCCTCGCATCCCCCGGCGCACCAGATGATAATATCGTCGGCGTAGATGGTGTGCTTGACGTCCTCAACGCATGCCAACCTCTCGGAAAGACCAATCATACAGATGTTAAATAGTGTGGGGGAGATTACGGCGCCCTGAGGAGTGCCCCGTGCTCCGAGGGGCACATCTTCGGAGCGGAAGTCTCCAATGCGAAGCTTGGCCTTCCTGTCCGTTAAAAAAGAGCTGACGTAGCTGTGGAATCTGGAACCGAGACCTAGGTCTGAAATGGTCTTGACGATAAAGGCGTGGAGCACGTTGTCGAAAGCCTTCTCGAGGTCCAGACCGAGCAGAGCCTTGACGTCTCTGGAACGGCCGTCCACGATCTGATGCTTGATTAGTTTCATTGCATCCTGCGTCGAGAGTCCGGCGCGGAACCCGATCATGTTGTACGTGTAAACGTCGTTGTCTTCGAGGTACCCGTTGAGTCTGTTGAGGACGACGCGCTCCATGACCTTGCCGACGCAGGAGGTTAGAGAAATCGGCCTCAGGTTCTCGATGTTCGGGGCCTTGCCGGGCTTGGGAATGAGCACCGTGCAGGCCGACTTCCATTCTGCAGGAACCACGCCGCTCTTCCAGGACTCATTGATCTTTTCGGTGAGAAAGACAATCGACGGGTCGTCGAGGTTTCTCAACATTCTGTTGGTGACTCCGTCCGGACCCGGCGCAGACTTGCGGTTGAGCGCGAAGATGGCATGTCTGACCTCGGCAACGGAGAAGTCTTCGTCCAGCTTGGGGCGAGGAGGGCCTCGGTAGTCAGGGAGTTGGGTCGCCGGATCGCCGTCGCGCCGGATGGGCAGGTACTTCTGAATGAGCTTGGAGACGAGTACATCGACCGTGTGAGACCTGGTGGCTTCGTGAAGGGCCCGGGCCAACGTATGCTTCTGATTTGACTTGGAGCCGCTTTCGTCGAGGAGGTGCTTCATCATACCCCATGACTTGCCATTGCGCATCTGTCCGTCAATGAATTCGCAGAGCTCGTCCCACTGCTGCTGGCATAGCGCTTTACAGTGGTCATCGATGACCTTGTTGAGCTCCGAGATTTTCTTTCGGAGTCTGCGATTGAGCCTTTGACCCTTCCATCGACGGAGCAGGGCGTTTTTGGCCTCGATGAGATGGGCGAGTCTGCTGTCCATTCGCTCGACGTCGAGATCAGTTTCCACTTTCTTGGTGGCCGCGGAAGCGTCGTTGAGGATGCATTCGCACCATTCTTCGAGGCTGGTGGTTTCCCTGGCTCTCCCGGGTTCTTCCCGAATCTTGCGAAAATGGTCCCAATCGACGAACGTGAATTCCCTGACCCTACTCCGAGCCACCTTGAAGTGGGTCTCGAGATTGTAGTGGTCGCTGCCAAACTCCATGGCGGTGTTCTCCCAGCCCACGTCCTCGACGTTCTTGACGAAGGCGAGGTCGGGTGTCGTGTCCCGGGTGACGGAGTTGCCGATGCGCGTGGGAAAAGCTTTGTCCGTGACCAGAGTGAGGTCCATCTCGCCCCCGGTGCGGTGTCCCGGGTGACGGAGTTGCCGATGCGCGTGGGAAAAGCTTTGTCCGTGACCAGAGTGAGGTCCATCTCGTTGGCGTCTTGCCACAGGTTGCGCCCCTTGGTAGTGTCGTAGATGTAGCCCCAGAGGCCGTACGGGGCGTTGAAGTCGCCGACGACGACCAAGGGTCGTGGGCCGGCCAGGTCGGTCGCTTTCTTGAGGATGGTCTTGAACTGTTGGCGCGAGTCCCTGGGGTTGCTATAGATATTGAGAACGAAGACACTGTTTCTGCGCTGATTCCGCTGCGGCGCGTCGAGCAGGATCTCAACCATGACATATTCGATTCTACCGCTCCCCAGCTTAAGGTCGTGGGTCAGATGAGTAAGCCTTTTATCGATCAAGGTACAAATGCCTCGCCCCCCAGGCCGGCCCGACACGGCCCTGTAGCCCTGGAGCGAGGCAGCGGAGACTAATGTTTCCTGAAGAGCAATGACCTGAGGTTTGATCACCAAAGACCTGAAAAACTGCTGCAGCGGGGCTTTCTTGTTAGAATACCCCCTGCAGTTCCATTGCCAAATGCGAAAACTCTCTTTGGATCTATCCATTATTGGGCTGACCGGACGGACTACCACCTAACGGGGCAGTTAGGGCTGCGCAAAGAATGGGACCTTCTGTCGGAGCGCTGGTGGGATACTTAAGTCTAGCTTCCCTCAGCAGCGGTTGAACGACGGTGGCGGATGAAGTCATTCGCGCTTCAATGGCGTCGATGCGATCTGCGAGAGCTCCGAGGCCCCAATTGGGGTCCCCGAGCGCAACCTGAATTTGGCGAACGCTGTCGGTGAGGAAAGTAACAGTAGGGGCGACCTGTTTGAGGCTGTCTGCCAGCGCAGTGAGAGTTTGCTTAATCTCGCTGACTTCTGCGGACAACACTCCCGATTCGCGTGTTTGATTTACGATTGCCCTGCGTTTTGAGGACGTTGCAGTACCGTCTACCGGAGCTGGGATTGGAGTCTCGGAGGCCCTCACTGCCGCATCGTTACCTAGCTTGCTCGGACTGAGGTCCGGACTGAGGTCCGGATGATGGCTGGGCTCTGGAACCTTGGCGGCCCCTGGAACCGGATCTGGACCTAGATTTGTATCGGACCCGGGATCCCGACCTGGACCTGGAGACGGTGCGGCTCCTGGTGCGTCCACGAGACCTGGATCTCTCCCTGGACCGGGAGCGGCTGCGGCCAGATCGGCGTTGAGGCGATGCTTGCCGGGCTTGATTCGCGTCGTTGAGGGCGCGGGAGCGTTCCCTCCGTCTGCGCCTGACGAGATATGGCATCTGGAATTTTTGTTTACACTCCTGGGCGGCCGTAAGGTGGTCGCCTCCGCATAGCTTGCATTTGGGATCGCACCTATGCTGAGCGTCGGGGTTTGCTTCTCCGCATCCCCTGCAGATGGCTTCGTTGGGCGAAGGGCAGACGTCGGAGCGGTGCCCGAGTCTGCTGCAGCTGTAACACACGTCCATTTGCTTGCGAAATAAAGTGCACAGCGCTGACATGTTCGGCGTTCTGTTTTCTCTTCTGTCCCCTCTGTTGTTGTTGCGCTGCTAATATCAGTATATATATATATATATATATATATATATATATATATATATATATATATATATATATATATATGTGTGTGTCTTCTATTTAAGTTAGTTTGCTCTACGGTATCACAAATTTGCTACATGTTATTGTGAAAGCCTGTTTCCTGCACAAATCTTTAAAGAGAGTGGCAATGTGGTCCCTAAGTGCATTTATGCAGGTCTGGTGGCCAGTTGAATTGAAGGCCCACATGGCACAGATGACGTCTACGGACGGGTTGCCCGGAGCATATCCACATAAGGTAGTGCAGGTCTGCCTCCCAGCATTGGCGCAGGACATAACGGGAAGCTGGAAGAGGCTTTATAAAAATTTAACGGAACCTTAAGCTCTGATTTTATAGTCTAAATCTTTAGGCTGTGCGCCTGGCTGGTGTAGCTCTTTCGACTTTATTGTCGCGAGTTTGGCATATTTATGTGTGTACTTTATTCTATGTCCCCTTTACTCGATGCCTCATGTTGAGGCCTTATAAGGTAGTTTTCAAATATATATATATATATATATATATATATATATATATATATATATATATATATATTGAAAGACGGAAGACGATCAGGACAGGCAGCACTAGCAGACCCGTTTATTCCGCAGGCACGGCCCAGGCTCCAACACGAAGAAGAAAAAGAACAGGGATGATGATGGCTATATACAAATGAGAACGATGAAGTACGTTAAATGTGCTTACAATATACATATTGTATTATATTATATATAATATTATATATAATATTATATATAATGCTATATATAATATTATATACAGGGTGTCCCAGCTATCACGCAGCACGATTTAAAAAAGAGGAACGGCGTTACTCGAAGCAAACTTAGTGTATATTGTTTCCAGTGCAGTTGAGTAGCCGCCAGTAATTTTTTCGTTACTGATATTTAATTAGCTAATTGTAATTAATTATCTAACTCGAGAAGTACTGTCCTAATTGTCAAAGTGTCAATGAGAAAATTGTAGAGCAGCATGAAAAACTCCCGATACAGCTTTCTGTTGCTCCGTACGTGCTACATAAAAGTGTTTTTCCAAGCGTGAAAGAAGCCCGCGAATACACGCAAAGTGGCTCGAGCGACCAGTCGCGCGGCAATTCTGTGTATTCGAGGGCTCCTGAAATAGAGGAAACATCAACAGATCAGCCGTAGAGATAAGCAAGAGACGATTAGAGTACTGGTGGGAAAAAAACAGGGAAAAGATGGATACGACCTGATCTCTTAAAATTATAGGTAGCGGAACAAGGGAAATGTTTGAAAAAGAAAAAGAATAATGAAAGGCATAGAGTTTCACACTATAAAACGTGAGAAACACTATAGTGAGAAACTCTATGATGAGAGGTATACAAAAATGCTAGATAAAGAACATTTATAGTATACCTGATTAAATCAAGCAGGCTAGGTGATTATTTGTCGCCGCCCCGTTTCAAAGGGGATTCCAATAAAACATCATCATCAGCAGCAGCTTACCGGGCCATCAACTAGCTGATGGCACTACGTGACGTGTTACTGGGAGTATTTCGGAGTCCCTGCCACTGACACCAGGCAAACCGGACCCACTGCTCAACGCGTTAGTTCTCGCGACCAGCTCGCCGCTGGGCTTAACTGGTTCACCCCCTTTACCCTTATCTCCTCGACTTCACTCTCAGCAGCCCCAATCTATAGAAAAACAAAACGACTAGCAAAACGAGCTACGAGTTCAGTTGGAAGTAACGCCATTCGAATAAACAATCCACACACCTAACGTTTTATTTCTCGCAAAGAGTCTACATGAATCTATCGCAACTTCGCACATGAACCTTCTGTGCAAAATCATTCGCATTTATATTTAGCAAGTGTATCTGTTGAGAGGCGTCACATCACGCTTGAGACGGAATAGCGTGATTCGTGGCATAACGCATTTGTTGGGCGGTCTCTTCCAGGTGTCGTGGACTGCTTCCAGAGGCGCACTCACTGGAACGGCAAACAATCAGTTAGGGACAGGCATACATAAAGCGTGTACGAATCCTTCAGCAAATCTTTAAAAAAACGTAACGCTAGCTTAAGGTCTTGTCTTAGTACAAGAGACAGCAATACAGTGCTATTTTCATCGTAGATCTAGAAAATAAATATACACGTACATGACTGCATGTGGCCACGGATGAAATCTACTGCTGTATATCCCTTCTGGACTTTTGGCGGCAATAGTACCGTTCGTTATTGCTGCATCAAAAGCAAGAAGCTATCTGGAATATTTCAGATTCGTATAAGGCTCAGATAGAAAACAGGGAGAGACGAACGAACTTGAAGAGCATGTAAGAAATTTTCAAACTTGAAAAAGGTGTTTTGTTTGAATCAATGCCCTGTATTTACGAATATACATCCAACTAAACATTTGCGGTTACGTTGTCGAGAACATATTTTCATGGAATTTAAAATTTTTAAAGAGCGTGCGAGTGACTGACTTCGAACAGCACTAGATCCCCGACATGAACATCTTTGTGACGTGTTTCATGATGTATTTTGTGGTTCCGTCGCATTGGAGCTAACACTCCATAAGGTAATTATTTGGCCCGAAACTATGAAAAAAGCAGAAAACATGAAATAGAAAGTCCAATAATGCGGAGCTCGCACGCTTCCTTCTCCATCACAAGACGAAACCGCTAGGCCTGTGCAAATATTCAATAATCGATATTCGCTTCGGCTCGAATTTTAGTACTCGAAGTTTCCGAAGTATTCGAAACGAACGAATATAGGTATTTTTCCGCGTGTAAGCCACAACCCGTATTACAACACCCCGGAAAAGAGAGAGAGAGAAAGATACGCGCGGTATAACCCGCGGAAATACCTGCGCACAACGCCCACAACTTAGTAAAAACAGTTACATTCGCGGATGCACGAATCGACCACGTCGTATCTTCAGCCAGCGGCTCTGTTCCCGACCTCTTCGGCTACGGTGATGACGGAGAACTTTGCCCTAGAGATGGTTTCACTGCAGTATTGAACGCGCTGCCGTGAAACACACCTCGAGATGAAATTCGCGCTGCCGTGAAGCCACACCTGAAGTCCAAATTCCCCTATAACCAGAACCCCTATTTCTCTGCTAATTTTTTTTTTAATTTTGGTGTTTGTTATACGCGCAGAAATATAGTACATTTTAAAACATGTATAATCGATAGCCTCGGTTTCGGTGAGCAAGTCGCATTGCATAGCTCATAGGGAAAACAAGGCAAAGCTTTACGAATTCGTTTACAGTCGCCTAATGATTTCTGCGCCTGTTAGATTATTCAAACATATTATTCACAGCGGCCGTACAGGTTTCCGAGAGCCGTGCAGCCGCTGTGAATAGGTTTGCGTCGATGCGGCGCTAAACTGTAACTTTGGTGGCCGACACCCGGCAAAACGGCACTGGTTAGGCATAACAGCCAATGCAGGCACGGCGCGCCGGTGGACGCCAAACCATCGCGGTCAGTTTGCAGCTCATCGGTGATCGGAGCAGGTTTCCTTAGGTTTGTCAACATTTGGCTCTTATGACAATGTTTTCATGCAAATCCCACCACTATTCGAACTATTCGCTTCGAAATTATTACATACTAATTGCTATTCGCTGCGACTTCGCTTTAAACCAAGGAACTGATATTCGCACAAGCCTAGAAAGAGCACATCGAAGGTATCCCGTAATGCAATGCAGTAAAAGCGCGTACTTCCTGAAGAATAGCGGGACAGCAGCGCCTCCTCTGGCGGGACAAAGGAACATGGCGCGCCTCTTCATAAGTTGTCCAGTACATCCAGGCGGCTATTGCTGCCTCCGGTATAGTTATTCATGGAGGCCGGCACTGCATGGAGTGAACGACAGGGCGCGTCGTTATACCGGACATGGAACGAGTCCATGGGCTGGTGAACATCTGCTACCGCCTATAATAAAATTAGCTGAAGTAGCTTTCTCAAGATAAAAGATAACTAAATAGAACTTTATATATACGTGTACGCCGTGTTTCAAAGGCACATGTCTTGCTTATTTTTCTTACGGAAATGTCGCGTGATCGATCCAACATTCTTACTTATTGAGCATCAATGGTAATAAATGTGCATACAGAAGCGTGATTGTTATGACTTCTTTACACTCGTTCGTGCTTTAAGCAATTGTCTGTCTGTGCAATTGCGTATGTCAATGTTTTCTTTTTTCGTTTTGTTCTTTTTTTTCGTTTTTGCTCTTCAGAATTAATAGATTACTTAAGGATAAGGGATTGCTGTAGAGCGTGAATGGGTGGATAAAGCAACTACAAAGTGCATCACGAAGACACGCAATGTGTCGTCGCAGCAAGCAGAAATTTAAGCAAGCAGTTGTTTTGTTGCGGGGTAAGCACGATAGGCGGCAAACAGTTTGTTTTTGCCTGCTTGCCGAAATTGAGTGCCATGTTCAACGATGGCATCTCTCAAGCGTCCATACAGAACTTCCCTGCCTATATTATTCACTTCCACCTGCTGACCTCAATATAATGTAAGTCGATAATATCTTCTCCGTGTTTAAACGTATTTGCGGTAAATGCAAATGCCGGAGTCATCCAGGACGGTTTTAACACCGCACTGAGAGAGTGCGGGGATGTTCGAAATTCGCCGCGCTTTCCTAAAAACGGCCCGAGTAATGCGGCGAAGCAGATATCACCTTCATTCAAGATCTCTGGAGCCTCCGCGAAGACGAGAAACTGCTGGGCTCCGCTGTGGGCGACCCTGCGAACTGCCAGGAAGCATATGCAGTCAGAAAATCATAGTTTCACTTGATGATCAAGAAACGTATGCCTTGGTTTCAGATGTCTTGCGCACACGCATAATCAAAAGTGTTTGTGCCAAAGTTGACTTCTCCACAATAAGAAGCGCGGAAGGGTAAAGCCCTCCCCCCGCGTAATAAGCGAGTAGCTGCGTTTTACAGTCCCGATCGAACGGAATATTGAGAGGGTCCGATTTCGGTCCCGTATAGGAGCTGTGCCTTCTATGTCCGAGACCGGCATTTAGTCGAACGCGTCATCGAGGAATCGAACGCGAGCGCACACAACGCCCCACCGTGTTGATCATACACGATGACTCCAGCGTCGTAGGGATAGTGTTGCTACAAATGGGGTGCAGAGGCAGTGGCGAGAAAGAGAAAATAAAAAAAAATTTGTCGCAGTTTCACCCGAAAGGCGAAGCACCAATTGCGATAGCAAATTAGTAGAGAATGAATGAATGAATAAACTTTATTGTACTAAGAGTGGTGTGGTTATCTCGTATTGAGCCCTCTTGTAGAGCCCCGCTAGCAGCACTAGCAACGCGCAGAACTGTTGCCGACGCCGTCGGCGTTTTGCCCGCGTTCGCACCGAACGCGCGCGGCGTTTTTATATAAATACGTATTTGGTGCCGCAGCTATTCGTCGCCTCCCCTCCCTCCCTCCCGTCCCCCCACAGCCTTTCGCGCGACGGAAAAAGTTGCGTTTGCTCTCTATATATGGAAAGGAGGAAAGAGACGCTTAATTCTGCAGCCCTTCAGGGAGCACGGCACAGAACGCGCGTTTGCTCTCCGACGTGCGTTCGCTCCCCGTGAAAGCGCGCACCCCTCGCGCCCTTTCACTCGCACATACAGCGTCCGGAGCGCGGCGACGATTTCATCGCCGTTGACGTCATACGGAACCTCACGGCGACGGCGATGACGACGGCGACGCCGATGGCAGAAATCTGCTTTGGAGTGTCCATATAATTGCTATCGCAATAAAATGTACGCAATGTCGTGGCCCGGAACTCGTCATTTGCAGCTTACATCAATGAATCTTGGCATCTGTTTTCATGTCCAATTATTTATGTAAATTAATATGATCAAACAACGTTTACGTAATCACTTGATGATCTAATCGGTCGTTAAAAGATGGGAACAGTTAAGAAACGTCCAAGTAAATTATTTCCGACAAGTTAACTTTTTCGGGAGCTCTCTCTTAGTCCAAGGGAATGGAGACCTCAGGAGTTCTTGAGTTAGGTGTTGGCCTAGATTAACGTTTATGTTTATAGTGCCAACAAAGAGATGAAAACTGACGCCGTAGAGACAGGTCAAATGTAACTACGAATTGTATTTTATTCTTGATAAACATGTATTTAGGCTACGCGCGCGTCTGACAGAGCTGCAAAGGGCATATATCAAAACGAAGACGATATAACGAAATTAAACAAAACATGAGAACAAGATTACAGCGCGCTGTTCAAGAACCCCCATCTTTCTTGTGTTCACGGGGGCGACGTTCACGACACTGTCGCTCGCTGCAGTGCATGGGACAGCGGCAGTGGTGGTGTGCTGCTGAGCACGAGGTTGCGGACTTGATTCGTGACCATGGATTCCAATAGATGCTCACGTACCGAGGCTTCGGTGTACGATCGTATATCAGAGAACTAAAGAACGGTCAACGCAATCCCGGGGCCCTCCACTACAGCGTGCCTCACAACGCAACTGCATCTTAATTTATAAAATTAAAGGGAAACTGAGACATCCACCCAAATGTAGCAATTGCTACAATAGAAACCCAACCGGGTTCCTCGAAAGAAAGCCTCGCAGTTGAAGAAAAATTCGTCCTGGTCCGGGACTCGAACCCGGGACCACCGCCCTTCCGGGGCAGCCGCTCTGCCATCTGAGCTAACCAGGCGGCTAGCAGATGGCAGGGCGAAGTCGAATTTGTCGACAACTCGAAGCAAAGGCAAGTGTATGACGTAATAGTTCAGCGGAAATCCGCTAGGTGGAGATAAGTAATTAAAAGGAAAACTGAGACATCCACCCAAATGTAGCAATTGCTACAATGGAAACCCAACCGGGTTCCTAGAAAGAAAGCCTCGCAGTTGAAGAAAAATTCGTCCTGGTCCGGAACTCGAACCCGGGACCACCGCCTTTCCGGGGCAGCCGCTCTACCATCTGAGCTAACCAGGCGGCTAGCAGATGGCAGGGCGAAGTCTAATTTGTCGACAACTCGAAGCAAAGGCAAGTGTATGACGTAATAGTTCAGCGAACGTAAAATCCCACGAATTCAGTTTCGCGAATTTGACTTTTGTGGTGAACCAGCTCGAAGCTCCACAGCGCACATCATAATCCCGACATCAACTAACCATCTGCCGCGGTAGCTCAGTGGCTATGGCGTTGTGCTGTTGAGCACGAGGTCGTGGGTTCAATCCCCGCGACGGCCGCTCCGATAGGGGCGGAATGCAAAAACGCTCGTGTGCACGGGTGCTTTGGGTGCACGTTAAAGAACCCCTGCAGGTGGCCAAGTTATTCCGGAGTCCCCGACTGCGGCGTGCCTCATAATCAGATCGTGGTTTCGGCACGTCAAACCCCAGAATTTAATCTAAAGTCAGCTAACCTTTCTGGGCGGCGATCTTGTTGAAGAAGGACACCACGGGGTTACCGCTTTCGTCTAAACTCCCATTGGCCCCCACTCCTTCTGTAGCTGCAAGACAGTCATAGGAGAGGAAAAGGCTCCAAATTCATGTTTCATTTTAATTACGTAGGGCACACACGCACGTACATACATACAGAAACACACTATGCATTCCCAACATACGTATGTTGGAAATTTTCCGCGTCATCGTGATGACACGCGTGCACACACCTTTGCACAACTCTCCAGTGTGTATAAGCGCATGCCAGAAGAGTTACTTGAAGAGCAGGTCAATCGTTCGTTGGTCCCTCTGTGGGCGTAAATCTGACGATTCTTTACTTCTTCTTGCGCGTATGCGCAATGACGCTGCCGCCCTATAAATTTGTATATTGAGAAAGTGGTATGTTCTGTTCTAATTCTAGCGCTGACTTCTCTTTGACACTGTGTTTGCTATACAGAGGAGCGCTTTGGCATCCCGAAGCACGCGGACGTATACTTGCTTGACGCAGCGGTGGTGCCCTCCGTCGGCTCGCTGTCCTCGGCTGCAAAAGAGACAAGAAATGCGGAAGAGCGTTCGTCCCTAAAACCTTAGAGTAATTGCGAATGTAATTTTAAAGTTGCAGTCCTCAATGTCGTTCATCGTTTTTTGCTGTGCCGAAAGATGACTTATTTGCTGAGAAAATTTCAATTGAATGGTATATCTCTTCGAAGAGATCAGAATGACCGAGGAAAGGGGGTTATTGAAAGGGAGGGGGATAACAGCTTCGCTGACTAACTACAAAGTGGTGGTATAGCCTTCATCTTGGCGTTGGCCGTGTGAAATATTTAACCTTGGTACGATCGAATTTATACAGTGCTGATGCGATGGGTTCTGAGGTATATGGCCGGCGTATGCGGGTATGATGGGTCTCGCAAATGGATCAACCGATTGTATTTTTGCGGCGGCGACGCTGACAGCAGAAATGCGCTTCGAGTGTCCATATAATCGCTATCGCAATAAAGCACTGGTGTAATCTATAGAATTGCGCACCTGATCCCGCTGTGACTGAAACAACTGTATAATGCACTTATTTATTTAAAACTTTGCCACCGAATATTTGTTGCGGGTAACACCACTAGGACAACTTACGGTCGAGCGCCTCTACAGCAAGCGCGTCTGAAACGAAATGACCTGTATAACGAAGGAGTAATTATGTCCCGGTTTTATTGTGAGCTGTGAAGTTCGCGACCTTTACAACGAAGTGACCTGCATAAAGAACTATTTCGGAGACCCCGAGCACTTCGTTATAAAGGCGTTCGGCTGTACACGAAATTGATTATCTTTCAATAAAAATAATTATTCGTTTATATGCAAATTACTATGGCTGTTTTTCACATCTACGAACAGCGCCACTATTCCAAAAATATGACATGCTGCGTGTACTATACGAAAATTCTTCTAAAAATTCGAAAAGAATTTTTAGTGCACAAAGTAATGAACGCAAACTCTCCGGATACTTCTTGCGACACAGCACACAACACACAAAATAAGGACCGATTGCGAGAAGCATGCATTTGGCTGTCAGTGTGCAAAAATAATTAACAGATGCAGAGAATCTGTATCCTTAAATACTTCTTTAATTAAGGACATTTAAAAAAAGAAATGGAAGATTGGATTGGAATAGAGAGGCCATATATACTTTAAATTGAATAAATGAGATTAGAAAATAAAAAATAATGTTTCTGCCATGAATTGCATTCATTTTCTCTTCCGGATCCACATGATATAATTTTGTTTAATTTTTGCATTTTTGTATTAAGACAAATATGGTTTAGTGCGTTCATATCCTGTTTCCAGCCATTATTTTCATTTTATGTTGTATCAATTTAGCGCACAATTACATAATTTTATTTTGGTACGCATGCAGTTGCTGTATATTGCGATAAATTTCATGACGTTTTGTGTTATGTCTTTTATTTTGTATAATTTTAGCACACAATTAGGATGAGCATTTTTTGTTGTACGCATGCTATAATGATAATATACATTGTTACCATGGTCTTTCACCTTAATTAGCGCTGTTGTACGTTGCAAAATTGTGCATATGTACGCAATCTAGCTCCTGTCAAACGTGTCATTTGCGGGGGCTGAAACCTTTCTCAGGCTCTTTATGCGTTTAGTTTCAACCTACCTTCGTTTGAATGAACGAGAAATGAATGCAAACGTAAGTTGACACCATCATTATAATCATCATCAGCCCATTCATGTCCACTGCAGGACGAAGGCCTGCAGTGGACATGAATCACATGAATCATGAAGACATGGGTAAGTGGAGATCACAGGGACGTGTCCCTGTGATCTCCACTTACCCCTGTCTTGCGCTAGATGATTCCAACTAACGCCTGCAAATTTGCTAACTTCATCACCCCACCTAGTTTTCTGCCAATCCTAGTTAATTACAACGCGTCATTCAGATTGACAAAATAATGATAAGCCGCATAATTATTGTTTCGTTCGGAAATTCATTATTCATTGCTTGCAATAATATCGCGCCTGTCATCTTCAATGCCATTATTTTTATTAATTTTACATGATATGCACACTGGCGGTCAAGTTGATGATTTGTACATAGAGAAATGTCCATGTACAAGTCATGCTTTATGTATAGCTATGTTCATAAGCGCTTTGCTACCGCAATTATATGTAGAGAGAGAGAGAGAGAAACGACTTTATTCCAGGTCAGACTAAGACCTATAGATATTCCTCCGCCAGGAGGACCATGGCCAGCTGGTCGGCGAAGGCCGCCGACGCCAACCACACCCGCCAGTGGGGAGGTGGGGGGTTAGGGTAGTGAGAGGATTGTAGGGCTGCGGGGCAAGAGAAAAAGATGTGCTCTACATTTGCGTACGTAGAAGGGCAGTTGGGACATGAGGGGTCTGAGCGGTAACGATAAAGGTATAGGTGTGCTGGAGTGATCAAGGTGTTGAGCTGGATGGCCCTGAGGGTGCGTACTTGGGCAGTGGAGAGACGAGGGTGTGGTGGCGGAAGCGTCTGCAATCAATGCCGGAGGTGTTTGTAGTGCTGCTTCAGAGTTTTCTTATAAAAGTGTGCCTCGTCCGCTATGGGCGGGCAAGGCCAGGGGATCGTCGGCGCCCGGCTATTAATCTCGCGGGCAAGCTCATGAGCGAGCTTATTGCCGATAATCCCCGCATGACCTGGCACCCACACCACACTGACCAAAGCAGGGGAGAGAAGGGAGAGAGCGTCAGAAAGGTCGTCGTGAAGATTATCGGCAAGTCTGTTGTCGCGAAGAGCCCTGATTGCCGCCATGGAGTCCGAGCAAATGCGATACCGAGGAGAGGGAGGAAGAAGGGTTAGTTCGTGCGTCGCGTGAACGATGGCGGCCAATTCAAGGGATAGAGAAGAAGTAGGAAGTGAGAAGGGGCCAGCGGTGGAAGTGATGGGAATACCAAGGGGGGTCGGCATTGTCACACGAGCAGTGGAGCCATGAGTTTGGTAATACGCTGCGTCGACGTAGCATGTGACAGTGTCCGGTGGAAAAGGGTCGTGGAAGTGAGCGCGGGCTTGTCGTCGTCCCTCATGAATATGTGGGGTCATATTAGAGGGAATAGGGGCACAGCGGAGATTGCTGGGAAGAGGTCGTTGAGGGGTGTACAGAGGAAAGTCAATGGGCCGGATGCCAGCCCGCTGCAGTAGCCAATGACCCTGCGCAGAGCTGTATAGGCGGCCAAGTTGTCAATCCCTATGGAGGCGCAAGAGCTCTGCAAGGGGAAGAAATAGGCCTGTTGCGTATGGTTTGGCTGTGAATGCGTGTGTCGGAAGATGTAGGGCAGCTTTATAGAGACTGTTTAAAGCCGATTGAATGCGATGCATTTACGTCTGCGTAAGTGTGCAGTATGGCAGGGAATAAAGGATTTTGTTCAAGGCAAAGGCTGTTACAAGTTGATTGGCTCTGCATTCGTCGAGGCCGCCGCGCCGCTTGACCACTCGTCGGACTAAGTGAGTTACTTGGTGGCATGTGGTTATCGTGGACTGTATTGCGTGGGTGAAAGAGTGGTCTTGGAGGGGAAAGCCCGGCAGGATGACGTGCGGGGGATGGGAGTACCGGCGAGAGTGAGATTAAGGAGGGGGCTTACAGACCGTTGGTACTTTGTAGCGGAAAGGAGCAGCAGCTCAGATTTCTCTGGAGCCGCTTGCATACCAGAGCGGGAAAGGAATTCGGAAATGAGGTTGAGGCCGGATTGTAATGTGAATTCCAGCTCCCCCGGTGAGCCGTGAGTACACCAAAGGGTTTTATCATCAGCATAGAGAATTGACTGTAGGTGCGGAATCTCCGACAAGGATTTTGCGAGAGGGGCTAGCCCGAGATTAAAGAGGGTTGGAGAGAGCACGGCACCTGGAGGTGTTCCGCGGGTGAGCGCGATGGGCGGGGTCAACGTGGTCCCGAGTCGGAACTGAGCTTGTCGAGAGCGGAGAAAAGAAGAAGCGTAACAGTAGAGTCGGGATCCACAGCCGGTGTCAATACGGGGGCCTCTGTCGGGCACCCGCTGCGGTAGCGTGTGGCAATGGCGTTGCGCTGCTGAGCTCGAGGTGGTTCGACCCCGGCCGCGGAATGCAAGAACGCTCGGGTGCCGTGCACTGGGTGAACGCTAAAGAAGCACCAAGTGGTTAAAATTAATCCGGAGCCCCCACTACGCGGCGTGCCTCATAATCAGATCGGGGTTTTGGCAAGTAAAACCCCAGAATAATTTTTTTTTGCTTCCACTTGGAATGCTTACGTTGAAGGAAATAAAATTCAATTCAGTTCAATTCAAGAGCATCCGTCGTTGCGCTGTTCAACAATTAATAGGATGTTCTAAAAGGTCAGTTGCATTTTATTTGCATTTCGCTGTCCGTCAAGTTCATTTGTGTTGTTTGGCGTCATACTGGTTCTTTGTCCTGACTAATAAGGATTTGATTGATTGATTGATTGATTGATTGATTGATTGATTGATTGATTGATTGATTGATTGATTGATTGATTGATTGATACTAGCGCAAGGGCTACAGAAATATTTCAGCCAATTCCCTCTCCATTAGCCTGTTCTCGTGACCGGTGGGAAACTCTGTGCACTGCCTTGAGCATATGCAGTGAGTTTCTGCCTCTATTCCACTAGAGAAAAAAAAAACATGGCCTCCGATCATGTGAGAGGTCATCTGGGAGGCCATGTGAGGAAGTACACTGTGCACCTTGTCGCCGCAGCGCGCGCTTTGAGCGAATAGTGAAGCCGTGCACCACCCACACTGCGTAATCTTGTAGATAATGAAGCCGACGACGCCCAGAACGACGACGGCGAAGAGGAGCAGGCCACCGATGGTCATGAGCATTGAAGCGGCAGACTTGCCGTCGCTGTCCGACTTGTTCGTGCCCCCCGCGTTGCTGGCGCCCCTGCGCCATGCAGTTCGCCGTGAGTGCCGCTTTGGGGAACAGCGAAGGTAAAAAAAAAAAAAAAGGGGGGGGGGGGGGGGGGGGGGAAGACGTCGAACCAGAGTGGTAGACACGTTTGACACCTTCCTTTGCGTGTCTAAACGGTGAATTTTATCTACTTAAACGCTAAACTATAGTTCCAAGAAAACGTTAATTTTCTTCGCCACACACAAAGTGCATTTATCGTGGAGATGAGTGGAGAAGACAACAGGCGTTGAAAAACGAAAGCCATTGTGGAGCTTGCTAATATACGCTGAAACAAGAGAACTCTGTGATTATCCAGTTAACTTATCACGAATTCGTTAACGCTGCTAGCATATCCGCTTAAAACTATGTGATTTTGTTGTCTAGATGTACTTTTTGCTTCCGAGTTACGCGTCCTCTCTTCTATCGCTTTAGAATAACTTGCCCTCTTTCTTTTTTCCCAGTAAGCAGCAGCTTAGTTAAGGCAATGATGAAACGCGCAAGCTTCATGTGATAGCAAACTAAGAGGAATCAAACACCTGTTGTGGACATGCCCTGGTCTAAATCTGATACGACGGCGCTACCTGCAAACAGTGGGCCTTCATCCCACGAGACCACCGGACTATGATTATTGGCTCTGTGGGACCAACCATCGAGCACTATTGATGTTCATCGCCTGAAACCGGCCTGCATTTGTATATTTAATAGTTCATGCCGTTGGGCCTGCTTTCGAAAAAAAAAAAGGAATGAAGCTAATTTGCAAAAGCCACTTCTTGTTCAGTTTCTTGTACATGACGTAGCTTAAACGCGATAGTCTAACACACAGTTCATAGAATTCTCTTTCGAGGTTCTTGTAAACCGGGACAAGCAA
Organism: Dermacentor silvarum; assembly: GCF_013339745.2. Lineage (NCBI taxonomy): Eukaryota > Metazoa > Arthropoda > Arachnida > Ixodida > Ixodidae > Dermacentor > Dermacentor silvarum. The sequence goes on along the minus strand of NC_051155.1, from coordinate 243,110,613 downwards.
ATAATTAGACGCGTCCAATGCTGTGATGAGCGTCAGCTCTCGCGGAAGTAAAGCTTTACGCTGATGATTATAATGATTTAATGGCACCCCCTTTGAAACGGGGCGGTGACAAATAGTCACCTAGCCTACTTGATTTAATCAGGTATGCAATCAGTATGATAAAACATGTCTTTTTATCTACCATTTTTTGTATACATCTCCTTTATCTTTTTTTTTTCTTCAAAATCTACCTTGTACCTGCACCGCTACCTATGACTAACAGATCCGGTCGTATCAGTCCCTACTCTGCTTTTTTTTTTCACCAATACTTCAAGCGTATCTTGCTTATCTCGACTGCTTACCAGTTGATGCTTCCGTCCACTTTAACGCCAAGCGCTTCTGGAAGGTGCACGTTACCTACGGTTCTCACTGGGTGAATCCCTTCGCATTCCATTAGGATGTGCTGAGTAGTCTCCGGATTTTTGCTGCAGCATACACATGCCTCATCTAGTTCCGAATATTTGCTCCGGTATGTTTTTGTCCTTAGGCAACCAGCTCAAACCTCAAATAGCATGGCACTGCCCTTTGTTTTATCGTACAAATTTTCCCTTCTAATTTATTTCTTCTCATTCTTGTAATTTCCATGGTCCTTTTGTTTGTATTCTTTGAATCCAGTTTACGGCGTCCGTTTCTCTCACTTTCTTTCTGATGACTCCTGGTTGTTTATTTACACTACCCTGGAGTTGGTCGCCAACTTTCTTGACCTCTTCCTCCATTTTGTGTCCCCGCTTTTCAGGTACAGATACTTGTGCTAGCCGCCCATCTATATTCATCCATGTTCCTGAGTCTCTCTTCAAGACTAATTTTGCTCTGCGCTTCTCTGACTTCTAAAGAGGCCCAACCCATATCACACTGCACCGCCTCATTTGGGGTTTCACCGTGGCCTTCCAAAGCCGACTGGCCTACCGATATTTGGTTAACTTCCAACCCCGACAAGAAGCAGACGCGGAAGCGAAGTAGCGCACCCTCTGGCGGACTTCCGTTGCACCATGATGGAGTCCGGTGGCCTCTTTCCCTTGCCGGGCGCCCCGTCGTCAGCTCCGGCGTCCTCCTCCTCCTCCTCCTCTTCCTCCTTCTTTTCATTCCCGCCATCACCGGTCTCCTCGTCGCCCATGGCTCACCAGTAGCTCTGCAGGAAACGCATTCTTAACGTTAGAGTCAATCATTCAAACGGACGTTAAGGAGAGAGACAGAAGAAAGGGGAAAGGCAGAGAGGTTAACCAGATGGGAAGATCCGGTTTGCTGCCCTACGCTGGGGAGAGAGGGGAGGGGGAGGTACGTTTAAGCCAACGAAGCAGGCGTAGGCCTCGTGCTGTTGACAGGCGGGCATCTGCATGCGCATTGCAAAAGTTGAAAGTGCGAAATTGGGCTAGCTGGTTGAGCAACATTCAGACACAAACAGCGCACCAGCAGGACCATTGAACGGTGCCTGTGTTGTTTTGGTCTTCATTGGTTCTGTTCGGCGCTGTTTTTCTAGGTGCAAAAATTATCCGCATCTCAGCCCGTCTCTCCATTCAGACCTCGTGGCTCAACCTCCACAGGGCTTCGCGAGTGACACTGCGTCGGAACCCCGTATAAACGACACTGACGCACTCGTCCTTTTGCATTTGCTGCACAAAGACTCAACGTACCAAACCGAGGCGCCACAGGCCAACGCTAGCGTTATTTTTGTTCTATGTTTAACAGCACCGCTTAAAACATGCAGAGGCATGTATACTGTCCTGTTGAAGATGGATCGTTATGTTCAATTTGCTATACTAATAAGTTAGAATTTTTTTTTTTTTTTTTTTTTGTCGATACCACGCGACCCGCCGCGGTGGCTCAGTCAGCTAAGGCGTTGCGCTGCTGAGCACGAGCTGCGGCGGCCGCATTTCGATGGAGGCGAAATGCAAAAAATCACCGTCCCAGCACTCCGTGCAGATGGTTAACCAGTGAAGCTGAAACGTGCGGCCCCGGTGTTTAGCAGTGGGTTAATCCCGATGCTGTATTGAAGCGTTTCTCAATTATTGGTTACATGTTTGTGTTTCTAGTGGAACGCAAGCGCCAATGACGAGCGAATGCTGCTAACCACTACGCCGAGCTAACTCGAGATATCGAACGCATGCGACAACGGCGAGCCGAGGAAGCGGCGTTGCGGGCAGAGCAGCGTCAACGTGGCAATGGCGGGAACGCGTTCGCCGGAGCCAACGCCCACTTTCGGCGGGAGTTTCTCGAGCGGCACTTTGGCTTGGGTACGACGCAGAGAACGACGTCACTAACGGCGCTGCCAATGGCGCGCGCGCTTGGGTGCGACGTAGAGACGACGTAACTGACGGCGCAGCCAATGGAGGGCTTTATCGAAACATGCGGCGAACGTTTTTTTCGTTTCGCCTACCCATATACAGCTTTCGCTGTAAAACGCCCGTGTGCTTGCGTTGTAGTGTACGTTAAAGAACCCCAGGTGGTCAAAATTAATCCGGAGCCCTCCACTACGGCGTGCCTCATAATCAGAACTGGTTTTGGCACGTAAAACCCCAGAAAGAAGAAGATCGATACCACGCGCCAGCTCGCGCGGAGCGCCCGGCGACCGCCGCTGGAGACTGAGCACGTGCGCGGTATATTGTCGAGTCTGAATAAGCGCCTCTTGAAAGGACGCTGAAGACAACTACAGTCAGTTTAGTCAAATGGAAATGGACGGACGGACGGACGGACGGACGGAAAACTTTAATGAAAGTCCTGAGGTACGCGACTCAGCGCGCAGCGGGCCGCTCCCACGTTGGGACAGTCAGGCCATGCCCGACCGCCGCATCGTGGGCCCTCTGGACAGCCCATAGTTGCGACCCGGCATCAGGGGGCAACGCCAGAGCATATGGTCTAAGCTAGCGAAGTCATTGCAGTGCCTGCAATAACTACTGGCATAAGTGTCGGGATAAAGCTTGTGTAATAAAGCCGGGCTGAGATACGAGCCTGTTTGCAATAATCTGAGGGTCAATGCCTGCCCTCTATTTAACTTCTTGTGAAGAAGGGGAAAGTCTCTCCTGCCGAGATAAAAGTGCTGCGTAATTTCATATGGATAGCGCGATCTCTTAAAGCTGATGTAGTTCCTTTAGCTAGTGTACAAGTCTACAAAAATTCTCTTGAGCTGAGTTGACTTCGTTTGTTTTCGAACGCAGCGCAAACATTTAAAGCGTTTAGCTTTCCTTGAGAACTAACCGCGATTTTCTTGGGACTGTTTAACCGTTCTCGTGTTCCTATCCCGAAGATTGTGCAGTCTAACACAGCTGTAAAAGCCGCGCCGTCGTACGGTACCACCGGTACCACCGTACCACAGGGTGGTAAGGCGAGCGTTCTCGCATTCTTCCTTCGTGACAGCTAGTGTTTTGAGACGCTGTCGTTGAGACGCTGCGACAAAAGCGGTCGCAGACGCTGCACGGATTCCCGAACTGGTCCTTGAGGAAGAGGCGCTTGAAGTTCCGATTAGCTCCCGGGTGCGGGTAAGGCACGATGTAGAGTTACTGAATATGACTCCCGCAGACTCCCGCAGGAGCCACCTACAGAAACTCTATCACGATGGTTACGGGAGCGCCACCTATGACACATAGTGCAACATAGTGCCACAAATAGCCACCTCCAAAGCATACTAACCGCATTATTTGATAGCAACCGTGGTTGGTCGTTCATAACTTTCTCTCTCTCTCTCTCTCTCCTCTCTCTCTCTCTCTCTCTGTGTGTGTGTGTGTGTGTGTGTTGTGTGTGTGTGTGTGTGGTGGTGTGTGTGTGTGTGTGTGTGTGTGTGTTGTGTGTGTGTGTGTGTGTGTGTGTGTGTGTGCGCGTGCGTGCGTGCGTGCGTGCGTGCGTGCGGTGTGTGTGTGTGTGCGTTGCTTGCGTGCGTGCGTGCGTGCGTGTCGTGCGTGGCGTGCGTGCGTGCGTGTGTGTGTGTGTGTGTGTGTGTGTGTGTGTGTTGTGTGTGTGTGTGTGTGTGTGTGTGTGTGGTGTGTGTGTGTGTGTGTGTGTGTGTGTGTGTGTGTGTGTGTGTTGTGTGTGTGTGTGTGTGTGTGTGTGTGTGTGTGTGTGTGTGTGTGTGTAATAGTAGGCACGGTTGACTATGCATCCTCGGTCCGACATTTTTGCTTATAGTTGACTCACGAAATACCATTGATTAGTTGGAGCACATTTCGAAAAGGAAACAGCAGCTCTTGAACAGGAGTCGTTGCGCCCGTGACTGCTGATGAAATGCCTCATGACAAACGAACCATTCCGCGACCGGGCGGTGGGGTGCGAGTAGCGGGGTGCCGGCAGTAGGGGAATTAGTAATTACAATGCGCATATGAAAGGGGGGGGGGGGGGGGGGGAGGGGGGGGGCTTTGTTTGGCACAGAAAGAAAAAATACAATGGTCCGAGAGACAAATAGCAACGAGGGCGTCCTGCTGTGATGCATATTGGGACCAGCGCAGAAAAAAACACTGAAAAAGTATTGCGAAGGACAGGCCAAGCACTTTTCCTGTCTTGCTTTTTCTTTACCTTGTCCAAGCACTCTTCCTGTCTTTCTTTTTCTTTACCTTGTTTTTTTGTATACTGTGGTTCCAACTTCAAATACATGCATTAAATATAGCCTGCTATTGACTATACGTTAACAATGCCCCACGAGAACTATCAGTGTGGATGGAGGTTCGTTCACTCCTGAGGGCAATGCCTTCTTCAACGTCATTCGCATCTGAGCCAGGGTATAGAACCGGAACCGAACAGAAAACTGAAAACCGGAAACAAAAATGTATTTTGCTCGAACCAGAATTGAAACGGAACATTACGATTTTTTTTTACTCCGAGGCAAATCCGAAAGAAAGAAATAACAATTGCCGGTTACGATTGGCCACGCGCTTTTCCGGGGCTTTTCATCCATGCATTGCCTACACTTGTGGTTCAACTATGCTACGTCATCTGTAAATGCATACCATGTTCTCGTGATTTTAAAGGTAGCGGCACCGTTGGTACAGTTTTACGCCTATTGCATCAGGGGGTAGACTAGGTGTTGTGTTAACACGGCAACATTTGCATTGCATCCAACGCGCGGACTCGCGATACTGTGATGCGCGCAATGAATCTGAGACAGTAGAGAACATATTGTAGTAAAGCATGTTGTTGGGCTAGTTGGTTCATAGATTCTGCAAAATGTTTAAGCCACGCGAAGAAGACCGGACGGGAACAGAAACACGCACACACAAAGCGCAGACTTTGACAGGGCAATCAGTAACGTAGGTAAAAGCGGCTTGTTCTTTGTTCTTGGGAGGTAGGAAAGAGCCCGGGGTAGAATAAATATACGGGGTAGAATAAATATACTATAAAAAAAGCCGCTTTTACTTACGTTAACCTGATTGCCCTGTCAAAGTCTGCGCTTTGTTTGTGCGTCTATGTTTCTGTTACCGTCCGGTCTTCTTCGCGCAGTTTAAACATTTTGCAGACAAATGCTTGTTGCTTGTCCGCAGTTTCACTTTGAACGGCAAGCATTGATCTATTCTTTAGCGCCACTTAACAACAGGCCGTTCAATTAAAAAGTGTTACTGGGCCATCGACCAGACATATCAATAATGGGAAATGAAAAAAGACGAAAAAAAAATGCCGCCGATGGGAGCCGAACCCACAACCTCCGCATTACGCGTCGTGCGTTGCACTATACATATTGCGCTACGGCAGCGACTGTTCCCAGGTCCATGATTCTTTGGTATTAATTTGTACAAGATATAACCTTGGAATTGTTCTTTGGCCAGCGCCAGTCAAGGCCATGGAAATGAATGGAGACTTTATTGTTAATTAAACCTATTAAACCGCTTAACATACGCTATGGTATTCCTTGGGATCACGGCTGAAGACCTTGCTTGGGTTGGTGGGTTGACTCTCTCTCTCTCTCTCATCTTTTTCTCTCAATTTTTTTCGGCTTACTTTCATTCTTTACTCTGCCACATATAGCTCATTCGCCCACAGAGAAGTTAGTACCTGAAGTTACCATTGCTGAAAGCGGCGCTATAGTTGGCCACTGGCATTATGAAACATGGTTACAGCACTAAGGAAGACGAAGACAACATGAACATGCATGTCGCGTTTATGTCTGGGATTTTCGTTAACGCTATAACCGTGTCTCATAAAGCTAATACCTTACGAGTGTGCACCTCTTGCTTTCTTTGTCCATTTTGACACGCCGAATTTCTGTGAATTTTCGCTTTTTCGAGCACAGTCATCTGACAGTAACACCGAAAACCTTCGGCACGAATGAAATTACTCATCTCTATAGTTCCATAAAAGTTGCTTTCCGTCTTATTTTTCTAGAATTAATCTTCTTTTTTCGCCCTTCCACCTCGAATAATTTTGAATCATTAGACCTTTCCGGAATTCCGGCTTCATACACAACATAACACGCTATACCCTTTCCGCATACCCTTTCTTAGAATCGCTGTTTCTGCCTCACTCTGTCACCTCCAAGAGTCCTGAATCAATTAGCAATGCTCCAAAGCTTTCAGTGGTATAATTCGGCTTTCAGTGGAAACCTTTTTTACACGCTCGGCTGCTTTCTTCCGCGCCCAAAGGACCATCCACCCATTCGCAGTGCACAATAGATTGTTTACAGGAGCCCCTGCGAGTGTTCATACATCGGCGAGACGAAAAATCTTCCGAAGCGCCTCCGCCAACACGCGAACGACCTTCGAAGCTTCAATCGTGTACGGAGCGCAGTTGCCGAGTCATCTTAGAAGTGGAGAGAAATCCTACAAGACGCCTTTTTATAGTCTTGGCCTACGAAGCAGGCAATAAGGAACTTCAACTGATCGTTAGTCGTTAGGGGCCCTCCCGCCTTTGTACGCTGACGAACTTCGCAGCGTCACAGCCCAGCCGGAGCGGGGACGGAAGGAAAAAGGCTTCGAAACATCGGGAACATTAAAATTAAAATTTTTGGGTTGGCGTCAAACTCAGTCCTCTCAAACAGTCATTCCCAACCAGACAGATATATGTCCGATGTTCACCTTTGAGTTAGTAAACCAGATCTAGTAAGAAGAAAGTATACATGGGCCTACTCCACCGACGCGCCGTACTATGTACTGTCTTTTCTTTTTTTTTTTTTTTAGATTGCCTTTGTAAGTACAGTACGGAGCACTCATGGGCAGTCTGTAGTGTGGTAGAACGGTGAGGCTCCGTGTTAGTATCGTCCTGGGCACTAACCCTCAACGAAAGAGCGAGGGCCTGCTAAATTTCACACTGTGTCTGTAAACAATTCGTCTGTAAATACAGTTCACAAAACTTGTTCAACGCCTCATGTCTCCTACTTCAGCCCCACCGAGCTACATTATAGGCCTATGCCCCCTTTATACTTTACTATGCCCCCTTTATCCTCCAGACTGATCATATACATAACACGGAGGGGGAAAAAAATCATGTTCTGCTGGTTCATACACCCCTCCCCTTGTATAAGACTTCATTGTGTAGTTGGAAAGAAAGAAAGAAAGAAAGAAAGAAAGAAAGAAAGAAAGAAAGAAAGAAAGAAAGAAAGAAAGAACGGCAATCAGAAAAAAAAAATGTTCGCGAGAGATCCTGCTGTAATAACTATCTAGCTATAGTTGCTCCCACAGATATTCGCAGGGCATTGTGAATGCCCCGGGCAGGCAAAATTCAGGGTTCCCTGTTATATTCATATACACCTGCAGTAACCGACATCGAAACGACGTTCGCTTCGAGCCAAGTAATCACACTGCATCGACGACATACCTGTACACTTACTAAACCGCGCTCGTTGGTAGTCTACACTTATGTGCAATAATTCCGTGCAAACGAAGCCGTGTCTTCTATGTCGTTGTACCCGACTGTGCCAAGCACTTCACGACCATTACAGGCGCGCTACTCTCACGAATACATGCAAAAATGCTGTCCCGTATAGAAGATCCACTCACGTTTGTAACTTTTCCCTTGGAGGGCGTCTTCTTCTTCTCCTACTAAAAATATGGCACGTGTCCACTACGGTTAATTTGCCAAGAAAATACGTGAAACTTGTTATATAAATTTTGAGCAGGTAATAGTTTTTTCTTTTTTTTTTTTGCATCCGCACAGGGCTACATGTGTTTATTTGATGTCCTTTTTGTAATCTTTACTACACGTGCAGCAAGTCCCCTGAAGAAATACATCGTTCTCAAATGGTCATTTTGATTGTTCGCCTTTACCTCTTTTGTACGTTGTTGGGTGTATGTTTTATTTTATCCAGTGTGGCCAATCCCCCTCGTGGGTACGAGCCATGTTTTGAGGCAACAACAACAACAACAACAACAATAATCATCGGCTCTGGAACTTAAATTACACATGTAAGTAAATAGCGAAAATACTTGCGTATAGGGTCATCGGACCCTATATGCAACGACCGTTGACTGCGCGCTCACTCTCCCTGTCGAGTTGTAGTTTGTTCTGCGTGCACAACTGGGGTTTCCTTCTCCTAATTTCGTCGTTTGCCTGCCTGCCTCCCAGCACCTGCCAATGCCACGTGGCAATATTATTTTAAGTGTAATAACAAAAAGTAAGAAAACTTCTGACACGAAACTCACTGGAAAAGTCGTTAATTTTCTAGCCGATCGGAATTGGTGAGGTATTGAATAACAGCAATTTGTAAATGCGTTTCAACCATGGGGGTTCGACCTGTGCCTGGTTATGACGTTTTGCTGCTGAGCACGAGGTCGCATGTTTGATTCCCGGAAGCCGCATTTCGATGGGGGCGAAATCACGCTCGTTTACTCATACATTTAGGTGCACATTAAATAACCCCAAGGTGTCAAAATGAACCCTCCACTGTGGCTTCCTCCATAACCCGCTGTGCGCGGCAAGTTGATTCAACACTGGCACAGAGGGACCGGTCTGCCCGCGTTGTGCTAGCATTGAAACTGCATGCTCATGTGCGCTCATGCTTAGAGCAACAGAAATAGTGCGAATTGTGATTTGTTACTTCAAACCAATAGCAAAATTATTCTCTTTCACGTAAGGCAAATGTTGTGCGCCACTGGACACATTCTCGGCGTGAAAGAAAGGTTTGTGCATGCGTGCGTGCTAGAGTAGCGACATTGGAAGCAACGGAAACACACAAAGTCAATTTTCGGACGTCGCCACGCCGTATATGAAGTTATGCTTTGACATAACAATTCAATAGTCTGCGAGCACGACTACGACTCGGCTCAGTATTCGAGGAACTGGCTCTTCCGCGTTGCTGCTTCGACGCTCTAGTGATCGAGCCCTCAATTTTCGCTTACTAGCGTACTCAAAGAGCCGCTCCTCGAGCACAGAGGTAATGATGAAGTTCGCCCATTATATTCACGCCAATGAAATTTGAAGCTAAACATTTCGACAGAATTACCTGTCTGGTTGGGAAAATTGATTAAGACTTAGAGATTGACTCCAATCAAGTAAGGAAATTTACTAGCCCGACGTTTCGGAACCAATTCGGCTCCTTCTTCAGGGGGTATTCTTCGGAGGTGGCGGTGTGCCGCTTTTAAAGGGTCCGTCGATCGTAACAAAGGAGAGGCCGGAAGGGGGAGAGAGCGTAAGGTGCCGAGACACTTGGCAGGGCACCTGTTCTAGACAGACAAAAGAGGTGGTGGGTGGGTGGGGGGGGAGAGTTATGTGGGGGGGGGGGGCTTCGGCGTCGCTGGTCGGCTGGGTTGACCGATGCTGGGCGCCCTTTAGTCGCGGGAATGCGTTGACGAGGGCCAGGGTGGGGAAGGGGGGGGGGGGGGACGAGTTGTTTTGGTGTTGCTGACCTAGAGCGGGGAGTCCTTTCTTCCCTTCGTCGCGTCTGCAAGGCCATGAACGTACAAAGAAGGAAGGATGCCCTTCACGCGGTTTATATTACCCGCCGTGTTTTGAATGTGCCAAGACTCTAGTAGTAGCCTTTTTCGCCAGTTTGTCTCTGTTTGAAGGATTTGGGTTTCTTGGAAAGAAATCTTGTGGTCGGCGTCTTCGGAATGTTCGGCGACGGCGCTGCGTATTCAGTTGAAGGCATCGGTCGTAAATTCTTTATTGAAAAGAGTCGAAACTCATTGCTCATTGGAATCATATCAAAATAAAGAAAGGAGAACGGTTCTCAACGAACTCAAAAGGAACGGCTATACAACGGCACTTTGCGTGTATTCGTGGGCTTCTTTCACGCTCGATCGGAAGAACACTTTTACGTAGCACTTAATTATTGAGCAACGGAAAGCTGTATCGGGAGTTTTTCATGTTGCTCTACAATTTTCTCATTGACACTTTTCATCCAATTATAATATTTGACAAGTTTAATAATTAATTAAGACTATAATCATGGTATTAAGCGGAATGCACAAAAAATTAGCGTAGCTTGCACTGAAGGCGCAATGCTAAAGAGACAGCGGAGCTGATGGGCACCTAGCTAGTCCTGGCTTTTGGGCTAGGCTAAGAACTACCAAGTCAACCCCAGCATATTATGTCCCGGAATTTATTGATTATTGATCGATTAGCTATTGATTGGCTATCGATTATCTATCGCAATGTATTGGCCACGTATTTGGGCTAGGCTAAGCACTACAAAGTCATCCCCTGCATTTCCCGGGATGTATTATTTGTCAATTATCGATAAGTTATTGAATGGCTATCGATTGGCTATTGCAAGGTTTTGGCCACGAATTTGGACTAGGCCAAGCACTACCAAGTCATCCCCAGCATTTTCCGGATTAGCTATCGATTGGTTATCGAATAAGCTTAAGTAGTCCCAACCATGCTTATCTAGACTTAGCCAGGCTCAGCTTTGCCAGTTCACAGGGGTATGTGCCATTGCGCTTGGACCCTCTCTGCACGACCGCCAGGATCGGCCCACATTTTTGGATTCAGCAGACACATTACGCCCGGCTTAAACAGCTCCGCTGTTAAAAATCATCTGAGTATATCCAAGCGACGGCAAACATTACCTTGGTTCTGTCCAGCTACGTGGCACTTTCACATGTTCGAAAGTTTGGCTAAGTTACGTGGGACACCCTATGTAGGCGTGTTCGAATAGGGAAGTTTCCAAATCAAGTTCAACACAAGGTATTCAAGAAAAACCAAATATTGAGTAGAATATTGAATACTTTCTCATTACTAAAGCAATATGAACAATGAAGTTTGCACGGAGTCGGTTCGGTAAAAGGGAATCAGGCTGACACGTGCATGAAATAACGTGCAGAGGTCTGAGCAACTGAGGAGCTTGTAAATGTCAAATAACTGTTTTCGATCATCTGGGGCATCATATATATGGCAATGAGAGTAATTAAAATAGGGAACAGCACATTATCAGAGGTGCATACAGTGTAGTGTTCACTGAAGCAGAGAAGTGTGATACTGCACCATCACACACTGTTTGAATTTTAAAAAGACGTATATAAACGTGGTGATACTGGCCAAATAATATCTCGGAGCAAATTTGTATATAGGCTGCCTAAAAGCAGTCATTCTTACTGAACGACTGAAGATTATGAGTGGAAGATATCTGCCACATGCATTCAGTCAGAAACTGGTGCCTCTGCGCAACAAGCGCAGCTATCCTACAGCAAAATTATTCAGAACAGTCTTCACACCTATTGTTCTGTCTCCTTCAAGACTTCAAAAGTGTTTTTATCCCTTATATATTTGAAAGAAATGAATATTCAGCTATCCTACAGCAAAATTATTCAGAACAGTCTTCACACCTATTGTTCTGTCTCCTTCAAGACTTCAAAAGTGTTTTTATGTCTTATATATTTGAAAGAAATCAACATTCAGCAATTCTAGAATAGTGAATTCTCGAATTGAATGCAAATCGAAGAACAGGGACTATTCTATTCGTATTCGAAATTTTAAATATTTTCACACCCTTATACATATATATATACATGGGTGTTTCATTTTAGCTGCACCAAAATTTTTAAAAACTGCCTTTGGCAGATAGCACAATTATAATCCTTGATGAGGTGGCCATTACTTGGCTATCGCAAGGTATTGGCCACGTATTTGGGCTAGGCTAAGCACTACCACGTCATCCCCAGCATTTTCCGGATTAGCTATCGATTGGTTATCGATGACTGAGTAAGCTTAAGTAGTCCTTAAGGACTACTTAAGGGTCCGACGAAATGCATGGTCAGTGTCCAACGAAATGCATGGACGTTCCAGTTACCACCCATGCATTTCGTCAGACACTGAAAATTAATCTCGAAACTGGTTCAGTCCTGAGAATTCGTTCCAAGTGGATACGCCTTGCGAACTCAACAGCTATAATTCGTAGATTGAAAGATGTGCCGTAAAATAATTAATGAAAAAGTCAATTAGCCTAACTATGTTAATTATTCAATTAGGCGTTTTTATTTCTCATGGAAGTATTGGCCACCTCATCGAGTAGTTTAGATCAAGGATTATAATTGTGCTATCTGCCACAGGCCATTTTTAAAAATGAAACTGAAATGAAACAACCTATATATATATATACATACAGGGTGTTTCAGCAAACACTTTCAAAATTTATTTAAGGTTGCCTGTCTGTGGCAGATAGCCAAATTCTAGTTAATGAGCTGGTCTACTCGAAGAGGCGGACATGATTTGTGCAAAAAATTTAAATGTATAATTGACTAATTACCAAAAATGTACTAATTAATTTTTAACTAATTACCTGATGGCCCATATTGCAATTTACAAATTGTAGCTGTGGAGTTCTCAAGGCGGATCCACTTGGAATTAATTCTCAGGATGACACCAGTTTCCAAATATTAATTCCTGAACTTTGCGGAGAAATGCATTGGCTTTCTAGTTAATTTTGTGCTTCAATGCATAAAGCGATGTTTTATTAAGAAACTAACTGGAACGCCAATGCATTTCTCCGCAAAGTTCGGGAATTAATATCTCGAAACTGCAGTCATCCCGAGAATTTGTTCCAAGTGGATCAGCCTTGCGAACTCCACGGCTACAATTTGTAAATTTCAATATGGGCTATCAGGTAATTAGTTAAAAACTTGATTAGTGCATTTTTGTTAATTATGCAATTATGCATTTCAATTTCTTGTGCAACTAAAGTCCGCCTCTTCGAGCAGACCAGATCACTAACTCGAATTGTGCTATCTGTCACAGGCAACCTTTAACAATTTTTGAAAGTGTTCGCTGAAACACCCTGTATATATATATATATATATATACACCAAGGACAACATAGGGGAAATTACTTGTACTTACTAATTCAATTCAATTAGTAAGTGCAAATAATTTCCCTTATGTAATCGGGCCCCTCGGTTCCCTTTCTTCTTGTTCATATATATATATATATATATATATATATATATATATAATAAGAAGCCAACAAACAGTGATGGTGCTGGCTAATACTCCTAGGGTTAATTCTAGTTGCAAGACATAAATACCCATGAAAGTGGATGTGAAAACGGTGCCGCGGTAGCTCAATGGTGAGAGCATCGCATGCGTAATGCGAACACGTGGGTTCGTTCCCCCACCTGTGGCCACCTTTTTTTTCATTCATTTTCATTAATTTATTATTTCTTTAATTCAATTAGCAAATGCAAGTAATTTCCCCTACGTTGTCCTTCGTGTCACAGTTTGTTGGCTTCTTATGATATGATTAATAAAAATCGGGCCACTCGGTTCCCTTTCGTCTCGTTTATATATATATTTATATATATATATATATATACTTTCACATCAAAAAATAATTGGCAGTCATGGAGCGTATTATGAATAATTGGTCGCAGGCTTTTCTTTTTCTGAACATCTTGCCATCTATCATAAATTCGAGCCTGACTAAGCTCCTTGTGACTAAACCTAGCTATTATGTACAATGACAAATAGTACCAGGAATGAACTCGCTAGCTCTACACCTATGGCAATCACACGGACACATTCTTTTTTCTATGATGTGATATATTAATTAGGAGTCCAGACACTATATTTACATATAACAGCAACAGTCATTCTATAAGCACTTGTGCAAACTAATGTGATACAATATAATAGGCCAATGAATAACTGTTGGAGGTGCAGCCAATACATCAGACACCACATGATATCGAGAACAAAAGAACCAGAGGAAGAAGCTGAGCATCTGCTTGACTGCTTCCTCATTTGTTGATAAGCAAAACTTTCCTATCAGCAAATATAACGAACTATTTTCCCCAAAGCAACAGTGTGACGAATGGTATTTTAAAAATTCCTTTTCATGTGCCCACTAGCAAAGCATCACACATCATCCACATATGTTGGCACTACACACATGTATGCCACAGCGTGCTCTCCATGCACAAAACAGGAAGTACAAAGTTAGTTTGCTCCATTTCATGCTCAGTGTGTAAATAAATTACGGTGGTTTTTCACTGCAACGTGGTCACTCAGTAGTAAGATGGGCCGTAGTAACAGTGCCTTATCGTAGTTGATTTACGATATGAGGACCATAGTAAAATATTTGCAGTCAAGAAGTCATATATTATATGAAATGAAGTAATGATTATGCTTAGGGGGGGGCCTGGATTTTTAGGCACCAAATGTGAGCTTCAGGAGCCTAAACAAAGCACCTAAAGACTAATTTTAGACATGATAAGGGCCAGAATAGGCACTATAAATTGCTCGCAAACCATAACTTGTTTTATGTTTTGAATATATATGTCTGCACCCATTCTCATGGTAATAAATTGAAGTAGCATTCACTTGTGAGATCTGAAAAGGAGCAACCACACCCAGACAACGCACAACATCCCGCGGACGTCCGAAAAATATCCTGACATCCCACGTCCTATGAAAGACGCCCTGTGGGTGTCCATGAGACGTAGGATTCAGTGAAGTCCCTAAATGAACAATTGCGGACGTTATTGGGATGTGTTGGCAGAGTTTGAACGCGCACAAAACGGCCCAATACGTTGTGCATTTCATTTTTCATTTTCGCGACGAAACCAAAAACGCTTAGGAGCTATATATTGATAGCATACGAAGTTTACGTACACCTTGAGGGCCAATTACTCATGTAAAAATTATAAATATCCTATGTCCTCCCTGTCAGTAATCTAACACGTAAATTTCGCCAGATTGTACATGACTTGTTCCGGGCTTCCGCAATCGCTTTTGGCCCATTTAACTAGAATAAGCATGGCCTTTGTTTTAGCTATTAGAGAAAGCCGACGCGGAGTGGTGGATACACATTCGATGCACAAAATATACCTATTATGACAGTATGACATCATTTCAGCATTCCATGAGCATAATGACAGAAGGGACAGAAGCATAGCCTCCAAGATTTGTTTTTGTAATGTAAGCAGGAGTCGCTGCCCATAAAATATATGTCACCATCATTAACAAAAAAACTTTTTTATAAAATCTACTTTCTACTAATAACAGAAATGCTTATATTTTTACATCCAATTTTTGCTAAAGGCGATGTCTTCGCCATCATTTTTGCCGTCAACCAGTTGCAACCAGTTGCAACTGAAGTTTGTATGGGTGTTCTGTGTGTATGTATGGGGGTTCCGTGCTCCTTTTTTTTTTTTCTCTCCCTCTCTCTCCCTCTCGCTTGTAGCCATGCTCACAGACGGGTAGGTGTCATCTCAAGCAGCCACAACTATCAAAGAAATAGGAAAATGTGCAATGTAATGGTTTCTTCATGCATCAGAGCGAGCAGCTGCATTGGAGAAGAAAGGAACGGCTGCTGTTTGCTCAGACGTGAGTATGTGGTTTCCTACAGTCTTGGTTACTTCCTGCTTTTGACGTAATTGGAGGCGTTGCATTTTAGATGGAGGTTTACCATATCTGTAGGCTCTCATGTACTTTCATTCATTCAATTTTTGATGCATCCCCAAGGCCTTTTTTGGTCTTAGAGCCCTATTCTCTTCATTGATGCATTGCTGATGGCGACTTCGAAAATCGCCAAACAACCTAAACTACATGAATTTGCACTGTTTTGGGTCATATGTGATCTTTCATCATCATCATCAGCCTATCTTTATGTCCACTGCAGGACGAAGGCCTGTCCCTGCGATCTCCAATTACCCCTGTCTTGTGCTAGCTGATTCCAACTTGCGCCTGCAAATTTCCTAACTTCATCACACCACCTAGTTTTCTGCCATCCTCGACTATGCTTCCCTTCTCTTGGTATCCGTTCTGTAACTCTAATGGTCCATCCTACGCATTACATGGCCTGCCCAGCTCCATTTTTTTCTCTTAATGTCCACTAGAATATCGGCTATCCCCGTTGGCTCTTTGATCCTCACCGCTTTCTTCCTGTCTCTTAACGTTAGGCCTAACATTTTCCGTTCTATCGTTCTTTGTATAGTCCTTAACTTGTTCTCGAGCTTCTTTGTTAGTCTCCAAGTTTCTGCCCCTTATGTTAGCACTGGTAGAATGAATGATTATACACTTTTCTTTTCAACGACAGTGGTATAAGCTCCCAATCTTGGATTTGGTAATGCCTGCCATATGCACTTCAACCAAGTTTTATTCTTCGGTAAGTATCCTTCCCATGATCAGGGTACCCTGTGAGAAATTGACCTAGATAAACATACTCCTTTACAGACTCTAGAGGCTGACTGGCAATCCTGAATTCTTGTTCCCTTGCCAGGCTATTGAACGTTATCTTTGTCTTCTGCATATTAATCTTCAACCCCACTCTTACACTTTCTCGGTTAAGGTCCTGAATCATTTGCTGTAATTTGTCCCCATTGTTGCTGAATAGGACAATGTCATCTGCAAACCGAAGGTTGCTGAGATATTCGCCGTTGATTCTCACTCCTAAGCCTTCCCAGTCTAAGAGCTTGAATACTTCTTCTAAGCATGCAGTGAATAGCATTGAAGAGACTGTGTCTCCTTGCCTGACCCCTTTCTTGATAGGTAACTTTCTATTTTTCTTGTGGAGAACCAAGGTAGCTGTGGAATCTTTGTAGATATTTGCGAAGATATTCACGTATGCCTCCTGCACTCCTTGATTGTGCAATGCCTCTATGACTGCTGGTATTTCTACTGAATCAAATGCTTTTTCATAATCTATGTAAGCCATATAGAGAGATTGCTTGTATTCCACAGATTTCTCGATTACCTGATTGATGACATAGATATGATCCATCGTAGAATATCCCTTCCTGAAGCCAGCCTGTTCTCTTAGTTGACTGAAGTCAAGTGTTGCCCTGATTCTATTGGAAATTATCTTGGTGAATATTTTATACAATACTGAAAGCAAGCTAGTGGGTCTATAATTCTTCATTTTTTTTACGTCTCCCTTCTTATGGATTATTATAATGTTGGACGTTCTTCCAGCTCTCTGGTACACTTGAAGTCGTGAGGCATTGCGTATAAAAGGCCGCAAGCTTTTCAAGCATGATATCTCCTCCATCTTTGATTAAATTTTGAGATATGCACTGTCAAACTTAATGTTAAAATGCACTGTTCCACTTTCTTAAGAAAATGTTGTGCACTGAAGCACGAAAGTAACGGGAGGCTGATGTATTCTGGTGTCAGCCTGAAAATAAGTTCAAAGCAGATACGCCTTGTGACCTCACTGGCTATAATTCAGAAATTGCAACACATGCCGTGATTTAAATAATTAAAAGTGTTATTAGTGAAGTTTTCTTCATTAGTTGATTATGCATTTAGATTTCGCGTGCAAGTAATATCCTCCGCTTTCACTAATCCAGCACAAGAACTACAATTACACTAGCTGCCACAGACGAATTTTTGAAATTTTGTTTGGTTGAAAAAAAGCACTTGTCTTTTTTGCATATAAGAGTTTGTTTTGTGCATAAGAGAATGTTCAGTGACATGCTGGCCTACATTTCATCGTTCAAAGCTTTCATAGTTCAATAATAATTTCCTACAGTGCCTGCTTAATCTACTATGGTTTTGCTTGTTAATTGTTTTTTCGATTTTATTCATCCCTTTTCTTAGGGGCCTGATGACTGCAAAATTCATCCACTTAGGCAGCCCGATGACAAGTTGCAATAAATCTTTGCAAGTTTTACAAGGTTGCTCCACTTATTTGCATGCAAAGGCCACCATTTGCCTAGAACAAGCATGACTAATAAAATCCATTGCACGCCCCGAGCCTGGGATATAACGCCCATCCCGTATCCAGATAACATTAAAAAAAGACCCTGCCAAGACCTCCGTGGGACATCTTTCTCTGTTTCACATGGGAGGTTTTCTGAATTAGCGTAGGACATCTTTAGGAACATCCCTAGGATCTCCTCAACATCCTTAGGATATCTGTGTGTTGTTTGGGTATATCATGCAAGTCATCACTTAACCGGGCTTCTCTGGGCACACAAGACTACTTTTTTTGTTACACGCCTAATACAAATTTGTTGTGACACTACATATATATGTGAGCAAATATCTTATATCTAATAGCCAAACTTCTCTGCTTACAATGGTGCATCAACTTGAGCAAGCAACCATAAAATATGCCAGGACAACTGCTAAACAATTAATGAAAAATGCTAAAATGTATGCTTAATAGATTCAAATCAGATGTTTCAGCAATAAGAGAAGCATTGTATAGTGCACATTTACTAATCTGCAAAATTTATAAGAACTGTAACACATGGTTATCATTTCTAGGTACTTGAGTTCAAGATTGTGCCTCTTCTCACTCAGATTAAGTTTGTAGGCTGAAAGCAAGCACTTAACATTAACAGAGGTGAATGAAGAATTCTTGCATTTCTGTACGCTTGATGGCAGTAGCGCACCCAGGATCTCTGCCAGGGGGGGGTTGACAGTTTGCCAATACCATCTAAACAACACTAATTTCGATTTATTCACGGGAAATTGTCAAAAAAAAAGCGCTTTTTGCGAGTGTGCAGACGATTTCGCGTCTTACATCTTAGTTGCAGCACTCAAATGCGTAAGGAAAGAAAAGGGGTTAAACAAAAGGGGAGGTTAAGTCGGCCTCAGGGGGGGGGGGTTACAACCCCCGAATCCCCCCCCGTCGGTGCGCCACTGCTTGATGGCTTAATTTACTCTGGAATTCTTGAGTGTTCGCTTTTGAGAACCTCCAACATTTTTTTTGAGCAACAACAAAGACTGAAATTTTGCACATATGTTTTTGGCAGCTGCTGCCACACACATGGGATTCATTAAAGTAGTATTATATAGTGCGGTAGCTGTGTCACAACACACAAAATTGCTGTGCAACTGGCCGCTCGAGGCACTTTGCGTGTATTCGCGAGCTTTTTTCACACTCGAAAAAAAAAGTTTATGTAGCACGTATTGAGCAACAGAAAGCTGTATCAGGAGTTTTTCATGTTGCTCTACAATTTTCTCATTGACACCTTTCATCTAATTATAATAATAATAATTCGGCAGAATGCAAAAAATCTGAGTATCTCTAAGTGACGGCAAACAACATTACCTTGGTTTTGTCCAACTACATGGCATTTGCATATTTTTAAATCTTAGTGCATGATAGTTGGGACACCTGGATATAAGCATGAAGGACAGAAATAGGCATGTAAAGGCACTATAAAGTCAGTGCTAAACGACTTATTAACATGCTCATACACCAAAAGAGCCACCTTTTGCTTAGTGCATGGTAACATTGCCTATATTCCAGTCCCTATATATAGTTATAACTATGTAATTGCAGGTGGAATCAGCGTAAGACAGGGGTAATTGGAGATCGCAGGGAGAGGCCTTCGTCCTGCAGTGGACATAAATATAGGCTGATGATGAAGAATGTAACTGCAGTACCCATTCAACTTCATTATAACGAGGTTTAAAGGTTAACTGAAACACTTTTTTAACAAGGTAAGAATATCTGCCTAATCCCTATGATAATGCTATTGTGAACATTCAAGCCAAATATTCTGCTGCGTGCAGTGGGGAGCCTATACAATGATGCATAATAGCGTGCTTACTCTCTCTTGTGGCTTCTGAAGCCCTCGCTCTTTTTTTCTTTTTTTTTTTTGCCTTATGCCACATCAGTGATGATGTTGCAGCCAGTGCGACAGCCCTTAGATGCTAGCCATTGGGAGATTGTTCATGATCATGAATTAGATCATGAGCAAGAGCTCGAGGAAACATGGATGCAGCAGATGTTAAAGCATCTCACCCAGCCTGCCACCACTATTTTTTCGCTGTTGGCACCTTTGTCAGACAGCAACCTCGAAAGGTAGCGTACCATGGAAAGAAGAAAAAGAAAAAAAGGAGCAGTAAACAGGGCAAATTGATATCAACGTTATCCTAGCTGAAAATGAGCAGATGAGTTGAGAGGGAATGGGCAATGTATACATTGTGCTCTCTATACCTCCATTCAAATTAGATTTTTTTCAATAATTTCTTTGGAAATATAATTCATTCAGAGACATCACATTCATGATACAAGAATGTTTCTCAGGTTCCAAGAGAGGTGATTCAGTGCCCCTTTAACATTTAGCAATCAAATGAAACAAAATGAAATCAACTTCTGTTTGACAGCGATTTCAGGTATCTGCAACAAAGGCTAAAAGACTCAAAACATACTCTGGCTTGATATATAGGAATTCCATGCCTCTTTGTAAAATTCATTCTGCATAAGTACAATCAGCAGCACATGATTCAATGCAACAACACACTGAACAAAAGCAAACATCCCTATATATACAGGCTGTGTTTTTTTTTTTAACCATACAGATCTTTCAAAAATTGCATGTGGCAGATAGCGTAATTGCAGTCCTTGAACTGGATTACTCGAAGTGGCAGACATATTACTAGCGCAAAAAATTAATGTGCATAACTGACTAATTCAAAAAAAATCCACTAATTCACTTTTTAATTAATTACCTCACAGCACATGCTGCAATTATAGCCAGGGATATTGCAAGGTATATCCTCTTGGAACGAATTCTAAGAATCACGCGGGTTTCAAGAATTGCATTGTGATACTTGCAGTATAAAAACACTTGCTGCACTTACTTTTTTAACAAACTGCACTGAAGCACGAAAGTAACTGGAATGCCCATGTATTTCATCGCACACTTTGGGAATGATTATCTCGAAACTGGTGTTATCTTGAAAATTCGTTCCAAGTGAATACGCCTTGCTGCGATTGGTCCATTGCAATATATGCCGTAAAGTAATTAATTAAAAAGTTATTAGAGAATTTTTCTTAATTGGTCTATTATGTAATTCAATTTCTCGCACAGTTAATGTCCGCCTCTGAGTAATCCAGCCAATTACTTGAATTATGCTATCTGCCGTCGGCGATTTTTAAAAATTATGTGTGGTCTTAGAAAAACACCTGGTATTGTGAGCATTACATGTACAAAGAATGAGGGTGATCATTGGGATCCATGTGACAGTAAAGCATTAGCCATTAGTCTTTGCCATAAAAGATGCAGCGCCCATCGTTACTTTTAACTATACCGCACACGTACAGACCACAAATGCAGCCACTAACACAACTATCAAAATGTGCGACACATGTCCGGACTTGCCTGAACATGATGCAAAGCGAAGCGCTTCTGCTGATAGTTCAGCACCAACTGTGTGGGGCCACATTCCAGGGCAAACTACGTGCGCCGCCTCCGTCAGGTGCCTCCTCCCCTTCCATCTGCGTCGACCTCCTCTCCACTCCTCTCCCCTCTTTTTCCATACACAAGCCCACAGACAGGTGTTCGTTCGCATGACCGTTCTAATGCTCACGCATTAAAAAAGCACAGCTTCGCCCTTCAGGCGAATTCGAATTGACTGTGATAGTAAATTATCAGACGGCTATTACGAAGTAAGGTTAGTCATTTTATCAGCTGCGTAAACTGTTGTAAACAATCACTTACTAACTAAATTAGAAAGCACGAACGCTGTCACATGCACACGGGCAAACTCGAACACATCCCATTCGATGACCGCGAACACACGCTGTCGCAACACTGGCGCGATAAAGAGCGGCAGCAGCGGCAAGCGAATTCTCCTTCGTGCCGCCTCTCGCTTCAACGCGAACTAGGCACGCGCAAACACAGCGCACACGAAGCCATCAGCAATATATCAGGTCATCTAGCCTTCGAACCCAGCGCAGATTGCCTGCAAGACCGGAAGTGCGCGAGTGCGTTCAGCCCCCGCAGCTGGAGTAGAAGAGGAGATGCGTGCACATCTCCCCGCTCCCCTCCTTGCACGACGGTGCGAACCCTTCCCGCCTTCCTCCCTTGCAAGCGCAAAAAGACACCGCCACATCAAGCCACCATCCGTCTCAGCTCGCAAGCTTTCGCTCACACCTACAGCATACGTACGGTGCGCGGCCGCGATGGTATCGCACTTGGATACGAAACATCACGGCGACGCTGACGGCGGAAGTTCGCCTGGAGTGACCATAATTGCTATCGCAATAAATGCTTGTCATAGATAACAAGAGATTGCTGTGGAAGGACATGATATACTAGACAGTATGTCCAACTAATAAATATATATGCAGGTTTTAAGAAAATTAAGTCTTTCTTTTATTAGAGTGAAGCTTTCTCTGCCTCTTCCCTACACTTTGTTGGTGCTGACTGCTGCTCTCTTGCCGATTATACAACTTGGGTCACTGGCATATGTGCAACCGGGCACGTGGCACTAACTATGTGAACATTCTTGGCCAATCCCCTCAGAATGGCTATGTGCCACTGTGTGCCTGAATAGGTGTCTGAATAATCAAGTAGAACAGTCTCTCTGCTGCCCCCGGCGCGGCCTAGACCCAGGCCATCAATTTGCCGGATATTTATTAAAGTTGACTCACTCACTCAAGAAGCAAGAAGTGATGAAGTTGGCAGGAAAAGCAGCTGAGTGTGGAGAAAGACGTAAAGGGAACAAAATGGGACCAGACCAGTGTACACTGAACGAGGACCATTGAGCTCCAGAAAAGTGAAGAACGATTCAGCAACGAAAAATTGAAAAATTCAGCGACAGAAGCAGCCAAATGTGGAGAAGGAAACAAATGGGACCAAAGAGCGGCATTGAGTGAGGAACGTTCAGCTACATAGAAGTGAATTCATTTCAGTAAACATGGAAGAAAACTTTGCTTATTGTTGATTCCCGCTTATGCTTGGGATCCACCAATGTCTTTTTCTCATTGCAAAATAGTACATCAATTGCTGCTGAAATAAATTTAGTAGTGTTGATTATCACGGCTCTTTACGTTCCTATAATGGGTATATGGCATCATGAGTATGGTACAATAAAGGAAGGAGTGTTATTTATTTACATGTTCATTTATTAATGTGATTGAATTTGTTAGGACACTTGACAGTCTTCGAGGTTGGTATCGATGCGAAACTGCCAGGGAGAGAGGGAGCTCGCATAGAGCCAAAAGCGGAGGAGAGGTGCAGGAGCGCCCAGTTGGCTGCTGCAATCCAGAGTTGATTACTGCACAATCTTCTTCCACCAGCACTTTACACCCATCCTCTCCACTCTGTTACTTAACCCTAGCCCTATCTCAATAATCTGGCAAAAAAGGAGCTTTAAGTAACTTTATTTTCTGATTTGTATATTTATTGCAGGATAAAAAGTAGCGATCTATCAATTCAGTTTCATTGCATGTATGAAACAAATGGGACGCCATCAACCCAGCTTTCTGTAAGTAGAAATTTAATTTCGAGATTCAACAATGTAGTCTAGTAAATGAAACTTCCAATATCTGGGATTTTTGAATGGCAGATTGCAAGTTGGAAGTGATCCCTCTCGGCCGCTCCGGGAGGGACACCACTGTTTATTCCAGCTGAAACAGCGATGTTGAAAATCCAATTAAGCAGCCACAGATAATTTGTTTATATCATTTTATAAAAATTATTTTCTTTATCTCGTTGCAGTGACATAAACTATAGCCGGTAAAGATAGGGATCACGGGTCCATTGAGTAATCCTCGGGCTAATAAATGTTCTCCAATTCTTTTAAGCATAAACTGAGGTGGCCAAGTACTCATGCTAAATGAATTGTTTGTGCTTGTAAGTTTGCAGGAACGAAATAATGAAACATGCTTAATAAGAGAGTTGAGTTCCTTTCCGTGGAAAGTGAATAACACGCACAAAGAGAGTTTGTAACTGCAGCAGCATACGATTCCTTCAAAGGCAGTTTGTTTAGTGCTAGAACTATTGCCAATAACTCAGCCATGAAAATGGGCATGTAATCTGGAAGGCAACTTTTTTTGGCCGTATGGCTCTGATGATGAGGCAGCCTGTCAATGTCAATGATGACAGCAACATAACAAAAAGGACATTTGAACACAGTAAACCTAGATTTGAGACTTTAAAGGTTGATCATGAAACCACATTTCATATGGATGCTGGTGGATATAGTCATCGAATGATAAGGAACCTGTCACATTACAGTCTCTTAAGTCACTCATCATCAGGGATTTGAGCTTTTTACACAAATGCAAAAATGATGCCCAAGCAGGGCATTACAAGAAATTGAATACACAGTGATTCAAATGAATGTGTGTGGGACATACAGGCCATCAAGAGCATATCTATAATAATAAAGTTAACTTGCATTCTGAGTATGTAACTGCTAGTCTGAAACATGTCATAAACATAACAATGATGTCACTTGTTGACTTTCTGGTGGGTGTTGACCTCATTTTAATAATAATATGTTTAATAAGGATTAATAATGGTAATGTTTTATTCTGGAACATTCATCGTACAGAAATACGGGCCTGCCAAGGCCATGGATTTTGCTTGACTGCCAGTGCCCAGCAGCTAATTGACATAGTCCAAAGCCTGCATGTAATATGCACATAGTTATACATAACACTTTGCAATCCACGATGATTTACAAGGTGTTGACAAAGAGGCCCAATTTGGACACAATAGATCGCTCGTGTGACATATTTTTCTAAAATGGCAGGTCGAAATTTTTTATGGGAGTCAAGTGAGTACATATGTTTTTAGGATGGTCGATAAACCTCGGAGGTATATAGGAAGACCTTAGGCGTTTCCCATATTTTGTTCTAACACGGGGTAGCTAGAATGAAACACATTTGAATGAAGCTGACGACAGGTTTATAAGGGATACAGAAATGTTTAAGACCAAAAATATTTTAGTACAATGGTTTGTCTAAAAAAAGAGCACGTAAAGAAATGGTAGCCCTTTCTGGTATCTTACATTTTATAGAAAATAGATTTCTAACTAGTGCTTCGTTACTGAGTGAATTGAAAATTTCATATTATTGTAAGGCTGATATTTAAAGCAGGAAATAAATGCAATGTGAAAAGTTATAGACCTATTTCCATATTGTAATCTTGTCTCAAGTGCTAGAAAAATTTAGATTAGAGTGCGTGACTTGCTCCTTAGATAAGTTTTCAGTTATTTTAAACTGCCAGTTTGGTTTTGTCTTGGGTCCAGGCACCATTGCCCTTCTTGAGGAATTCTCTGATGAGTGACATTCAGCTTTTGAGCAAAACATGTTGGCATGTGCCCAGTTTTTAGGTTTGGCTAAGGCATTCGACATGGTGAGCCACAAGATTGTACTAGGAAAATTGTACTTGCTCAGTTTGAGGGGCCCATTCTTTGATTTCTTCAGGGATTATCTCAGTAATCACTCATAAGTATAGTCCGCTTAGAAAGACAATCGTCCTTCAGCAGTAGGCTAGGAATCACAGAGAGCATACCGCAAGGTTCTTTTTTATCACTGCTCTTTTTTAACAAATTCATAAATGATTTTGCATGAGCTGTTTCCAATTGCCTTGTTTTTTTTTTGTTTTTTTTCAATATGCCGATGACACCGTTACTAATAAAGCATATATGTTACTCAAAAGCCATTACTTTACTACAACAAAATGTGTGTGATGCGATGATTTGGTTTACTAATAACTCTTTATCTGTAAAAGCACAAGAAACCAAAATTGGTATGTTTTAGAAATCTACTTCAGACGACGATTACTGATTTATCCCATCATCATAAATGCCCTTCATGCCAATGCAGTACAGAGGAGTGCATGAGCTCAATAAAATATCTGACAGTGTTCTTTAACAATGATTTCGCATGGCACAGTCACAATTAGTATACATTTGTACTAGACTCAGGAGCGTCACATGCTTTCTGTTGAACATTAAATCTCCTCCACAAAAAGCTGTGATAATAATGATTATGCACGCCCTTGCATAGAGCATACTTATATTTATAGAATTTCAGTTTTTTCATTTTGTTCTACTTGTTGACAGTGCCATGCTAATTGATGGCACCTTGAAGAGTACACAAAAATTTATTGCATACAATTCGACCTTGGCTGACAATGCGAATTTATTTTTGTCTCTTGGTCTCCCCTCACTTAAATCCCTGTTTGTTTATTTAAACAGTTATTTTACAACACTTCTGGAACTCGGAGTTCACACATGGTTATGTTGTTCTTAGAGCATTACAGAAATTCCCACACTACTTGGTACCACAACATATGGTAACACCTAAGATACGGCAAAGCTAGAAGGCTTTGCTAGAAGGCTGTTGCCGGTGCCTCTGGGCACCGGCAACAGTCACCAACGCCGTGTGCATTTGGTGCGAACGCGGGCAAAACGCCGACGGCGTCGACAACAGTTCTGCGCGCTGCTGGTGCTGCTGCATGTCGAAGTTTGTACAGCTGATAAATCTACTATCCTTACTCCGTATAGCTCTCTACTAATTTGCTATCGCAATTGATGCTTCGCCTTTCGGGTGAAACTGCAAGATTTTTTTTTTTCCAGGATGAGTCTTTGTCTGAAAGAAGGGAGGGGGGGGGGGCGTCCAGATCCTCCTGGGGGGGGTGTTGGGGGGTGTGTATAAATCCCTGCAATGAATGGTGGCAAAATGAACTAATCTAGATAATTTTTATTGCTTCAAGTCGAGAAGGAGAGAAAAAGAAACTTTATTTTTATCGGGCAGCAGTGTGCAAAGTGTAAAGTCATCCTAGACGACGTCTGGTGGGAACATGTCATCTGTTTAGACAACAAGGCCACATTTCTTGAAACTTGGCAATCGTAGTGGGCTGCACCAACTCCCATAAGCTTACTAGCATGTGCACTGCAGTGAGAATGTTTATGTAGTAGGTCTTGTCACTTTTGAGACACATTATCATCCATTGGAGAAGCGTTCCCCTGTAGTGCAATGCCTCTTCAATCAAAGGGTGCGCTGATGTCTGCATATGATTTATTTTTCTGTCAACTTGGTGCTGGCTGTAGGCTTCAAGAACTTTCTCTCATTCGTTATTAGTGTCGCAAGCATGCTTCTCGACAGGCAGTATTCCTCGCTAATAAAAATTAAACACTTTCACACCTAGGGAATGATTAGCGCTGTCTGCTAAATTTACGTTTTCAAACTTTTAGTAACTACTGACCGCATAAGCTGGTGGGGGGAGGGAAGGGGGGAGGGGAGGTGAGGTCGGTGAGGCTCAAATTAAACAACTTTTCCCTCCATGCATGGCTTTTCGCCGGGACTTTTCAGTGCACTTGAATTAGGCACAAAGTCAAAGTAACATAAGATTCAACTGTATGAACTCCTATCGCACCAATAAATATCTTATGCAACAAATACAAAAATTCATTAGCGAGACTAATGCAAATCAGTATGTGTAGGAATTTTTGCTAGGGATGATTCTGACAATCTTTCAAGTCTCTGGTATACTCGAAGTTATGAGGCATTGCAAATTAAGAGTCGCAAGCTTTTTGAGTACAATATCTCCTCCATATTTTTCAGTTAGACTGTTATCCCATCTTCTCCTGCCGTTTTACCCCTGGACATATCTTGCAAAGCCCTTCTAACCTCATCACTAGTTTCGTAAGGAACTTCGTGTCTTGTTTGTCACTGTGTCCAATTAAGTTACATGACTGTTCTAAGCACTGTGCAGTTCAGTATAGAATTCCTTTTCTGCCTTTACTATGTCCCCAAACTTGCTGATAACATCACCCTGTTTATTTTTGACTGTGTACACCTTGTTGCTTTCAATGCAAAGCTCCCTTTTTACTGATTTTATGCTGCCCATATTTTTTACTGCTTCCTCAATTTCTTTCGATATAATTTTAATTATATAATTAATTTTATTAATTATATAATTAAAATAATTTTAAATATAATTTTAAAGTATAATTTAAAATATCATAATATAGTATAATTTTAAATATCATTTATTTTATTTTTGTTGATCAGCTGTGCCAGTTGAGCCATTCGATCTGATTTCTGAAGTATAGATGCTTTCATGTTCTGTAGTCTTTATTAGGTTCAGTAAAGTCGATAATTGGGCTAGTTGCTATCTGTTCATATTGAATAGGAAAGGAGCAGTGCACAAAATCACAACACAATGAAGTAAAGTAGATGACACAAACACTGCACTATTTCACATCACCAAACATAATTACACATGTATCAGCTAGCCATCGGTCATGCTGCATGAGCACAAATTATCATTTTTTGAAGGCTGGCTGGCATAAACGTTGACACATAACTTGAAATAAAAATACGTGTATGTTTGTAATATTAATGCAATTAGCATTTTAGGCTACTCACATGCACTTTTTGGGGGCTGTCTATCTGTCTGTCTGCCTGTCTGTGTCTATCTCTAACAGGTTTTCCCATCAACTTGGGCTACTGGATAGTCCATGGTCCAATGGTTAGAGTATTGGGCTGCTGTGATGAGGAAACCGGGTTATAAACCAATTCTTGCCCCAAGTTCGGTCACGGGTATATGACATTACAGTATGTGCCATTATCAGTTAATCTGTTTCATGCCAACTTGTGTTACTGGGTGCCTCTGCTCTTCCACGAACTCCTTTTACCTCCACTTGCATCATTGCGTATGTGAAACTAGGGATGTGCTACGCTTAAATGAATCTCTTTGATGTGAATTTGGGTCACTGAGTGTATGTCCCAGTCAAAAAAAACAATTGACTCCAATTAGCTTTTCCAATAGGAATCAACTGGGATCAATAGGAACCGATTGGGAAATCCTTACTTCCAACCGGGTATGATTGGGTCAGAGGAGAAACCAATTGGAGTTGCCAATTGAAATGAACTTGACCCAATTGGTACCAATTAGAAAATCCCTAGTTCCTACTGGTCACGTTTGAATCAAAGTGAAACCAATTGAATCTGATTGGACTTGCCAATAGGAATCAACTGGGCCCAATTGGGAAATCTTTACCTCCAATTGGTTACGATTGTGCCAGGGATGGAACCAATTGAGTCCAATTGGACTTGCCAGTTTGAACCAGCTAGGCCCACCTTACATTCCCAACTGAGTCTAATTGGACTACCAATAGGAATAAACTAGCTAGACCATAACCAACTGGGAAATCATACTTTCAGTTTATGAACCCATTCAAGGAAACTGGAATGAGTTATAGTTATATATGCATGCAGTACTAAGGCTATAGGAAATCTGTTTCTGACAGCTGGAATCCTATTTAGGTTTGCTTTGTGGGGTATATATGTGTATTGCCCATTGGTACAATTGGCCATTCCAACCAATTATTGGCACTCATTTGGTACAACTGGTCACTCCAACAAAAACCAAATGGTCACGTTCCAGTTGGTTCAATTTATCCAGTTATGTACTAATTTACGATTGGAAATTTCCCAATTGGAGTCAATTGCTTTTTTTGACAGGGGTGCCACTGGGTATGTGCCACATATGTCGCTCCTCAATAAACCTGTTTTACACCAACTTGGGTCACTCAGAATGTGCCACTGCATATGTGCTGCTCTTCAATGACAAAAAAAAAAATGTTAAATTTCTCTGGTGCTGGGCACAGGCGAACCCATGTCATAAATATTCAGACACTCTTGTTGTCTGAAGATATATTTGCACACGTTCCACGCAGGGACTTCTATGCAGCAGCGCTAGATATGGCGCAGCGTGTCCAGAGGGAAGCGGGACACAATTCATTTTATTCTGCTTGGCCGCATCCACATACGCGACAAAACCGTCGTTTTTGTATTTTTCGTGAAGGGCCTCGGCCCTGGCAGACCGCCTTCCATCATGTCTGCCCGAAAGCATGTTTTTGGGTAGTGGTTTGACTACCAGTTGTCATCTGACCATTTACGGTAGCGAAATTCATCCTTGAGAGTTCATAGTGGGATTTAGGTTTAGTCTGTGTAGAATATTTCTACCAGTTTCGGTATTCGATAGTCAAGCTAACTGTGCGGTCTTGAGTGCTTCTTAACTAATCGAGAGTGTTATGTACACCTAGTTCTAGGGGTTTCCTTTAGTTGGTGTATCTCAGAAGTCCATTAGGGCTTTTCCAGGTCCACTTCCTGTAGCTGCACTGTCTGAAGAAGGTATTCATTATTCGGAGCCTATTTATTTCCGCAAATTCTACCAACATCTCTCCTCTAGTCTTCCTAGAATCGATGCCGTAGTTGCCAATTGCTTGCTCACCAGCTTGCTTTTTTCCCCACTTTTGCATTGAAGTCACCCATGACTACATATACTGAGTTTGCACCTTTCTCATCGCTAATTCAACATCCTCATAAAACTGTTCTATTTCTTCACCATCATGACTGGAGGTTGGGGCATAGGCTTGTGCTACCTTCATTCTATACCTCCTGTTCAGCTTTATTACGACGACTGCTACCCTCTCATTAATGCTGTAGAATTAATCAATAGTCAAGAGTTCGACGAAAGCTCGTCTGGTCAGGTAGCATGTTGGGTTAATGAAAAATACGGTCACTGACCAAGTCAAAAAAGTGTTTTGACGTTTCGGAGCCTGTACAGGTTCCTTGTTCACAATGCAGCGGACGTAGCATCGTTGTCCAGTTAAATATGCTGTATATGACGTAATGAACGGGCATAAACTTGAGGCATGTTTCTATCTGTCCTGTTAACGGTATCTGGCATCGTCTGTATCAGCAGAGATTCTAGCAGCAGTCTCGTTGTCGGATTTTTCTCTTTAGCCATGACTGCAGCATTTTCTCAAGCGATAGAGTGCTGACTCTTGTGCACATGCTCCACCAGTGCGTTGTACACGTGGCGGTGATTTTGAACATCGCGCTTGTACTCTTACAGTCGTCGAATGAAGTTTCCTGTTTCGCCAATATAACAGAAGTTGCAGTCTTGGCACGGGATCTTATAGATTACCCCCGGGAACTTTTCATCTTGTAAGCGATCCTTCACGTTGACAACTTTGCTACGGAGCCTGTTAGGTGGCACATGCGCAACGCATAAGTCATATTTTGAAAATATCCTTGAAATCGCTTCGCTGATACCAGGAATGTAGGGAATGCTGGCCCGTTTTTGATAAGCTCAGTTTCTCGGATGGCTGAGGATTCAGCACCCGTTTTTCGATTCTGCGAACAAAAGCAGCCGAATAGCCGTTATTGGACAGCTCTTGGCGTACCGTAAGAAGTTCTCTTTGGAGTTCTTCTTCACTGGAGCATAAGTGGGTGGCCCAATGAATCAAAGACGACACGACAGAAGTCTTGTGCCCAGTTGGGTGACAGGATGCAAAGTGGAGGTAGCGACCGGTATGGGTCATTTTTGGATAAACGGAAAAGGATAGGCCGCCGTCGGAACGACGTACGAGTACGTCGAGGAAAGGCAGCTTGCCGTTTTCTTCTAGCTCCAGAGTAAATTGTATGGTCAGTTGTATGGAGTTGAGGCTTTGTAGCAACCGGTCGACGTCGTCTTTGTGCAGGATACAAAAGCAGTCGTCCACATAGTGCAGAAAAACTTTCGGTGCAGGTTTGAACTCTGTCAGAACTTCTTTCTCCAGTGCTTCCATCAAAAGGTTTGTGGTTGTAACGGATACTGATGCCCCCATAGCAGTCCCCTGTGTCTAACTGATACTAACTGATACTGATGCCCCCCTAGCAGTCCCCTGTGGCTAAAGAGAAAAATCTGACAACGAGAGTGCTGCTAGAATCTCTGCTGATACAGATGACACCAGATACCGTTAACAGGACAGATGGAAACATTCCTCAAGTTTATGCCCGTTCATTACGTCATTTACTGCATATTTAACTGGACAACGATGCTATGTCTTTTGCATTGTGAACAAGGAACCTGTACAGGCTCCGAAACGTCAAAACACTTTTTTGACTTGGTCAGTGACCGTATTTTTCATTAACGCATGAATTCGTCAATGTTGCCTGCTATGTCCTTATGGACTAGAAATCCTACCCTGAATTCTCTCTTATCTGGAAGACCTCTGTAGCAGAGGATGTGGCCGTTAGTCAGCACTGTATAAGCCTCGGTTCTTCTAACCTAACTAAGGCCAATAATGTCCCAGGCAATGCCTGATAATTCCTCAAATAGCCTTGCTAAGCTAGCCTCATTTGAGAGGGTGCACGTTTTGAACGTTGCCAGGTTCAGTTTCCACTTAACAAGGAATGAAATAGGTTTCATACTCTCTGCCGATCCCAGCATAGTTCAGGATGTAGAAGTGTTAGGTAGGGTAAAGTGCAGTGACCATAGATTAGTGAGGTCTAGGATTTCTCTCAATTTGAAGCGAGAAAGAGTAAAACTAGTCAAGAAGAAAGAGGCCAACCTGGATGCAGTAAGGGTAAAAGCAGACTAATTCAGGCTGGTGATCACAAACAAATGTGCCGCTTTAGAAGAGGAAGATGAAAATAACATAGAGGTAATGAATCAAACAGTAACTATAGACTGATTTCAGAAGCAGCAATTGAAGTGGGAGGTAACTCACCAATAAGGCAACCAGTAGGTAAGCTCTCCCAAGTAACAAAAGACCTAATAAAGAAACGACAAAGCATGAAAATGTCTAACTCAAGAGATCAGACAGAAGTCGTTAACTGTCAAAACTGATCAATAAGAAGAAAGTAAGGGATATTCGAAATTATAATGTGGGAAAGATTGATGAAGCAGTAAAAAATAGATGCAGCATGAAACCAGTGAGAAAAAAAGTTGGCATAGGCAGGGGCTCCTGAAACGGGGGGGAGGGGAGTCAGTGGGGGCATGCCCCCATACTCAAAGTTGTTCCGACCGCCCCCCCCTCCCCCCCCCTCCCCTCTCCTCCCCTCTCAACCCCCGTGAGGCCAGCCACTCCTTTGACTAGCTAAAGGGTGCTCCCTTCCTTCAACAAACAAAACAAAATTTTCTGGAAGCTTGTGACTTCTTTATGTGAGCCTTTTTTTTATGATACTTAGGAGATGTCACCTTTAATTGGCGCCGGGTACTTCTTTTCACATATAGATATGGAAAAAAAAATTAATTAACCAACACGCATTAAAACTAAAAGTCGACTGCAAATCACAATAACACAAAGCCTAGTCACATAAGTACACTAATGCCTCACTAAAACTGAAAGTCAACTCAGAAACACAGCAACACAAAGTTCAGTCACATAGGTGCACTAAGGTAAACACTAAGTCCGGTCACGTAATTACACTAAAATCAGGGCACATAAAAAAGCATGGATTAGATTCAAATGAAGGTACATGAGCCCAGGCATTGAATTGGCCAAAGGTAGGTAAAAAAATCCCATAGAGTGATGTTATCACAGATAAATACTCTACTCTATACTCTCCAAAAATATTTCTCGCTTCTAGAAATCTTTGGAGGGCCAGTAACGCTCTTACTAGTGAGAACGCACCAATATGTGTGTTCTCACTAATAAATTACCGAAGAATAAATCATCAGACTGCAGTCTTCATTTCTATGCACTGCGCTTCGTCAGTGGTCATTGAAAAAGTTTACCAGGGGTGTGCACGACAAGTTTGATTTCCTTAAAATGCACTTTTCCAAATGAGTAGGCGTGTATTTGGAGTACTCGACAGACCCTGCGAACATTGCATCTGCATGCTCAGTTCTGGCCTCCTCAAAATTTGAATGAGGTAACAGTTTGTTATCATTTGAAGAACGTATGAAATTTCTTAGATATATTGCATGTAAATTAGCCCACAATTCGCGGATTTTCCAGTGCTGGACAGCAGAATTAATCGTACATTAAATAAATCACCCTTTTTGTGTTTTATTAATAGTCCTCTTTCATAAAAACAGTTAAAGATTATATATATATATATATATATATATATATATATATATATATATATATATATATATATATATAGAGAGAGAGAGAGAGAGAGAGAGAGAGAGGGGGGGTTAAGTACACATTGCAACATGAACCCCCAGACGTCGCCCCCACACATCAGATATACTTCTGAAGCACCTGGGCATAGGACAAGGCCAGATGTATGCGCTGAAGTATAAGCAGGGTAATATCATCAGCAATTTTGATGATATAGTAAAAGCAGTAGAAGAATTCTATACTGACCTGTGCAGTAAGAGCAGTCACGCTACCTTCATTCAAAGTTGTGACGAACAGGATACAGAGGCTCCTTCTACAACTGGCGATGAAGTTAGAAGGGCCTTGCAAGACATGACCCGGGGAAAATCGGCAGGAAAAGATAGAATAGCAGTCAATTTAATCAAAGATGGAGGTGGCATCATGCTTGAAAAGCTTGCCGCACTTTATACGCAATTCCTCATGACTTCAAGGGTACCAGAGAACTGGAAGAATGCCAACATTATACTAATCCATAAGAGAGGAGACATTAAAGAATTGAAGAATTATAGACCCATTAGCTTGCTTTCAGTATTGCATAAAATATTCACCAAGATAATTTCCAATATAATAAGGGCATGCAACACTTGACTTCAGTCAACCAGAGAACAGGCTGGCTTCAGGAAGGGATATTCTACGATGGATCACATCCATGTCATAAATCATGTAATCAAGAAACCTGCAGAGTACAGTCAATCTTTCTATATGGCTTTCATAGATTATGAAAAAGCATTTGATTCAGTAGAAATACTAGCAGTCATAGAGGCATTGCGCTATCAAGGAGTGCAGGAGGCATACATGAATATCTTCGCAAATATCTACAAAGATTCCACAGCTACTTTGGTTCTCCACAAGAAAAGTAGAAAGTTACCTATCAAGAAAGAGACTGCGTGCTAACAGAGACTGCGTGCTAACGCAGGTCCCAAAGCTGACATAGTTAAGCCGGGCACATTCGATGGGGTATTCTTGGCTGAACTTTTTTTAGTATGCTTCCGACAAAAACTGCTGGACAACGTCACATGACATGGCATGGCATGACAACAACTTTATTTTGGTTCAGAGAAACTAGGGCCCGAGGGCAATAGCCCCCAGGCTAAGTCTGTGGCTCCGCCCACGTAGGCACCGGTAGGCCAAAGGCTTTCCCGATGTCAGAAGCTCTCTGGATGGCCAGCAGTTGATCTTGGAGGACTTCGCTGGATATGCGTCGACTCCAGTCCTCCTCACTGTTGAGGTCCGAAGCCCTTTAGTTAGGGCACAACCAGAACATATGATCAATATAGACACTGAGTGTGTCCACAACTTTTACATTCCGCGGGAAAATCCTGGTCAACTTTGTTAAGCAGAAAAGGTGTGGGATAAGATTTAGTTTGAATAATTCTTAATGTGACTGCCTGAGCACGGTTGAGCTTCTGATGGGGGGGGGAGGAAAAAACCTCCTGCCGTCCCTATAGTGTGAGGTGATCTCGTGAAAAGCACTAAGTGGGTCTTTGTAGGAGCCGCAGTCATCCTGGAGCAGTTCCTGATCTGATGCACGGCATGTGAGATCTCGCACAACAGAGTGAGCTTGCTCGTTAGGATTGCAGCCATTGGGGCTGACCGAGTGGCCCTGATGAGCCGGAAACCAGACTAGTTGTGAGCTGTCCAGTTGCTCGTAATTATGAGTATTAATACTGTGTATAAGTAACTTGTGTGCTTCCATTGAGACGAAGCCGGCTGAGTAGTTCCTAATAGCTGTACGGGAATCGGAGAAAATCGTGGAGCTTCTCCTCATTGTAATTGCAAGTGCTATGCTTGCTTCTTAGGCCCCATGAATTGAGATCGTTCTTAGTGACGCCACGCTTATTTACCGTTCTCATCGACCACGGCAATAGTGTAGCGGTTGCCTGATCCATAACTAGTTGCATTGACAAAAAGAGCTGAGCTTTGTTTTTAGTGCAGTTTACCCAGAATCCATTTGGCCCTGGCGTCCCTTCTGCCCTTGTTGTGGACAGGATGAATATTTCTAGGTATGGGGTCCACAAGTAATTGTGTCTCCACCTCCTTGGGTAGTTTGAACTTAGAGACGTCTCCTCCTCGAGGCAGAATTCTAACTTAATCTAGAATTTTGCGCCCTGACTTGGTGTTGG
Organism: Dermacentor silvarum; assembly: GCF_013339745.2. Lineage (NCBI taxonomy): Eukaryota > Metazoa > Arthropoda > Arachnida > Ixodida > Ixodidae > Dermacentor > Dermacentor silvarum. The sequence continues at coordinate 243,074,515 of NC_051155.1, read as the reverse complement.
GTAGTCTTGCAATTTGTGACATCAAATGCGCCTCAATGAGCACATCTATAGTGTTATGAAGTCCTAACTTGTTGAGGAGTTCGGTACTCGTTCCGTGCGGGAGTCCCAGAGCCCTTTCGAGTCCGGAGCGTATAAGTGTGTTTAGCTTAGCCTTCTCTCCTTTCCCCCAGTTCAGGTATGATGCATATGTACGTGACATGACTGATGAAGAATGCCTGATATGCTCTGATGAGATTGTCCTCCTTGAGACCTGCATTTCGATTTGAGACCCTGCCCAGGAGCCTTAAAGTACTGTTGGCCTGCCCTGTGAGACGGTTTAGAGACGTAGCATTACAGCGCCTTGTGTCAATGAGAAGACCCAGAATTTTAAATGTGTCTACTCTGGGTATGACCCATCCTGTGTTGTCTGTGATTTTGATTGGCAGAGTTTCTAAAGGTGCAAGGTTCCTAACACCCAGTCTCCCCTGTCTAAAGAGCAGCAGCTCAGATTTACTAGGTGATAGCCTGAGTCCGGTGCCCTTAAGGAAGGATTCTGTGGTGTCTACGGCTGCCTGTAGTGTCTGCTCTAGTGCAGCGAGTGACACCCTGGGGACCCACACTGTGATATCGTCAGCGTATATGACGTGCCCCAAGCTCAGGATTTTGGCCAATTCCTCCGAGAGCCTGTGCATGGCAATGTTAAAGAGGAGTGGGGACAATACCGAACCTTGTGGTGTGCCGCTGTTGCCTAAATTGTATGGACCGCCTGTGACTGTACAGAGTTTGACCCGAGCTGTCCGATTAGCTAGAAAGGACTTCACATAATTGTAAAAAATTGCTTCCCAGGTTCAAGGTTGAGATTTCATGCAGGATATGTTTATGTGCCACCGTATCAAATGCTTTGATAAGATCCAGACCCAGGAGGCCCTTTGCGTCTGTGCTAGGGTCGTGAATAATAGCACGTTTGATTATAAGCATGGCGTCCTGTGTGGATAATGCCTTCCAAAAACCTATGAGCTTGTGCCTGAAAAGCTCCTGGTTTTCTATGTGTTCCACTATCCTGTTATGAATAGCATGTTCGGCTACCTTGCCAATACATGATGTAAGTGATTTGGGCCTAAGGTTCTCCTTTGTTAGTGGCTTGCCAGGTTTCGGTATGAATGTGACTGTGGCCTCCCTCCATTCCGGTGGAACCATGCCGGATCTCCAGTGACGGTTAATTTTGACCGTGATTATGTCTATGGCATCATCGTCCAGGTTTCGCAAAAGCTTATTTGTGATGCCATCCGGACCCGGGGCAGATCTGCCATTTAAATTAAAGAGTATGTGCCTTATCTCAGCTGCAGTGAACTTACTGTCCAAGTCCGGTTGTGATATTCCGGAGTAAGGTTCGCTTATTTCTTCTTCATTCTCATATTCATTTTTAAGTGGCAGGTACATGTGTGTGAGGTCGTTTGTGACCTCTCTTGCTGTCTGCCCTATAGTTACCTGCTTATTGACGAGTCTGTTTACGGGGAGGTTTGTAGTACCTCTGGAGAGCCTGTCATTAAGGAGGCTCTTTAATAGATTCCATTTGCCTCCTCTGCGCAATCTGCCATCTGTTTCCGAGCAAGCTTTGTCCCATTGTTGACGTGAGAGTTGAGCCGCGTAGGTTTCAATATCACGATTAACTTGGGCGATCTTGGCTCTAAGTCTTCTATTAAGTCTGTGATTCTTCCATCTGGTTAGAAGGTAATTCTTTGCCTCCAGCATGCGAGCTAGCTTTGAGTCCATTTTTGGGACTTCGATTTCTGTTGAGACTGCTTTAGTAGCTTTCTTAATCGTTGCCTTTAGTTGATCTAGAAGCTCCTCATGAGATTCACCATTTATGCTGGTTTCCTTACGCAACTTACGAAAGAGATCCCAGTCACGTACTCATATTTCCTTAGTGGTGGTGGTTGCATCTGTAAGATGACCTCAATTATGTAATGATCACTTCCTAAATTCTCCTGCAGATTGTCCCATGAGCCTTCAATTTCCCGAAGGAATGTTAGATCCGTGGTTGTATCTCTGGTAGTGGAGGTACCAGTTCTCGTGGGGAAGTTAGCATTTGAAATAAGAGCAAATTTTAACTCACTAGCCGAGGTTGCTAAATTAGTGCCCTTGACGCTCTGATGACCATAGCCCCTTTCTTTGTTGGGAGCGTTGAAGTCCCCAGCCACTACGAGTGGGGCTGTATCTGCCTTATTGGAAATGCGACCCAAGAGGGTCTTAAAATCCCTTTTCCTATCTGCCGGAGAGCTATAAACGTTAGCTATAAACATGTTCACTGCTTTTTTGTTCTTCAGGATGAGTTCGATCATCTGTGCTTCTAGACCAACCTTGTACTTGGGAAGCTCGTGATTTTCATAGGAAGTACCCTTTCTAACCAAAGTCGCTATTCCCTGACCTCCTGAAATGATCAAGGTTTCGGAGTTGTAACCCGGTAGAGAGATATCCTCCTTAGCTAGTGTTTCTTGTAAGAGAATAATGTGCGGCTTAACTTTGGCCGATCTAATGAGCTGCTGCAGGGGAGCCTTGTGCCTTCGGAAACTCGCACAATTCCACTGCCAGATTTTAATGTTATTGTTGTCGTTTGTAGCCATTATGATACCATTGGTTCACTACTCAAACCTCTAGAGTCTGTGCTTGGGCTACCGTTTGTGCCTCCGTGGACTGCCGATGCAGCCGCTGCGTTTGCCTTTGCCTTAACTTTGGGCCTTTCTAGTTGACCCACTCTAGCATCTAGATTAGTGATGAGCTCCATGATTTTCGCCAGAGACCTGTCTATTGTTGCTAACCTTGCGGACTATTCTGACTATTTTGGGTTTGGGGGGTGCCTCACCCTCTCCCATCTCCTCTGCCTCAGTGGTTTCTAAATCTTCCTCCTCCGTTTCGCTAATGGGAACAGGGTAGGGGGCTTTACGTTTGGGTTTGCCGGCCAAGGATTTTGGATCCGTCGTCTCCATCTGACTACGAGGTGTTTCGGACCCTTCTTTAAAGGATTTGAAAGCTTCCCTGAGCTCACACAGTTCTTGCCTCAATTTCCGATTTTCGGATTCTAATGCCAGTATTCGAGGATTTGACTCATGTTCCGGCTGTGCCCTACCGTTAGTACCCCTCGACCTTGTTCTTGTCGGTTGTCCTGGTTTCCCAGGGCCTCCATTCTTCACTCGGTCGGCCCAGGTTGCTCTTGGGGTCGAGTGTGAACGGGACCTCGATCTTGTCCCAGGCCCTCGTGGTTTTTCATGTCAAATACATGAAAAAGTGCAGATTTTGAGGCTGTTACTAATTCACAATGCCAAAAAATGGTATCAGCTCCGAATACTGGAATGATAATGCCTGGGATCAGTGGAGGGCAAGTTTTATCTCGGCCTTTGGCCAAAACTCATCGACAGATTGGATGGGGCTTTATTTTTTAAGCAGCACTCTGACTCACTTAATTGTTGATTACTTCTATGATAAGAGACAGCTGCTGCAGTTAGCAGATCCTGTGCTTCCTGAATCCCACTTTATGTCTTTACTTATCCATGGTATGAAGAAAGAATGCCAAAGGCAAATATAAATAAGGTTGCCCATTATGGTAGACGATGAACCTGTTGGGATGCCTAAAGGATGTTTGCTGCAAAGGCATTTTGCACAAACCACAGCAAAATAGGACTCCTTCAATGAGAGTTCCTTCAAATTGTTTAATGACAGTCATCACAGGAGCCAGAAGAAAAATGTTATCTCCAAACTACTCGTCAAACAAGCAAGACATCAAGTAGGCAAAAAAACTAATAAACGTTGTCCACAGCCTCAACCATGTAACAAAAATGTGGCTGTTTACCTAATTTAGAAAATTGTTCTACAAACTGCTCTGTTTGTCAACAGAAGGGAAGTAAATGCTTTATTTTCACACAAGTGCTTCAATATACCTGATTGATCAGAATATGGTACAAGGTGCGACAAGGCAAATAGTAACAATTAACAGGTATAACGAATCATCTCGTACACTGCCCACCTGGACAACAGTCAATATGCATACATTGGCCAGTCAGGACTTTACCATAGAAGTGTTGCTCATGTGTGCACATGTTGTCGAATTTTTGTTCATACTGAACCGGGCTTGACATGAAGAAGCTGAGGATGAACACTTCTTAGAGGTATGAGGTGACTATAATAGATCCCATTGTTCCCAATTAGCTATAGATAGCAAATAGATCCCAATTAATAAATATTTCCTGCAAAAATTATTATTTTTTTCTAGCTATGTATGTTCTTTTCACCTGCAAAATAAAGCACCAATGTTAGGACATAACTCAGCTGTCCCACAGCCAAACTGTCATCATGGGTATTTAATTTGTAACTTTAGCAAGCAGCAGCAATAGTGTCTGTACTAGTTATGGCACATTAAGCTTCTAACAGTGGCGTAGCAACTATTTCTCGAGTGGGGGCATCTGACTCTCTCTCTTTATATACTAGTAATACTAGTACAATGAGTGAAAAAGGCTGGAAATGCGTTTGACAGTAATTTTATATTTAACAGACATAGATCTATATTTATCAATCACACATGGTGAACCATGGGGGCCCGAAATGTTATTTGAATTTGCATTTATTTCTTGACACTATATCACATCTATTTATAACGTAGGGACAAAAGGCAGTGGGTGCCCAGAAGTCTCTGATCCCGCCCAGTAGCAGCAGTACAGCGCACATACAATAAATGCACATTTGTTATGGACAATTTTGCTAATTGAGCAAAGAATGGTTTTTGGTGTTTAAGTCAATATACAGTACAAATGTATCGCTAGTTAGGGTAATAGCGATGTCGAGGTTATACACTTCGAAGTAGAATCAACATAAATGACTTGCAATATTCACAAGGAAAAAAAAGACAGCAGATGTGTGCGAACTTGGAGAATTGCAACCAAATTTCTAGCGAAGCTGTTTTGAACAGTTGCAATAAAAGTTTGTTTCCTGTAGCTATATCGCATACTTTAAAAAGTTGTCCGTGTATGACTGTTCTGTTTGAAGCCTTGCACGCATGTGATGCTTAGGAGCACTTCTTGTTGGGAAATTTGAAAAAGCCAGTAACTCACCAACACACGTTACTTTGCCAGAAGATTTACCATGGTGTCCTACCTACCTTCCCCCCACCCCACCAAATTTTCGCTAGGTTTGATATCGGTTGAGGTCACAGTTCTCCCAGGTCAGCGAGATAAATTCTGCTTCGTTCGTAAAATGCATTCATAAAGCTCAAGATCGCTTGCTTGAGTAATTTACTGTAAATATCATAATTAGTCACCTACCTTTGTAGTTTACTTACATAGTGCCCAAACCGCCCTTTATTTTCGCCTAATATAAACAATGTGTCTTGTTTAGTTCACCGAGGACATCGTTGAAACCAACTAGGAACGCCTTATGATGCATGAAAAATAGGGGGAAAAATGACTCAGTAATTACTTACAACGCTTATAACTAGACTAGGAAGGTAAACATTTTGTCACACATTGCACTAACCATGACCCCCCTCCCCTTCCCACGAAATATAGATCTGTTATAACTAACAGCTATGTCGGGAGACTGGGAAGCATAGCTGAAAGTGGCCATATCACACATTCTACTGTTTGATCCAACCTCATTTAACTTCACAGAGAGAGTTTTCGTACCGTGCCCCCCATTTTCGCAAAAAATTGTCTTGGTGGCATTTATAGTTTTGTCAGGGCAGTGGACTTAGTAATTATCTGTAACACTTGCATTTAAAGCAGGAAAGGGAAAGTCTCTCAACGCATTGCACTTAAACGTCCCTATATTTTCATGGAATTTTAAGCCTGTATCTCGTGTTGGTGTTTTAGGAGTGTGGGCAAGGTGTCGATTAGCGGCAGCATGGCATCCTGGAATGCTTCGATGAGTAACTTTCTACAAAGGCTGCATTGAACCTGCACAAAATAAACATATATCGCTCGTCACTCAGAACATTGCTTCGCACTTCGAATATAAACGCCATGCAACGCATAGTTTACCGAGGATACAGGGGTGGAAGCAACTAAATGCCGTGTATAAAGCATAAAAATTGGGAGAACGCGAGTATTCAGCAAATGTTTTTCGAGCACATGGTAACCTACACAGTTCACATTTTTGGTACACGTCACCCAAAAGTGACTTTCATTTCTTCAAAATATGAAATATCTGTTGTTCTTTCTCCTGCTGGGAAACGAGTAAAAGTGTAGCCCTTATTTGGAAAGGCCCTGAAAATGAAATCTACAAGATCAGAAGTGACACATGGCATTGGAAAAGCTTAAGTTCAGTGTTCTATTGGTATTTAAATGGCTCTGCACATTCTACCAAGGTCATTTTTACGAACATATCTACAATAAGTTGTGGTTACACAAGGAAATTCTATAGTTAATTAGACCTGTAAGTGGTTTGATTAGATTTTTGATGGTGATAAGATACTGAGACTGCAATGCTTTGTAGACTATCTCTGGATGGAGATTCAATAGTTTCCCCATTTGATAATCCAAAGATTTCATGCCGTAAAAGGCACACCAATAGTTGAGCACGGCTGATTATAATCGGGACCTCTCCATCCCCTCGCCCACAGGTTAAATATAGGAAGTCGATTGCGTTTTCAAATACGGTTAGGCGGTCCCAAAAAACTGGGCATGGTGCAAGTAGTGCAAGCGGAAATTTGTTAGGACGAGAACTGTCCAGTCCCACGCCTTCTCCGCAAGGCGAGCATGTACGGCGAATCCCACACGTCTCCATTACAGCGCTTCCCGAGGAGGCACAAAAGACAACCTCGCTGCCCAAGCAGGGGATACGTAGTAAAGAAAAGCACTACTTACGTGGCCACTCTATTAAGAAAGAAAATTTAGCTACAGCTGTAGTTTTGTTGGACTAGCTCTCCAGCGTGCAGCCGAAAGTGCCAGCTTTCAAAAGTGGGGGGGCAAATGGCATACTTTGCCCCCCCCCCAACTTTTGTCAGTGGGCAAGTGCCCCCTCCCCCGGTAGATACGCCTATGGCTTCTAAGTCACAAGTATATAAATGCCAAGATAAGAACAGTTGATATCCAAACAAAATTTTTCAGGAATTCAAGCCTCAAAGACAATACTATACGCATGTGTAAACCTTGTTTATATCCATGCCGAATATAAAATAACAGCCAAGGTAAGAGCAGTTGCTATCCAAACAAAATTATTTCAAGAATTTGAACCTCTAGGACATTGGTATATATCTGTAAACCTTGTTTATATTCATGCCAAATATAGAAGATAAGAAATATCTATAGAATGCAAAGATATAAAAGACTAGGTTTTTGCTGTTTCGTAAAAGATATCTCAGTTGACAACTTTGACACATCCTTTCATGTGCTCACTGTGAAAAATAAATGTTGGGATACAATTAAGGTATCTCATGGACTCAATAAAAGTATTATGATAGTAAAGCCTTGTTGTTGCACTAGTACATATTTTTTCATAGCTATCTAAAGGGTGCAATCTGCAGTTTCGAGTATGACCAACCCAAAATCCATCCTTTCAACATTATGCTACATGCCTAATTAAGCCATAAGACAAGTGCACCCCTTTCCTCAAGTCTTGTGATCTGAGAGTTTCATTGATTCCAACTGTGTTATTCAATGAAACACAGGTTAACTATATATTGTGTGGTCAAGACTGTGTGTCTATTGAATATCATTTGGGATTCAGTCGGTTATAAGACTAGAGCCTCACTACATGCCCCCTTGATATATTGAGCAGTTCCGATAGGGCTTCATACTTCGAGCAAAATTGTGCACTGCTCAGATCCATGTTCGTTAATTGACTGATCACCATCTACATCTTTACACAGATAATATTATCTATTCATTTATTACTTGCCATAACTCTCTCTTTAATTATTCTTAATTTTGATCAAGTTTGCATGTGCTTTAATTATAGCTGGTGTCATATATGTGGCTGTGCTGTCCACTAATCTACAACCACTTGTCTATGTAATATTAGATGTGTAAAGAAAAGAACAAAAAAAAAAGGGAACAATACACATCTTTTTTTTTTTACATTATATTTTGCGGACGCTTCATCACTTGTCAGATTCGGGGGTGGCGTGGTAAAAACCATATTTGCATAGTAATTGTACAGCTGTTCGAACTAAAATCTGTCTCCTAAAAATGTGTGCTATTTTAGAAGATACCATTGCTAACTTGGTTTCAGGTGTGGTTTTGTATATCACATCATTTTCATATCTATGACAAAAATGAGAACAACAACTGTTCTTGTTTGCACTTGCATATTGTGATATTGTGACCTACAAAGTGGAGTGCAAGAATGGATTTTTTTAAAAAATCTTAAAAGCCCTGTGCAGAAATTGGCAAATGGCTGATGATTCTCATAGTGATTAGTGAGATTAATGTAAATTCTTTCTGCATGCAGATGAGATGCCAAACTGTTGACTAACTGTGTATTGTGATGGGTGCAAATTCAGTTCACTTGTGCTCGTTGCTGTGCCCCTGTACTGCATGGTGCTACATTATTGCTGCAAATCCTGTGAGCATGCGAATGAGGGAACAGAAAAAATAGGGCAGCCGCCAACTGTGTCGACAGATCAATATAAGCGCTATGGACAACATATTCAACATAAATTTGAGTCCAAGGAATTTGCCTGTTGCAGGTGCTCACCACCACACCACCTCTGTCTTTCCCCTGCATAAAAACTCTCTCCCAGTCAAAAAAAAAAAAAAAAGGAAGGATCTTCACAGGCGTATGCAAATCTGAGCAACTCGTTCATCAAAGACAGCAAAAGCTGTATAAAGGAGTTTTCACAATCATTGGAAATTCTAAGGGTCTGGTTTCCCACAGCCTGAAATTGACCCAAGAATTTGCAAATGCTCGGCTATATCCGATTCGATTCCTTCACTACTTCGATTTAAAAAAAAAAAATCATTTAGCCAAATTGTATTTTTAATGGGACTGAATTGTACCTCAATGCGATGCCGAAATGTTGTTGTATCCAATTGGACATCATTGTGGACATTTGCTGCTAATTAAGAAAGTTCTAATTGGGCTTTACTGGGTGCCCTATATAACTGTTCATCACTATACTTAGATCCATGTTGGTCAAATGCTTATTTAGGGTTTTCCAGAAGCATATCAGGTGGAATCAATAAACACCAACTGTTCTCAACTGGAAGTCACATGGGTATGCCATAAAACAAAAATAAATTCTTGTCCTCATACAACAGATCTAGTATAGTTTTGTACAATCAGTGGAGCACAGCAAATTTTTTTTTAGTTACTATAAGATCTGTCATAAAATAATTTTACCCATTTGTTTTGGAAGACTGGTACTGCTCGATGATTTAAATTTTGCTGGCATGCGGGGTTACATTTAGTGAAATGGCAGCATACCAATTTGAAGTTGAATTGCCATTGAGTGCACATGCATGAGATATTATGTTCGAAATAAAATATATTATGCGACTCTATTATGTTGGAAATAAGATCCTTTGATTGATTGATTGATTGATTGATATATACATACATATAGAGAGAGAGAAAAAAAAGGGGGTTTAATGGAAGCTGAAGATGTCAGTCCTGCTTGCTGCATATAGCAGCTGGCCCTTCGATCTCGATTGATCAATATCAAATTTCTTGGTCACGATTGGCTACATTGTGCAAGCTGCAGGAGGGAGCCAATTGTACGTGGTTTGGAATTTCGATTTTGATCAAACTCAATTGCAATAGAAAGTGGCCATTCAACACTGGTATTACTTATCAATTAAAAAAAAAATACTACTAAAGGCACGTGCACACATTGTTATTATAAAAAAAAATGTACATTTATGCCACCTCAGTTCTGTACAGCACAACACTGTTGGGATGTGTTCATGAATGGTTTAGTTGGACACTGTTGAGGAAAATGTTAAATAAAATATTTAAAAAGAAAGCTTCGGGAAGAGGCAGGCCATGTGAAAGAAACAATAAAATGGGACATAGCTAATGGGGGAATATGAAATATGTGCATTCATATTTTTTATGCACATGCATCCAGCAGTGTTTACTATTCATGCCATGCGATGCTACATATAATTAACTGTTTGTTGACAGAGATAGCTCATGAATTTTCTCACTTATGCAAATTTTTGCCTACATTTGTATCTTGCATCTCGGAATTTTAAATTACTTCACTCGTGTATTTATACTAATCCTGTACTTGCCTGGTCAACCATTGCAAAGGTGAGAGTAAACACATAAAAAAAAAAAAAAAAAAAAAAGGAAACCACTGTCATTCGAAGGGGTGCTCTGTCTATTAATTTATGTGCTCTTGTTCTGTGCGCTGCGATGTTTTCCTTATATCACTGTCAGTCAAGATTGCCCTTGTTTGCGTCACAAATGAGTCCATAAAAAATATGTTAGAACGACACTTACCGACGCATATGCCTTGATCACCGCGTTACAGGCAAGTGTCGGCAGCCTCTTGAGAAGACAAAATACATGTTAGAGACAAAATTAGCATTGCATACCGACTACCGCAGTCATCGGATAGAGTGGTTATAAAATGAAATCAGTAATTTGAACGCAGAAGGTCTTGCAAGTACAGTGACCCAAAAATTTGAACATGGGAAATTGAATCGTGTTTTTGCTACACATACGACCGCTGTCATCAAAAAGCTCTAAAATCGAACGTTAGATGGTCGACACGTGCGAAGCGAGGCCAGATAGCAATCGTCTGCCTCGTCCAAAATATTCCAGCATAGTTGACCCCCATCGTGTTGTGTGTGTAGCTCTCGAAAACAAAAGGTTCCGTCAACATGTTGCATACTGGCTGCCGCATTCAAATCAGTAATTTGAACGCAGACGCAACAATGTCTTGCAAGTACAAATAAAAAAATTTGAACATGGGAAATTGAATCGTGTTCCTGCTGCACCAGCGACCGCTGTTATCAAAAAGCTCAAAAATCGAACATTCGATGGTCGACATCGTGCGAAGCGAGACCAGCCTCGTCAAAAATATCCCTGCATGGTTGACCCCCCATCGTGTTATGTGTGCAGCTCTCGAAAACAAAAGGTTTCGTCCAAATGTTGCATACCGGCTACCGCAGTTATCAGAAATCAGTCATTTGAACGCAGATGTAACAAAGCCTTGCAAGCACGGAGACACAAAATTCAACGTGGAATAAAGCTTGCATGAAAAAAACAAGGTTTTGGCAGGTTCACAGAGACAACATGGAACCGCGTTTTCGCTGTAAAAGCGACCGCTGCCACCAAAAAAGTTATCAAATCGAACACAAGATGGTCGATATCGTGCGACGCCAATGCCAGACAGCAGTGGTCCACCTCATCAAAAATATTCCCTGGTTGCCCCCCATCGTGTTGAAACAAACGGTTTGAACAAGTGTTGTTCACAAAGTCGTAATGTGTAGCATTCACATTAAAGACACATATTCAAGACGAAAAAAAAAAAAGGATAATAATATATCTATATATATTACCATGCCGATTAAGTGAGCACGGTAATGACAGCACAACAACTACTAGTTTTATCGGTTTCGCGCCTGACATAATAAATACGACAGAAAAACATCGGCGAAGCTGTCAGAATGTCACTATGACACTTTTGTTAATCGTGAACAGAAAAAGCACCGCGCGTTTCGAGTGCTTGTCGCTGCCATGCACTAATTATAACTACCACACAGCATTTTTCTCGCGAGAAAAATACATGCTTGCGTTGCATTTTTAACACGGCAGAAATAGTATGCCGCTGCCGTGACACACAAGAGTATTCTTAGCTTAAACTCTACCGTTGAACAAACATACGCATAGCTGTCACATTATTAGCGTACTTTATAAAATGGTAAACGGTGCGTAGTACATTTAAAACACTACAAATGCATCGCCAGCATATGTCGCAGCTGCAATATAGATGCTTTATTTCATGTAAAAGCCGCAGGATATCGTAATACGGCGCAAAATGTTTGTGCTGGTGCGGGTCGCCGCGAAGAATTTCCAACATGGCGGCAGCCTGTCTCCCTGCTCGCGGGAAGACGAGCGGTCATAGCTTATCTTCCGTAAAGCCGATGCAAGGTGCACATACGTATTAGCGTATTACAGTGGTCTTGCAATTTATTCACTTAATTCTACAAGCTCGTCACTGCTGTATCCACAGATAGCGCCTTCCAAACGCAATCAATCGCCATTGCATTTCTTCTTTTTTTTTTTTTTTTCCAATCCTCGCATACGCCATGTTTGAAATTTCCGATGCCCGGCTTCCTCGTCTCCTTCGTTCTCCTTTCTGCACCCGGCACCAACGTTGACGTCGTGCGCTACGATAGGTGGAAAAAAGCGCGGGATATAAATCGTGGCTTTCTATTGGACCGTGCGAGTACATATGCGAGCCCCGTACCGGAGTTTCTTCAGAACCGTTGAAACTGGTCGAGGTGTGATGGTACTGCGCCAGTAGAGACGAGGACGCGAGAGTGGACGGCCGCAAACGCGGTGAGCCGCGCTACCACACGAATGAACGCTAAATCTCCTAGTCCAGTATAGGTACGTTTTTCGCCATTCTAATGTTTTTTTGGCTACCTTGTCATCGGATTTTGTCAAATGTTTCGATAAGTGTTGCAATTTAACTGTGGGAAGGCGTTTGTGACTTAGCTGTTCGACGATGGGACTACTGACCTAATGCCTGCAGCAGGAAAGCGTACTAACGCTACTTCTTATAGCAGCTACGTTTAAAAACCCGGCAGTTAAATTCTAATTTCTGACCTAATGCCTGCAGCAGGAAAGCTTGCTAACGCTACTTTTTATAGCAGCTACGGCAGTTAAATTTTAATTATACTTACGGCAGTTGCCTGATAAATGGTCTTAAGTGTGCACCAGAAACGGAATATTACTGTGGGTCATTAGTAGTGGTATTTGCTCAGTTTAGCTGTAATTAACGGCCTTTTATGGGAGGGCAACAATTTTGCGTAGTCTGCGGTCCGCCATGTTGGTAGGCGAGTGGCCTTTGTTAAAAGCCGCCATATTGGCATCACATCGGCGCGTGTTTCATTACTTTTTTTTTTTTGCAGCGCGGCAACGACCTCCAGCAACATGGGGTCCCAGCAGTTTTGCCTCAAGTGGAACAACCACCAATCGAACATGCTGGCCGTGTTCGAGCAGCTTCTGTCCAACGAAGCGTTGGTGGACGTAACGCTTGCGTGCGAAGGTCTATCGCTGAAGGCCCACAAGATGGTTCTGTCCGCTTGCAGTCCCTTCTTCCAAGCTCTTTTTGTCGAAAATCCCTGCAAGCACCCCATTGTGATCATGAAAGATATGAGATATATGGACTTAAAAGCCATCGTCGAGTTCATGTACCGCGGCGAGGTTAATGTGTCTCAAGACCAACTCTCCGCTCTTCTCAAGACGGCGGAGACGCTCAAAGTCAAAGGACTGGCTGAAGTCACCGGCGAGAACAAGCATGGTGCGCTCGTGAGTGTGGATGGTGCGGACCCTAAGCCAGTGGGCACTCCTCGTGCCGAATCTCCACCGCTAAGTAAACGGAAAAGAGGGCGGCCTCGGAGACGCTCGCCCAGCGACTCCAACAAAAGCGATTCTGAAGACCAGGGCGGCCCTCCGACGACGCGCATCAAGGGACCCGAAAGCCCCGAAATCATCGAGGATGGCAGTTTGTCGAGCGACCGTGTTACGGCCCTTCCGGCCGCTTCTCCTTCGAGTCGGACTTCTTCCACTGTGGCGGTGTCTTCTACGGCTGTGCCTCCTACCGCACACCTAGGTTCTACCACCAAGGCCACCAACTCTTTGGCCACCTCGCAGCATACTCAGGACTCCATTGGTGACGACGTGGGGGAGGGCGACGATGCGGACTTTGAGGTGGAGCCTTCTAACCTAATGGAACAGTCCATGACGACAGAGAACGTAGGTTCCGTTACCCCTAAGAGTCTGTGCGGTGGACTCGTTTTCCTACACGCTGTGATAGATAAGTGCTTAGCTATCGTTTTTTGCTTCATTCGTAGGTTCCTGTGTTCACGGACGTTGCCTCATCATCACAAGCACTAGGGAACGAGTCACAGCAGTCTCATCACACAGGGTCCACATCAGACAGTACAGCTCTTGTTCCTGTTCAAGCCTCATTGCCTTCAGACATCTCCATTTCCAGTCAAGGTACGCTGATCTTTTGTAGTTACATTTTCATTTGCTGATCGTTTTTTTTTTGCGTGCAGTGGACATCAAACCGTCGCCTTCTAGTTTAATACCCTACGACGACCAGGCAATATCGCCTGTGGTCGCCGCTCCTCCTGCCGCTGCGGCCTCCTCTGCGGAGGGCGCATCCATGGCTATGATGTTCATGGACACTTCGGGCGTCCCTGCAATCGCCGGCCCGTCCAATTATCATCCGGACAAGCAGCAGTCAACTCCATCTCATGGTACGTTACCCTCTGACCCATGCCCCCTCCTCCTCCCTTTCTCCTTTCACTTAATTATCGCCTCACGACGATCCTAGCCCCGTCGCGTTTGGGGTTCACCTGTAACGTCAGACGTTGTGCGGCGGCTACGATTGTATCGGGCGTCCCGAAACGTCGCTCTCGTTCTGTATTTTATGGACCTATTTGGTTGTAACTTGTTAATTCGATCTTTCATACGATAGCGACGTTTCTTGCTTATTCGTTAGGGCTTTGTACTCGATCGTGTTTTCAATACTTGCTGTACCGAAATTCTGTAACAAACGGGAAGTAAACGCCTTATCTGTTGCCTCCATGGAGGCTTCTCCGAAGACGCCCAGTCATTTGTGTTGTGTCCCGAGTCAATTTATCATCTGCGCATTCGCGACCCGCGTCACCATTTTGGACCTTCGGACCTGGCAGTTTTGGGTGGACAGTTTCGCGCTGATCTTGGAGTCCTGCTGGCCACGTCGGGGACTGCGAGCCTGCCAACCGCATCTTTTTTTTCGCGTCGCGTGCGTTTCGTTTTCGTGCCATCGCCGGTGTCTCCATCTGAAGTTGGCAGCAAGACTTGGTAAGTTGTATTTTAGACCCCTTCCCAACTTCCACGTACCCCATCCTTTAGAATTACTTTACTCCTGGTTAGGGCCTTAGGGATTAACGTTTCTTTAAATGTGTCGGATGTTTGTATTGCATTGTAACAAATCGTTTATTAAATTGAATGGGAGGGTTGTGCTGTCTTTATTTTTTTAGGTAGTACACGGGCGAGCAAGAGCGAACGTTTTGTGAATGGGTGTGTGCTTGCGTTGAATGTGTGCGTGATGTGTGTTGTCCCTACACCAACACTTGGATTGCTCGTTCCGATACACAACACTACTCAGCGGGGCTGCAGTCTGAACACGTTTCGTTGCAGCTCTGTAGTCGCAACTGTGCATTTGTTGCCGCGATTACTGGAGTTGCAACTTTGCAAGCTCTTGTAACTGCGCGAGTGTCCCTCGGTCGTAATGAGTACTCGAGCTTGCACTTACACGTACACGCACTACTACACTGGATGGGGTGCCCTCGAGTGGGGATGGTTTTTCTAGGTGCTGTGCGACCGGAGGAAACTGGCCTGCTGGTGGTATTCGGTAAGCAATTGAAAACTGTTAGTGTGTGTATTAAAATGTTTCTTCTGCAGGTGGCATGCAGTCCTGCTGTGGCGGCTCGACCCGAAGACTAATGTAAAGCTTTGGTTTTTGGTGTCAACCGATACAGCTGAAGTAAGCGAGAAAGTGGTATTCGACAATAAAAGCATTCATTAAAATTTTGTGCCTTTGTGTTTCTTTACAAAAGCAATGCATGGTCAGCTATCGGCCTCGTCAGAAGCCAAAGCTTTCACAATTGCATGCTGTTAAGTATTTAAGCAGCGTTAGCGCGGAATGAAGAAGGCAAGTATTCGTACCGCTTTGACTTGCTGTTAAACAGCGTCAATAATAAATGGAGCAGGCAAGTATACGTACCGCTTCGAATAGCTGCGAGGCTTAGTACATTCATAAATTCACCGCGGACTAAGTACGGCAGTTACCTTAAGCCGACGATTGGTACGCTGTTCGCACGAGCACTGCAGCCGTGTAACTTAATCATGCGCCGGGGGTAGCATATAAAAAAAAAAAAAAAATGCGGGCCCTCCGGTGCCTTCCGGCCAAACGCGATGTTGAATGTGGCAAGACGCACGTTGCAGTTATATAAGTTATACACCGATAAAGTTGAACGTTGTCTGAAGTTCGTGGATAAAAATTCCATTACTTGCCTCGGATTTTCTTTTTTGTAAATGAATTGCCCGTGATTGTTGAATGAAATTCAAGCAACAAAGGTGTGGAACGCTGAGGTTTTGGAGACGGTAGGGGAGCTGCTATTTCCAAATGGCGTGGCGTTGGTCGCCTGTTAACGTCCCTGCTGACGCACTGGAGCCAAACCTGCGGTTGCAAATCTTTCCTCGAATGAACCCTATGTCGGAAATGACTTACGAGCTCGGCCTTTACCAGTCGATATCTTCAGTCCTAAGCTAATACGGTTTCATATCTGCGACCCACGCAAGTTGTTGCTGTGTGCAAGTTCTTGTTCGCCAAACATCGGCATTGGTTTATGCCCAGGTGCTGCGACTGCTTTGCAGAGCTGGCGAATTGGGTATGTGCATCAAATATTTTGTAGACCGAACTGCTGTACTGCATGTCTTGAACCGCGGCCATGTCTGATGGGTTAGAATCTTGCGTTACGTGTAGTGTTGCAAGCGGGCACACGCATGCAGTTCTACAAATGTGCATACCTAGCCAATTCGAACCATTGAACTGGCAATATCAAAAATGCATTGGTTATTAGTGACAAGGCTATCCTCGAGACCAGCTAAATACTGAAATGTTGCCATTCGAGTACTCGCCGTAGACTTGTCAAAGCAAGCATGTCTGCCCTACTGATCGACGAGAACACGGCATGAAACTGCCCTGTGTGTATTTGAAAGGTGCGCTTTCGCTCAAAGACGGTAGTTTTGACTCTCTACTGAACAGGAGAAATAAGGAACTTATTCGTTCTTCCCTCCCTTGAGGAAGCACACCTTCCTAATTAAACTGCCGGACTCGATTGTCGCTCTACTGTGTGACTAAGTGAGGTGCAGCTATATTTCTTTGTAGCTTCGTGCTACCACTCGGGTGGATGTCAATTTGCCTTTCACAGGTATATTTGCGTATAATTTCAACATTGAGGCTTCAGGTTTCTGAAGGTTATTGGAGGAACTTTATGCACCTCAGCCTCACCAGCCAGCGTAGGTTTAAAATAGCGCTCCAAACTGATTTGCGATTCTTGCACTTCTGTAACATAGCTGTTTCACCAATTAAGGATCACAGGGAAGCTTTACCATAACTTCCTAGATTTCAGTTCATTAATGCAGCAGGGTAGTTCCATGCATTTTAAGCACATAAATTGGCCAGTTTCATTTTCATGTCCCTATCCCTGATCATGCGATAATGAGAGCAATTATTACATTTGTAAGTGTGTACTGCCCTAGACTGGATGTAGAGTGCATGGTAATCCAAATAATTTTTTTTTCGTCCTCGACACAGCATTATTGTTATGGTACAACAATTATGGTACACACATTGTTACAGAAGTATGGTGCACATTGTGTAGACATTGCACTATAGCAGTGTGGCTGAAATAAGTCCTGTTATATATGTAGCTTTGTGCATGCCTGAACATAAGCACATAATGCACATTCCTGACTTTCTGCTTCATGTAGGGAAGGGGCTTTGTCTATCGGCAAAATGAATGGAATGCAACTTATTTAGACAACTATAATTACTTTAATCTTTAGCTTTAGAAGCTGGCCTGCCTGCTAGCTAACTTGCATATTTTGCTGTTCAACATTAAATGCTCTGTAGTTTGAACTTGTACTTAGAGTACATGTGACGCAGCTCACTGTATTTCTAGAAAAGTATAAGTTTCTGCATGTGTTACAATAGTCATTTGGCAGCAGCGGACTGGCCGTGTAGATGCCTTCAGGAAGTTCCTGCTTCTTAAAAACTATGACAAGCTGGTGTTCTTTTCCTCTGTGACTTTGCCACAGCAATCCTTTTGTGGTTCGCGAGCCTACACTTTATAACCATCCTTTTTTTGACATTTAGGTTATTTGCTTGTCTGATTTTGTATGCATTTTATTCTTTTTTGAAAATGTCGCACAAAGCAACTTATACTGCTGTGAAACAGTTGTGCTGCAGACGGATGTTGCACATTAACCTGGTCGCATCATTTCCGATTTGGCCACTAAATATTGCTGCTTAGAAAGCACCACACGCATCATGTGCAAGACTGTTTAAAAATGGATTTGACAGTTTTTTTAAATAGGGAAGATGCAATAATTACATGGCTTCTTTTGGGTTGCTTTTACCACAAGGCATATGTTATAAAATGACTTACGGTACTAGTTAAAAAAAGTAACCATGAGTATTACACTCGCTTTTTATTTGAAACGGTTGAGCGATTAATTCTAATGAAAGAGCATGAAACATCTGATAGGGACCCTCACTGCATGTTTGCCCAACAGTGAGATGTAAACATGTTGCTCACGGGTGTTTGTTAAGGCTGCAAAAATTGCGCTCTTTAACAGTTTAGTTTTGGTTTTTATTACACTGCAGAAATAAGCAGCATCAGCTTTTTGCATTCTGAAACCAGTTATGAATTTTTTGGGTGATAGGTTTCGAGCCTTTCATTAAGATTAATCACTTGAATTTGCCAATTAACCCTCTGGGTGCACTGTGTACATTGCTGTGCATCAACAGCAAGAGCATTGATGCAAGCAATCATATTTAAAATGTGCTGCATACATCTTGAAGCACTTCAGATTGGAATTGTGCTGCAAGCTTGAATAAAATGTGCAAAATGTATTATTAAGTTGAATAGGAAGCAGTGGCGCACCGACGGGGGGGGGGATTCGGGGGTTGTAACCCCCCCCCCCCTGAGGCCGACTGAACCCCCCCTTTTGTTTAACCCCTTTTCTTTCCTTACGCATTTGAGTGCTGCAACTAAGATGTAAGACGCGAAATCGACTGCACACTCGCAGAAAGCGCATTTTTTTTACAATTTCCCGTGAAGAAATCGAAATTAGTGTGGTTTAGATGGTATTGGCAAACTGTCAACCCCCCCCCCCCCCCCCCTGGCAGAGATCCTGGTTGCGCTACTGATAGGAAGGTAGATGGCTGGGTATTTTTAATCGGTTTGAGTATGTCGGGTGCAGCGGGTTCACTTCTTTCATTGTTTTTCGTAATGTGTTGCACCAGGCATAATTTCCAAGTGGCTGGATAGGTGCTTTTCAAGCCTGCTAGACATGAAATAGTTGATGTTCTCGTATATGATGTTCCTGTAGCTAGTTTTCACATTAAGCCCACATTCTGCAAACCTGACAAACCCCCTAAAGAATTGAAAATTTTTATTCTATTCTGCAGCTGGATGTTTTTTATGATTGGGAAGATGTAAGGAATACAGTGAAATTAAATTTAACTCAACAGAATTAATTGGTGCCTGAAAGGGTTAACACATTTTGTCTGATTTTTATGATTGTGTAATTACTACCTTGTCATTTTAAAATGTATGCCTCTGTGGCAAATGCAGTCCTAAGAAAATTGTTTAGGTATTGCATTTTTCTTAATAAGGAATTTTGAATGCATTTTCTCAATGCTGTGTATATTCTTTGCATACATCTTTACTCTGTGAGGGCATCCTTGAATGCCCAATGACATTAGCAGATAGTGCAAAATGTTGCATCCTTCATTAAAGGGTCCCTGACCCAATTTTCAAACTAATCATATTATGGCCTCACTATTAAAGGATGTCGGGAAAAAAAATTTAATCCTTTAACTATAAGTGGAGTTATCGCACCGATACCCAACTTTCTCTCACTTATCATCTCTGCTAGCACGCTGGAAGCTACACAGCAGAGAAGCCAAGAGAGTAAACCCCCTGCCAAAAGTTCAGTGTCATGGCAGCAAAAGGGCTGGTTGTGGCATCCCGTGGTGGTTGTGGTAGACTACGCCATGCAGCACACACCTGCCATCTTGAAGGCTAAGCGCAGTGCAAAGATGAAATGATTTTTCTGTCTATTTGAGATCTGACATATATGCACTTTTCAATTATTTGACTAAAAATTTTGCATTTACGTATTGCTGAGAATGCTCTCACCGTCATAAAATCGGCCAATAATGTTGGTGGGCCAGCTGCTTATGATGACCCTGCATGACAGCATCCAGGAAGAGCAAGCGATCTTTTGCTGTGTTTGACAGTAGATTGTAAATTTCCTGCTGCATGCAGTGCAGTAATATTTGGCTCACATGTTCACAGCAGCCTCTACGACAGATTGTTTTCTGACTATGTTCAACAAGAGTTTCAAGGCCCCTTTAACATAAGTATTGTTCGCTATGCTGTGACCAGAAAAAAAATTTTTTTTTTGAAAAATATTAGTGTTCCTATGTTAGTTCAGAGCATGCGCATGCATTCTTATGCTATTTGAAGACATGAATGCTCTGCTTTTTTTCTCTATGTAGGTACAAAGGCCTCATAGCGGGCACAAACAGTGCAGGACAAGCGAGGACACAACATGCTTGCTTGCAGCAAAGAAGGACATAACACGAGCACCGACAAGACGAAGACAGACATAATACATATGCTGACAAAATGAAGAAGGGACAAGACAAAGTGGCCTTCATCATGTGTGCTGTTTGTGCAGTTTGTTCCTTATGCAAGATGACTCATCTAGACCAGTGTTGCACTCTTCTGCTTGATCATCCTAAAATTCTGTCTTTGGTATTTCATGATTGTTAGGGATTTCTTAAACAATTACGCTTAGTAGTAGTAGTTTTGTTGTAATAAAAGGAGAAAAGGGAGCTATGAAACGAAGAGTCATGGGCATTGTAACTGTTGCACTCCTCAGTGGACACCTGAACTGTCCCGCAGCCGTGCGAAAGATGCAGCTGAAAAGAAAAGATAGGGGAAAGTTACAATATAATAGATTCTCTCTTAGTTATTACTGTTGCCGCAAAAGTGAATGACAGCAACTATGCAGTCTCGTTACGCATAAATAATTTTTTACTTGTGGATAATCTTCACTTGGGTGTGGACCTTGTCTAAGTGTAACAAAAAAATGACAGACATTGTTAGACAGGTAAGAGGCAATGGATGATGATGCTGGGGTTGTGCAAATAGCAATTCTTAGCACTGAATTTAGTAAAAAATTAATTCGGATGATTATGTAAAATATTTGTCGAACTGGCATTGTTGACTTGTCATTTTTGTATATGAGAAAGCTGTGCATGACAGCTAGAATTGAATTAGTTTTGCCATTGCTGGTGCTTAAGCCACTGTATCAAATCTTGGTTGATCATTTACCAAGCAATAGTATGTGTGACTGCATTGTTAACACCTCGATGTGGGTTGGTAAGGATCTTTACTGAAGGGCTTAGATCTGAATGCGCATTTGCAATATGGACAAAACATAAACACACCTTTTTTTTTGCTACAGTTATATAGGAAAGCTGGTTACGTGAATGGCTCCAAGAGTATGCAAAAGGGCATGTAAGCGCATCTGCTTGTATGCTACTGAAAGTAAGCATTATGATAAATTTGTCTGTGAGATTCAAACTGCGGATGTGGCAGCTTGCTCTAGTACACTCGCCATACATGCTAACTTTGGAGTCATTTCCCAATAGCTGTTGGCTTTGCTTCTGCGTGGGCTGTTAATGCTGCTGGATTACCTTAGCTGATGATGCAGGCATTCCTGATGCGAGAACACTTAGGTAATTTTGCCAATTTGGAGACAGATTCCCTGTTGTAAATTGGAAGTTTCTGAAGAGAGAGTATTACGAACAAGTGGTTTGTTCCCAGCAGATGATCACAAAGTTTTTAGGCCCATGATGTACTGTACAAGTTTTCACTTTGATGGCTATAATGGACGTGTACAATGCCCATATGGCACTCTCTTCACTCATTCTTACTGCTATGGTACAAGAATGTGGGGGAAAAGGAGGGTCTCGGGAGACCTTCATCAATAGCATGGCTCTTGGGCATACAAATATATGCAGAAGTCACTGAGGCTGAGAGTCGCGCATCTGCAACAAGCACATGATTCTGGGCCATAGGGCTGTTCATCTGCTTGGCATCTGCAGTTAATGGCTGAGATAGAGCGAGTGAGGAGGGGTCTAGTCAGTGAAGCGGTAGAAATCGCAGCAGAGCATCAGTGGCCGTGGCTGAGCCACATCGATTTGCCATAAATGTGCGAGCCCTTCAAAAAGTTTTTTTATAATTGCACAGAAGTTAAATGTTGACACCTTTACATTTTGCTGTCTGGGAACCTTCAGGACTGTCATGCGTAGTAAAAGAAATCAATATGGTAATTTTATAGCATTTGTGTATGTCAACTGCAGGTTCACCCTCTGATATGGACCTTAAGCTGCTCTACAAGATCGTCAAGTGATATTGCTGGCTGAAGTTCACCAGACTCGATGTATTTCTGCAGCAGCCCTGGAAGAAAGCACCAACTTTTGTGTTTCCAAGATCTCGCATCATTTTGACACTTGTCATCATGTGGGGTTTAACCAGCAGAATTTTCTTTGTGTGTGCTGAGTGCTCTATGAAGGACCTTGGTCCTCTTCCTTGATTTAAGCTTATACCCCAGTCACACGAGCATAGCAAAGGTCCTTTGAAGTTAAGGAGTATAGAACTTTCAAATGAACATTAGTTCAAGGGTTGTGTGTCAGTGCTACACGGTCTTCAGGTGGTCTCTGCCTGAAGCTCCTGAAGCTTTTAACAAGCCGCAATGTATCCTAAAACACAAATGTGACGAGGAACGAAAAAAAGCTAACAACGTGCGGAAAACAACTGAGGACACTTGGATGTGTAGCAGCCTATAACCAAATCGCACGCATGTTGCATTGATGTTGCTAATGGCGACAGGCCGTGTCGGTACTGCTGTACCAGCGCATTCACAATTCAGATTTCGAGTCTCATGACAGTGTTTAGTGCTTAGAAACTTCTATAATACAGTGAAACTTGTTTTTGAGAGGTATAAATTGAACTTCCATATTTATACAGAATTATTTTTATTCTGTTGGACACCCTCTAGGCTCAAGAGTATTCCCTTGAGATTTCAAAGGACAAAAGCTCTCTTTGACTAGGCTTCCTTTGATGCGCTCGTGTGGCTATGCGCATCTTCCCATGAAGTAAAGGATCTTTGGTTGAGAGGACTTTGAGAAACCGCCCGTGTGACTGGGGTATTAGTACATATCATAAGAAGCCAACAAACAATGACACGAAGGACAACATAGGGGAAGTTACTTGTACTTACTAATTGAATTAAAGAAATGATAAATTAATGGAAATGAAAATGGATGAAAAAACAACTGTCCGCAGGTGGGGAACGGTCCCACGTCTTCACATAACGCGTGTGATGCTGTTACCATTGAGCTACCGCGGAGCCGATTTCGCATCCACTTTCTGGGTATTTACGTTTTTTTTTTTTTCTTTTTTTTTACACCTAAAACTAACCCCTGGGTGTTAGCCAGCCAATTTATGGTTTGTGAGTGGTGGCGCTTGTTCACAACTGCGTCTGAGGGTGACCACTGCCGTTTATATGTACAGCATCTGACGGAATGGTCGTGGATGGATTGCCAACATCTTTTCTTTCTTTTGGTACATGATATGAGGGGCATTGGCAGTGGTTGTTGCCCTTTGCAATGATAGCCATTCCAGACACTTTTATGGTTCAAAGCATCTTCAGTTGGCCACAGTGTCAATAATGTCCTTCAAGTTTTGGTCTGGGGCAGTAAATACTGCACTAGATTTTCTCATTCCTTTAAATAAGCACTGTATCGCATTTTCTATATGACACTGTACTGTGGCATCGTAGGACACATCGACGAATTTTGTAAGTCATCACACATACAGTTAGCAGTTGTGCCATATCTTGGAAGCTGTTAGGTTAGATTATGCTTAGTGCCTCTAGTGTTAATGACACTAAACATATGCTGCTTGAATTTATGCCTTGAGACTCCAGCAGTTCGTGCAATCTTGCTTGCTGCACCAGTATATGCATCCGCAATGGTTTTGGGAATTATTAGAAGGAAACATTGGTAACTTTCGGAAGATTACTGACTGATAGCTAGAAAAGTGACTGTCCTAAGGTTTTTTATAGATGTCAGTTCTAGAAAAGAAAGGTTTCTTTAAGTCAGCCTTTTTATATTTTTGTATGCTAAGCATTTTAGAGCTGTAGTTCACTCAACTTGAATCAGCTATGATGGTGCAAAAGGAAGGACCTGCTTTGCGATTTCTAGTAGAGAACAGACTGTTTCAATGCCACGAATGTCATTTTTGCCTCTTGTGCACAACTTAAGATTTCTCTCTTTTTTTTTTTTTTGGCACAACCATGAAAAGGCAATTTGTGACATCTGTATGGATTGCCTGGTGTACTAAAATTTTGTATTCTCTGAAAAGTTGGCTGATATTGTGCTTGCAGATCCTTTCGCTCTAGCCTTGTGGTTGTGCTAGGTTAGCGTGTAGACAGCATTAAAAATTGTAGCATGCCATAAATTTTAACTTGTTAAATTCTTATGGTTCCTTGGTCTTTTCTGAACTACAGGGGAGGTGCATGCTGAGAAGTCATGGTTTTCATGAAAAATTTTGTCAAACATTTTTTTTTGTATAATACCTTGATAACGTCGTAATTGGGGCTGGTCAGGATTGATAATACTCAATTTTGAACAGTGCAGCACAGGACAAGAACAGAAGAGGAGGATGCACATGATGTGCAATGCTGTGTACATTCTTCTTTTTTCCTTTGTTGTACTGTTTACATTTCAGCATGAATGTAATATTATCCTCAAACATTCAACTTCTATGAAAAAGCTGTGTGTGAAAAAAGAAGTGTGTGTAATGCATTGGTTCTGGCAATTGCAAATTTCAGTGTGCTACAGTGCCATCATTTGACATTGCACATATTTTACAGACTAATGTAATAGTCATGCTTGTGTGAAGGCTGCACCCTTAACTTTGAATGAGAACTTAAAGAAAATATTACAATTTTGCTTTTGTGCATGCCATATGAGCGACACCCCTAACATGGGGTGAACAGAAACAAAGGAGGAGCAACAAACTAGAGTAGCCATATTGAGCCATATTTGTCATGTTAATTCGTGTTGTACTTGTTGCTGGTTCATGTTATACTTGATGCTATACAACTCTGTGCCATTCAGTTGGTCTCTTCGTTTCGGCTGCATTTGCTGAACTAGTTCTGTTGCAGTGCTGCAAGAGAGCAGTGCCATTTCAGAAACTTGGAGAGCAGTCCCGGCAGTAGCTCTGCATGCTTATTTCAAAATGAATAGATAAGTGCAAGCCTTGTATACTTTCGTACATTGTTGGCATCATCATGGTCATGGCAGCTTTCCTCGTCACCACAGTGTTCTATGGGAATTTAATGCCTTGATGCTGCTTATTGTGACCCAAGAATTGTTTCATTTTGAGTGTGCTGTGCTCACACAGAAGGTCGAGCTGTGCGCCAGCTGGCATCTGCTTGGACTCGGCCATGCCTGCTTGTTGATCTGTGGCTAGTCATAGTTTCTTAAGCAGAAGCATGAAATGCTAATCATCTGCAGTGGTGCCTAAGAGACAGAAAGTTGCAATAACTTTTTGCATAAGGCAATTTTTTTTGGGGTAATGAGCCCCGAGAGCATGGGCAAACACCATGAGGCAGGTCGAAAGAGCTTTTATAGAAGTCTGTCAAATGCATATTGCGGCAGCTAAATATTTTTCGTTACTTGCCTCTTCGTAAACGTAGCCATTTCCTTGTCTTAGAAGCCAGCTTGGCATTGTGGACAGCAAGAACGTTTTGCTTAACACCGTTGACACAAAACCTCCAAGCTGGCGGCCATTTACTCGAAGCTCACCAACTGCATGGAGGTTTTGCTGCACTTTAGCTGCACCTCCTAGGAAGCGATTGCTGACCGGTTGTGAACTGGCTGAGAGCTCAGTGTGCACTCTCGCAAAAGAAATAGGAGAGTGCAGATGGCATGCGCTGCATCGGAAAAAAGAGACACGAAAGTGCTGCACTCTCATCTAGTGCAGCCAAATCAACCAATTGTTTTTGGTTGAAGGTTAATGATTCTGACGGAAGTCCACCACATTTATTTAAATTTAGTTTTGACAAACACACAGGCCAGGCTAATTTTGCAGAGACAAATGACGGGGAAAGAGGGTGATGCTTGAATCTGGAAAATTTTACTGCATGGGTGTAGCACAGACAAGTCACGAATTCATGTTCATTCATGAGACTAGAGCATAAAAGCTGTTCTCTAAAAATAAGTATTTATTGTGTATAAAGTGATACATCTTGTTGTATTTATCTGTTGTATACACCTGTTGTATTTAAGTGGGACTTAATGAAAACCTACATTGTCCACCTTAAGTTTCTATTGACTTAAATATCTAATCTAACACCTTGGCATTGTTGTTACTCAGTGATCACATTGCTAAAAACACTTTTCACATTTTAAGAATATTCAGCGGGCTGCACTGGGTAACTAGGACAGTTGCATATGTTTCACAATGGTGCCACCTGAACTGCATTATCTTCATGTTGTTTACCACTGCAGCAATTTCAAACTGACAAACAAAATAAAGCCACAATATACCAATATGATGGCTGTGGTTGCCTGCACAATACCAGCCTTTACAATTCAATACCATAGAATTTGTTTAAAAAGATTCGTATGAATTTATATCAATAATTCAAGAAAATCTTTAAAAAAGAAAAATCTTGAGGTAAATAATTTTTTTTTTAACGAAGTGAAAAGTGTGAACTTTACTTATGTGAATAGAGTTGCATATTCTTTTCATAGTTACATTTGTAAACACAAAGACTTAAGCTTTCACAAAAAAGTCAACTTAAAAAATTGTGCTTTATTTTTGCCATGTAACAGGCACACACTGTGACTCTGCACATGACCATAGTTAACTTGTTATACACGTTTATACTATGTTTTTCGTCAGTTTTGCTTTCTGACAGACAACTGTACAATATAGTATTTTTCTGGTGGCCTTGCTGTCTCTGCACAACATTCAAATGTTTTTGTCCTTTTTACTGTGAGTTGGCTTTTACATTTAGTGCTTAGCTTATTTTGCACTGGAAATTGTCTCACAATGAATGTTAGCATCTCTGCGCTGAAGTGTGTGGTAACTGCTATTGTGCAATTAAGTTTGTAGTCTACAAAAATTTACATTTTCATAGATGGGGTCTCAAAAACGAATGTTGGCTGCATTGAAACCTTTTGAAAACTAGAATTTATGCAGAAATTTAGAACATTTATTTGCAGTCTATGGTACATACGCATAATAAGCTAGTGCGTGAATAATACAATAAAAAAAGAAAGGATGATAAACCAGTATTTTAGTTATGCACTACATAAAAAGTGTGGCAGCAGTGTAAAAATTGAATCATGGTCATGGAAAGCGCAACCAAGACATTTTTGTTGCCGTGATTTTATAGTCTGAATTTTATATTATATAATTTTTCGTGATCTTCTATGCTGAGCAAATGTAAATCGGAGACGGTTAAATTGATGGTTCGTGTTTTCAGTGCAAGACAGCTTCCCTGTAAGCTGTATTGCATTAGGATGTGAAGGATTACATTAGGATAAGAGGAAGCGTTTATTAAAGCCTCCTGAAGTTCATTCTTAAGAAGTTTTACATAAAATGCTATGTTGGCTACGTTTGGTGCACTTGAGCAGTTGTGTTATTTGGTCAGATGGGGACAGCATATTAATTTCACAAATGTAAATATGAAAAGAATGTTCCAGCTTTTGGACAATCAACTGTGAAGTTTCTAATTATTTCACCAAGTTCATTGATTTCTTTCTTATGTGGCTTAGCAGAACATGTAAGCCTGCTTTTTGTGGAAGGCATGTGGCATCATTCACATAAGCTGGTGAGTCAAGAGGATAATGTTATGTTACTAAAATGAGTAACAGCCCATCGGACAGGAGAAACGAAAGGATACTGACGAGGCGCTGACTTTCGACAAAATATTTCTCACAGGACGATATATAAAGGCACCAAAAGAAAAAGAGGAGAGACGGAGAATCATGTAAAATGCAAACGCAGGAGTGGGTTACCAATCATACACATGAAAGAAATGCAATTTCTTTGGATTCTAATGGTGCCGTTTGCACGCTCGTGCACATCACCTATCCTGTTTATGCAAAAGGCTTCGAATACTCTCTTTTTCTCTTTCTGGCCTTCTTATATTATTGCTTAGTGCACAGTGAAATTAGTTGATAGTCGGCATTTCATCTGCTTCCTTCCGTTTGTCCTGTTTCATGTGATGTTAGTGTATTTAGCTACATATACCAACGAGCCCAAGTTAGCTCTCTTTTGCAGATTAAGTTGTAGCAGGGGAAACATTCTCACATGTGGAGATGTTAAAACCAGAGTGATATATTTGGCGCAGAATGGTTGGCACACACTGGTGCACCCTTTCTTGTCTTTCAGCAACCCATGGCTGGCAAACTCTCGGGGTAGCTGCACGACAGTACCGAGGCCCACCATCTGCTTCTGCTAGCTTGGTTCGCCGTCCACACTGGTGCAGTGTGTGCAATAAGTGCTACAGCAGCGCTGCAAAGCTGAGGCGGCATCAGACAATGCACTACCTGCAGCGAAAGTTTTACAAGTGCTCGTACTGCCCACGACGCTACTCTTGGATGGAGACGCTGCACGTTCACATGAAACGCATCCACGGCCAGAACATGTCTGCCTGGCAGCAGTAATCCATGCTTTTCTTGAGGCCATTGTTCTTAAAAAGCATCGTAATAGTTTTGTGGTTGTCAAAAGGGCAGTAAAGGCAAAACACAAAATCATTCTTGACTAGTACATTTGCAAAGGCTGATGCATTGGTTGATGCAACTTGGCTAGATGCTATCAGTGATGATATGGCCTCTAATTTATATTGTGGTTGCCTCTTGCACATTCTTTTGCCTTTTTCTGCTAGAAAAGTTGAGCTGCATGCAGAAGACTGTTGTTTTTGAATGCACTGTATATACTTCTCTTTTTGTGATCAATTACAAGAAGCCTCAGTCTCATTGCCAAATTTTGTAACTGTTTCACTGTTTTAGCGTAACTCTGCTCTTAGTGAAGGTAACCTATCTGCTGTTTTGTAAGTGTAATCTACAATCGTGGCTTGATATTTTCATTTAGCATCTCTGTGGCTATAGTTGTATCAGTATATTTTGAGTTCTATAATTGTCTACAATTATTACTTGACTACCTTTTGTGCAGTTTTCAACTTGCAAACTGCAACCAATAAACTCTGAAATACCTTAATCTGTATATATCAATATCAGCGTAAATGCTGCTTTCGATATAAAGTGGGGTTCTTTGAATGATGTTGAGCAGTGCAAGTGGGATTTGCCGTTTTTATGCCGGCACCAAAAGAATGTGCGATAAGTGTCTGCAACGTGCTGTTGACACCTGAACAGAGGCATTGAGTTCCAACAGCTGTCAATTTAAACTGTATATTTTAAGAGTGCATGAGGCTCCGCGCTGCCCTCAATAGGAGGGCTGAGGTGGTGGAGAAATTGAGTGCAAGTGTTGTTGTCTTCGAAACACTAGTTGCGTTAAGGCTCTTGCCCATGGAG
Source organism: Dermacentor silvarum (assembly GCF_013339745.2). Taxonomy (NCBI): domain Eukaryota; kingdom Metazoa; phylum Arthropoda; class Arachnida; order Ixodida; family Ixodidae; genus Dermacentor; species Dermacentor silvarum. The sequence goes on along the minus strand of NC_051155.1, from coordinate 243,044,895 downwards.
AGCTTGTCTGTGTGGAAGTCCATGTCACGTGCTTGGGTACTGGCAAAGACAGTGCTGCTAAGGCCAGCATAGATGATTAAGCGTATAGCTGTACAGCCTGTACAGCAGCAACATATGCCGGTTTGACTCTGTTAGCTGCTACTACATTGTGCCAGCCATTGATGCCCAACAAATGTTTTCATGTATGCTTGAGGCACCCGTAAGGGTCAGTTCTAGACAGGAGTAGGGATGGGGGGAGTACGAAATTGTGTGCATGGACAAAATTGCACTGGACGAAATTGTGAGCATGTTGCAATGTCGTGGCTAACGGAAACATAACGAGGGCTTTTATACCATGGAAAATAGGGACAGAGGTGACAGAGTGTGCGGCAAAGATCAGCGACATAGTCTTGAGGGTCCAGTAGATGATCGGGTGACTTGCTTGGCAAGCACAAGGAAATGATTTGCACCAACCCAAACTGTTGGACAGCTGAGATCTGCTTTTAGAGCAGGGTGAATACCAAAGAATACAATTGGAAGATGTGCAGACCAGCGTTCATGCAGCCCATGGGTGGAAAGTGCAGTTCAGGTCCCGACAATGTGATGCAAATTCGTGTGATTAATGATACTAACATTTAGGCATAAATACATCTTGGCATATTTGGCAGAGCTGCGTGTAAATATCAAACAAGCATACAGCGTTTTGTGCAACTACCTTGAATGAAAGAAGATGCTTATATAAACCTTCTGGGTAGGTAGGGTGGGTAGGTAAACCTTCTGCCTCAAATAAGTACCACCCCCCCCCCCCCCAAAAAAAAAAGAAAGTATATATGTGTATTTACATACATATAAATATAAATAGGTACTCACAAATTTTCGGAAATGTCATAATAATCGAGCTATTTTATGTGCAGTGCAGGAACAAGGCATCTCCGTGTGATCTCCAATTCCCCTGTCTTCCAAGCTCTGCCTCCAAATTTCAGAATGTGATCAGACCAATTAATCCTTTGCCCTCCTTGACTGCATTTCTCTTTCCCTTGGCGCCAATTCTGATACTGTAATAACACACCAGTTATTTGCTATGCGCATTACATCACTTGCCGAACTCAATCTCTTTGTCTTGATCTCTACTAGAATATCTTATCTTCGTTAGACAGGCTTGACTGTATTTGTTTGAAACCTTGTGTTTAATGGCAAATAAAAAGGAGCTATGACTAGACAAGGCCCTCGTGAACATGGCAACTGTTAATACCTGTGTGCGATTAGAACGACAGCCATTTACAATGTTTCTAGTCGTGGTTCCTGTTCACTGGTGAACTTTGGGAGTGCTTAAGCATGATCCCAAGTGCCATTTAAGCTGATGTCCTCCTAAAGTAGCTGATAGTTAATGTTGAGAGCATTGGAGAAGTACGGGTTGCATCCTTGGTGTGATAAGCAAGGATGTCTTCCCCCCCTTTTTGGGCATTGAAAGTGTGAACAAGCCTAATTAAGAACCTACACTGCTTGACCCTCTGAAGTTGGTGTACAAATGGTGCTGCTGGTAAGTGCTAAAGATAAAACAGCGCAAAATTAACACAGACAAGGGACAGCGCTTGTCCGGTGCTCCGTCCTTGTCCGTATTTATTTCTCACTGTTTTTTCGCCGATAAATTCGTACCAACTAGCTCGCATTCACACCCTTTTTCCCTAAGATAAGTTGTAGTGTACACCACTGACATGGGCGATGCATTTAGATTTTGAAATGCATGTTTATGCTATATTTTGGATTTTTAAGAAACTGATTGCAAGAGATATTGCACAGCTTCGAGTGCTTGGCTGATGCTTAGTGTATGAACCCATCCTACAATGGTTCCTGTGCCAGATTCTATATCTCGCTGATAAATTTGTTAGGTACTTTAATGTGCCTCTGTTTAGGTGTAGTAATATGACGTGAATTTGTCATCCGACTATAGATGTCCACTGCAGCATAGGGTTGCCAATTGTCTCGAATTAAGTGAGATAGTCCCGACTTTTGAGTAAATGTCAAGAGTTCCGACTTGAGCATTTGATATAGCCAAATGTCCCAACTTTAGTTTTTTTTCTGCTGAATAACAGTCACTAAACAAAATTTCTTTTTTATCATGCCTGAAGCTCAGTTGCACATTTACCTATTTTGTATTTTTTTTATTTAGATGTAAATACATGGGAAAACACGTTCTGCAGAACTTTTCCCCTGACTTATGCCTCTTAATTGAGAGGCCAACTTTGGCCACGAGTGTCTCTGGTGGAGCTGAACATGCCACCTTCCATTTTTGTTGTGATTTTAGTTCTGTTGTAGCCCCTGACTGCTCACAGTACCTGGTAGTCATGATAGCTGGGCAACTACTGCGCCTTTCTTGCTGTAATCGCAACATGGTAGGAGTAAAAACATTGTGAAACCTTGTTGCATGTACAGGCTGGTGACTCCTGGCAGTGACAATCTGCCCGTGCCACCCCCCCCCCCCCCCTTCCCCTTAACTTCGTCTGCATAAGAGTTGGCAACCCTACTGCAGGATCAAAGCCTTTCCCAGCGAGTTTTAATTGTCCCTTTCTCATGAATTTTGGGATTGTCCATATTATGCAAAATGCTTGCCTGTAGATTTGTTGGAACAGTTTCTCTGAACTTACGTGCATTAAACTTCACGAGAGCACATGTACTATGCTGCCTGCTGTGGGAAATCTATTTTCGTGTACATTTGTTCAGAATTGTGCACCATGAGCTGACTTTCTTCAGCGACTGTCCGTTTTATGTTGACTAGTTAATATGCAACAGTTTTGTGGTACTCTGCTAGAGCTGGCATAATCAAGTGTGCATTTATGTGCTAGAGATGTTGTTTCATCAAGCAGCAATGTTCAGTAATCATATTGCCCTAAGGAGTATTGTTACCTACAAAAGGGTAGTTGAGCTGTATGATTGCAGTAGCTGGTATGTTGTACTGACATAAGGTTTCATTTACGCCATGCAGTAACTTCTCTATATGAAACTTGCCCGAAGTGTGTTCTCTGTATGTTGGAGAGATCAGTGCAAAAAAAATTGGTTAAAGGGTGCGCACGCAAGAGTGCTTATTCTATCAACAAATTTCAGAATAAAAGTAAATGAAAAGCTAGTTTCAGCTCTGATTTTGGTGATTTTCATTATTGCATTTTTTCTGTATTATACTGCGGGCCTCATTTAGAACAGCAAGTCATAGGAGCAGAAAGGAAGTTTGATGGCATGTCATGTTGGCCGAACCTACACACCACGTGAGCTTTGGGCCAGTGTAATGTAGCAACTGCTTTTGTTTTATTCTATTCCTTATCATCCACCACCTCACGATCGGCTGATGCTAGTGATAACATATGCAAAACGCCGTTTTGACCATTGAGAAAGTGTGGAAAGGAAAAAAAAAAGGAATATGATCATTACATTATCTCGGCCCTGATCAGTGCTGGCAGGTGCAAAGAACCAGTGACTGCTGCCATCTTTCAACGATGAGCTCTTGTGCCACCTAAACGAGCAAGCACTGAAGCAAAGGCTATTACTCTGCCAAAAGTAATAGCTTGGACCACAAAAAAATTAATAGTTAGAAACAGTAATTTGACCCAAAATTAATCATTAGTCAGTGATCATTTTCCAAGGTGCGCTATATTATATTGTTTTGTTGTTCACATGTGTCCTAATTTAAAGGTTGTGATGTGTTGATGAATACTGTGGGCAGCAATGCACATGAACTGTACACATTCCGTCCCTCTTTATTCCTTGAAATGCTTTTTCACCGTTAACTGACCTAAATGTTGACGGGGTGCTCATTACTTGTGCTGTGCCGGTATACTTGGGAGGCACAAATGGTGTGCAGAAGCACAAGTTTTCTTTGTTTGCATATTCTGAAGCTCTTATGTGCCAGCAAACCTAAAATGCACAAAGTATGTGCTTGGATATAAAGATTTCATCCATGCTGTCATCTTTTTTTCATCATGTTGCATGGATGTAATGAAATTACTTGTAAAGTTCTTGTTCATAGTCTCATGCCTAAAACCCTTTAGAGGTGCTCTGAACACCCGAGTAACAGAATGAATATGCTGCCTTTCAAGAATTATAGTCCCGAAACAATTTAAAAATATATATATGTATGTATATATATATATATATACATACATATTTTTTTTTCTTCTTTACATGGTGCTCTAATAGTAACCCTTTAAGGCAGGCCTCTGTCAAAGCTAACCAAGACCAACAAAGAAACAGTGAAAGAACGGGCGGAAAGTGTTACCAACCGCTGCTAGCCCCTTTCCTGATCTGGAAGGGTGTCTGCATATAACTAAACACATACATTTTCAAATCCCCGTGCTTTATTTCCAGCATAAATTAATTCTCTGAACTGAAATGTTTGTTCAGGACCCCTTTGAGATAAACATTAAGAGACCCTGAGAACTTATTTTTCTTATCAGGATTCATCTTTACAGAAGTTCACTGAATCATAATAAAACTTCTTGGACAAGTTGGTGCGATTTGGACAACATGATTTTAGGGTACTAATAAGACATACGCAAGGGAGAAACATACAAGAACACGCAACGCCAACTACCAAGTGATTTATTGAAATAGAAGAGGGGCACGTGCTCAGATGTAAAATAGATCTGTTGTGCATGCGCAGGAATTGCACCATGCCCCATCTTCTATTTCAATAAATCACTTGGTAGTTGGGGCTTGGTGTGTCTGTGCGTGTTTCTCCCTTGTCTGTGTGTGTTTTTTTTTAATGCCCTCAAATCATGTTTACCAAATCACTGAATCAGCAGGAACTGAACAAAGGTTCACAAGCTTTGCGGCTTATTAGAAAATTCATAAAGGCGAGCTGCAGTGATATTCTGGACCGTGTAAGACTCATTGTTTTTGATAGTTCCAGATATAAGGTAGTCTCTGCAAAATACTATGTTCGAAATATGAGCAAATGCGTCACAAGCAAAAATAGCAAGAAAATTGATGTTTTTTTGCACCAAAACTCAAAAAGAAATGTTACTGCCTACCAGAAAAGACCCAGAACCTCGAACTTTGAGAATTGGTGCCTGTGAAGGCACACAGGTCCAGATGATACAGCAAGATTAGCACACTTGTGTGATTCCGGGATCTGCATCATGTCCGCTTACTACGAGGTGCCTGTGAATTCTGCTAAGGCGCTGCTCGGGCACTGTTAATTAAAGAAATAGGCAATGACAGCCCCATGGCATTGTCAAAATTACTTTGACTATGTTTACTGCTCATTTAAGACCAGTTTAGCCAAAATGAAGTTTCGTTGCGTTGCCCATTAACTGAGTTAATCTTCAAGCGAGTCTGCTATTGAGTTTACGTTTTTTTTTATTTGTAATTTATTTTGTTTCATTTGATCTTGTGCAAGTCATCCTGTAGTGCAGGGAAATGTAAGCGTTAGTTTTTGTGCATTTTGTCTGCTTATGCTGTGGCATGTCCAGCAATATATCAAGACCTGCTTTTCTTGTTAATTTATGTATTGTGTTTTATCTGCTGCATTTCTGCTGCATTCAGTTGAAGCCTCATGTTTAACATTAGGCTGTTGGTCTTCATTTTTGTTCTTTCTACTATTGGTTTGTGAAACAGCTTGTGAGCAGACCATGCCTCAGAGCTCTGCATGTTAACATTTGATTGTGCGAGTGTTTTTTTTTTTTTTTTTTCTTTGAACAAGTTGCTACTTCATGTGGTTAGTTATTTGTCTGCTATGAAGGAAACAGTGATTAAGTTTTATTGCTTGCTACAATAGTTGTTTAGAATTTATCCATTAATAAGGTATTGCATTGCTCTTTACTGCCTGCATGTGCTCTTTGCAGATTTGTGAACTTTGTGTTAATTGCATTTTATGGCATTAAAATGTGTTTTATTTAATTATCGCAGCTTCTAAGCAATGATGTTTTTGTAGAAAATGACATGGCTATAACAGATTCTTTTAATTATGTGGCACTTGACACTCTCAGGCCTGTTCCTTTGTGAGGCCATCATGAAATTAGGCCTTGCTCCCCAGAAATTAATTGCACAGGTGTAGATTTCATGGCGCTCTTTGGCCCTCATTGGCCCTTGCTCCTTACCACGTTCTGTATATCTGAAAGAACAAAGGTTGTACTTTGCGTGCATGCTTTATACTGTAGCATTTGGTATTGCGGGTCCTGTGCGTCATCAGTGTGTGACAGAGTTGTACTATTGAATCCAAATAGCACCGCATTATTTAGTTATAATGTTGGTCTACTGTATGGTAGTGTAGGGTGCTGTAGCGAGTATAGAATAACTTGGTATTGTTGTAAGACAGAGTGACTGCTATGTGATTTCTTCTTGAGTTGCGATTAGCATTTGATGTGAACGAATAACACCTTTCACATGTTGTAAAACAGTTGATCAGATAGAAGTGTGCTCATTCAAATAACTGGCACCTTTGTGTCATTAAATCTTCTTTGCTGGATAGTTTGTCTCTCCTAAAGCCTTTTGGACCAGGGCTGTCAAACTTAAGCATCAGGTCGCTTATAATGTACATTACATTATGGTCCACTGTTACAAGAAACACCAAATTCATATTCTACGTGTCATTACAGCTCAGGTTCTGAACAAAGGCTAGGAGACTTTTTTTTTATCACTAGATGTCTACCTAATGTTTCACATAAGCTGCTACTTTCCATTTAGCTAGATGAATTGTTAAAGTGATGGTCTTAGCTACTTAGGTTGTTCCCTTGATGCTACTTAGGTGTTCATTTTAGGATAAGGCCATAGAATGCACAGATGTCTTGTGAGCTACAGTGTGGCAGTGTGCAGTGGGAAAGCTTCCTTGGATAACTTCAGTCTTGGTGGGCAAAGGGGGGTGTAAGTGCTTGGAAAAGCCATGCAAGCCCTTCACGAGAGTCATGTGAGCTGCATGTTTGAGGCCCCTGCTTCTGTGATGGTTACTTTAAGTATTGTGGCTATTCCTACATTTTCTTCCTGGTCAGTTCGACGTATTAGTTTCATTAATGTTCCAGGCACCTGCCTCTTGTGTTCAATTTTCTTAAGGCCAGATATCTAGATAAATACCTCAGAACAGTAGTAACTGTTTCCTAGTGAAAGTGTCTAACTACCCATAGTGGCATCACTATTTTAAAACTGTTGTTTAAATAGCCTACTAGTGTTGCTGGTGTTACTGAAATAGCTTACAAGTTGCTTTGATGCATTTGCAAGTGGCTGCACTCTGTGAACTGCAGAATAGCACTTAATAACTGTACAAACACAATCAAACCTTGTCATGACATGCTGTGCAACCTAGACAGACTTAGATATGATTTCACCTGCACATTTAGCATCCTGTACTCATTGCTTGCAATTTAAACATTTTAGAAATAGTAGGGATGTAAGCCAAGTTTGTTTTGATTATACAAAATGAGCATTGTAATATCTAATGTCCTCTTTTTTTTTTTTAAAACAATGTCTTCCTTGATGAGTTATCCCCACTTTTTCGTATCGAGTATGGGTGTTTTTAGCCTCTTTCGTGGGCCGATACCAGAGCTAGCGCAGTCTAAAAATGTGGGCCAATCGCAAAGGTAGTGCAGTAAAAAAAAATTTACGTGGTCCAACGCTCCTCCTAATCCCCTCATGCGAGGGATGACGTGATAGAATGCCGTGGTAGTGAATCTGCCCCATTCTCACCCCCAACTTGCTCACGAAGAAATTATTTTATCGACATCAACTAGAGGTTGAATTGCCTTCCAACTTCTTCATGATTTTGAGTGTGTATCATTATGCATCTCATGGCTTGCAGTTACCAGAACTAATGTTTCGAGAGCCCTGTAGCACATGTATGTGAGGCAGCTTTTTCTTTGTAACTGTCGCTATTTATTATTATTCAAATACATTGCACTGTGCAGGAATGAGCAAGTGCAGTACTTGCAATGACTATCATAGTTGGCATGCCATGGGTCACTATGTTTTGGTTCTAGGTCCTTTTTTTTTTTTTTGTCTTAGTACAGCTATGAATGGGTATTAATTTCCAACTTGAGCAACACTGCTAGTAGGTGTTTTCCACATCACACCCCCTCAGTGATGGCTCCATAAGAGTAATGCTAACCGTAGAGTTTCATACAGTAATTACTAGAGGGAACTCTGGCGCCAATGTCTACATGGGAATGACGCATGGGAATGACAGGGTAATGCATGGACTTGAACAAACTTCATCCTTGTGGCTTGAAATGGCTTCGTGACTTTGTAAACTCGTGATTTTAAACGCCATACCGCGTAATATATAATTAGATAAACATTATCAAAATTGTCCTATGGCAGGACTCGCATGTCCTCTAGCTCAGAAGCCTGATACTGAAGCCATTACGCCAGGGATGCATGCATCGGCAAGGGTCATAGAACACTCTTATGAATTTCTCATGAGCAAGCGAGCGCGTTGAGAAGCTTGGCGTGTTTCGATTTGGTTACCTCGACAGAACGAACCGCTGCAATTAATAGCGATTGCGCGTGTTTGCGGTGTTTTCTGCACTTTGAAAGTATAGATTGCTTTGAAATTTAGGACAATGAAGGCAGATAAAGCGTAATAAACAATGCCACATGAACGTCTCAATCCACAAGCACGAAGATCAGACACATCCATGTACTACCCATCATTCCCATGGTGGCTGAACGACTGCAGCACCAGAGTTCCCTCTAGTAATTATCTTGGGAAACACTGATGGAAACCAATCGGATGCAGCACGAAAAGGAAGGAAAAATGAATCCACCAACAACTGTACATTGGTGCCACAGTTTTCTTGTATACTTTAAACAGGACAAGAACTAATATGTAAGCATTACATTTTTATTAATCTCTGTCCAACTAATAAAACTGCAACAAAGTTGTAAGTGTGCAACAGGTTTTGTGCAGTCTCCGAGATCTTGGTGTGTTGCTCTTGGAACAATGTTTTTTTGCCATAATCTCGAATGCCGGGTTTTTGATCTACTTTAATGCCACTGCTTATCCTCAGCAAAGTGAAACATGCCGTTCATGAGTCTAAATATGCAGAAAAAGTAGTGTTTATTCTACTTAATTGAACTTAGAGTGTCAGAGACATGGATAAATAGTCAAACACCTACTTCAGAGCAACTGTAGGTGCCAGCTCACCAGGGCAGTAATATTAGAGAGCAAGCAGTAGTGGAAGCATTGGTGACCAAACTTTCCGTGTGTTGGACACTACCTTAGTGGCTTTCATCTTCAGCTGTGCTTCAGTGTGTGCTGTAGTGTGCATGATTTGATCAAGAGATTGAAAATGCACGGAGAAGGTGAAGAAGGATGTTCACCTTTTCCTGCACTGTTTCAGAGCCTCAACTTGGCCTTGCTGTAATTTACATGTTGTGCAGTGATGACTTTAGCTGGACCACTGCTTGCCCATCTGTTGCTTTCTTTTTGTTCTGTTTGTGCAGTAGTGTCACAGTTCTACTGGCGGCCACGGAAGAAGACAGGCACGTTTCGTTGTGACGTGTGTGGCAAGCCCTTCAGCAACAAGGCTAATATGCAGCGCCACAAGGTGCTCCATGCAACCGTGCGGGATGTCTACTTCTGTGACGTCTGCTCGCGGCCCTTTTCTTGGAAGAGTAGCCTTGAGAGACACAAGCGTGACATGCATGCTGCATTGGCCAGTGGCTCTGGAGGACAACGCAATGAATCAACTCGTGTGCATGGCACTTTCCCCAATGTGAGGTGACCTCTTGGTGGCACTAACCGGTTTTGTGAGTCTCTTGTGCACTGCTGAGTGGTGCTTGTGCAACTGCTCTCAGGCGCCTTGATTTTCAGTGTTTTTACATAAAGAGACATGCTAGAAGTGCTTCCACATAAAAAAATGAGGGAAACTATTTGCCGTAAGAAAAAATGGGGCATGGCCTATTCATCCAGTATACTATTATGTTGAGTACTGCAAAAGAAAAAAGAATGCACTCATTTGCCATCAGCAACAAAGAATGTTTCCTTCCTAACAAGCTAAGTCTGGCTTGCTTTCTTTTTTTTAATTTGAGGTTCTTGCATGCCTACAGTTGCAAGGTTGTCTTGTTTTGTTGAACTCTCTGGACCTAGGAGGCCTTATGTATATTCTTTTTATCACTGGGAAGAAAGAAAACGTTTTATTCCTCAAAACTGGCTAATGAGGCCTTCGTATCCGATTGAACATATATCTGTCTATTATAAAGTCACATGGAGAGTAATTCAGCAAGACAGCCCAGGTATTCGAAGGTTTTATTTGCTGCTGTTTTTCCTTTTTTACTGCTACCATGTAGCTTGCATCACAATAATTATGAAAATGTGAGCACATGTCCGACATTCATCACATAACATGCATGCATTGTAGTTGTTCATATAAGATATGAATGCATTTACGTCATGCAGCTTATTGCTATTGTGTTCTTTGGCAGCAAAGCTTTTGGCAACAAATATACTGTTGCTGGAGAGGAAAAGTCGAGAATCCATGTGTTTGGCATTTAGCACTCTGACTGGCCTTGGTGGTGCAGATTGGAGTGACATTTATTATCTGTAACATACTAGTGAGTACATGTGCGCAGACACCCTTTATTTCAACTTATGCACTAAATGTTTCTTTTTAATATAATTAAAGGGCAGTAGGTATTGGACTTAAAGAACTTATGACAAGATAAGCACTTGTCTTTTCTTATGTTCTATGCCCAGTACATGTGTTTCCTAAAGGTGAACTTTGACCAATTAAACTGGCTCACAGTCTTACTTTGCAAAATAGTTTCCATCATATCATCTTGCAGCACAGCTTTAGCGTAGGCCACACATTTTTGTTTGCTTATTGCAGATTAACACGCAGCACTTCCTACCCTCAGCGTTCTTATACGTAGGATCCTAAGGATGTCGCATCTAGTGATAAAATAGTAACAACAGTGACTGTCAATTGAGCCATTTTGCTGACACCAGTTATTTATGAGAGAGCGTAAGTGTTAATTTGTACCGATAGTGTGGCAGAGGGGGTCTGTAAGCAAAAATTTCTTGGATTTAGTACTGAGTGACCAGTGCGAGAAAACAAGACCTAAGGTGTGCTGTCATAATAACTGCTTTTAAATTAAAAAAGTAAAATCTGAAATGTTGCAGTGCTACTAATTTTTCTGGAAGATTCCATTCACTGTTTTCACGATTGTAGGTGTGGTATCTAGAATGTCATTATCACAGCTTTTGTGAGCTACACACAGGTGTCAGCGAGATAATGGCACATTAAAAGTAGGAAAACACTGGATATCTTTGTTGTCGATGGAGCTGTGTTGTATGGCTTACATTGTGAGTAGTGTTGTGCAGCCCACTTGCACAGTTGTCTTTCCGAAATGAGTTTACTTGCTCTGAGCATGCATAACACACAAACACTCTGCGAGTGGCTGAATAGGTTTAGCAAACCACTGAAATAGTGTAGCAATTATATGTCAGCAGCTCATGTGAAAAGTTCTGCTAGTTTGATTTACCAATGCAGGTAAAAACATTGCTATGGGACAAAAATGCATGTTAATAAGCATTTGATACTATGCCAGGTTCTATTTTTTTCTTGCACCAACACCTAATTGAGAGCTCTGCCATTGTTCTCTAAATGGCATATACTTCAGCACCTGACCTATCAAATGGCTCTGTGCTGAACTGAGTTGCTACATGCATTCTCAGTTTGTTCATCCCTACATTCATCCCGCACTTTTTTCTATTTTCGAATACAGCAGTTATGCAAAAAATTACTGCTTTTTGTTACCACCTCTGCCAGGTTCCATCTTGGTGTATGTTCTGGCTAGTTGTGTTGCATGTGTGCAAATAATTGGCGTGGCAACAGCATTGAATGAGCAGTAACACTGTGTTGAAACACTCAAATGAGAGGCAGTTATACAGTTAAACCTGGATATAACGAAATTCACAAATTCCCGAAAAACTTTGTTATAAAGAGGCTTTCGTTATATGGAGGTTCAGCAGAATGGTAGATGTGATGCATGTTTGCTTCTCCATCGTGTATCTAAAATCGGAAAAAAACTATTGAGTATGTTAGACTATGCTAGGAGTCGTACAGCATGGATACATTAATTTATGCAGTTGTAAGGATGCTTGGCACTAATATCTTTGCCATTCTGGCAAGTATTTGGTGCACATCCCGAGGCCATGGAACGATTAGTTGCATGTAAATGTTAGTAAATTGAAAATTCAGGCCATTGTGCAAATTTTGTTAGCTCTCACTTTCATCTGACACCAGCTGCTCCTTATGCTCGTACAACTTGCATTTATTGTTATTAGTATTATTATTATTATTATTATGACTAATTTCCTTAGTAAAAACCAGCTTCACATTGTATCATGTTGTTGTAAGCGTTTCTACTTTAGGAATTTATCACTTTTACGTTTACTCTGAGTAGATGTAATATACTAGTTGAAACCATGACGAAAGCTTTAAATGATAAAACAAACAAAAGTGCGATCAGTGCAAATATTGACAATTTTCGTCAATGTTCTGTAGAGTATTCATGGCAGCTAACATTCCTTTCTCCACAGACTTTTTGTCTTCATTCACTCTGTACTTCTGTCAAATATTTGGAGACATTTTTACATCTGTATGTCGCAGATGTATATTGTGTTGAAAGTTGAAAATGATCAGATACCTATTTGGGTCACTGATATAGAGATGTGATTAGTTGAAAGCTATTTTGGACTTCCAAGTACTCCATGGTAGGTGTCCTTCCTTAGTGGTCAAGTTGCTGCATTAGCTCTTGCCCTGCTATCATTCCTGCTGTGATGCAAAATGATGAAGTACACCTAGAGTTGAATAGCTCTTGGAATTTCTCTCTTTCTATCAGTCGTACGTATCTGGGACACCCAAATTCAATGTAGAGGTTCAGTGGGATAAATTAATGTAAAGGTTCAGTGTGGATAAATGGCTTGTTTAATGAAAGCCTGGAATGTAAGAATTAAAATTGAGGCACTTGATCCTGTTAAAGAAATGTCAGTATTAGATTGTTGATGATTGGCTTAGGAATGAAGCTCTTCAGCCTGTTATAGAAAGCTTAGGATCACACTTTTCACAATTGGCCCTCTTGGATAGTACAACAGCTTAGAAGTTATTTGAGAAGCAGCGAACAGCATTGTGATAATTAGGTGCACTAGTCAATATTAGGTGCACTAGTAGGGAAACTTGCTAAGGTTATGAAGCTCAACCAAATTTATGTATGGCGTCTGTGCATGTAACATTTTCTATAAAGAATTAAATGCGCAACTCAGCTATAGTAGTGCTCACTGGTCCTCTCAAGGTGCTCCTCTCCACACTCTACATAGCTTCCAGTGTGTCCGGTGGTATCTGAAGCAAAAAGCCTCCCAGGTGCTTTTTAACCAATTTGTCGTAACGTGATTTAAGATTGTCTCTCACTTTAACCTGTATAATTTGCATAATTTGAACACATCACAACCTCTCAATACTGCTTTCTTTGCTTGTGTTTTGTGTTTCTTGCAGTTTATTCTTTCTGGCGTAATCTAAACTTAACTGCTGTAGTACTGCACTCATCATGTTACTTTTGTAGCCGTTTAACTATACACACCCAATGCTATGAATTGGCTGCTAGGCACATCCTTGCCACCCTACGGATAACATAGAATTGCTTTCCAAGGCTTTGCATGCTGGCAACTTGTATCATATGACTAAGAGTGCTCAGTCCAAATGCTTCAGTTTCACGTTTTGAGAGTTGAAAACGTTTGACGATTCCTCGAACCTTTATGGTGGGTGGGGGATCCATATTTATTGTTATACATGCCAAAGTGCACTTGGCTGAATTGTGCTAGGTGAAGCCCTGTATATGAGGAATGAGATAAAGGAATATCTTGCTGATTGTAGCATGGATGTAGGTTAACAGCAAAAATAAAACTAACGAATTAGCAAACTTAAGTGTGAACCGAACTGCAAACTGTTTAATTTTGTTGTGGAACAGCAAACAAGACAACAAACTGCGATCAAGCTTTGCATTTTGGATATGAGGGCTGCAAAAGCTTGCTGATCAGCATTATCTTATTTACTGTTTTAATATGCAACAGTAAGTAAGCATTGAATATAAAAATGTATTTGTAGTATGTATACATCTTTTCAATCCCAGTGATAGCATTTTTTGCACTATTGAGATGTTACACTATAAATTGTTCCCACTTTATGTTTGTTTCTTGCAAATGGAAACAAATGCAGAAATGCTGGCAAGTAAATGAAAGAGCTTATATTGTGAACATGGGTAACTATTGATAGATTTTCTTCTTCATTTTGATTTGCAAAAAGTATTTTTTTTTCTTTTATGGGTTGTTTACCAAGAATACAACCAGATGAAAGTAAGAAGTTATGCAAACAGGAGCATGTGCTATGATTATGTTACATGCCTACATCTTCCTTGCAGCCTAAGTAAAACACAAGCATTTATTATAAAATTATTTTAATGCCTTTTAAATAGTTGACAACATTATACACTGCCAGTATCGATTTTATTTCATTAGTTGCTCATAACCTGATTACTTGACTCTGGCTTCACTGTCTGTTGCAGGCTTTTTGAAGGTAGGTGCAGATGTAAATGTTGCACAGTGTTGTGTAGCTTTGTCTGCTGAAGATTAGGACTTGTCATTGGCATGATTTGGACTGCTCTTTGCAAACTTTTTCCTTGGTTATTTTATTTTTAATCATGTAACCATTAATTCATCAACAAGGATGTCGTGGATGTAATCTGCTTGCTTCATTCTCGAAATTCATTGAATGGTACGAGCAAGAAACTGTGACATCATCAGCTAATGTGGATAAAAGGGCTGTAAGGTTACATTTGGACATATTTGTATTATGCACATGAAACTTGCCTCCTATTAAATAAGAGCAAGGGGAAAAAAAAAAAAAACACACATTTTCAAAGGACATGTGTAATGCTGAGAAAATAGGAAGAGAAACAAGAATGATGAAGTGGGTAGTGTAGTCGTTTTCATTTATTGTCCTCATTACCTCCTGTGTCATAGTTGTTCCTTTAGTATTTTTAGTTATAATCATGTCCTTTAGTAAAGCTCAACTAGGCCGAGAACAAGTTCTTTTGAATCATCTTCATATTTTTTTTTCTGGCGTTTCAGTAACCGTAAGAGAAGTGGATTGTGATGGGTTTACAGAATAAATTAACCGTTGAAGTTCTAAATTTCATGCTGTTTTGCAGCACTTTCCTACCACAGGGGTTCTTAAGAGGTGAAGGGAAAGCAAGTGGGCCATGGATAAACGATATTAGTTTTTTGGAAGCGGTGGTTTGTTCATGGCAGTAAAAATAAAGGACATTTAATAACATAGTCATATATAGGATAATGCCTATAATCACTTATAGTGTATTATTTCACATTGCTATCCATTGTAGAGCTGTACTTGGGCTGGCTTGTGCATTCCTCATATTTATGGTTTGAATTTGTATGGGCAAAACTAAAGGAAGCTGATTGAAGAGTTAACTGAGAATGCAGCTGCAAAATGTCCGTATTAGCTTTCACTAGTGTCTATATGTGTGTAAGCTGTCAAAATTGGTTTCAGAAAATGCGATTCATTACCATGTTTTTGGCACTGTGAAGTATTCTCGTGAGCCTTCCTTTTTAATTACTTGTGAGGCTGGCACAAACAGTATACTGTAGAGCTATAACAGCTGAATCATTTCCCTGGTTGTTTTTATGTCCATGCATAATTATACATCGCAAATATTTATAAATGGCTGGGTGCTTGCAGTGAAACCATGAAGCAGCGTCGTTGCATAGTGGCAGCTTTAGAGAATTAATTATCATTTAACACAACGTAGTGGATGAATATGTTTGTTTACAGCAGTGTTTGCTAGATGGTAAGTTTTCTTGGTTTCTTTACTTTGTAAAAGTATGTACTTGATTCTAAGCTTTGCTGTGTGTTTTATGAAACTTTAAGCGTTAGTCTTTATTAACTTGCTAAGGCCATGCATGTTGAATCACTGTGCCTTCCTGCTTGTAAGTTCCTACGCCGTTGTCACAACATGCTGTGTCTCCCAGTGGAGCACTGCAATATGCAAACTGATGCACGGCTTACAACAGAAATGGGTCACGTGTGGCGATGGTTTAATAATGACGCAACATGTATACCTCACTTGTATATTTGTACAAGATGCTCCAAGTGTGCCCTTGCTTCTATTTATTGGAAGAGTGCAACATAGGAGATTCTTACCAAGATGTGGACAATAGCAGTTGAACTAGTTTTTTTGTGCATTGCTGCACTACATGAAGTCTAGGAGGAAGGACAAGTGCAAACTGACAACTGTTTACTAGTTGCCCAGTTTTTCTGTGTCATTGCTTTATCTTTTCCTTCATTATGAATTTTATGTACTCCTGCAAACATAGGCATACTCCGAGTTCTCCAATTTAATGAGCAGACTCCTAAGAGAAGATTCACTTATATTTTGTGCAATTTTAACTTGTAACATATGTTTAACTTGTTCAGTGCAACAGTACAGCACAAGAGCATCCCCTTGTAAACAATATATGGTATTGAGAAAGGCCTCCTGAAGGTTTTCTAACCTTTCTGCAAGACAAGATATATTGCATAGCTAATATGCTGAATGATCTGAGGTTTTGCTTTTTTCACGATCCATTAACTTCTTTCTTAAACCTGTGTTGTATGTTCTAGCACTGCTCCTAGGCAGCTTTAACAGCATAAGAGTTTATTTATAATGTTTAGTTTTAAAGATAAGTTGGTTGTATAAATGCTACCATTTGGCAGATATATATAAGTGGCAGTGCTAACCAAACTGGCTCCTGGAACTGTATTACCTGGAGGCCTTTTTGTTTGAGAGATTGCATTTTATTGTTAGTGGTTAATATTATATGTATCAGATTGCTTCAGTTGATGGAAATGCCATTGAGTTTGCACTTCGAAGCAAAAACCAAGTGTTGTTCGAAAGTTCGGCTGTGGTTTCTTCCTGTTCGTGCTAGTCTTCAGAAGTTGACATTGAAGTGTGTTTGCAAAGTACTTGATGCATTTGATTGTGCTAGGGCACATAAGTGCTGTCAAAACAGGTTTGCTCATGCATTCCAAAATTTATATTACACCTAAGTGGGTTGTGGCTCAAATTACTGGAATGGCCGCACATGATGACTATTGAACCTCTAAAATAAGCAGCCTTGAACAACATGTTTATCCAGTGCTGCATATTGTGATTTTAAGTGATGCAGTGGTTTTAAATATGCAAACAGTATCAGCAGTAAAGTTCATTGGCCATTGACATACACAAAGAGCCCAGCACTTCTTGAATTTCTGCAATGTAAAACTGTTTAAAATAGTTTTTTCCCCGCTATTTGATCTTGTTTCGCAGAAACTTTAGCATCAGGTGAATAATGTTCTTGCAATGCTCCCGTGGTAGAAGGAACATGCGAATGTGTCCTTGCCTTTGCTCTGCACTGTTGGCATTTGAAAAAGGCATGAAGTCGAGGCTGGACACTCGTGTGTTCTGATAGTTGACCAGTGAGAACAACAGAACGCTTTTCGAGCAAGCACACCTTGTAAATTTGGTAAATGCATTTAACCATTGCATCTTTAGTAAAGCACGTAGCTAAGACTCTTAGTGTTATCAATGCCCAAGTTCTCAAGTCTCTGGATGGTGTGTGTTTGGATGTATGCAAATGAACGTGCAATATGAGATGTACTACATATTGGGAGAAAAGTTTCTGGGCCACATGTCGCAAGAAATCACAGCTTCTTCGCAGTCTAGGCATGAAACTTTGAAATTGGTAGGTGGTACTTGCACTTTTAAGTGGAGCACCTGCCAGGGACTCATTTAAATTGTACATGTAGGCTATGCAGAAATGTGAACTTCTGTCTCCAATAGTTCGCATTGTTCAGGGTTCTGCTTATTAAGGAGCTTTGATTTCTGTGGCATGTGTTTGCATGTGGAAAGCACAAAAGAAGAGAGGGCGGAGAAATGTGGTTGTGCATGTTGTGCAGAGAACTGAAAAATATGATTTTTTGTTTGTTAGTTTGTTTTAATAATGTTATAATGTTAGCTGCTTTGCATAAGTGTAATGCACCAGTGTAATTATCACATATTTTTGTTGTCTCAAGTTCTTTGAATGGGAAATAATTTAGTGCGCAGTTGCCATGTTGTCAGGCCTGCAGTGTGCTGCATTGTTTCCATATCATAGCCACAGGTCTGCATTTATGTTTTGAATGGCAAACTTCTGAAGAGCTTGCCCTAATTATAGGGACTATTGATGCCATAGAACAGCTGCACGAGAGGTTTCATTGGGGAAGTTTAGGTTTATTTTTGTTAAAAATTGTAGAATGGATCTCATTATAAAAGTTTTGTAACTAATTTCGAGCAGTCAGTGCTGATCTGTAAGAGATAAAATACTGGTGAAGTCTGCAATGTTGTAGAAATTCATATTGTTTTTGGTTGACGTCAAAAAACATTCCTCTGTAATTTAGGTTATCATTTATTGAACATACTATATTTATTTTATTATTACATTATGTGGCTCATTCTTGTTTTCATTTTTGAATTGTCTAGCTTTTTTGTGTTATGGGGCACTTGTAGAGACTTGCATACGTGATTGCCTCTAAAAGGCTGTGATAGTTGGGCTAAGTAATTTTCATTAGCTAAATGATGGTTGCACATTTGTGGAATAGTGTCAATGCCACGTTTAGGTTTTTGTGTACTTGGCTTCAGAATTTTACTTGAAACCGATTTTCTTCTGTTTCCTATTAGAGGATACAAGCAAATACTCTTATTATGTAGTATGTATACATTTATTTGCCTGTGTAAATTAACAGAGTATTTTTAGGCCTGAAAATGAGGGTGAGGATGTTTTTGGATTGTATGATCATGCTTCAAGTTGCACTTTATCTTTTATTTTTCTGCCCTGTGCTGTGAATGAGGAATGCATCTTGCATGCATCTGTTTTGATTATTTCTCATCTAACATGAGAAGTCATTTTTTGCCTGTTTTCTGCTTGTTAGCTTATTGTCATGTATGTTGTGCCTGAGTGGATGTGTTGTTCATAAAAGTTTGTCTTAAAACTGCAACAAAATTGATATAAGCATTGGTGTGTAGCTTAACAACTCTTGTTCATTCTGTGGCTGAAATTAAGTTGTAAATGATGCATTATGCCCTGTCATCACATTGCTACCACTTTCATCATACTGACCATGGGGCTTTGACAATAAGTAGAACAGCCCTTTTGTTGTTGTCTAACTGTAGTGATAACATTGTGGCTTTACTGCATATGCACGGAAGCATTGTTTGACTACTAGTATGGGAAGTTTGTGGTCATACATCTGTGGATATGAAAACGCTGAATAAAGCACTCTTTTTGATTTATGAAATAGTAGCCCTTGTATCTTATAACTACTTTTATCAGACAACGTTTTGACTGCACTGATAACATAAATTGTTTTGCTGGATATACCCTGAGGGCTTGAGAGGCTTTCTCAAGGTTATGGTGTTAACAGAAATTTTTAAAAGCACCATGTCTATACAATGGTGTATGCATTCTGGATCCACACAAAATGAATGATAAGTCGTTGACTTTCTTCTTCTTTTCTTGAAGGGCTTAGGTGCCGTTTGTATTGTGCTTTTACATCTTTTCATTACTTACATTGATACACATATATTTGGCTTCTTATCAGAATGTATAGTGAATGTCTCTTCACTATTCCTGACGTATTATACTGAATACAGCTGTTCAAATTGTACTTGCTACAGTGAAAAGCACTATGGCAAGGAGTAATGTTTCCAACAAAGGATCCTGGATGCCTACCATAATGTAATATGCACACTAGTCAAAGCTCTGGGAGAGCAGCTGCATGTGTGTTCTGCACTAGCTTGCAACTGTCTAAAGAGCTCAAGTTCTGGCTTGACAATAGGAACAGTGAAAAGGGCAAGGTGTTGAATGTCGGAACAATAATTGACCCTGTAGGTTTTCTGCAATACATCTTAAGGTCACCCAATTATTAAAAAAAAAATCATAATAATTTTTATAGGCATTCTTTCTTACGTTACTTGCGTTTTAAACTAGTTTGTTAAGTTAGAGCTTTGCTACTCATGCTTTGCATTATAGAAAACAATATGATAGCAGCACTGTGTGGCTCAGAGCGTCACCGCATTGTGTTCTTTAATTGCTGCTACAAGGGAATGGTATCCTTGAGTCTTAAGCATTGGTTGCTTTGTGATCTCTGCATGTGTCTTGCATTGATAGTCTGAGAGCGGCAAACATTCTCTGCCGGTTTCTTGTCTTAGTGTGGAAGCTAACCACCTGTTGCTTTCTCTGTGCTGGTCATTTCAATGTATATCCTGTTACTGTGTGTGGAAGGTAACAGCACATTTTAACTGTTGAAGTGCACATTGTTGCAAATGCTTTACTTGTAGCTGATAACGTCAATTGTCTTGCTGGATATACTCTGGCAGGTTTAAAATGTGCTTTCTCAAGGTGGTGGAATGAAGGAAAACTTTAAACAAGTGCCATTTCTATATAGTGACGTGTGCTTGTACTAATATTGGCTTCTATTTTTCACCTTACCAGTGATAGGCTACATGTACAAATCTTCTGACGGGGCCGACTATAAGAACTTAAGGACTTGTGCCACTGTTTGTACTAACAGCTTGTGTCCATGTTATTCATAACCTGCTTAAGTGTTAACAGCACTTGTTAACAGCATTAAGTGTTTTACAGCATTCGAGAACTAAGGTTGAAAAGCTTAATTCCAAGGGGTGTTACTAAATGCTGCTCTCATTTACTGTTATATCTCTGTGGTAAGCTGTCTGATGCAAATTATTAGTATACCCTTTTCATTACAGCTTGTTTTTTCTTTTGTCCTATATCAATATTGGTCTCAGAACTAACTTTCAAGCAAGAGTGTGGCTTTCTAGCAAAAATTTCTCAATTAAACCCCTTGTTGGTGTTATTTTAGCACAGCATACTGGCATTACTGTTTTTCTTGAAAGTGCAATATGTTCCCCAGCGACTTCACTTTTGATCATTCAGGCTTTAAGAAAGAAAATTTGAATGGTAGGAACACTTTCAGTATTGAATATCACAATGTAAATCCCTGCATGAAGGATGTGCAGACTTGCGGCTGGACCTGTGTCTCGACATTCGTATGGACTGGTTTAGTGTGCTTCATTTAATGCCCGTCTGTAGCTTCCCATGATTATGCACATCTGCCCTCCAGAGTGGTCGGACTAGGAAAGCCATAGAAGGGCTACATATTATCACAGCTTAAGTGTAATGCCAATAATCAGAGGTTTAACTTCACATTTATATGTGCAGCCTTAGCAGAAGACTTCTCAATTTCAAGCTCTATGGCCAGACCACCAGAAAACTCATTTTTGTATTTTTCATGTTGTGAAAACATTTTATTGACAGAGATAGTATTTAACTTAGAAATTAACAATTGTTTATGGTTAGAGTCTAGGTTTGACCACTTTCAATAATATTACAGGACTTGTTCAGTTAACTGTCACTAGTAATATTCTCTATAAATTTTTTTCCACAGATGTAAGCCTTTGGTTGGTGGTCTGGCGTTTAGCTTTCTAATGTTTCACACCCAAGTTTCAGTAAGTACTTAGGTAAAAAATAGCGCCGTTTTATATGAGTCACTAATTACGAGAAAGAAAACCTGTATGGAATAATGGGCCTTTGGCAGCATTATTGATTTTTGATTGGAGTTTTCACAGATTAGCCATTTTTTGCCAGAAGCACAAGTCGAGTTATCTCCATATGATAAGCAATAAACAAGGGTTTAGCAGCACATTGTGAGAGCCACTGTGAAAGCAACATGATTTATTGTCATGTAGAGCTATACGGTGCTATGTTCAGTGTGCAATTTTCTTTGCCAAAGCAATAGCATCAGTGTTAGCTAAGTCAAAGCTTTGAACATAGAAATGAGAAAATATGCAGAAAAATCACTGCTGATATTGCTGGCTATAAATAATTACTTCCATGCAATGTAGTAGAGCTTATTTTATAAGTGTTAGATAGTAAAATCTTGAAGTTCAAAAAATTATGTTCTTAAAACGTCTATAAGTAGTGACTTTTATGCAAGGTGAAAGTATTGCATACAAAGTGGTACAAAATGGGCCACGCAGACTGCCTAGCTTGCTTCCCTCTTTGGCAGCATATTGTCACAAGGGCTACATAATGCGGCGTATTAACTTTCAGGTCACACTGGCCTTGAACCACTGGCCACATCCATGGAGCAAGCTGCTGCTGCTGCAGGCACAGTCGAAGCCAGGCCGACATGTGACATCTGTGGTCGCAGTTTCTTCAACAAACAGACTCTGGAGCGCCACATGGACAGGCATCGACCGGTACGCCAGTCTTATGAGTGCGAAGTGTGCCATAAGACATATGCCTTTGTGACGGGACTATACCACCACCGCAAGACGCATGGCTCCATTGCACGCTTCAAGTGCAACTTTTGTGGCGAGCACTTTATGTACAGTCGTTCCCTGTACAAGCATGTCAGTCAGTTGCATGCAACTGTGTCCAGTGCAGCCACTCAGTAAATATTTTTCAACTTCTCAATGCTGCTGGACTGGAACCTGCTTACAGCTGTGATTTAGCAACCTTATAGGAACTGCAAGTTGTACACAGGTGCGTGCTTTTTTAGCAGTCGTACAGCGATAGTAGACTTATTCTTAAAGCATATGGTTGCTCTTCATGATAGCATCACTATACAAGAAAAGACTGCTGTCTCCTTTTGTTGCAAGCCCTAGTTCAGAACCTTTTATGCTTTTTCTTGCAGTTCCATGAATGTCTTCTTTAGATGGCGACACAATCGGTTTTTTAACCATTTAAGAATTGAAGGATTGGTGTTGCGTTGATAACATAAGCCTCCATGACAATAACAATTCACATAGAGTAATATTTAGAGGATTCATGCCTCTTGCAAGATGCAAGGAAGTACACTAGCTTAGCATAACAGTTTTTTAAAGTTTAAATTATGGCTATTCCATTTGTCACATTGTCTAAAGAGGGCCTAAGATGGGCAGTTGTGGACTAATAAAATTTATGCTTTCACAGCTGCATTTCTCACCAAGTTTCACTTGGGTAAGTCCACTACATGGTACACAATATAGAAACAAATAGCTTTTCTCTTTGATGGAAAAATCAGTGCAGTTTCCAAACTATCCAATTTCATTTTCAGTGAGTGGGTGCTTACTGAACATCAGATAAGTTGGCACTTTTAAATGCCACACTTCTTCCCGAGAAATAGCTTTGCAAATATATGCCAGTGTTCATGTTTGTAAGGACAAAGCTCACAGTCATGCCTGTTGACTTGATTCAGTTACGCTGTGATTGCTTTTTCATCTTCACACTTTTGAATGCTTCTTCACAGCTCCAGCGGGCGTGAACAAACTACATTCACATGTAGTTTGTTGTTCGAGGCACTGTAGCTTGCAGGTCTATGTCAGAGAACCAGGAGATATGTTGATCACTCATGGCAGGCTTGAACCAGATGATCACAGGGAGGGCCTAGTATACAAATTACTGTTCATTGGTGCCTTTATTAAGCAATCTTGCCTTGTATTAAAGCCTGGTTTTGTCTCTAGAAACCTGTTCTGTCAGTTTCCCAAAGCTTCTTATTACACTGCTTCTTAGTATATTGGCATGTCCGTAAAGACAATAACCCTTTCAATGATGGTTACTATTTGAAAGTGGCACAAAAAATATGAATAAGCATTTTTGGTTCTCTAGAACACCAATGTGGTTAAGTTTTTGCTAGCACAGGCCACCTCCAACTCTAGAATGTGCTCAAGGCAGAGCATTGTCTGACCTTAATGTTTCGTTGGTGTCGAGTGTCCACATCTTTTGTATTCTTTGGGTTCTTTTGTTTCTTTGGGTATCTTTTGCTACTGTTTGTTAGGATCCTAAACGTGTACAAATTATAATTCCAATAGTTACCGTCTACTTTGACTTGCCCATCAGTTTAACCTTTGAATGCACTTACATAAGCTGTGAACAAGCTTATTCTTTACTAGGCCAGCCAGACACATTATTTGGAAGCCCGTTGGTTAGCTCAAAAGTTTGCAATTGTACACTTTGCTTTAAGATATAAGCTGATTCAAGAGACCTTGTCACAAGAAACGTTTGAGCATTTACCACCTCGACAGTCACTGCTTCAAAAGCTGAGAGGAATGTGGAACAAGAGGACCGTAGTCTGTAGTTACACAAGATGGCAGTAAAGTAGTTAATACATGTTTTCTGAAAGGCTAGTAATAATTATCTGTTAACCCATTCGCTCCCGCAGCCAGGCCAGAAGAGGCCAAAGTGTAGGTGGCCAGCGCTGTGCCGGCCACCTTTAGAGCAGGCGTTTTGCCAATTTTTTCATAGATGGCAACAAACTGCAGACTATTTTCTAGTTTATTTGACTTTCGCATACTAGATGGGCATACTTGTCCACACTATAAGCAGAAGTTGATAGTAAAATAACGGAAAGCTTCCTGCTCGGCATACTTTGTTGCCATAGCCGTTGCAACCAGAGAAACAGGCTCGAAATAAGTGTACAGGCTTCCAAGTGTGGGCTCATTTTTTTTTAACACATACCACCAAACACTTTGTAGCAGAATCTTTGAGCCTGTGCTTAGTTCTCAAGGGCCAGGTCGAGAAGTCCAAGAAGCTTTCTTAGTGTGAAAAACGCAAAGCTTTACTCTCATTCCTGCATGTCTTGAACTTTTTTATTCTGGCTTTATATTTCTTTTTACTGCATCTGATTTGGGAGTCTCTTGTAAGCAAAATAAACCATACATTTTGTAAATGTAATGTTTGTAGCAGAATATAGAAGATTTTCTTACAGTTAGGCACACGCTAAACGGAGCAGGAAAATGCACTGCGGCACAGCAGGTGCGAGGGAGCGCCGCACGGGTGGAAGTGAAGGTGTTAATTGTTGCATTTTTAAAAAGTGAACTGAGGAGAAAGGTAATTATATGACGCGAGTTCATGGTTAAGCTTTGCCTTCACTGTGTTGTTAGTTTTCATCATGAAGCAGTACCAGCTTGCCTGATTTTCTGTCCTTTTACAACACGAGCACTGGCTTTGAATTGAAGAAATTGAAAGCAACAGCGGTATTCGGAATTTTGTCATAAAAATAACAGCACAAGACTCAAAAGAAAATGTAAGATTAATGCAGAAAGTACAAAGAAGATATTTTGTGTAGATGGAGTGCATGTACTATGCAAATTATGAAATTCCTTATCCAACTGCACAATACATGCCTGGTTAATGTGCTGCATTTTCTATTCATTTAGTGTGAAAAGCTTATATTATTTTGTGAATTATTTGCTGTATGCTCCTTGACAGAACTATGGTTAGTGAATTCCCGATAATTTGAAATTTATTAATTCCAATTGACGGATAATTCAAACTGCCCTATTGGTCCCGGCAAAGTCCTAGGTGTTTCAATAGAGATTAACTCCTGCAAATTCAAACTCCAAAAAAAAAACACGAAATGGTTATTTCGAACAACATCTCTCACTCCCATGCACAGCTTCTTGAACAAACCCGAGCCAACGGCGAAGGTTCGATGTGTCACTAGAACCCTAATGTTGTGTGCCATAAAAATGATGAGAAAAGTCTCGTGGAAAGCTGAGACCGATCCGGCTGCGCGCGGCCCTCCTTTCCCATCCAGCTTAAAAGTAGCAGGAAGGAGACCTCAGCGCATTTAATCACGCACTCAGCTGTCCCTCTCCCGCTCCCTCCTGGGTACGCTTGATCACATTACCACATGCTCACCTAGGCCCCTCTCCTAGCACGGCCGCGATCACGTCATCGCCAATATTGGGCACGCCAAAGTCGTGCGTCAAGCCGCCATCCTTGTGGGCTCACCCTTGCAAGTTTTTTGTTCGCACCCACAACCGATGGTGCGAGGCGCGATCTTATGGCACTTGTATACAAAACCTAGGCTTCTTCTGGCGCATGTTGCGTACTGAAGGAGGAAAGATAAGGCTCTTTCAATGCAAGCCCAGTGACGATTTTGGTTTCGAGTGCTGTACCACGCAATTTATTGGGCGCTATATTTAAAGGGGCCCTCCTTAGTTCGATTTCTATTTTATTCAAATAAATGTCCGGTCCCCTTGGAGTTCAAATTTGTTGGAGTACAAGATTTTACTGTATCATCAAACATCTGTTCTATTTCTATAGGGCAACAGTTCCATCACATAGCACAGTTTTAATGGTCGCTGTCCTAGAGAGATTGAAATCATGAGCATTGTGCATATTTTTAGATCTTCCTTATTTGCATTACACTTCAGTAAAATCAAAAGTGGTTGCTTCAGTTTGTGCTTTTCCAATGCTTCAAAATTTTTCAAGTAAACATTGGAAAACTCTTTTTCCCATTTACTTTTGTGTCATCTCCATTTTACAGAAAACAGTTAAGCTGTAGCTTACTGTAGTGTATATGTTGAGGCTAACAGTTTTTCAAAAACAAAATTTAGAAGCCCTGAAAATTGTCACATGTCTTGGAATAAGGAATGAGTGTAAGGTATGGTCGTGAAAATATTGAAATTCTGGCTCAGCTTGAAACCGAATTTAGTAGTGAAAGAAAAAATTGTCATCTATGCAAGAGTAGCAAAAAGCTGCAAAGGAGATTTACGCTACTTCTTCATACACTGTACTTCCACCTCTTTGCTTATTTTCGCACAACTGATTTGTTACTTAATGTCGATAATTGGGCTAGTTGGTATCCCATCGTCTTGAAAAGTAAGGGGACAGCACACAAAAGCACAACACAAAGAAGAGAGCATTAGTGTCGTTCAATTTCTTTGTGTTGTGTTGTACGCTGCCTCCTCCTTTTTAAGTTTACTTTTTATATTCAGTGTTCCTGTGCTTAGAGTTGTCAGTTAATTCAGCCCTGCTCTGCAATCTGCTAGTATTGTGGTTAGTTTGGATGGTAGAACAACTGCTTCAAAAAGGCATTGGTTCTGGGTTCAAATTGTAGAAAAATTTTTTTTCTTCAACTGCAAAGCTTTTTGAGAATCTCGTATGGGTTTCTTTTGTTGCTTCGTGCTACAGTTGGGTGGATGACAATTTCCTTTTTCTTGGAACTTTCCTCCACCTTGCGGATTTCTCCTGAACTGATTTGTCAAATTTAATAGTGTTGTGAATAGCGCAAGAAAAAATAAAGAAAAAAATAAGGTATAAACATAAAGGTCATATAGTATAATAAATTATTGCACATTTTAAGTTTGGATATTATGGAGGAGAGTAGACGAAACCTGTGCGTAATAAGTGGAGAAAAAAAAAAAAAACTGAACTGCATCTTGCAGAGCTAGTATTATTTTTATTCATTCGCAGACAAGCAAAAAAGAATTAAAAATTAAATGACGCAGTAAAGTATTGCTTAGAGAACACTAAGTTCAAGAATGGATGGTGCTTATTCTCATACTGGCAGCATGAAAATGACAGTGGACAAAAAGAAGAGAAGCACACAGGACTAAAGAACATGCATTTACATGCCATTAAAATGTATGTTTGTTTTTCATAAAGCAGCAAGTTTCTAGCTACAGTAGTGAAAGCTGCAAATGGTCACATGAAAACACATGCTTCCCTACAATTTTATTTCCATGAAGCCGCATGCACAGCTAACAGAAAGCAAAACATCCAGAAATGAAAATTTCGCGGCACTTTATTACTAATTTTTACTTCACCAAAGCTGACACATCTTCATATCACCGCTGATGTCTGTATGGAAACACTGTGTAGAAATGGAAGGTCTACACCATCAAGATTGATAGCTTTATTGGGATACAGTGCTGCACAGGTATACTAGACACAACTGGAACATGAACATGAATGAGGAAGCACATCCTTGTTTATGTTGATGTTCCAGTTGTGCGTCTAGTACAGCTCTGCAGAACTGTATCCCAATAATGCTATTCCAACTAGTCCCAACACAAGCCTTAATCAAGATTGAGAGGCCAACAAGTGTGCTGTGTTGCATACTCATTCAGTACTTTTTGATCATACAAGCTTACTCGGTGATAAAGCCACCTATGTGCATTTTAGGCAAAGCACTTTTACTGGTTGGTGAACTCTACTTTCGTTTCAAGGCCAAAATCGTAACTGGTTGCCTTAATCATGTCGCTGCCATGCCTATGGGGCCTTATTTTCTTCAAAACACTTTTTTGACAAGTGAGTCTGCATGCTGTTCGCTGCAGTGGTGCTGATTGTGCAATGCACTCCACCAATTTCCATGACGAGCAAAAAAATTAATTTTGGCATGATTAATGCAAACTATGTGTGCTGTAATTTCCAAGGTTTGTGACATGGCCAGATGTGGATGTTTGGGAGGTAGCACTTGCAGGTTTAAATATTTAATCTCCAAATTTTTCATAATTAAAAAATTTGGTATTCAATAGTTAAATAGAATTATCAGGCTACATTGTGTTCAGTTTGAATTTGCAAATCGAGTTTGCACGCTTTTAGAATAAAGTTTTTGCTTTTGTAGTAGACCCACAGTTCTGTCCATTTTTTTTAAAAGCTTTTATGCATGTTGTGGCATATACCATCTGCTTCAAAGCTTCCAAGGCAAATTCACTCGTGCCTAGAATGAATATATGGTAGTTCTGCATTGCTAGAGCAAGCCTGCGCCAAGTATGGAGAGCTCTAGCTATCTGGAAGTATCCACATGTGGAGCATCTGTCTTTAATGGGCACAGATCTACCAGCCTTATGCCTGCTCTGACCATAAGAACATTGGTGTAGGAACTTTTACTATGCACGACCGATTCTTTCTGTGTAGAGCCCTCATACACACAAAACTGATCGCTGTGCACAATTGAGTAATGCCTCTGCATTTGGGAGCAGTGTACTGTTGCTACAGCTTTCTTTGGCTTGCAAGCAAAGTCTCTTCATTGAATGCTCATGACACTGCCAATTTAATGTGACTAAAACTCTTGCATCATTATTTAGAGTTAGCACACATTTTGCTCTGTACTTACAGAGCAGCAGCTTTTTGAAGCTTGCAGTAATATTGTGCAAATGAAGTTCTGAACAGAAAATGTTACCGTGGTGCATCTGTAGAGCTCTGTGGAGTGAAACCCACATACACACAAAACTTAATGCTATGCACGATTAAGTAATGCCCTGGCATTCGGGAGCAGTGTATTGTTGCTACAGCTTTGTTAGGATTGCAAGCAAAGTCTCTACATTGAATGCTTACCAACACTGCCAATATATCTAGAACTGGGACACATATTGCTTTGTATTTGAAGAGCAGCACCTTTTTGAAACTTGCAGTAATATTTTGCAAATGAAAAGCTTACCATGGTGTATCTTTAGAGTTCTGTGTAGCTGCAGTTTGAACTTTATGCTCTCCAATGCATCTAATTACTTGTAGAATCTTAAATTTAGCCTTCTGTGACTGTGCTTTTGTGGGCTGAATGCGTGTGGATTGCTTCATGGTTTGTAACTGGAAACTCTTCTTAGTGATTACAAGTGCAGATTTCACCGGCACACACCTTTTTCTTTGTATTCATGACATCTGCTGTGCAGTTGCTAAACCCTGTTTGCATCATTGTTGTGGAGCACTAATGGCTTATGACTGTTCACTACTGAGCTCTACTGTATTGGTTTACTTGTAAAGAGTAGCTGACCTGGACACTCTGAATTTGCATTCCTTTTTGGAAGCAACAGTGACATTTTTGACTTTGCATTGCTTATGTTACTGGCTTACAGATGTTGCAGCTGGGCATATTTATGGGCTTATCTCTGATAATAAAATGGTACTGTGAGAATACCACAATGAATGCTTGTATGTGCAGCTGAATTGGCAGCAAGCTCCATGACATTTATTCTTTTTTCATTGCTTCATTTAATTGGCTGTAACTAATGTCTAATTCTTATCAGCACCACTATGTTGTGCTGTCTGGAAGGCTTCTTACGTCAGTGTACCACATTTATTGTTTCTCAGTAATGCTGCTTTAAATGGACCCTGCAAGACTTCTAAGTAAAAATTCAGAACTTCTTGTACAAGAAGGTAGTACCTCGTATATAGCTTGCGTGAGTGTCTAAAATTGGACGCACGGGTTTAGGTTGACATATAGTACAGTGTAAATAACAGGACAAGAAAGACAACTTGTTAAAAGCTTGTCATATTGATCACAAATCTCTCCCATAAAAAGTTTTTACAAGGTGATTTTATTGGGGTAGATATGCAGAGTCAAAGTTATGCTTTGACACATTTGAGGCTTTTTCTCTTGCTCAGTCATTCCTAGCAAACTGGAAGCTAAAGTTATCTGTCAGTGATAGTAGTGCTCTGCCCAATCACCGCACTGTTGCTTCCTTTATACGTTGTATGCCTAAAGCAGTTAGGACCAGTTCATTTTTCTTGCTTGCTATGCCCTACTTTTATGTGGTCGCTTGCTTTTCCTATGGTGTTGCTTGTTCATGATGTTCGAAGAAATTGGCCAGGGCCGTTTGTATTGGAATTTTATTAAAGGGTGTGACGAAAACACTTGCAGCCATGGTGTTTTGCTGCTGAGCACAGTATTGTGGGTTCGTTCCTGGCTACCACAGCCACACATTATTGGAAGTGGATGACAAAAGTACTCAGGGAGCAATACTTACTGCATTCTAAAAAAATCCAAGTGTTCAAGATTAACTTGAACTTGTAAACTGTGGCATTCCTCTTAGCTCAGGTGTGGCTTTAGCATGTTGGACCTTATCATCTGTTAACACATTAAGGATGGCAGGTACTTGGAATGGCTACAGGAAAGGAAAGATTAAATGTTGTGGGAAGGTGTAATTCATATTTGCTATGATGTTGTGACAGTATGAGGTAATTATCGGGCTGGTTTATTTGTCACATTCAAAAGGTGTTTGCAGGACTCCTCTAAGGCATAGACATGTTTGTTATCTTGCATGCGTCTGTGGTTGTATTTGTAGTTCTGTATGTTCTGCTTTGTTTTGATTTGTAGTTCCTCATGGTGTCATTTAATGTGTTTCACATTTAAAGGGGCCCTGAAACTCCTGTTCTTCAGATCAGAACACTGTGTAATGAGTGCATATACTTTGAGAGGAATTTTTAAAAAGGACAGAGTATGAATGGGGATAGAAAGAAAGCAATTATATATATATATATATATATATTTAGTTTCGACAACACATTGGTTCCTTTCAGCTAGCGTGGTGCCTGTAGAAATGCTTTATCAATCCTTTTTTTTTTTTTTTCTTTGTTTCCATGGTGAGCCTATGGTAACCGTTTGAGGTGGGCCTCTGACAAAGCTGCCCGAGAGTCAAGGTAGTGGTGATGGGGTGAGTGGGAATTGTTAACAGCTGCCTATTCGTATTTTTTCCCCCAGCATTCACATGCGTGAGTTTTGGCTGCAATTAAGTCAAGGTCAATGATCACTTAATGGATGGCATCTGCAGGTTGCTGACATCAGCTGGCAGCTATCTAGCATTTCGAAAATGCTGAGGAGGAGTGTTCTTTTTGAAAAGGGGGGGGGGGGGGGGGGAGCTGTCTTTATATGCTGCTCATTAGCTACATGCACTGTCTTTAACTACAGAACCTGAGCAAGATGTTCACAGCTCTGTGCTCTAAAGACTCATTAACTCACCGAGCACAAGGGCCCCTTGTTCAGGGCCCCCTTAAAAGAAAATTCATGTAGTGAAATCTAGTGTTGTAAGCTTGAAAGACACTGACATTTACTGAGAGTCATTTTTTTTTCAATGAAGTTGAGGAGATGAACATATCTTGCATGCAAGTTCTTCTTTTTTTCACTTTTTAGCTATCACTGTTTTCTTGATACATCACGTGTACAGCATAATATGGGTACTGAATGTCGTATCCTTAGACGTTTCCTTATATTGTTGTAAATTACAAAAGAAAATAGAATGAAAAAATTTTTTTTTCTGATTGTCCACAAACCAACATAATTTGTCTAATTGAAGTTACGGTTATTCTTTATACCAAATATGTGCTTCCAGCTTATGCTGTGAACATTGCTACGGTTGGAGGCCTGTCAAAAGGTATATGTTTTGCTCATGTCTTGACAGTGTTTTGTATGCTGTTGTCAAGTTTTCTTTATGTATGTGTTTAGTATAATACATGGCAGTGGAAGTTGAAGTGGTTGTTGTATATCTCGTAATGAAACCAGTTCTCAGACATTGCCTCGGTGTTAGTAATGACCTCAAGCTTTCTGCTCAGTTGAAGTTGGGTATGTTATTGAGATTGCTTGTCCTTGTAAATTACCAAAAGACCGGAATTGATGACACTTGAAATGAGAGAAGGCTCTATTGTATTCACTGTTGACAAACACACCTATTACCTCTACCAATGCTAATGTGTTCACTTACTTTTCTCATTTTATTGATTGTGCAAATCTGCACTTTGCAGTTAATTTTTTATAATCTAGTGCATATTTTCATACATTTTGTAGGACTCTTAATACTTTTTAATTTTTGGTCATAGTAGTCTCTGCTTGGTGGATACTAATTTTATTTTTTTTAGCTGCTCTGAGCTTTCTATGAGAAATTATGTGTGTGCCATGAGTTTTTACAATTTTAGCACACACCGGGTGTTTTCTGAAAGTGTGTAAAAATATTCACATATGGTTATGTGCTTTGAAGCAATTCTTTATACTGCTATGAATAGCATGAAGGCAATCACACACTAGCAAAGTAACAGTACAACTTAATATACTGACCACAAGATCTCATTCTCAAAATTTCTAGATTTCTTGCTCTCCATCAAGTTTTTAGGGACGTTCCCATGTATTGATTTCTGATACTCCTCTGAACAAAATTCAAACACTGTAATGCTAACTGCCAAGCATACAGGGCTGAATTTTGCACTATTTTTACGTGTGAAAAAATTGGCTTGTTTGTACACTCATCATAGTTTTATGGTTATTTGGCTGCTTCAGACTATGCAAAACGTTTCGGTGTCGCTTAAAGGGACACTAAAGAGAAACACTAAATCTTTTTAGATTGATAAGTTATTCTTAAAAACTAAACTTTCGTTGATTTTGCTGTAATCGGTTGATTATTAGAAGAGAATGAAAGTGAAAGTTTAATTTCTGAAATTTCACACCCATAACCCGTGGGCGGTACATCAGTGTGTCGTCATGGATATCAACAATCTTTTTTTTTTTTTTTTTTTTCCGCATTTCGGCCATTGTGGTTCAGTAAAAATTCCTAAAGCTTGCTAGGTTCTCCGATGGGCTCCTTTAGAATATAATGTACTCCATTTTTACTGATCAAAACCTAACTAGGCTCGACCCTACAACGCAGAGTAAAATAGACTGGGAGCACTGACACACCTGTTAAGGCATTCTAACTTGTGTCTTGGCGGGCCAGATGCTTTGTGGGGCAAAACAAAGGTAACATTTAAGCTTCTTACTAGCACCCAGAGTGGCTTTACCAGCAGTAGCTTATGCGCGGCAAGGCGTGCAACGAGACCAAAGTCGGCTCTTCCTTCATTGGCCAGTTTGCTTATTGTAAATTTGTACACGTGTTTCTGCTGTTGCCCTCATAGTATCCCTGTATAAGAGAGGGACACTAGCGCATGCTAGCAAGTCCCGCTTGTCGCCTGCTGAAGTTCGCGGGATATTTCATTGCTGTTAGATGCATGAAAGTTTACTACAGTAGCAGCTGTTAAACAAGCTGATTTTGTACGTCGCCATGTTTTTACTGAAGGTACATCTTTAATAATAAACTGAAATGAAAAGCTGTTGACAGTCACCTTACATTTGTGGGCATTCAGTATATGGCAGAGAAAGTCTGATGCATAGCTTATTTTATGTGTGCATGTTTTCATGTCTTGTCTGTGTTCATGAACTGCGAGTTATGGCATACTTCCACCTGTTTCACAGCATGCTTCAGCCAGCATGCTGCATCATATCATGCCTGTGACCAGGCTAACATCTCCAGCTACAATTGAAGCTTTCAGGTGTGTTTACCACGCACTACAGGGCTTTATTCGGCGACTGCCAGCAGCAGAGACCTGAAATGATTAAGGGCACAGCATAGGCACTCAGGAACATCATCACACTTGTTTTATGCTGGAACTCTGCCTAAAACAGCTGCTGTTTTATTCAAGTGATGGTCATGAACTTAGTGGCCAAACTGGCACCCACGCGCAACGCATTTAATTTTGTTTCCTGCTAGACCAGCTTGCTTCCCACAAGCACCATCACAAGCCAATATATTGCTAAAGCTCCACACTTAGATGACATGCTGTTATCGCCCTTGTCTTGGCTAGTAGAAGTGTGATGGGTAATTTTGGTGACAGAAATCTTTTTCACTCTTGGAATTGGCTGATCTCATATTTACCAGGTGCAGTCACAATGGAATAACGTGGTGCTACAATATTCCGTTTCAAGTGGTCACAACAAGAAAAGGAAGGCCTCCAGCAATTTAATATTTTGATAGCTTAAGGGTTCTTGGCACGTTCATTTCTCGACTTGATCACCATGCAGTGCATACATTTTGTGCCGGCAGCTAGGGAAGGAAGAAAGGGAGGGGAGTGGCTTTGAAAGCAATGAAGAAGAGAGTAGGTGAGCAGAGGCGGAGAGCACGGTGAAATGCTGGGTGCCTTTTGTTGCTGAGATATTGTTTGGCCGTGCCAAATGCATTGAAAGACAGGAGAGTCGGCGCTCCTGCCTACTTACTCCATGGCAGACGCAGTCAAATTCATCACATCACGGTGACCTTGTGCAGAGAACTTCAATGTGGCGCACCACCTGTCTTTAATTTTTGTGTCTTTTTCTGGCTTACCAAACAGCTTGTTGCAGTAAGAGAGTTTTCTTTTTTTCCGTATTGTAGAAGGGACAGCCAAGACAGCTGAAATAATTTTTCTCTTTAGTGTCCCTTTAAGAGGCTACAGTCTACTGTTTTCCTTTTTGCTAACATTTCACTTGATGTGACATTGGAATAATGTAGCAAACTACTGTCCCTTGGTGGTTATGGTGATATTTTAGTGTGCGTTATAGGAAAACTTTAACATGCCCAAGAAAAATAGCTGCATGCTATTTCACTTTAGAGGAAGTTTATATAGAGAATTGGGGCTAAATTCTTAGGCTCATACATATATCGCCACAGCAGGTGTGCTTCAGTCTACATTATCCCAAGTGCATTGGTTTCATGCTCTAACTTACATGAAAATAGAGCTTAGAAAAGCTTTGTAAGCCTAGTAACAAGGCCATCATATAGGAGTGGATGATTTACGGCCTGTGTATGCTTCCCCCTCCCCCATTTTCTTATTTTCATTTGCAACGTATGCAACTGGTGTACCAACCTTTTTGGAGCTTGGCTATAGTGATCATACTTTGCCTCTATTTTGATCATTGTAAGGCAAGTAAAGTGGGATTGGCATAAATAGTAATTGTTGGTGCAGCAGTTTGCACTGTTCATAATTAGGAGACACTGCATTAGTTACTCATGGAGAAGCTAAACAACTTTATTAATCTCGTAAAAGAATGGGGTTTAGAAATGGTGACAACAGCTATTGAAATCGATGAAAAGCAAAAGGTTGTTCCAAGTGAAAATTTCTTTCAAATGTATTCATGTCTTGTTTTTCCGTAGGCTTTGTTAAGAATGTTTTTGGTTGATTGGGGGGTGTCACCAATGTTTGGTTGCTCTAATATAGCTTAAAGCTTGTATAACTTGTGTATACCTTCAAGACCACTCTACTTGTTATTGTGATACTTCTTTCATTGATTTATGGTGTGGAATATATTTTTTACCGACTCCCAATTATGGAGACCTATTGTGTTCTTCTGAATGCAGCCAGATATTTTTTTTTTTTTTTGTTCCTATATGACAAGCTTTCACATAGTACATCCTATGTTCAATGCACTATTTGTTATTTCTCTCAATTGTGGCTGTGAATGCCTATTTACATCTTTTTAACTTTCTTATTTTTTCACTTTTTTTTTTCACTTAATTCGCTCACTTTCTGTGATGTCTTTCTGCTTGTGGTCACTATGACCTGCCCAGGCATAACAGGTTTTGAACCCAGGTCTTTACTCCATCAACATGGCACAAGAAAGAAAAAAAAAAAATAATAATGAGCTCACGGGCATACACACCAAGACCGACTTACAAAAATTCTCATTTTAGCTGTTTTGCTGAAGCTAGCACTGTTATAACAAACACTAAGATTCTCGATAAAGTCACTGTACCATCAGCATAAATTGTAACGTGAAGTTAAAAGCAGCTATTTCCACATTTACAGTGTTCATGATGTCAGCTGAATTTGGTCTCTGACACCAAGTTTTTTAACTGCACAATGTTTAGAAATATTGTGCTTAAATTTATGCTCATGGTACTTATGTGATTCAGGATGTATGCACATTTGCCTGTGAGACCATTTGCCTGCATGCATTCTTACTTTCGTGTACGTTATCTGCGGAGCTGAATTAATTTTTGTTTTTTTATTTCTTTTGAAATGTCTCTGACAAAAACATGACTGTGTGGTAGCTATAATTCAATGAAGGTGTAGCAAGTGCAGCTCTCATTCATTTTCTGCTTTTATTGCATTATTGATGACAAATTTTGTCTGTCATACATGGTTTTTCATAGGTGCAGTGTCATAAATATGGTAGTTTTAGTGCCTCATTGGGAAGGAAGAAAATGTTGACTAAAAGAAAAAATTATTACAATGATAGCGTCTGTCGTAGCTTGAGTAAATACCACAGCTTATGTTTGTACACATCCACACTACGCGCAAGGTGGTCATCATCACTATTAACAACATTTAAAAAAAAGTCCACTGCAAGATGAAGCAGAACTTTTGCTTGAGCTAGTTGGTTAGACATACTGGTAGAAGGATTACGGCATGAAAAAATTTGGACGACACAGCAACGGGATGGGTAGGAGGTGGCACCTGGCTTGACCAAGTGTGTTCTTTGTCCTAGTTTTTTTTGCGCTTCAGTCCTACAAATTAGATGAAGGCCTTCCCAAGAAATTTCTGCTTGCCTCTGTCTTGCGTCACTCGAATCCATCATGAGTTTAGCTGATGCAATTATTATGCTATGAAATTAAGTGCACTTGTAAACACTATTAAGTTTACTAGAACTGCAACCATTATTCTCATCCGTCCAGTTTATGCTGAAACGTTCTCTAATAGTAACGATAATAATAATAATAATAATAATAATAATAATAATAATAATAATAATAATAATAATAATAATAATAATAATAAAACAGTGATCTCAGAGGCAAGTTTTTTCACATGAAACTGGCATTGTGTGAGACCACCTTTGCCAGTCTTTTTCAGCTTTATCTTCCCTACCAGACACCACTTCCTACTTCATTATTAAGGCCTTTAAATGATATACCCACATCTGCATATTCCTGTTGAAAGTGGCCAGTACGTTTTGACACAAACTTTTTCTGTACCAGGCTCATGATATGAATTCAGAATTAGAATGGAATTCATTGTTTCATCATTAAGTATCGTTACAAATGATTGTATACAATCTAACAAATACATATGGTGAGCTGAAGCTTGCCATATGCAAGACGTCTGTATTCTATGTTTTCACCCCACGTAAAAGACATTGTATTTGCAAAACCTTATATATCTGACAATTTTGACATGATTGACATGTTTATATTTGTCCCTGTATCTACCAGCTGGTTGTGTAGGTGCAGCAAGCCCATTTACAGTGCATTTCTCCAAAGTGTTCGCCACATCTTTTCGATGAGTGTAGCTAAAAATGACTCAATTGACCTAATCTGTGGACAGCTAAAACCACTGTTGCAACTAATTATTCATGTTGGCAAGGCTTTCATTTCAATTTTATGCAGTAGCGAGACAATCTGTTGCGTGTCAGTTTCAGCTGCTTCATCATTAAAATGATGAGTGATAATGTGTTTGTAGCAGCCTTTTGTTACACAGATGCTAGTGGGATAAAGCCCTCAGGCAGCTGACTTCGCAGTTGTATTTCATAAATGCATTTTTTAGGCCATGTAAGATTGCCAAAAATGATGCGAATTGCCTGGTGTACTGCGAAGTCATAATGTTAAATGTTATAATTGCACCAAGTTCATAACCACATCACTCACTGTGCCCTTCTTTCCTTTTCAGATTCAGATGATGTAAGGCCACAATCTCCATCATATCATCGTGCAGTATGGAGCATTATACCTGGATCAAGGCAGAGGTTAACCTCACGACCACCTCGGGCATCATTTTCACCACCACCACCAAGTGACGATTCGGCCGACTCTTTCTCCTGCTCTTTCTGCTCAAAAGTATTCAAAGCACGTCCTTTACTGAAACAGCATCTCAGTGTCCACATGGAGAATTCACTATCCTGTCCACACTGTGGAGCGAAATTTCGCTGGCGATCCACACGTCGCAACCATATCAGAAAGTTTCATGAACCCGAGATGTTTTCATCACCGTGAGAGCCCATGTCAGAGCATAAAAGCCTTTTGTTGTTTATTTAAAAAGATGTTTAAGCATTGCTGTGCTGTTATTGAGGCA
Source organism: Dermacentor silvarum (assembly GCF_013339745.2). Taxonomy (NCBI): domain Eukaryota; kingdom Metazoa; phylum Arthropoda; class Arachnida; order Ixodida; family Ixodidae; genus Dermacentor; species Dermacentor silvarum. The sequence continues at coordinate 243,006,458 of NC_051155.1, read as the reverse complement.
TTCTGAGAGTTTAACCATTTTCTGTAACTCTTGAACGTTTTGCAGTTCTCACTGCTGCACTGTTGTTGCTGTGGTGAAGCACTGTTGGGCAGCATCAGAATGTCTGCCACTTTTTCTCAACACCACAATTGCTCACAATGGTAATGCATGTTCAAATCTTGGTGTGTCCTCATGTTTGAGCAGTTAAGAATGATCTAGTATTGAACTCAAACGCACTAAATTGACAGCACTACACTACCAGAGATCTGTGCTTGGTAACTTTTGTTGAAGTGTGAACTGTGCTTGTGTTTTTATGGAGCATGATTGGCTGTTTATATATACATCTTAGTTTAGTTTTGTAAGTCACTGTGTCCACTCTCTCTTTATGAGATCTGATCTAGTCTGACATTGTTGGGATGAATTTTGGGTTTCATCACAAAGAAACTCTCAATTATCTTTACATACTTTTATGTCTATTTGTTGCTACATGGTGATCCTTTATGTCACAGTGTTGGGTGCGAGCCACAAATTTCAAAAAGTCAGTCTAATCTAGTTATTCCTGTTATGTGACAGCGCAAACTAGTCATATTCTTTTCTGCTGGCTTGGGATTCTCTTCTGGCAACCCACAAATATAGAAAAGTTATTTCTTGAATCTCTAGTCACCACCTAGTCAACACGCACAAAGCCTTATCCTTAGCCTTTAGCCATTTTAAAGGTGATATTGGTGTTATAATAAAGCACTGCCTTTTTCTAGATTGTTAGGGTAAAAGGCACAGCACTGAAGACAGTGTAGTATTCTACTTTTTGCCAAATAATCACAGTTTTGCAATCAGTGAAGCTTGTTCTTTCTTGTTGCATACTGATCAGAAGACCTACATTTATATAATTTATTGATTGTAGCTAAAAGCAGACTGCTTTGTGATAATAATCTTAGGCAGTGACAGCACTGTCATTGTTTAGTGTACTAGAGCCTTTCTGTTTTTGTTTTTTTAGCTAATCTTGTGCTTCATTTGCTTCAGCTTTGTTCAAGTGTTATATGAAGGCTTTGTATTACCAAGAAAGCAAGGTGAACAGGACAGCTGAAATTTTTATATAATAAACAACTATGCAATGTTTATATTTATTACTTCTAAATAATACTGTTAATACTTTTACTTGCAAACAGTAATAATACATTCTGGCCAGAATGCTCAAGGTTATGCAGAAGCAAGTTTGGTCATGAAGTTGTCTCATGGAATCTTGTGGAGTTTCTCTGCTGTAAGTTAGGCACCAATTTTGTAGCAGTTTTATTGTGGATGTGGAATTTTAATGTGCTCTCTACATTGTATATTACTGGTGGGTCATGTTTTGGGTGTGTTGTGCTCTGTGGCAGCAAATATCTAAATAATTCCTGTGGTGAGAAAGCAGTACCTTTTTGGAAGAATCAGTGGAAAAAGGTCTGCAGGTAAAAAAATTGTCAAGTTCAGCTGCAAAAAGCTGAGCAGAAATGCCAGTGGCCCTCTTGTCACCCATATCTGCTCTGGTGGTGTGTTCTTTAGGTGACGCACCAGGACTCAATTTCTTTAAAATGAAAAGTGCAAGATGGTGCTGCCCCCTTAGTTCTCTTTCGAGTGTCCTTCCACATGGGAATGAGACACATAAGATTAGGCTAGTCCAAATGATAGGAAATACTGACGGATCGGCACACAAAATATGAGCAAAGCCCTCTGGGTGTTAAACATAAATCAGTTCCAGTAGTTACTGAAAGGAGACAAGGTTAAAGTAAAGAAGATTCTTACACATCACATTAAGTGATGTTTGCTGTTCGACGATCTTAGTGGGCATAGCAGAGAAACTTTCATGCATGATATCTGAGGTATTCACTGCAGCATCAGTTATTGTTTCTATATCGTAGTGACCCATTGCATTGTGGATCATTGGCAGGTCACCTTATAAGGGCGTGGAATAGCTCAATGCTTCTATAACATCTGCAAAACACCAACTGAGGGGTGGTGGAATTTTGTATTTGTAGCCTGAAAAAGGAGCAAATGTATGTGGCCCATAAGTGGGCCACCATGCATCGATGTTACATGGCATGTAGTCCATTGTCTGACCACGATGCACAGGAATTGAGTCTACGAAACAGCTCTCACAAGGAATTTGTTAGTCCAGCCTATCTGCCCTTATGATTTAATTAACATATAATATCTTATTGCATACCACTTTCCAAGTGGCAAAAATGTGTTAATGTGCACTTTAATTTTACTCACAGTCAAGAGTGCCATAGACCACAAGTATAACTCACCTACTTTTGTCCAGTTAAATGGGAAACATGAAAAGGCACTTCGGATTTTCAATCTCTTTGCCTGCAATTAACCCTTTAACACCGGAATTATTATAGGCACAGAAGAAAAAGTTCTGGCAGGAAATTTGGCTTCATTTATCCCTTGTAACTGAATACCACATATATTTTGTGTGAGGGCTGAATTTTTATTAACTTTGGGGTATGTCGCAAATTCGCGACATCTGGCACTTAGGCCAAGAAATGTTGCACACATATCGCAAGAAAAAAAGAGTCTGAGGCAGTTCCTAGTTTAACTTGCGTTAAACTGTTCATTTTGCACTAAGCATGACCACATATTTAATGAATTGGTGATACAACTTTTCTGGTAACCTCTGACTGTTGAAAATACTGAAAGCTGTTGATACTTTTGTGCAGACAGAGGGGTACATTGCACTTTGTGCACATAAAATACTGTCTATTCCGTTCACCCTAGGCGCTTGCATGGCTGGCATGTGCTGTTGATAGCTGGCTAGTGTCCGATGCTGTCAGTGCTAATGCAGGCTACAGGTAGGGGGCATAGCCACGGGGCTATGACTACTAAACGTGCCCCCCCCATACACACACACACAATTTTTGTTGTACCAGCGAGATTTGGCACAAAATTATGTGCGACAATGCGACACCACCTGCCTGCCCTGCCCCCGTACCCTGGTCAAGTGCATGCCTCTCACCCCGAAAAAATATTTCTAGCTTCACCACTTGGCTACAGGCACCGACTTCGTATGACTTCTCTTAGGCAGCTGTCATTGCTTATATCCTCTGGCGGAAGGTGTGCGCGATGCCCCTTCCTACTGTAAAAGGGCCTAATGTCCATTCCCTGCCGAAAAACAAAGCACTTCTCCGATATTTGGACAACATTGCTACAGCCATTGAGTGCTGCAAATGCTGAATGTTGTGAATTCGTGACATACCATAGGCAACGCAATAATGCAGAAATGAACTGCATTCTCAAGCTCACTGCATACCCAGTCGAATCTCTAGGATGTAAACAATATGAAGAACATTTTGGAACAAGAACTGACTTTCTTTATGTTCACAAAACCTGTTGAAAATAGCTGACGTTGCACGTGTGAGCACCTCATCGATGGCGACTCCAAACGTCGGTTGCCAGCTTCCTGCTATTGCTTCTGGATGGCATCGCATGTTAGCGCTGAAAAACATTGTTGCGAATGCGTGACAACCACAACCGCCAGTTGAGCCCAAAAACACTCCCAGGGCATAGGCTGCATTTATTCAGTATGTTCCGACTTTGTTACAACCTGGCATTAAAGGGTTAACTCGGTGCACCATGAGTATTGTAAATTGCATAGATATTGCAAGTAATCTGTAGGAGTGCACATGCAAGATTACACTGGCAGTAGCCCTGCTTTTCAATCCGGAGATGTTATTTTTTCCCCAGATTTTTCGAGGCATCAAACAATGTAGGCAATGTAAACAGAAACCAGAGGCAAGTTTGCAGCATTTAGAGGCCTGTATATCTTAAAGCTTTGGTATGCTTTGGTGTGCTTACTCACCAAGCTTCAGGTTCAAGCAAGGTGTACGAGCTTGATAGTTCCAAGTAATGCTCAGCACTCTTTATTGGTGTGTAATGAGTGTCTGATATTAATATTTCTAGATTTGGTTGTAAGAAAAAAAAAAAATTAGTGTTATATAAAAGAAAGCTTTACTGTCATCTCACAAATGCCCATGTGAATATTTTATTTAGACTCCAGCTCATTTTTGACATATGGCTATTATGGCAATATATATACACAAGCAAATCGGGTTAAATATTTTGGAGGAATAAATGCAGAGACATAATTTTGTGTAAATATGTTTGCTATGCTGGTTCTTTTCTTTTTCTATTTCCTCTGTAACATTGACAAAAACAGCATGTAGTTATGATCTGATATCTTAGCACGTTTAGAAGTGACAGGCAGCAAAGCAGCCAGGGTGAGAGACTTGCATAATAATTTCTTGTGTGTAGCTGTCTTGGATACATGTGGCCAAGCAGCACTGTGAAAACATGCCATGCAGCCCTCTTATAATGATATTTGTATTTGTCACTACATCACATATAATGAGATATTTGTAATAGCCAGCCACATTTCCAATATTAACTAGCTATACAAAAATAGATTACATATAACAACAAAATTTATGCCACACACTGGATGCAATGATTAAATTGCCTTTGGAACAGTTGTTTCTTGAGCATGTTGGGCATCACATAAAATAAAACGATGAAATTCCACTAGCCAAAGGTTGCTGGTATGTGCTAAGGATGTTGAATAGATAACGCAGCTTGCAGCTGCACTGATTACAAGTATTTGTGCACATCTTTTTTTTTTTTAATATGGTAATTGCAGGTTACTGACGGTAATTGCAAATAAGTTTTATATTTTCAAATTTCTGTAAGTTTGTCCCCCTTTAAGTTATTCAAGAAAATTGTATGCTCAAAACACTCAGAGTCACACTAGAATTTAATAAATGCATTGTGTTGATTGTGAAAAGATACTAGCACAATTTTTATTGTAATATACTGCACAGTATGCACGCTAGTCAAATAGTAGAAATACCTGTGATGGTGGCATCTTTTATTGATTAGGCAATAAAATTGTGACACAACTGTTGCAACTTCTTTGAATAGTGCCAGTCTTCATAGGTTTTCCCATCATGAAATATGTACTATTTAAAACATTATGTCATTGCATATTTATGAATGGCCTATGTTACATGTTGTCTGCCTCATATCATTCAGTTTCCCAAAGGCACGCCTTTTTTTTTTTTTTTTTTTGCTTTCTCCCAGAAATTGCAAAACGCCACAAGAATAGCACACATTTTTCTCATGTTGGAAACAGCTCACAGGCAATGTGTAGGAATTCATTGTGATTGTCTACACATTCATTAAAACTGCATGCTTGCTATTGGGAAGAAATGGCATTAAAAAGAAGATTGAATCATATGTTTACTGCAGCTCGCCTGTGTGTATGGGCCTTCATTTTTGCTTCAGTAGCTTGGGTGTACATGTACCTTGAGTATCTGAGGCAGTAATTCTTATTTTCCTACATAATTAAAACTTAGTTTTAATCTTTGGCCCTTATGTGTACATCACAGCCAAGTTCACAGCAGCCAAGTTCATAGCACAACACACACCCTAGTTTCTCTCTTTGACTCTACAATATATATTTTACTTGATGTGGCTGTTATACTAGCTCTTTGACTCTACAATATATATTTTACTTGATGTGGCTGTTATACTAGTGGCTAGCTGGTTAGCCAAAAATAAGGCTATCTGTTTTTGTTTATGTTTTCAGATGTCTTGACTAAACTCCTCAGTTTAGTTTACATGAATAGTGCAGTGCTTGCATTTCACATGCAATCAAGCACAATTTTGTATATTAAAGAGAAATTACATTGCCTATTTCGTTTCTGAAAAAGTGAAGCTGCCTTAAAGCTAAAGTAGCCTATGCAAATAGGAACTGTGTTAAACATTAGAAACTGGTAATCTGTGCAGTAGAGGTTGAGTGTGGCCATGCAAGATTGTGTGAGGTTTTCGTCATGTACTTGTTGAGAAAGATGTACGATACATGGCTACAGACCGTGATGTGCTCAATGTGTAGCATACTCTACATGTAGACAAGATTTCAGGTCAGACAGTTTTTGCACATGGTTCAGTCAGATTATGTCGGGATCTGCAAAACTTGTCACATTTGTTTCATTGTTGTCAAATATTTTTTTATGAATTCTATAGAGCTCTTGTCCTGCAAAGTCCCGATTTCTTTGTTGTAAACAGCACAGCTGTTAGTCAGTTATATTGTGCTCAGTGCTTATCTGAAAATACACCTGCCTATGCTTTTACATAAATATGGCACACTGAATTTTTCATGGGCAGTGCTCAAAAATTAAATGAATATTTTCAAGATTTAAAAATGTTCAACGATTCATGATTTTACTAAAAGTTGCCTTACTACATTTGCAGCTTACCTAAATGCAAGTGTTCAGCTGATGAAGTCATATTCTTGTACTGTGTTGCATTTCAGTGCTTTGCTTTACTTTTATGGTATGATTTCCCATTTATCATCATGCCGGTTAGTGCAGAATACATTTTTAAAGCTTGGTTTCTTCTCTTTTTCATTTTGCACATGAGCTGTATAATTTCGAGCCCTGGGGCCCTATTTTTAAACAATTTACGGAATGTGGGCCCTGGATACGAGTTTTGGAATCGGGCAAACATGTGGTAGCAGCTAAGCAGGCTGCAAGTTATTTGCATCCTGTACATGTATCTTTCATCCACTTAAAAAAAAAAAAAAAACATATAAGTACAAACCGAGCCTTACTGCAGACAAACTGCACTCCGCCCAGCAGTAGTTGTCATATCATACTGCACAATACCAGAAGTTTATCTGGCAGTGATATAAAACAAAATAGAAGACAACTGTTTATAAGAATATAACCAATCTGGAAGTGTTTGACTTCTTTATACTCTCACGAACCATGGTAACTTCTCGAGTAGTCGCAAGATGCTGTTCTCTCACTTTTTATTATTAGGAATTCAGCCTGTGCCTAGTGTTTAGTTCATAGAGGCATACCTGCCAACTCTTTAGAATTTTCCAAAAGGTTTACAAATTTGGGGTCATTTTATGATTTCACAAATGTTGCATCAAGTTGATGAAAATTAAATTCTGTTGGCGAAAAAGTTTTGCCCATCGGTCTCCGAACCTTCTGTTGGAATTATTCTGATGGTGAAGGAAGCCAGATGGGTGCTTGAGTCGAGCAAATTTATAGACATATTTCTTAAGCAGGTGAAATCTGTAACAGCAGAGTCACTGAAGAGGTCACTGGGACCTAAAAAACAATGTGTTGTGTAAGTCATTGCTGTTCCAAGTTTGCTGCTGCTAGTGAGGTGTGTTTGAAGGCAAATTATTGTTAATAATGTGTGTATGCATCCTATAAAAGGCGTGTGCTGAAGGCAAGCTTTTAAAAAGAAGTGTGCACTATACCCCCTGCCCCCTCGATGTCGTGTCAGTGAGATTTTTATGAATCTTAAAGTTCACAGGTTGGCCGGTATGCAGAGGTTAAATTAGAATTATAGTTTTTTTTTTTTTTTTAATAGTTTGCACTTAGTGCATAGAGTATGCTGAGGCTTTACAGCGTTTACGGGTGCCAACATTAGAAAGATCATTGCTGGTATTCTTTTGCTGCCATGAAAAGCCATAGGTGCATTCAGTATTTGTTTTTGTAAAATATCATATTTTACAGCTGGTCAAGGTCCCTCTGACTAAGAAAAATTTGTAAGATTGTAAGAAAAATTTTTAAAAAGTTAAAATATGTACACTACACACCTGCGGATAGTCCGCATTACACGAAAACTGCTTTTGCACTTGTAGTCCACAAACCATATACTGGAAAATGTGTCATAATTTTTAGCATGTGTCTTGCTCGCTCACATTTTCCAGTGTATGGTTTGTGGACTACAAGTGCAAAAGCAGTTTTCAATTTAATGAGGCCCCACTGTATCTGTGTCATATCATAAGACGCGATTCTTGTGATATGACACAGATACAGTGGGGCCTCATTAAATTGAAGTTTATGGAACCATGAAAAACATGTAAATTATGTTGCACAATAAAAGAATAAGCTTGGGAACAGACGCATGAAACTTTGATGCAGAGGCACATATTGCCTTTATCTACCGTTACATGGTTACTTTAAGCGCTAATTCATCTCTGCAGGAGTGTTTGGTCTGATGGCTTGTGGCACCCAGGAAAACATAATTTGGAATTGGCACTGTTGCACTCAAGGAAACTGGGCGTTACATCTTTTCCTTGCAAGCAGCACAATTTTTACAGTATACCTGTGCTTTGGCAGTTATTTTGATGTAGACATCAATCAACTCAGATGGGCCACTAACTGACTATTAGTACAGCAGCATTTTTTAATGCCAGAGAAAGCTTAATGTCCATAGTGCCCAATCTCTCAGCAGTGGAAAATGCTGTGAAATATTTTATAATAAATATTTTAATCTGCAGTCATGCTCATGTTAGTGCAGTGCTATACTGAAGACACCTGTGAGTGCGATTGGAATTATATGCCTGGATAAGGAAGAAGCCAATGACAAGTGCAAGTAAAACTATATGAAATTTATTGCTTGTTTATCAAGGCAACCATAGTATGTCTCATGCCTTCATAGCTGTTGAAAGAAGGCATGAGCAGCACTAGGGTTCTCGTAAACCAAAGCTCGAGCCAACAAATTATCTAGGTAGGAGCATGCTGGTTGCCTGAATTGTTTGGCAACATTTGCAGCAAAAATGAAGTTTAATGAATTAGCTCTGATTTCAAATAAACCAGTATCAAATTATCAAGGTTTTACTGTATAATGGGGTGAATTTGGAAGTGCACATGTTCCTTTAATTACTTTACACTATCTATTTGAATTTGCGCCGTAAAAACTGTCCTTTATTAAGTGGAGTATTACTAGCAATGTATTGTCCGTTTTCGTTTTTTTGGGTTGCTGAGAGAGTTCTTAAGGCTTGTGCCAAATGGTACTGTGATTTTTATAGTGAATTTGAGAGTTTCTAGGAACTCTGCTGTTCTTTGTGTATGAATAAACTGAAGTGGCTTGTTGTAATGAAGTTATGATTGTTGTTTTGCTAGAATTTGATTGATGTTGAGTGCTTTCTTGCTGTTTATGTTGAATGCAATAAAGTCCAGCTTGTCATGTTTGCGACAGGCCGGCAAGAGTGCCAAAAGGTTGTTTTTTATGCGTGTGTGTGCTTTTCTTTGTAAGAATGTCTTGCTGCATTTTCTTATGGTGCCTAATGTCCCAGTTATGCACATTTTAAAGCTCCATGCAGTGCCAACTTTAATAGATTGTCAAAAACACATCTAATAACTGTTGTATTTTAAAGAAAGTGTAATAAAAAATTCTTTCACATTAAAGATTTTCATGTGATGCAAGATAGCAGGAATGGCAGTCTATTTGTCATCCTATTTGCTGATGGAAATTATTGTGAAAGAATTTACTTGTACTATGTTTTCAGTTGCATACTTCCTTGAAAACCTAATAGTCCAGTTGCTGCATGGTGTTTTGGTGCAAGTCACATTTCATGCTGCATTTCTATTTCCTTTTTTTTCCCCCCTTGGTTTGCTAAAGCTTTCCTTAGTAGTGAGCGCTTGATATATCTCACATTTGTTCAGGGAAAAATTGATTGAATATACTGTGGTCTACTTTCTTCAGTGCATAAGAAGCAATGTTTAGTATTGCAATATGTTATTTTATGGTATGTGTGTGTTGGCAGGTGCATGATGTGCATCCTGAGTAATCTGCCCATCCAAACTTTGTTGTATAAACACTGAAATTGATTCAAGAGGTGCATTTTACAATTTTAATGTATACATTATCTTCAATGTCAAAACTTCCTACTTACAAAAGCCTTTTTCTTTAATATTTTTACTGCCGCATTTTATAGTGTCAGCTGTAGATATTAAATCACTTGTACACCTTCAGTTGAACTTGGGTGATTCACACCAACTTGACGAAATATTGTAATAAAGTTAAAGTTTTATTTCATTGGTTTTAAAAATATTTTGAGATATTCATATTGCAGTATAAAATTTTTTTCGTAGAAATTCTCGCCTCATAACTTCGCTGTGCAGCTCATTTTCTTATTTGTTTATGCCACTTTTTGTTCATTTAGATTTATACTTGTCCCAAGTACCAGAGGCAAAGAAACCATTTTAAGTTAATGTGCAAATAAGAATAGATGGGGATCATGGGCATTACAGAAATATAGCTGCTACCACGTAAATTTATATGAGGTCTCCTTTAAGTGTTGGTTATATTGAATAATGGCTGTGCATGTACTTTAGGGAAGAGTTGACTGCACTGGTTTGGTGTATATGGACAAAACAGAAGTATTAATCTGCATGATGGAATTCCAACCTCTTAACCTATCAAATGAATAAGATGCATAGGTAAAGAAAAAAGAGGTTTCGAGCCAATGAAAAATTGTGCAAGACTTTGCAGATTCCTTTTTATGAAATTAGCAGTGTCCTGTTGGATGATTTCTAGTAAATATGTGAAGATGAGGAAATAGTATTTTGTTAAAAATTTGAACAAATTGGGGCATGCGAAAAAATTAAATAATGGGTATCCACACAATTACACAGCCTTGTTAATACTGCATGCAGTGTAAATGGTACTAGTTCAGTTAAATTCAGACGTACATTTAAGATAAGCTATTTGTTTGTAAGTGGTTCTAGTTAGGGCCTTTAATTTACATTTGGCAAAAATAGTCAAGATAGCCTTGTGTTTTCATTTGCCTCATTGTAACACACATTTTCTTGGACTTTCTTTTTTTTTTCCCTTTAATGTGGCCACTGCATTGCTGGGACATAATGGCCAGAACAACATGTATGCGGCTAATTCTGTGTGTGTTGTGGCTGAGTACTTGGTGGACTGGCTGCATTCCATCTGAACCCTTTGCACAGCTGAGTACAAAGCATTGCTATGTTTAGTACCAGAAGACAAACAGTGGACATGGGAGAGGAACACACCAGCACAAGCACTAAATTCTGAATGCGTTTTTTGTGTTCCTCTTTTGTGCCCATAATCTTTCCTGTGACATTAAGTGCTGTAATGGGCCAGTACCAGCCAGGCCAGAACTGACATGTTGGTCAGTGTAAAACTAAACAACGTGCTGCTCTTCTTTCAGTTCCACTCATCGCTACACGTCCGGCACTTCGCAACGCCTCCCGTGCACGAAATGTCCTCAAGGGCCTCTTTAAGTGCAACCAGTGTCGAGCAGAGTTCACAGAAAACGCCAACCTGTCACGCCATCGCCGCACAATGCATGCAGCGGTGCCAAGTGTGTTTGTCTGCCACATCTGCACAAGGACATTTAATCGCAGTGACAACATGCACATGCACATCAAGAATGTTCATGGTGGAGGCAGTGTGGTGGCATCAAAGTGAAGCACACTTCAGCTGCAGACCTTTTCTACATGGGAGAACCTGCTTGGTGTCTTCTGGTGCTCTTCAGTGTGTGAACTATCACGTGTGATGATTAGGCAGATATACAAAGTTGTTAAGAAGTGTTTATCCAGTGTTCATGCTTCTGATCAAAAGAAGCAATATTTGAAAGCGATGTCTTGCTCAGGACATTTCAATGATAATATGTTGCATTATGACTGAGAACTATTGAGCTTGTCATTCCACGGATCTCAGCTAGAAGTTGCATACAAAGCCTATAGAATGTGATGATTGTAGGCAATTGCTGGTAAAATACAAGTGCGACGAACAAGCTGTTTTGCAAATCTGAGCTTCTAGAATGGACCAAAAGTTACCTGATTGTTACACTAGCTGTCATATGGTACCTGCTTGACAATGTTTGTGGAGCCAAAGATAAGATTTATTTGCCTCTGCTGTGATCTTTTTTTCTAAAACACTCACACAATGCAGACTTATTTCTTTTGCAGACACTAAGCACAATTTAGATATAAACTGGTGAAACAATACCAAGTGCTGTTACAGACAAATGGGCATCCCGTTTGAGGCAATTGGAAGTGGGACAGTAATCTTTAGATGCACAATCTTAGGTAAGGAGTGCAGCTGCAAGTGGCTGTATATCTTTTTCTGTGCAGGATGACAGTGTAATGTATGTGCATTTGCACCATAAAGCTTTCCAGTCTGCACGAAAGCATTCCATTATATGTTAGCTTTGGTAAGTGATTGTTGTGGGTGCATTGTCTGATGCAGCTGCGATCATTAAGCTATATTGTGGCAGTCTTCCGTAAAAAAATTGCTCGGTAGTATTCTGTTGTGTCGTGGAACACATTAACGACAGTTATGCTGTTGTCTTATGACATCAGCACTATGGAGATGTTCTACTTGGAAGTTAGTAAGGTGACAGAGTGAAAAAGCTTGTACAGGATAGAGACATAAAGAAAGGACTCTGACATGAGCACTTAAATGAGAGCTTGTGTCGCTTGTTTCATTATTTTTTAATGTCTGTCATATTCATGCTATTTTTCGCTATAACATCAGCACCTTTAAATATAAATATTTTGTATTCAGGATATCGACATCTTGAACACCCTTAATTAAAATCTTTTTTTCATACACTCTTTGAAAACTTTTTTAAAATGGATGTTTTCCTTGAATTTCTTGAAAACTGGGGTGCTGGCATTTCTGATTATGAAAACCAGCAAACGTAAGATGTGGAAACGCATGTTAGTAGCCCTGCCCTTGGTAGCCCTGTAAAATATATATTGGTGTTTTACGCAGAAAAGGCCATGTTCACAAGTTATTTGAGTCAAAAGGCCACATGGTTTGAAAAAAGTACTGCAGTGTGTGGCAACCCATGTTCATGCCAAACAGTGCACATTTTATTTCTTCGTGTGTGTTTTGTTATTTAAAAAAATATTTGATGAAATACATGCACACTTTCATGTTTTCATTTTTGCATTAGTCTATTTCGATATTGCTTTATGTAGTACACTCTTGACTGCGCATTCAAAAGGTTAAAGTCACACCGCTATCACCACAAACACCATGAAATATGGAGATTGCCTCTGCAGGGTTGTTTCTGATAGCCAGGGCCGATAGCATCTGCTGAACAGACCTAGAAGTAGAGAGAAGTGTAGTCTTTGTGGATGAATCATTGCAACCATAAATCATTTTTGTGACTTCAAGCATACAACAAGCTCTTGAATATCACCTTGAGTATTAAAATTCTTGCATTGTTCTGAAATACATATACTTCATGGACCCTGTGGACAGTAAACTAAAATTTTCAAGAAAATATAATGATGGTACTTGTAAAATCAGCAGAAACTAGGGCCATGTAGTTTCTAGTTACATTTGGTTCAATCAGTTGCAATAGCGAATTAAGTATATGCAGATTTGTCGCCGTATCTCCAAGCATGACATTGCAAATGTCACAAAATGGTTCAGTTTATTTCACTTTGCTGCTGTTCATTCACTATGCAGCTTACCTTTAATTGCTGCAGTGTGTGGGTCATTAGCATACACACAAGGAGGAGCAACGGTTGCTGCACCTTTCTCCTCCTTGATTGATTGAGTGATTGATCCATTGTTGGTTTGTTTTATTAGAAGGGGAAAAGAAGGAGGTAAGAAATGAAGGGCCATGGGCATCTTAACTGTCTCACTCCTCAGTATACACCTCAATTACTGTTCCGCAGCTTTGAGAAAGTTAGAGAAAAGATAGGGGAGAGGAAAAATATAATAGACTAAGAGAAAAGTGAGAGAAGGGAGGGTGTCAGTTTGAAAAGCATATTTGGCAGCCCATCTAAGGTTTTGGAGCATAAATGATCAGGAAAAACAGAACTGCTGCATGTGTGCCAGTACTGGTAGCCCTGCAGCCAGCCATCATGAAGCAGAGCTGGGCTGAACAAGGTGCTGTTATGTGAAATATGGTTTGCAGTAGATGGCCCTGCTTTTAGTTTGCATTCAAAGCACAAGACTACTGTCAGGTGACTCTGTAAAGGGCAAGCTTTGCTGTCATTAAGAGAAATGTGATGCCTGTTGCCATGATCCTGTTCTTGTTACATGTTGCCATGACTACAGCCTTGGAGCTTTTTTCAAGACTAGGACAGCACTACATCAGAATTATTGATCACAAAATAATGCCTTGTTACTGGAAGCCTTGAGTGAACTTCTAGTAAGCTGCTATTTGCCCACCCATGCCACATGCCAGATTAAATGTTAAAGTTTGTCATCGAACTTGTAACACGTCACAGAACATGCATAGATTGGTGACATAACTATATTGAATTTCTTCAGTTTCTGGAAGCATTTGTGGGTCTCGGCTGGTGCTTTTATTCAACTTCTTTTGCACATTAAATACTTTTAGGTCTCTTTTTTTTTGGTGGTCTATACAGAATGTTACCTGCAAGAATCAATTTGAAATTTCCAATCCACATTGACATGTTGCTGTTGCTGTTTTGCATAAGGACTCTGCTGCCAGCCTTGCTTTAACAGTCATTCTTGCACTCATAAGCTCTACAAGGTTATAAAGCATGCTTATAAAAATATTGTATTTCACCCCCTCCCTAGAAATTAAACCTGAGTAGATTTCATCCACACTAATTTTTGCTGAAGTTTACAATTAGTTAAATGGGCCTTACAGCACTGTCTTGCTCATGAAAGAGCCCTGTGTCATGAATGTCCTCATGCAAGAAGTTTACAGAAGCGTTTTATATGATGATGAGTTATCAGAAAGTTCCCACTTGTCAATGTTGAGGATTTCATCTTTGTCCTTAATTAATGGTACATTGGATGTGTGAGGCTCACTGATGTGAGTAGTGAATCTCCTGCAGTGATGTTTCATGCTATGGTTTTTCTTTTTTCTTCTCGCACATCTAAGCTAGCTATACCCACTTTTTTAGTGCACAATTCACCATGCTCATTCAGTTTGCTTTCTGTACGTTTGTTCCTACTCTTGAGTTTGCACTCTCTGCTGCTTTGTCAATGTAGTGTCTGCTGTTCTGTGTTGGTGTGGCGAATAGCAACTATGTTATACTGGGAATAAAATTAATGTTTCTAGTGCCACAAAAGGGGACAAAAACTGACAAGTGTTTTAATTTTTTTGTGGCATTACAAACACTAATGGTAATCTAAAGCACCAACTTTCCTAACAAGAGCCAGTATAACGTAAAACTATTAATATCAGTTTTTGTTCCAACTCTGCCTTTAGCCTTCCATGATAGGTCAGAATAGCTCGTGCTGAGCCCATATAGGAGGGGTCCGAGCCATTTCAATCTATCATGGAGTGCTAATGGTGGATTTGGAATAAAAACAGATTGGAATAGTTTTGCATTATCCCGGAAAAGACCTTCCATGCTGCGATGCTACTAGTGGCAGTGAGAGGCAAGCAATGCAGGGAGTGTAGGAACATCCTAGGCGAGCTGTAGGATCTCTTCTGTCTAGAAAATTTAGTTTGGGTGTTCGTTATTGTAGGTGCTACTAATTGAATGATTGAATGATTGTATAAAGTTCAAATTTATTGGGTCTCCTAAAAATGCACCTAGAATTACGCATAGGCAGGTATGAGACGGATCCTTCCAGTTTTATTTTCCGAGTGAGCTACTTAAAAAAAAAAAAAAAACTATTCTGCAAACTACGAATATAATACCCAGCGTAAATAACCCATCCACTGTATTTATTCCTTTGAAACTTACAATTTCTTTGCTGCAGTTATAAGTTGCAGTATGATTGGAAAATGTGGGAGCCAGTGGATGTGGCAATTTCACAATATACTGCAGCTAGTGGCATGCTTTGCATTGCTGTGGCCATAATGGTTTGCACGTTGCATGTGAACCAAGTCCTAGTATTGAGCACTGCATAAGTTTGGAGCCTGGTAAAGAAATGTGGGAACTTTTATACAAAATGAGTATATAAATGCCTTTATAAAAAAATAATTTAATGTTGCAGTCGGATAAATGCAGATAATGTTTTTACATTATGTATGTCTTATAAGTAAAGCATGCTTGTGTGTGTGTGTGTGTAGTGCTATGGCAATGGGCATTTCATGCCTACACCTACCCTTGGAGACTGCATGGAACACCTATTTCTTGGCTGACCTCTTAATGCTGGAACATGTCTATTTTTCTCTAATTGGTTAAGGAAGCCTCATTTTCACACTTGTGCCTTTTTTAGCTATATAATACTCACTTCAGTTGTGTGAGTAGCTCTGCTACCCAAAAATGATAGTGCGACTGATTGTCAAAACTGTTAGTAGTGGTCTCAAGTTGCCTTTTTTTGGTGGTATTTCATGTAATGGTGCTGCGATATTCAGTTTTGCATGCTGCTAATGCCTTTTTTCACGTCACGCAGCAATGCCAGAAAGTCGCATGTAGATGGACCTTTTCATGTACAGTACAAGGGGTGAAAACTTTCCTAAAATGCTGTCAGATGAGAGAAGAAGCTTTTATTTTTAAATCATGTCGGGGCTATATTTATGCCTTCATTTTAAGTTACTTTTCAAAGGAGTTTTCTTTTTTAAGTGTGTCATTTCCATCTTATTAGAAAATCGTAAAAGGAGCCAGTTCTGATGTCCTTAGATGACAAGCAAGCATTCAGATTCTGCTTAGAGTTGTCTTCAGTAACTTGTGACTGTTTGCCTTCTAAAAAGAAAAGGGGCACTGTTGCTTGCATTAATGCATCATCAGTGTAAAAAGATACTTTTCTAAAGCAGGGAAGTGCAGTGGTTGAGGTTCGTTGCTTGCCCTAAGTTTAAAAGAGAAACTGCAGCAACAAATGTTTATGTAATGCCTTCCTTTAAGTGTGAAAGTAACGACTTTGAATGCTCTTAATTACCCTTAACTTAATGTTGTTAGTCTAGTATCAAGCTTGCCCTTGGCTCCTGTTTGACTACCTTCTTTTGATGTTATTGTATCATATTATAAATGCTTTCTGCCTTCCTTCTCCTTCTATTCATGTCCACTGCAGGATGAAGGCCTTTCATAGCAGTCTCTAATTAAACCTGTGTTACGTCTGCCAACTTCATTCTAGGCCTGCAAATTTTCTAATTACACCACAAAATTCTCTGCTGTCCTCGGCTGTGTTTTTGTTCCCTTTGCATCCATTGTGCTTCTCTAATCGACCAACAGTTATTGGCTGTATGCATTACATGACCCATCAAATTTTGATTCTTTCTCCTTATGTCAACTAGAATATCAGCTGCACGTGTCGGCTTTCCATTCATATATGTTAACATTACGGCTATGATTTTCTGTTCTATTGCTCGTTCTGTGGCCCTTAGCATCTTCTTTTTGTTACCCTCACTGGTAGAGTGTAAGTCTATTACATATTTTTTATTGCAGAATATTGGTAAGCTATTATTGATCAGCTATTAATGACTTTGTAGTGCCTCTCACAAGTGCTCCAACGGTTTTTATTCATCAGCATATTTCCTTCTTGTTATCCTGTCCCCATAAATAATTGGCCTACATAAAGTACTCCTTCACTGTTTGAAGGGGCTGATACCCAATCATAAACCCTTTGTGCCCTTGCCAGGCTGTTAAACAATACTTTAGTTTCCTGCATAATAATTTCCGAACCTGCCCTGAAACTTTGGAAACTCAGGTTTTCAATCATTTATTTCAGTTCATCTCCACTGTTAAACAGGAAAGTGTCATCTTCAAACCACAGATTGCGGGAATGTTCCCTGTTAATCCTTACACCTGATCATTTAAGCTAGCATCTAGAATACCTCTTGCAAGCATGCATTGAATAATGACATATAGAGTGTGCTCCTTGCCTGGGCACCATTCTTAGCCAGTATTTTGGAGGCAAAGGGGAGTGCTAAAATTGTACGGAAAGGCTGCTGGAGAAGTTGACAGGAAAGACACTCACTTGCAACTAAGGTTTATTGGACAATAATTTGTGAGCATTACCGAGCACAGAGTGACAGTCAGAAACGAAATGAGAATCAAGGCTTTCTTTTTTTTTAATTTAATGTGGAAGAAAGGTGATAAGGTAAATGCCAAAACATTGGTCTATCTTTTCATGCTCCCCTACACAAGTGGAAACAAGGTTGGCATGTGCAAAAACAGTAGGAGGGCCCCCGCAACTGAATCTTAAGCAACTCTGAAACGACAATTCTTTGCCCATCACACCTTGATGGCACACTAATGCACACATATCCGTGTGTGCTGATCTGGCCAACCTCCAAGATATATTTTTCCAGTTTGCCTTTTGCTCAGCTTGTCACCATGGCTTCTTCAAAAAGTGCTGAGTAGCTGCATTTCTCACAGCGTGCCGATATGAGCTTGGCTACCAGTGCATTGTGGTAAAAATATTTCATGAAATGTCATGTGGAATGTAGTAAACTGTGGCACAAATTACATGGCGCAGAATATAGCTGCAATCTCTCACCTGCCTGCCAGTGTACCAGTAATATTACTTGCATAGAAATATAACTGCAAGGCAGCTCATGGTATTTGGAAAAAAAGAGAAAAAGGAACGCTCGTGCGACACCTTTCTAATATTTTTAATAATAATTTTAGAGGTTCAAGTAATGTCTGTATAATGTTGCCTAAAATTAGCAACACACATTCCTAAAAATCCCAGGTAGCTTCTCACAGCTGCACTGCTGAGCTGCTTGAAATGTGAATGAGAACTAGGTTTTGGTGGAGAGTCGCCTCTAAGATGTGGTTGACGCATACGTGCATGCTGCTTTGTTGTGGTATTTTGACCTCGACTCTAAAGCCTGAAGTATGTCTTTTGGATTGTGTGCTTGTACCTGACATTGCAGGCTTGCTTAATTATCAGTTATGCATTGCACCATCAAGAAAGGTGTGAGAATTGACACTGCAAGTGAACCGGTCATCTGCCCTTGTCATTTTTTTCATAGCAGTCCCTTACATGCTTTTATTCAAAATATTGCTGTGCCACAACTGAGAAACTGGTGAAAGATGACCACTACAGTACACTGTGTGCATGTGGGTGCTGAAAAAAAACCTTGTTTTTGTTTGTGCATTGAGTATCTAGAGAGCAGTGCTTATATGTGTTTGTTAGTAAGCTATTGGCTGCAAAATTAACAGTTTTTTAGTGTAGAATGCATGCCATTTTAGCCTGGATGACTGTGACTGACAAGTTGTCTGTTCTACCAATGTACGAGGCATTGCTTCTTTTCGCACAATCCTGAATCTTTTTCAGCAAACTTTAGCTTGTTCTGGCTCTAGTCACTATTATTGCCTGTGCCACTGTCGGACACTGTTATGAGCCTGCTTTGACCTGTCTGTGAGATTTGTCTGATACAAATGAGCATAAACGCATGTTGTCGGTGAAGTAACAGAGGTATTTAATAGGCTCATAGAGGTAAAATGTACGTTTTGTTTAAGCTTTGGATATCTTGAGCAAGGGAAACAGACATAACACGTTGTGTGACTGTACTTGTCTCACCCCAAGTATTACTTCTTTCTTTCTTTTTTCTTTGGAAGCAGTATTTTTAAGTTTGTTTTGAGTACACAGCCTTTCTTCAGTTTTATTTTTAATTTTCTTAGGATGTTGTTGCTGCCTTTTATGATGTTTGTGAACAGTGCCTTGATACAGAATTATTGCTGCAGTCCTCTTGCATGCTAAGCTTTATATTTTTTTGTTCTTGCATCTTTGCATAGCAGAAGAAAGATACTTGAAATTAATGATGGGTAGTGTTCTTTTTTTGTTTCACACTTCTCATTTATACTACAAATAAAGTTTCATTTTGCCTTATGTCATGAGATGGCCTTGTTAATTTTTTAACGTGGTTATCTCGTTTCAGCATGCACATTGTTACCAACACTACTTGTGATTTTC
This sequence comes from Dermacentor silvarum, assembly GCF_013339745.2. Classification (NCBI taxonomy): domain Eukaryota; kingdom Metazoa; phylum Arthropoda; class Arachnida; order Ixodida; family Ixodidae; genus Dermacentor; species Dermacentor silvarum. The sequence continues at coordinate 242,986,853 of NC_051155.1, read as the reverse complement.
ACAAAATTCTGATCTGTGATTATTGTCTGGGTGGCTGTAAATATTCTGTAATATTTAATACCTGCATTTATTTCATTTTAGCTTGCAAACTTGGAAGCTAAATTCTGCCTTTATTTGCACACATTACTACAGTCGCTTCTAGCAGCTACTGCCTAATTGTTTAATGGAGGACAGAAACTATGGTCAGCATGTTACCGATATTCTGGAACTAAGTAGTTCAGTTTGCTTGATTGATGTTTAATTTAATGTTCATTTTAGTATTATTTATTTATTCACAGTAACCTTAAAGGTACTCAGCTGAGGGTATTACATAAAAGGTGATTGTCATAAATATGACTATGCGGTTCTGTCACTGTAAAGCATAATTGTATTAATATTTTTAATAAATGCCAGCTTTTTTTTTATTTTGTAGGTGGGCTGTTACTGGCGCACATACCTCAGTGTCGCTGCGTATCAGAAGTATATGTTATGCTTTATACTTGATAAGATGTAAAAATGGTTAACAAAGATTTTCTTATTTCTAACATTCACAGATACTACATGCTCACTCTCCATCAGTGAGTCTGTGGGTTTTATGCAGGTTTTATGCTTTATTTTTTAGCTGATGAACTTTTCTGGCTGTTACGCACAGCCTGATTTGGTATCTGCTGTGGACAGAGGACGGTGATTGTATCAGTGTACTGCTAAAAGTTGCTGATGACAGTTGTTTAAGCTCTAAAGGAGATGGCATTCGAAATGGTGTGAGACATTGGCCCATATCCTTGCTTGTTGCAGAGCCAATGGTAGCACTGGAACACCATAACATGTTTCCACATCTAAGCATATCTGGGCCCACTTTTGCAGTGCATGTACATTTAGCTTTGGCAAAAGCTGGTCACTCATGCCCGAGTATAAATGACAGCAGGAAATGTGTTAACTGCAGCAGGCAACATGGCAGTGGCTTATTCCACTTCCTTGGCCATGTGCTGTGGTCCGAGTGTCGACACCTAGTTTTGGTGTTGGTTCCCTTCAGAGAGCCCATCACGATTGCATGATTGCAGTGTTATAAATTGCACTTATGCAGATGCTGTTACTTCTGAATGTTTTGAAAGCAATGTTGTTCGCAAATATAGTTCCTGAAGCTTTATTTTTAACATTGAGAATGTACTTGGATACATCTAGCCTCTGATAATACTGCTTAGCATTTCTGGAATAAAGGGTCTAATGGGGGCTTCACCATATAAATTTTTGCATTGAGTGCCTGCCTAAAAGCATGAAATGTTCAATAGTGCTTTTCAAACTCTGAATAGCTATGTAATATTATCCATCATTTTTTATGTCAATCCTTTTAGTAGAGCTCAATAATGATTTCAACATGTGAGGAAATGGCTAAATGTCTGCAGTCTTTCAGTCACCAGTTTTTGGATAATAATTTAGTAAGAAACAGATGTCATGCTTGCCGATTAATGTTAACTCAAAGTAAGAAAGTGTCCGTGCTTTTGGAAGTAAGGAAAGATCAGATAGGTGACTGCATATTTATTTATTCATTTATTGATTAATTTATTTATTCACTGGTGCCTGAAAGTACTTGCTTTAATAGTTTATATGATCCTCATGTCATATGGAGATGTAAGTGCAAATAAATGACTGTGCTTAATGCATCATAATAGGATTAATGTAATTTTTATATGAAGTCAGTGACACTTTAATTTATATCTTTCTAGCAAGTTGATTAAGTACACATATCAAACCGTCAAAAGTGATAGCTTATGCAATAATTCACGTCTATTGATGCGACAGCTATTGAATTGTAAACTGTATTGCACCACTGACCTCAAATTATGCGGAATCTGTTCATTAAAAGGAACAAAATTGTAAATATGTAATGCATATGCTTTGTTCACTTAAGCTGATGCAATGTGAATGCAGTGGATGACTTTTCTGTGTCACTGATGTCACAGGATTGCATAATAAATGCTGCAGATTCTTTCTGTTAATAAAAGCAGCTGGCAGCATGTTATTGCTGATATGCGTTTCATCTGAAGTAAGCGTTGGTTATGGGCTAATGTGAATGCAACATACATGCTTCTGTGTGAGACAGTAGATGAGAGCTGTGTCTACATGTGTCACATTTTCGGGCCTCTTCTTTTTATGCAAGACTTGTTCTTCTCAAGTTATAGCTGATCGTTCTGAATTTAGAAATGCTAAAACCAGTATAACAAACATTTGAACTTTTTTTTTTTTTTTTCATAATTGGCATTGACATTTGCAAGTATGAATAGACATAAATAAGAAGGACCCAAATGGGATGGGTACTTGTTCTTCATGCATGTCTGTTTATGGATGTCTCTAGTGAAAGTGATAAAAAGAAGGGAAAGGGGGACTATGTTAACCATCAGATCCCATCTTAAGTTAGGACAACTATGCTTGCTGAAAGAGCTATTCTATATGCCCCTGATTATTTGTTTGGGCAGATTGTCATGCATGAGGAGCATTTTTATATAAAATATTGTGGCATGAAGGCTTAGTATGTTAATGCTGCTAGTGTGTGAAATGTAAAACAGTACATCATATCAATCTGTTGAAAAAAGATACCCTGTAAATGTTAGTCAGAAAAAAAAAAATCCTTTCTTTTTTGAACTCTCCAGTAGAATATTAGGATACAGATTAATACATTTGATGTTTGCAGTAAATCCTTAATATTTGTGTGCAAATAGCAGAATACAAGAACCATGTACAGTAAATGATGTACTACTGTTACCTTGGTGCTACATACCAAAAGCCATAACTTATATATGCTCATTCAGCACTTAGGGTTAAATGCACCTAGAGGATTGACTGCCAGCGCTTAGCATTTCAATAATGCATTGTTACAGGCTCAAAACATAGTTGATACATCCATAGACTAAACTTGCAGTTTTGTGCTCGGTAACTGAATGCATGAGGCATAAAGCGCAATTGTGCTCTCATATGTGAACATAGCTGAACATAGCTTGTGGCCCAGCTCAGCACTGTTTCTCATTTCTTGCAGACTGGGACATGTTCACATCCTCGCTGGCGTCGCTCGTTGCTGGTGACACATCAAATGATGAAACTGTAGAAATGGCGCAAACAGAAGAAAAACTTGGTCCTGCCGAATGCCCAATCTGCCACAAAGTTCTCTGCAACTATTTCATCATGAAACGACACATGGTGCTGCATGACCGGAACCGGCTGGCCTATGAGTGTACTTTGTGCAACAAGGCTTTCAAATGGAAGCATGGGCTCATTCGACATTGCCGGACTGCGCACACAGCAGATGTTGATTTGTGCTAACTCTCTGTGCTAGGCTTCTGATCTGTGCCAACATTTTGATAATTATGCTTTAACATTGTAATAGTTAATCTTTTTCATTCCATTATGAATACCTGTGATGTTCATGAATTTGATGTTAGTAAATATTGTGCCTTTTCTCAGATCAGTGTTCTGGCAGCCCCTAAGGGATGCAAAATAGAGCTCACTCTATGATTGTTACAAGAGTGGCATTTGCTGCTGTTCATTGTAATGAAAATGTAGCTTATCTTGCATAATTTCAACCTAGCAACAATTGATTGCCAAGAACAATTAATTTTACGACGTCTTTAAACAGATACTGCTCATCTGTAATGCACTGATCATGGACCTGATTCTTAGCCTTTCATAACTGGAGAAATAACAAAGGTAAGTTATGTGAGCTCAATACACGTGAGAATACTTGGCTGGGAGCTAGTGTGTGAAGTCAGGTGCTTAATTATGCAATCTTAAGAGGAATCCTTTAACGGTGGCATTTCATCCCACACCCTGCGATGAATGTGTGAAGTATCATTCAAGCCCCTGATCGACTCATTCTTAGTACCTGCTGTGGTGGCTCAGTGACCATGGTGTAGTGCTGCTGACAGTGACATCGCAGGTTCGATTCCCGGCTACAGCAGCCACATTTCAATTAGAGCGGAATGCAAAGAACACGCTCATGTACCACGCATAGTGCACATGTTAAAGAACCCCACTCCCCACTACGGCATCGCTTACACTGTACAATGTTGGGATGTTCAATCCCCTACATTTTAAATTTTGTTGGTACTAGTACTAGTTGCATGTCCTTCACACAATGCACAGGCTGCCAACTATACGTTTGTTGAGTACAATTTAGAACTGCCTGGCAGAGAGCTAACATTGTCAGATATAAGAGCAAGCACTTGCCAGAGCAAAAATAACAGCAATGTCAATTCTTATTTGAGGATCTGTACGTGTTTAATGTTCACAATGAACATTAAAGAATGCGGTAGCCCACCGACTATGGCGTTGCACTACTAAGCTTGAGGTTGCGGGTTTGATTCTGGCCACGACAGTGGCATTCCAATGGGGGCGCAACAGCAAAAACGTTCATGTACCGTGCATTCGGTACACATGTACACGTGAAAAAACCCCAGGTGATCAAAATGCCAGAATTTAATTTTAATTTAATGTTCAAAATGAAGCTAAAGCACTAGAACTGAGCTTTAAGTATAAAAATAGATGACAAAGACTACGTTGTCATGCATTTTCTTTCTTCCCCTTTTTTTCCCCCTTCATACTTTACGCACAGAGCAAATTTTTTTGCCTTTATTGCGAGTACTAAAGGACATGTACAGGCACCAAGTCAATCTTTAAAAATTTGTCTTGTTCTCTTGTTTTCTTAGTTCACTGCTTGCTGTTAAACTTTAAAACATTGCCAAAAAATAAAAAGAGGCTTTGCAACAATACTCACATGCTCACACTTTAAAAATTATGCAGGTGAAAGAAAATGCATGATCAGTTTGAGAAGTTTATACCTAAGCAGCTTAGGTATAAACTTCTCAAACTGATCATGTATTTTCTTTCACCTGCATAATTTTTAAAGTGTTAGCATGTGAGTATTGTTGCAAAGCCTCTTTTTATTTTTAATTGTTTAACATATGCTCTAAAAATAACTAATTGAAAAATTTTACCTGTCTCATTAATTAGAAGAGGTCACTCGCCAGGAAACTCACATGATATTGTAACAGTCGCACAAAATATAAAGTGTGTGCTCTGGTTCACGTAACACAAACTATGTCTTGGCTTCAGTTGGGTGCAGTACTGTGGCAGAAGGTGAAAAAATCTCTACACTTATCAGGCTCAAAATAATGAGTCCTTATTTCAAAGAATTGGCAACTGGTCAGATGTAACCTTGAAACTGGTGATTTTTTTGTATGTGGACAGTTCTCAATATGCAGGGTGTTCATTTTTAAGTTTTACAGAATTTTTTTTAATCGCATGTGACAGGTAGCATAATTCTTATCGTTGAGCTGGGTTATTCGAAGAGGCGGACATTATTAGCTCGAGAATTCGAAACACATATAGAACTAATTAACAAAAATTGACTAATAAACACATAGAACTAATCAACAAAAATTGACTAATTCACTTCCTAGTTAATTACTTTACGATACATATTGCAATTTACAAATTGTAGCCGGTGAGTGTGCGAGGTGTATCCACTTGGAATGAATTTCCAGGATGACACCAGCTTCGAGATCTTATTTCCCAAAGTGTGGGACGAAATACATGGGCGTTCCAGTTACTTTTGTGCTTCAATGTATAAAACGGCATTTTGGTAAAAAAGTAAGTGGAGCAACAGTGTATTTTTATGGCGAGTTTGACGGCGCATATCTCCAAACTGGTGATATTCTGGAAATTCATTCTAAATGGATACGCCTGACAAGCTCACCGGCTACAATTCGTAAATTGCAATATGTGTCATAAAGTAATTATTAATTAAATGAATTTTTGGTAATTAGTTGAATATGTGTTTTGATTTCTCGTGCTACTTATGTCTGCCTCATGGAATAATCCAGCTCAATGATAAGAATTATGCTACCTGCCACAGGCGATTTCTAAAAATTCCGTAAAACTTACAAATGAACACTCTGTATGTGTCTGTGGAGTATATGTGTGATGTTTATTGGGACCACTTGCTGCGTAGTGCTTCTATGTACCGGTGGAGTATGTGCATGTCTTTGTGCTTGGTGGTAAAGACAAAAGTGCAATAAATAAACAAGGAAAAGATTTAATAGCAGATGGCACTGGCATCTGAAGACTGTAAGCTTGAGAGACTATGACACTTTGTTGTTTGACACATTCCATTATATCCTGACTGCTCTGTAGACTAAGCTTCGGTGTTAAAAAGCATCATTTTGTATATAGGCAGTGACATTACCTTATTGCCATGCATTGTGAAAAGTGCTGAATGTTATGTCCGTTAATTATAACAGTGCTTTCTTGTTGATCTCAGAAGGCCAAAATGTGAATGTTGTGCTGTGTTGTCTAAACTGATCTATTTTTCTATATTGCTGTCATATGTGAGCTGCCGGTTTCTTGGTTATTTATGTGTTAGGGCATGGTTAACCGTCACTAGTCTTTTTTTTTTCCCCTCCTGCACCATAAGCCTCCTTCTAATAAACCATTATTCCAGACACTTAACATGTTATGAATGATGCATGGAAAGTCACTATGGGCAAGTATCACTAGAGTAGATGTTAGCAGTTTTCAGGCTCTTGCCCATTGAGTATATTTTCTCAGCTGTGCCATTTATCTCTTATGCGCTAGTATGTTTACATGTGACATTGCAAGAGTTTCTCTGGGTGGGATGTAAAAACCAAAGAAAATAATGCCATGAATGCTTCAGCTTCCTTTGAACTTCGCCCAGGCAGGTGTGTCAGAAATGTGAAACAATATCTGTGGGACTGTCGTCTAGAAACTTGCCTAGGTGACAGACCAGCTCTGTAATAAAGCAACCAAAGCCAAAAAAAGGTGATGGTGAAATAGCTTAGCATTCTGTTCACTGAGCTTTAGATCTGAGCAAAGTACTTGCCTCAGTGGTTGTGTTGTCCTGCTGCCGAGCACAAGATCACGGGTTTGAAACCTTGTCACAATGGGCAAATTCTAATAGGAACAGAATGGAAAAAGCACAGTAAACTCATGCAACCTGGCAGAACTGCAGCCTAATTTCCACTGAAGCTGGTTTTTACAAGCACTTGTATTAAGAATTTTAATTGCCTGTGAATAAATTGCACACTTTAAACCTGCCCTCATGTGACTCATGACATGGATTCCACTTCGTGCAAATTTAAACTTGGGTGTGTCACATTTCATTCTCCCCCATTACATCGGGAAAACATGCATATAATGCTTGTGTAATGTAATTAGTGCATGTGTGCACATTAAATTTTGCATAAACTTCAGACATAGCGTGCCCCCCTATATTTCCATCATATATAAAGTTGGCGCCACTCTCAGTTCTCCCAGCGGGCAAACACACTTCCCTACTTCGTAGGATGACTAAAAATAGGGAGAAAAAGAGTGAGTAGTTCTTTGCAAAGCTTATAATTAATCCCAAATTGTGAAACATTTGCACTTACCAGCTCCCCAATTTCACCAAATGTGAGCGCAATGTGGTGCACAGTCCTCCCAGGACGCTGTCATGGAGAAACAAAAGCAGAATGCACGACATTTCTCTTCGGGCAGTCTGGTGGCCTTCTGGAAATGCAAAGCATTGTATAGAGTCATGTGGAAATCCTCTTTCTGCGTGGCATCAAGTAATAAATTTCGCTTCGCAGTATAAAACCAGTAGGACCACATGTAACCACATGAACTTAAGATCATTTTGCCTCCAGCCCATCCATTCTCATATGTATGACTTACTTTTCATGTTGTCCACTTGGTACTTTAGCTTGCATGTTCCTTACATGCTTCTGTTGCTTCTTTTCTTAAAATGGCTTTCTTGAGCATTGTGTTTTTCTCTCGCTCGTTCTCTCTTTTCATGGAGCTAGCACAATTAAATTTGAAGGGTATGCTGGGCATCTTAAAGTGTGTTAATTAGAAACATTGTGGGAAATTAAGAAAGTTGTTATTGTGTCTTGGGGCTTGGTGGAAATGTTGTGCTATAGCAAAAGGCACAACAGAAGAGAGACAGAAACCATAAATTCTTGGCACGCTGGGGAACATCCAACAGCATGGCATTTCAGAACTGTAGGTTTTGTATTTGGGACGAAACTTGGTATGAATAAAGGGTGTCTTGAAAAGAGCATGCTGGAGAAATTTTAATGTTGTAGGTGCTCTGGAAACACCATAGAAAATGATTGAATTTGTGCTAATTCGGATTCTTCTCTATACTTGCCAGGGTGGGGGTGGTAGACGAAAAAGATTCTGTTAGTGAACTAGTAAGCAGAGAAAGATCAAACTTCGTAGGAATAAAGCATGCATTTGGAGGAATATGATGGACAGTTTTCAAAATTATAAGTATATTGGGGGCACTCTAGAGCCTCTAAAATGCTCCTTTGAACAGAGTGTAAAACTATAAGAATGGTTGTTGTAGGCAAAAGGCTTAGCATTGCTGCTTCAAACTTTGCGTGCATACACGGGTACTCTCTATGCTTGGAATCAATTATTGAAGGCATCTTTTCAAATCAATTCATCAATGTTCAGAATCAATTTCAAAGTTCGAAGCAGTGCATAGTAAACCAACACAGAAAGTGAAAAATGGGACATCTGTTTGTTTGCTGCATGCTGCTGTCATGGATAAGTTCCAGCTTGCCCAATCCACGATCCTTCTTCAAAAATGATAATTTGAAAGTGTTGATTGTAATCAGTTGTGAATTCTATACTGCCAGTTCTGGCACAACATTTATGACTTGCTGCAGCAGTCACATGGAGGCAGTGCGGAGTGTGCACAAACTGTGATTCATAAACTCGCATTTGTGATTCACAAAGTCACATTCACCAAATGTGAATATCATGTTCTGCACTAACCAGAAACGCCAGGATCTATGGCTTCTCTGCCTCGAATTTATAGTGGCAGCTGCTGCTATCACTTTCACACTAACGCTCTAAATCATAGTTGTTGCCAGAATCTACATGATATTGGGAAATTTCACAGGTAATTAAATTCTGTTTTAAGATTTTTTACATTCTCTTCAAACAAGCCACCGCAGGTGTAGATACTCTGGATAATTAGCTTTGCAGTATAGCACAAGTGACCTTTTGCACTAATCAAGTGCAGTAAATTGTTATCACTTTATTGAAATGCATTAATTTCTTTGCACACAACTCATATCTCTGCAGCTGTGGACAAATATTAGTGTAATGCAGCTTGTTTTCAGTTCTCATACACTGGTCATACGCAGCAGTTTCCAGTTTCTACAGGAGTTTGGCTTTCTATAGAAAACCAGTTTCTGAAGTACTTTTGGCGAGTAACTTCTGTGACAATTTCGCTAATTGCAACTTTATTTTTGATGCTGCTGCAGATGGTGGGGCCATTTACACAGAAGCTACTTCATACCATAATACTAGAATTTCTGCATTAAGGAGGCAGGGAGTACGCGGCTTGCGTGTATGATTAAAAAAAAAAGTTACCTTTTCAGTGGTTGTGCATCAATGCATTCTGCATGGGGTCCATAAATTCATAAGGTTCTTTTTAATGTGATTAGCAGTCTTAGCCTACTTCCCCCACTTAGTGGTTAGCACCGTGTTTCTAGCCTTCTTACTCCGGTGGTCTTTCCAATAAAAAAAAACGAGACTTGAAAAACTTGTATACTGGTCGGTATCGAACCTGGGTCCCCAAGCACAGCACCCCAATGCTGTGTCCGCTCGACCACGATAAGGGCTGGGCAATGAGGGATTAATTCTTATTGTTAGCATGCACTGGCATGTCATCGGTGCAATCTCGAATGTCATGCAAAAGGAAGGGGACTTCGTGCATGCACCACTATATGGCACAGCGTGTCCAAAGGGGAGCATGAGAGAGGAGCCCTGGTTCCAGTACACGACTCGTACATGACGCATTTCGGCAGTGGCTCTTTCAGTTCTCTCTATTTACCTTTAAACCAGATCTTTACCAATCCTCTCATGAAGGAATCTTCCACCACCAATTAAATTACATGTGCACCACCATTGAATAGCTAATCGCATTAACAAAATACATTCGCAAAGGATGGGTTCTGTCTGAATTTGAATTTTGTATGGTATCAGAGCAGTCCACTGTGAATTTGTGGTATTCATATGTTTCCCAGCAAGTGCTTGTCAGCACCAAAGATTGATACAATTACATTCCCCAATATTTCACAGCTTTGAGGTGCAGTTATTTCGGGCAACAATAGGTGCCACTATTCTTGTGCATGATTTCCTTTTGTTTATACTACGTGCCCACTACTATGAGGCTGTGCTATGAGACAACATATTGTCTTTGACTTGAAAGTACAAGGCACACTACGTTAGAAATATGTGACAAAATTGTGATAACTTCTAGTGTATGTCATGTAGATGCTTCCCAATACAGATGTAGTTAGTACTTAATTTACCAGTTGTTTTTATTTTTGGTTAAAGTCATGTCTTTTGGTGAAATTTCTTTGTTTAGGTGTTGATGTAGCATTGTTGGTTAGTACCATCAGTTCAACTCTTGTCTTCTGCTGTAATTCAGTGTAATCAGCATCAAGGATGGCATAAACGCTATGCAGCATATCACTGTAGAATTGTGCAATGCAGCTTGAAAATGCCAAGCAGTGCCATTACAAAGGGCTTGATTGTACAATGTACAGAAATTTACAGTATACCATGTATTGAGCAGTGGAGACATTTCCTTAAAGATAATAATCTAGTTTGTAACTTCTTTGGATTTATAAATACCCTTGGAACTGACTGCTCTCAGTATAAATATTGATTTTTTAAAGTTTTTCCAGCATTTTTAGACATATGGGACATAAACCACTCATCATATTTATGTCCATTCACCGACAGGCACTTAAGTGATGCTTTATGACCTACATTGATGCAGAAGTTCACCCTTATGGGACAGCACAACAAGTACCCCATAAAAATTTTAATGCTAATTCACTTACTTCTTGCACTATACCACACAAAAAGCAAGCAAAAAGTGCATCCTTTTGGGCTCTGTGGGCATGTTACACAGCTCATTTTAAAAGCGTAAGCAATGACATATAGGTGATAGACATGTCAGAGCAAGGAAACTGTCGTTATTAATTGCCCACAGAACATCCATGTGAAAATCCACACAAGAACCCCTACGAATGTAGTAAACTACATTAATGATTTATATAAGTGGTTTAGATGATTTAAATCACCTAACGTGGCTGTAAGGATTTGCTTAGTTACAGCAGTGACCATCCATATCTATCTGTACACTGCATGTTACAATGCTGGCACATTCAAGTTGGCCTTTCTTTTTCTCTCTATTCAGTGGTTGTATTGGCCATATTTATGCATATTATTTTCCGAAGTACGTAGCAGCGCCTTACTACTAGCGTGCCATGTGGTGTTTACTTGAAGATAGATGTGCCATCATAGACGGATTGGTAACTAAATAAGCTTCCACAGCAGCCTGGTATTGTCAACTCTTTGTGAATGACACTGTTTTAAATATGAATAATGCAAGAGGGTTTTAACTTATCAAACAAGTGACTTAGCAAATCTTGCCAAAGTCGCCGCAGTTATTATTGTTCTAGCTTGATATGTGATGTGCATGCAGAGTACATCTGTGACGATGCTTCAAAAAGGTTCTATGCATTTACTTCATGATTGTTTGTATATAGTGAACTTTGGTAAAGCTTCTCAAAAGTTATACCGGTGTCACACGGGTCACTCTCGATCGCGATCGAGCCCGATCCGGATCGAAATTTTCGACCGTGATTGGCTTCCTCCCTCAGCTTGCTCAAGGGAGCCAATCGTGACCGAGAAATTCGATCCCGATCGGGTTTGATCACGATCAAAAGTGCGCCATGTGACACCGATATTATTGTGCAGTGCTTATAAATTTAAAATATGCAAGGGTCGTTCAAGATAGACTGGGATTTCTTCCTGTAGAAGGAACATAAACTGGAGCAACATTGCAGAATTTTAAAACAATGGAAAAGTACCCCTGTTCACTATTCCAGTTGTGACATAGAGCAATAGACAGATGCACAATGGTTACATCTATCATGACGATTATCCACTTGTTAGTGATTGTATGGTGCTACATAATCAAATTAAAGAAAGAGAACATAAATTCAGCTGACGCTCTAGGCATGGTGTCATGAACAAACAGCATCACAGACGTGTGTGTGCATGGTCTCTGCTGTTGGTGAAAGGTGGAAGTCGGTGGTGAATCAACACCATAGACACAGTCACCTGACTGCAAGAACCAGCCTTGTGCTGACTACAATAGCAGCCTGTATCCGTCAGTGCCACATGAATTTGAAAGCTGTCAGAGCAATGGCAGTGATGCTAAAGCATTCATGGAGCAAAGTTTAAAAAACTCTGGCCTCAAATCTGTAAAAGCATGTGTTAGCTTTGTCTGAACCCTATATATTGTTGCAATCAACTCTTCAACTGTATAAGAACAATAAAAGTAATTATCCATATGCTGTGTGCTAATGTTGGCTCATTCTAACACAACTATATCATGTTTCCTTGTGTGTTGTTTTCACCACGCTGCAGTCCGCTGCCCGTACTGGTATATATATGAAGTGTTGCTGTTGGTTGTTATTTTGCTAGTCAAGTTATCTTGTTACTGCTCTTGGAGTGCCTTGCATCACGAGAGTTCATGAGAGCTATGTGTTGGAAGAGTGCTTTAATGCTTATTGACTGCAACTTGAAATTGTAACCCCTGTGGTGGTCTTGTTATTATGCGGTCATTATAATTGGTGGGCAGCTGACTAGTGGCAGCCAATGAGGAAATTCTCTCACATAAGAAATATCTTGTGAATACGGGTTCAAGATTTTTTTTACCAGCACAAGCTGAAGGCCATTTCACCTGCACTTTTTGAACTGGTTCACACTAGTTCAGTGCTAGTTCCATGCTCACCTTAGCCACGTCTGAAAGTCTTCCATGTCTGCACTACCCCTTATGTAATGGATGGAATTCTTAATCCATGCACAAAGCCTATACCAAGTTATATAAGTAGTTACTGTGTGTGGGTGCTGCGATATTGGCAGCAGTAAAATACCTTCGGAACTAGGTGAGAAAAGTGCAGATGACTCAAATGGACCTGAAAGATCAAAGGTCACATTGCACTCCAGTCTTTGTCTAGTATGTGGGGCCACCAGGAAGCACGTGATGTATGCTTCCCCTGACGTAAAGTGTATTTCTTTGTTACGCCGCGTGGTGGGCGGCCGTCTCGTAGAAAGTGCAGAATTGTAGTGTGGAGAATATGTGAAGGAAGCCGCAACCTATCTCATTCCTCCTTTCTCTTTGTTCATCTTGCAGGTGCCCCCGTGCCAAGGAGGCGCGGCCGGCCGCCGCTATTGGGAAAGCGCGGACAGCCCGTTGACCTGGAATGCCCTATTTGTCACAAGACTTTTTCGAACAAAAGTAACTACGACGGCCATCTGACCATGCACACCCCGCAGCGAAAGCGCTACCGCTGCGACATATGCAACAAATCGTTCCTGTGGCGCAACAACGTTTACGCTCACAAGAGAAAGATACACAACGTCCCATCAAGCCGTGGCGCTAAAAACGCCGGCTTCAAACCGGCAATGGTCGCTCCAACTTCTGACGCACAGAATTGGAGTAATATGATGCGACCGTCGATGCTCCCTCCAGCGGGGTTTTCTGCATCACCATCGCTATTGCTCCTTCAGGCAGCTAGCGCCGCCTGGAACGACTCTAGAGAAGCTCAAGAGAAGTAGATTGTTTTTATTTTATTTTTTTAAACTCTCGCTCTTATTTTGGTTTTCTGTCTACAGGTTTCTCTTATTCTTTAGAAGAAAAGCAAACCGGCAAAACGAAATGGAGAGAGGAGAGAATAGAAAATCCGTAGAGGCAAGGGGCGATCCGGCTTTATATATGTATTTTTGTTAAGAAAACAAGAATTAATGACAAAGAGGCAATCTCCTATTTGAACGTGTCTGAAGGAGTCATTTCAGTGTGCGGTGGCCTGAAAATAATAAGAAGCACAAGGCAGCTTCGGCCAATCGCGCCGCACGTAACGCTCTTTGCATCCGGAGTACTGTGCTGAATTTTTCTCGTTCAGCGAGGCCAGACCGGCTGAAAACTGCAGCGTCGGCTATGTGAGAACGTTCATTTTGGTGCTTGCTAGTGTTCTCTTTGGGGCAAATGCTCGCGGTTGCAACGCAGTGGCGTGAAAACTGCGTGTGCACGCATTACTAGAAAGGTGTAACCGAAACCTCTGGGTGTTTCTCAAACAGCTGCAGCTTGCGGCTGTGGCAGCAGCTTGTGCGGTAGGTCCGTACAGTTATGGAAAGCCTTGATGAGCGCCTGCACGTCACATCTGCAGCGCCCGTAAGGCCCAGTAGGCCTAGGCTAGCTGGTAATAACGGCGCATTAAAGTTCGCGCCAGTGTTTCGTGATCATACGTCCGGATACTGCATCCCCTGTCTTCACCGTAGTACGTGTTACGGCCGTATGCATGACGCACTTGTCGAGCCTTGGGGAGGGGATCAGGCGCCCTGTCTTGTTCAAATGGACGCTCGCTTGACCTCGTTTGTGTGCGATTTTCGCCAGAAGCTCGCGCCGTTTGGGGAGTAAATTATTTTGCATCTCTGTCGGAACTTGAAAGAACGGAGAGCGAGCAATAATCGGGTCTTGATGGACTTTGCATTTAGTTTGATTGATTTTTCGTTTGTTGTGTGTCGAAGAGCTGACGTGGGTGCAATGCCCTCCTTCACCGCAAGGACTTCCGACAGCCGTACTATGCTGTACGTGGGTTTCGGGCGTCCGACGCTGCAGCGTTGCGTTCCTTGAAAGTTGCTTCGTCTGCCGGCAAGCGTCGTCCGTGCCTTATTTATCTTCGTGTGGTCCAAGACCGAAAAACTCAAAAAAGGAAAAAAAAAAAGAAAAAAAAAGGGGGAACGCTGTGGGGGGGTCCACAAACGCAGGCAGCGACTGCATAAAACGCTATTTTCTACTCTGCCAAAGCGGAAGCACTGCGCCGTTATAATTTTGAGCATTCAACTGTCCAAGGTGCATTGTAATCACAAGTGTCGCATGGTGTATCTGGCGGAGCGAGCGGTGTGCGATGAAAGCTCGATGGAAGCTTATGGAAAAGACGCCAAAGTGACAGATCTGGCTAGGCGCCACATTCTGCTCGATGGTAGCTGCGTTGCTCTCGCTCACGTCGTTTACGCATTTGGCTGTCGTAGTTGTGTGAACATAGTTTCCTTCTCGAATTGATCGTGCTCCGACGATGCATGGGCGTACGTCTGACAAAATTTAGCTTTTCTGATCCTATCCGAGTGAAAATAGCCGTCCCAGAACCTTGTCGCATTTGTACGCTTCAACTTTCGCCTATGGTGGACGTGTGCTGTGGGGCATAACAGCCCAGTCACACGCGATTTCGGTGGCAGCTGTTTGTGCTGTTACAATTCCAGCTCAAAGGCCCACACCTCCCTCAGGATGGTTGATAAATTGGGAAGTGGGGCATGTGAGAAGCGTAGTCGATGTGATCAAAGGCAGGTTTAATTGATAATTAGCAGTAAATCATTAATATTAACTTCAGTCGAGCATCCAGAACACTGGTTGTTTCCAATACTGTAGTCGTGCTGAAAATGATCAAACCCTTCCTGCATTCTTTTATAAGGTGTTTGGGCCAAGTGTCATGAAACGGTGTGGTGGAATGGCCCATTTTTAACAGGAGGATGCGGCGGCAGATCCCTGCAGATACAAGGGTGGTCTGCTGGGTGCACCCACACATGTACCACAAAACAAAAAATTCTCCCACTTGCACAAAAATTTGCAAAAAGTTCTGCTGAAAAATGGAAATAACTTCTACGCCAACCCACTATACATATGAAGTTCCATCTGAGCTTGTAACAGTACCCAGTCATAGAATAGTAAATCTGGATGAACTTACAAAAACTTACTTGCTTTTGAACTTGCTTGCTTTCCTTCAGTCATGTGCCCACATCTTAAAACACTAGAAATTTCCATCATTTCTTTGAGAGTCCTGGTTATCTTTGAAGTGATTGTACCAAGCTTCTATTTTCTTCTTAACAGTTTCAGTAGTGTTCATGGAGCCATGCTTATCTTAATGAAAATTTAATGGGAATTTGCATTTATATTTTCTGTGCTTGAATGTGTATGCATATATGCATTTATTGTTAACGTCCACTCTCATTGCTTGTAAGGCAACATCGAAGTCCCCTAAATAATGAGCATCATACTAACAGTGTCATAATCATTTCTGGTAAATATAATTATCAGGAATGAAGGAGGTCTTATAAATTGAGTCCTGACAAAATTGGCAGTAACACCATCATGCAAATTACCCTTGCATGTCAAAAGTGTTTGGTTCTAGCCCATCTGCCAATTAACAATAGGAATGGAACAACTGAAATGAGATCCTATATTAGTTCATGTTTTAAGTCACCCTCGGTTTTGTTGTCATGGATGCAATCTTAAGATGGCAACTATTATAGGTTATTTAATATTAAAAACACTATACAGATAACTCCTGCATGGTACTTCTTCACTGAACAATGTGGAAATTAAATAATGTAAAAATGTCTTTACATCTATGCACTACGAGTACTTTGTTTTATGTTTGCTATGTTATAGCTATTTTTCTCAGTTTAAATGAATTTAGCATGGATGTATAGTTAGAACTTTGACAGTCTTGACAAGCACAGCACCCTTAGTACATTTATTGTGCTAATAAAGTCACTTTTGGTTAGCTAATTATGCAAATTATATTTTATGAATCTAGTGGGCATTTTAATACTTAAATGGGGATGAGGTTTAGACAGTACATTTTGTGGCATACTGAATGGGGTACACTGTTAGTACTCTTACACTATAATGCTCTCATTTTGATCAATGTTTATTCCATGAGTTATATTGCTGAGTATAATAAAAATTTTAAATTGGCTGCCATAATGGAAGAGCCCCCAGTTTGTACTTAGAAAGGCCTGTTTTCTAACCTTTATCATTTGTGCTACTCAAAATAGGTGCATGTATAGTAACTTGTAGAGTCCAAAGTATGCATTTTGTGATGCGTAGGCAATGGTTCTGAATTTCATTTTAATATGCCAGCTCAGTGCAGTACTTTATGTTCGTGTGGTTTGTTCTTTGATATCGTTCAGTGGCAGCGTAGTTACTTAACCCTTTAACTATCAAGGTAGCTCGAACTGCACTCATCTTGGCTGTTTGTACAAATATCACCAAAGACGAGCCATACTCGTCCAGGCCACAGCTTTTCCTGCTTTGCTTGCCGAAGACGAGTTTCACTTGGCAGCTCAGTTCACACTGTGCATCATAGTTTCAGTGCCTGAACACATTCTTTGATGCTCTCAATTCTTTTCATTACCATCTGTTCAGATAATTATGCTCGAACTTTACACGTGTACAGAGGCAAAGTCTCTCTTTTAGAGCACGTATTTTATTATTTCAGGTTAATATGAGAGATATACCATACATGCATAAAATTTTGGAGCACAGATATAATGTGCAATAATTTGGTGGAATAAAAAAAAAATTTTGTGGACCTCTTTATGAAAACATTTGGGAGTTAAAGGGTTAAAAAAAAGGAAAGGAATATTTTGCCTTTTAGTACTTTACATTTTACTTAGTGTAAAAAAAGTTCCATCACAAAATCTGCAAATTTACAGAGCCACAGAGTCATGTTGCCCATTTCTGTTTGTACATGCACATTTTTTGTTCCTCTCGAAGAGTTGTATTAAAAGGGCCGTGCAGCATCTTCTATAACCATTTCACGAATGCATTTCAAAAAAATTTTTTTTTTAGTTCGTCACATGTGAAGGGAGTTAATGAAACATCGTCCTTGCCACGTCGTTGCAGCATTTCCCTCCTTTTTGTTCTACTTCTGTGTACTAACACAGGAGTTAGGCAGAGCTATGCCCGCAATGTTTTGCCCACAAAATTCGAGTAAGTTCAAAATAATGCCGGCACGTCTTGCACTGAGCGATAACATTAGGTTGCTGGTGGGTGAAATGCAGTTCGGAAAAAAGAATAAATAAGTATACGTGTCAATATGTAAGTCATCACATAGTTTTGATACTGGTGTAGGGGTGTCACACCCTGCCACCAGATGGTGCCACCGCCTTGTCAATGATGAGACTTCACTGTTATGTGTCAGGCCCATCTGAAACTGCTAACATATTTTCATGTATTCGCGCTAAGCACAAAATCACTAAAAATTGTGGTAGTCGGCACACTGCATTCCAAACATTTGTCTAGGATTCACTCAGCCACCCACAAAAACATTGCTCAGTGACTGGTACATATAACTTCCTACAAATGTAAGATCACCAGCATTGGTGATGAAAGCAACTCAGCCTACATACAGACTGTTTCACAGTGCTTGCACAGTATTCACAGATACAAGAGTCATTGGAGCATGCATACACATGAAATATACCAAGAGTAAAACATTGTGAAGTGATGGCAGTTATGGTGTTGGTCTGCTCCAAGGAGGCCAGATAGCATTGGAAACATAAAGCTTAGCTGTATTTTGGTTTTTGAGATGATTGGCAATTGTGGTTTTTCTTCTGCAAAGTCAGTGTTGAACAATAGTAACAAGCATTACAGAGGACATCTTGGAAGTCTGTTATATGCGGTTCAAACTTCAGTTTTAGTCTGCTGTACTGTTAGAGGCTGCAAAGATTGTAAGAGCCTAAATGGAGCATGCTAGCTTTCTGTGGTAGCACGTAGCCCTTTCTGTTACGTAAGAGAAAGACGCACAGTGGTGAAGTGCACTTACACTGGAGAACCAATAGAAGCCCAATAATATTTTCTCATTTAAAACAAAAAGCACATCAGGCTCAGCATTCAGAAATACATACCATATCAAATGCACTTTTTTGCATTTTTACTTGGTTCACCTTTCCAATAGATGTGTTCCTGAATATGATTAACTTTGCAATTTTCTGCTGTTAAAGCCCACTTTCTCAGCTTAAGAATTGTTCCTTTAGTTCACTGTCTTTTCAAGCACACTAGTGGTTCTGTCAGTGCTCTAAATGTGTTAAAATTTCAGAGATACACCAAATTCACTGTATTGCTTTGCTTCTAAAGACAATAATTCACGCCAGTAGCCTTTTACAGTCATGCATAAGAAAGCACAGCACATTTTTGTCAACCAGCAAATCTCAAGAAAACATTGCAAAATAGGACATTTGGCTGATTTCTTTTTCGCAATATATCTATATGTCACCTGTGCAATATTTGAGTGGAATTCAAGCACAGGTAAATATTTTCCATAGAAAATAACCAAGTGGGACTGAATAATGGCCCTTGAATAAATATAAATGGGAGATGGTGAAGCCCAATGTCTGGGGCATCTGGCATGGTATGATCTAGTGGCCATTGTATTTCTCAGATCATCACAATAAAACACGAAAAGTGGTGGGGATTTCAAGAACTTCAATATAGGTGTACATGGTATCTTGAAGGAAATTACATCTGGCTCGGGTGTTCTTGACAGCATTGTCTATTGGCAGGACAGTTTTACTTTCCATGTTATGAACTATTACAAGCTACCCTTCTAAGATGCCTTG
The DNA here is from genome assembly GCF_013339745.2 of Dermacentor silvarum. Classification (NCBI taxonomy): domain Eukaryota; kingdom Metazoa; phylum Arthropoda; class Arachnida; order Ixodida; family Ixodidae; genus Dermacentor; species Dermacentor silvarum. Next base: position 242,967,332 of record NC_051155.1, on the reverse strand, counting down.
AAAGGCATCCTATGGTGCTTTCTTGGTAGGCTAAAATAATTTGAGTATGCTTGCTTGGGCACTGAGTTTCCTTAAGGCCAAAAGTGTTAGGTCCCAGTTTTGTGTGCAACTTTCCATACTGCTATCTCGTTCACCTAGTCGGACCATACAGAACCTCTAGTGAAATATAGTGCAAAATTTCATGTTTAACTGTGCAGGTAGCATTCTCCTACAGCTGCCATTAATGCACTTGTAGCTCTTAGCGCAAGTCTGTAGATGTGCTGCTGTTCTCGATGCTATTACAGTCCAGAATGAAGATGCATAAAATATGGATTGCTTAAATTTGTTTTCGATCTTGCAATTTGCTCTCACGACAGATGTGAGGCTGCTTAAAGAGCACTGTTGTCCCTGTGTACCCTATGTCTTATCTTGTAACTTGTGTTTATTGCTCATAAATAGTACTGCCTACATAATAACATGTGTTGCTTGAAGAGTACTGCACTTGTTAACTGGTGTTGACTTCTGCTGCTTAGGTCACATATTTTGTTTGTAGAGGTGTATATGCACCAGAGTGAGCACATCATTTTAACAAAAAGCGTATCTAATGCTTGTAGTTTTGGTCTGACAGGATATGTAGACACATTGGCCAAGGTCTCTCAAGCATATTTGTAAGGGGTATTATCTAGTCAGTATTTATTATTTGCCTGTCTGGCTTCTACATCTAACTGCAGCATTTGTCATCACAGGAACATACTGCATACCATGCACATGTCGCATTCTGCACCATTGTGTGAAGGGAGGCATGTTTGAGGGACATGCATTATCTATGTCTATGATCCAGCTGTCCAACTCCAAGCTCCATCTCCTGCTTGGAGCTTGTAATTTATGTCTGTAAGGCTCTTAATGCAGAGACAGCTGCAAAAGCATCTGCCATTTTTAGCTTTGCATTCTAATGCATAATAATAAATGGGGGCTGTGTGTTCCTTCTCCTTTTGAAGTAGGGTGGCTCAATGCAAGATTTGTAAGCAGTGTGCATGTGCTGCTGTTGCAGTCATTCACATTGCTATTCAGAAGTGTTAGCCAATTATAAGGAAGAGCTCATTCAGCACAGCCGATAAACTGTCTGTAGTTTTGCATCTCTGTCTGCATTGAGTGCCTGCAGAAGTTGCATGTACAAGTGTGGAACCTTCCTAGAAGGTCCGCTTCCTTTACTCCTCTCGGAGAACAAGACTTTTGCTGTTGGCTGTTTGATGTCTGCTGTGCCGAGGCTTAGCCTCCTAAAAGAAGTTTTTGTCACCTAGTGACGCCTTGATGTGATTTATGTGCTTGGAGTGGCTTTTCCGTGTTTTTGTCCTGATGGGTGAGCTATAGCTTGCAGGCCACCATGATAGTCATGTATTGGTGTGTTAGTGCATTGTATAGACCTAGAGTTGAGTGTTTCAAGGGCATTCTGTAGCAAGAAATGTGTTCTGAACTGTGCGTGGGCACGAGCATGGGTGTTATGATTGGGTCAAGAGTGCCATGAACGCTGATGTATTTTGTCAACATACGTTATAAACCTTTTATATCTTTTGTTGAATCTCGTTAGCTTTATGGGTGTGTTCATTGAGTGAAGGTCTGTGCTTATTGTCAAAGCTAATTTTGTTCACATAGAACAAATATTAAGGCTAGGTGCATCAAATGTTCTCAGAAAGCTGTAGTAAAAATGACACTTATTTTTATTTTCCAGGTATTGCTGTTTCTTGTGTGATCAGTCGAGTCAACTTTTTTAATAACTGTTTTTTAACTAAAAACTGAGTACACAGTGTCCTCTCACCATTACTGATTTGTCTAAGCATGTTATAGTGGCAGAAGTAGCTTTATAAACATTCTTAAAAAAACAGCTCTACTGAGGTCTATCAGTTACTTTCCGCAGCCTTATACAGTTGATGAGAACTGCACATGCATGGTAAACGTGAATGGTGTTAAACATTTGAATTTACACACACAAACAAGCAGAGCAGCCTTTAGCACATAAGAAAAAATGATTTAAGATGTACAAAAAATCATTAGACAAATCTTGTGAGGTGTGGGCTGGCCGAATGCTGCAAAATTCAAACCCTTCATCAACTTGAGAAGGGTATCGCTAGAGATAATTATCCCGAAAAACTGTCGTGTCGATTCCATGATTCAATGCAGCATTTCACATTCCAAAGCTTTCTCCGATTGGCTATTCGACACATGTGAGACAAGCTGCAACACTTATATAAAGTAAAACATTTGCATCAATATCCTCAAGTATAAACCAGGGACACAAGGAATAGCTTGCTCATGCTTTGATGTGAAGGAAGTTGATATCATACATATATATATATTGGTGAGAAGCAGTTTTCGTGAATATGCTTGAATCGGTACGTAAATTTATGCAAAAACTGCTTAAAGCAAAACAGAAAATTACATCCCTGGAATAAAATAACTTTATCATAATGAAATTCAGTGCTCACAAAATTGCGAATATCTATGTCTTCACCGCTGTCATGCATGAAAGCACTCATGGAATGTGCTTTTGGTCATGAGAGTGCCAAAATTTTTTCACCATGTCTATGCAGCATCATAATTTCAGACACTGCCGTTTACAGGTACTTGTGCAGTAAGACCTGAAGTACTTACTTCTGCAGTCCAGAATTAATGAATTTGCAATGTAGAATTGTTTTCCTTAACATTTTTGTGACTTATATGTCTGAACATATGATGCACCTCACCCTCTAGTTGTGGCTTCGAAATTTTGTGAGTTTGCGATACAGTAAATTGGACATTGGTATAAGCTGCAGTGAAACTTACTTTGTAAGCACAGTATTGTTAAAAAAATGGTGTATATGATTGGTTTAGCTTGCAAGGTTTATTTATTTTAATGTCGCCCAAACTGTATTGTTATTACTGTTGAATATTTAGTTGTTTTGTTTTCTTAGGTTTCAACTTAAATTATCACAGCAATAATATCACTGGCACTAAGCCTTTGATGGAGAAATGAGTTAAAAGGAGAAGTTTTCTCTGCCTAGAGGTAGCTTGCACAAGACCCGTAAAAAAAGGAAAAAATATATTGAGCTGGAAAGTATAGTGTGGCAGCTGGAGAAAAAAGAAAAGATTTAGGGAACTTATGGCAGAAGGCAGTAGGCCAGTGGATACGTTTCTGGAGCATGTTAAAAAAAATATGCACATTTTACACAGTTGCTTTAGAGCCACACTATTTTTAATAAAGCCATATGCCTTTTTGACCTGCTGTCAAAGTTCAGAACTCTCACAAGTCAACGAGCATAGTCAGAGAGAATTTCAAGCAGCTTGGCTTGCACAATGCTTGCTCTTTTTGGTAACTGCATTTCTGTGCAAGTTTGATTGACATGGGGACTATAACATTGTTTTAAGCACATGCTGTTTTTGTTGCTGTGTGTTCTATGATGTATAAAGGTGGCAGTGAATCTGCTAACTAAAGGTCATACAAGCATGCACGGTTTGACACTGAGCATCTGATGCACACTGTAAATGTTCGTAGTGCAGTCTCGCTTGCTCAGGTGCATTTGCTTTGCCCATATCATTATGTTGAGCCTGTTTGTATGTCCTGATTTTCACTTTTAAAGTGGAGTCCTATAGCTTTATGCACACTTGAACAGTTATTCAAACACACTGAAAAGTTAAAATGTATCCTTAAAAGGTTTGACGTGTGCATGATGACACAACCCACCAAGTCAATAAATGTCAGTAGCACTGCAGTATAACCCTGCTTCATAAATTTCACTGTTTTTAAGCAGTAGTCAACTTTTGGTAGAGCTATTGGCTAATTATAAGGGACATTTCAGCTATCTGATTTGTTGCTTTCTTTTCCTATATGTACTAGATTAGCTTTTTCTTTTTGAGATTGTTGTGATCCCAGCATTAATGCGTGTGTAACAAAAGAATGTGTCACTCAACGCTGGCATATGCCTGCCATGGCTGCATCACCAACTGCTAGCTTGCGAGCCTTCTGAACACCATTGTAATTGCTTGTGGAAGCCATATTGATCATGTAAGTGCAGCTAATACTGGTGTGTTAATGTTAAATATGTAAATCCTGATGCAGAATGTCTTCAGCTATTGGCATACTGCAATAAACACAAGAAATTAGCCACTCATGGTCTGTTTTTACCTTAAAGAGTTACATGCTTGTTGTGCTAAGTGCTTAGGTCATACAGTGCATGTTAATTTCAGTGAATATGTTTTTATTGCAAAGCTCAGTTCTTCAAAACACGATAGAGGAAGAGAATTTACTTACAGAAGGTGAAGGGCAGATAGGGCTGCCTGTGCTATCCTGCTCTAGCCTGCTACTCTGCACTAGTGAAGGACACGGCAGGAACGAAAAGAGTGATGACAGGTGATGAAGAAAAAAAGATGCAATGCAGCGGTGTTACTTACATCATGCGAGTCCAATTAAATGTCAGGCCTAATATATTCTGTCCATGTCATGCGTGTACAGGTAACATTCTTATACTGTTCATTTGATTTTACTATTGTGCCTGCATTAGCCTTACGTCTTGTGCAAGGTTTGTGCTGTATAGACAAACATGACCTTCCACTCGCCTGGGCTCTCCATAGGAAAATTTAGCAAAGCGAGGCTGCACTTTGAATACTCGCATACTGTGGCTGTGGTTTGCCATACTGTTTAATGCAGTGTTCATAAGGACTTTTGATCTTTTATTCATGCGTTTGCATGTCCCTGCTGCTGGTGGACATTTGTAAAAAATTACCAATGGTGTTTTTCTCTCTCTGTGTCAACTTTTTAATTATCCTTTGCTGTGTTTCTTCGTAGCCCCATGACGTCATTCTTGCAGCAGAACTGCATGCATCAACATCTTTTACAAATGCATTTACTCCTGTGCTTATTTGCACAATGTAGTTCACACTTCTGCTTTACGCAATAAACAAAGAGTGCCTGTACCGATGTTTTGACTCGTAATTTATGGTAGCTCCTAGATGGACATTTTTTATATAACTTTGTGCTGGCATAATGTGCCCTTTTCCAGCTTTCTGTGTTCTTTTTTCTTTTCTTCAACACAATGGATATGTGGAAAAATAATCGCCACTGTGTACTCAACAAAGCTCATCACTATAAGGTGTCAAACATTGTTTCTTACAATGGGTATCAAACTTGCAGACCATGGACTACATGCAGCTTGCTGACCTCTTGTTTGCATTCTGCATTGCTCACACAAGCACATGGCACTTTCTCCAGCTTCAGTTACCTAAGACTTTTCATTCCCCGAACAAAGATACGCTGAAATCATTGCAATCTTTGTACAGTCTAGCATGGTGTGAAGAGGGGCGAGTGTCGACTGATTTAATAACTGAGTGGTTGGGGGACACTTTCAGTGTATCTGTGATAAAGGTTATTCCCTCTCTCCTTCCATTTCAGTAACCTGCTGCAACCATCAGTCCTACTGCGAAAAAGAACACAAAGGGGAGAGCATGAACATTGTCTTTTTCACCATGCTGAAAGCATTGTGCAACGATACAGTTACCAGATTGGTCGACACTTATGCATTAACTTTAATGCCATACCATAATACACTGGAGAATTGCGTTAATTTAATGTAGGTAATGTAATTGGTACGTGTTGAAAATGTACCCATGCTTGCATGCAAAAAAGGAAGCCTGTTATTTTAAATGTGAATTATGTAAATGCATTGGTTAAATGCAGACTGCAATAGGCAGCTAGCTCTTACATCAAATATGCTTATGCTGGCACTGAAACGCCCAACTTCAGTGAAATGGCTTTAGAAACACTTTCAAGCCACATACCATTGCAAACAGTTGTAAGTTTGGTTGCACAGCACTATGTGAACGTGTTGACACATGTAGAAAAAAGTTTCTTGTCTTATTCAAACTGGACTGGTACTATAGGTGTTGATATGAAAATATCTGCAAATACTGGCACCTATCTATGAGTAAGGGCATGCTAGCCAATGACTGATTAAGACTGTGAAAGTGTTGACATACCAAGCGACAGTTGGTGCCTTGTTCCAACAGCCAATTATTGTTAAAGGATGATTGAAATTGTAACGATGATGAGTTCCATGAGCTAGAACAAAAATATGGCTGAAATGAAAATGTAATTTTTCATCGTGTAATGTGCCAGAAGGGAGTGCGCAGTGCTCACTCACAAGCATGATCAATGTCGATTTTGATGCAATTTTTCGATGTATATTTTAATTTAATGATTCAGTAATTTAAATCAATTTTGTTTGTGCCATCAAAGTTTGAATAACTGGAGTAAATTGTACCACAAATGTGGCCTTTGGCACCATCGCAAGTTTCATACCTCTAGGTTTTAGTATTATAAAGTCTCCATCTATGACTATGAGTTTGTACAGAAGTTGTGTGGAAATGTCATGCATGGTTTTATTATGTAGTGATGCTTTTAAGCTTGCCTTTTTTGCTGGACGTATTGCTACTCGTTTATGTGGGCAGTAGGGCAGATGTTTATTTATTTATTTATTTATTTATTTATTTATTTATTTATTTATTTATTTATTTATTTACATTTAAATTTAGAATAGCATTAAATAGAATAAATGAACATAATGAATCCAGAAGTGTTTGTCTTCTGGTATTAACAAATGAAACTGCTTTGTTTCTTTTTTGTTTAAGTTCTGTATTTTATACCTTGCTCCTTTCAATGCTCAGGTAAGCCCACTTTCGCATATTTTGCATGGATTCGTTAAATATCTGCTCTCTTGTGGAACTGATAACATTGTATCTTTCTTTTGCAGCACATAATCAAGCACCATCCCCCCCATCTGCTCAGCTAGCATGTCCTGAATGTCAAGGACAGAAGATATGTGTGATTGCACTGTGTGGCTGCTATTTCCATCCTGCCTTCCCTTTCTCTGATTTCTGCCTTTTGTTTTGACAGTGTGTGTTATAATGTGTGCAGATATGGTGCAAAGACGATTTCTTTACATGCTTTTAAATGAATTTTCCAGCATTTATCTGTCCAAGTTCTTTCATTAGCTGCAGTAGATCATAATGTGGTCATGGTTGTGTCATTCCACGTGTTGTGGGTATACCTAATGTTCTCATAAGGTACTGTTTTATATGTATAATATCGCGTCTGTATTTCAAACAACCACAATGTTTAGTGAAAATTAAGGTTTTAATTTATGATGCTTTAGCTTTGTGATGTTTTTCAGTGACAAAAGTCTTATTTTTTGGGTCTACAAAGTGAAATATTTGATGCTGGCAGAATGTTGCAGAAAAAGAAAATAGTTAGAATTGGTGGTACTTTGTGTTGTTCTTTACTAAACCCTTATTTCAGATCACTTACCGCATGACACATGGCAGCCTTTTGTTCATTAGCACGCAGTACTCTCATGAGAATTTTTCATTCAACTTCTCACCATTTTTATTTTTATTTCGTGTTCATTCCTAATTGGTAAAATGAAAGCAGATTAAACACCTGTGGACCTTTTTCTGCAGTCATGCTTTCTTTTTTTCTGAAAGAACAAGCATGTTATGGTAACTGAGCTTGTGTGTAATGTGGCCTGCTGAGTTGTGGAAATAGGCAACTTGATTTCAATTTTATTGTGCTTTTAGGTGCATTGGTCAATAAATGGTCTGAATTAACGTGGTTCTTGAGCCAGTCTTCCTTTTTTTTTACCTCAGTTTTGCTCAGTACCCTCTCTCATCATGTCTTGCGTGGAGTGAGAGAACCAGTGTTAATTCCTTCTGTGTGTCCACTAGGGGCCTCTTGAAAGAAAGCTGGAATAGTTTTGAAACTTCATAGCTGCAGCATTGCTTTATTGTGGTTGTCTGTCAGCGTAAAGGTTTTGGTACAAGGTCAGCTTTATTCGCGTAACTTAACCGCATATTTGCTGTGCACACTAAGTAGAAAAACTTGTACTTGCTGCATTTTCTGCATGTGAGGGATGCCAATAACAGGGACCAAGGTAGCTCTTGTAATAGCCTCAAAGGGGAGGAAACGTTTGGCTCTTAATTGGTCTGCATGTTTCGGTGAGCACAGGATGGCCATGGGATGCTGTACTGTGAAACAGCCGAAAACAAAAACTTGCCAAGATTTTATGAACAAATCACTTCGGCTGTTTTGTAAAGATTCTTAACACTTTTCATTGCTATAAACGTATAAGATGTTGACAGCAAGTAGACAGAGCTTTCTGTACTCAGCTCAGTTTTTGTGAAAAGCTCTTCAAAAAGTCTTGCTTTTGTTTGTTAGTTCTACAAGTCCCAGCAAGTACACTGCACTCATGCTACGCATAAACACTGGGTTCTGTGAAAATGCTTCTTTCTCTTCTCTTTCGAAAATGATGCAAATAAATTGCTTCCTCCATATTTCCTTTCTTCCTTCTTTTCCTGCTCCCCACCAACAAACCCCAGGTGGTGGCACAGTCGGAGCCAATGATCAGATGTCAAGTGTGGACGACTTTCTCAGCAAGTACAACTCGTACCTCCAGCAGCTGCAGTCGCCATCTTCGGCTGAGGGCTCGGCGCTCCTGGCGGCAGCTCGGGCCGACAACACGTGCCCTATCTGCCTCAAGACGTACTCAACCAAGCACAGCATGCGGCGCCACATGCTGATGCACAAGCCCTTCAATCGCCGATTTCAGTGTGATGTTTGTGGCAAGCTTTTCAACTGGCCAGGCAACTTGAAAACGCACTTGCAGACCATTCACAACATGCGCGTGGTGGACTTCAAGTACCGCAAGTATCGCTTCCCTCTTCCTTCTGACATGAACAGCAAGTCGTAAGTTGGCTGAATGCCCGACAGTGCTGTGGGCGTGTCAGGAGTTCACGCATGTGGAATGTATCGCTTGTAGCGTTATGAAGAGGGTGTGGGCTGTGGAAAAGGATTGTAGCCTCGTAGACTTAGCTACAGTGTAAAATTTGAAGTTGGAAAAGTGCATGTGGTATTGACGGTGCAACAGTGCTACACGTTGATGAGTCTGAAGTAGTTTGTAAGATGGGAGACTTGAGTCAAAGGAGAGGGAGGGAGGGAAAAGCCTCAGTGCTGCCCTGCATTTCGACAAAATGGGGACTCATCTTTGTCAAGGCATCAGACTTGACTGGACATCTGCGCAATTGCACTTCCTTCTCTCTTGTTCTCCATAAGTTCAGTGATAAGGAACTTGAAGAGCTGAGATTTCCCAAGAATGGGCAGCAAGCACAGCAGAAACTAAGCTTGTGATGAGAAATGTAGGCATATATTTGGTCTCTCTCCGTAGGTATGACTTCGGCTTCATGCGAATAGAGGAAGTGTGGAAATGTAATTTCGGTTGCCAAGCTTGGTTTGCGGTGATTATTGCAATTTTCTGTTTGCTCCTTAATGTCGGGCACACTTTCTCTCAGTTTTTTACTTTTAAGTGATGTGCACAGCTGTTGAGCCCTCTGTCAAAAATTTTTTTTACAACATTGCGATATACTGATGGCAGTATTATAGTGTTTTTTTAGTGTCAAAGGTAATATTTATAATCACTAGCTGTCGAGATTGGCACTTATTTCTTTACAGGTGGAGTGCAAACAGTCCAGCACAGAAATTTCACATATGAGGGGTCCATTCTTTAGATATGCAGCTCATAAGGGGGCATAGAATCAACTGAAAGGCCTAACTCCCAACTGCCGGCAATTTTGTCTTATTGGCCACCACAGACCACAGCCTTTACACCTTTGGACACCACAAAGAAAGCTTCACTAGACATGGCCTCCCAACCGCAGCCAGTTTTGTCCCGCTGGCACTGTAGAATGTAGGCCATTCATGAAAGTCCTGAAATTTATGTCCTACTGAAAATTCAGCATTTCTTCACAATGTGTGATATACAGTGAATAAAATGAAGCATCAAGCCCATTCTAGTACATAAACACAGGCATTGCAAGTATACTCAAGTAACTGTTTAATTAGAACATCGTGGAAATCAAAATTTTTGCAGCCATATAGCTCTTTTATCATTTGAAGACTTGCATTTTCAGTTCTACATGAGTGGTGGAAGAACCCCTTACAGCAATTATAAATGAAAAAAAGAATTGCTTCACCTTACATTAATTTTGATGTTAATTTATACAAAGGAACATGCATATTAATTGGAAAAATTGGTATAAGGTGAAAGTAAACTTGTCATAGGAAATCTGGCATTGAAAAATTGTCAACAGCTATGTGCATTAATTCTAGGGCGCCACGTGTTACTTGCTTTTGATTGATTGACAGCTTGCTTTATGAGGCCTGGAGGACGGCGTAGAAGAGGAGGTTCCAAATATGTGCTTCTACGTCTGTGGCTTAGACTTAGTCTGAAATAAAGCAGAAGACAGCACATTCTTTGAAATGGGCTTGAGGCAGTGATGTTCTGAATGAGCATAACAGAATGCTTGGTTGCAATTTTTATTAAGCCCTGAATCATGTTCTGAAGAGAGCTCATGTCACGATGTTGTAATATGTACAGACAGAGCTAGTTGTGTGCTTGGAAAGGCTGAACAAAAAAAATGCTTTTTCTCGAGTGGTGCATGCTGCATTGGGCTGTATTTTTTTTGTTTGTTTTGTCCAAATAGTATTATGTGCACACAACAACTGTTTTTTTATTCCTTTTCATGGCCAATGGATACAGGGTGTCTTCCTAGCCTTTCCTCTGTTGATCGTTATGTGGCTTTTTTGCCTTCGCTTAGTTGTGTGTTGTTGCAGTGCTATTTAGCGTTCAAACGAATGTAGTGTGCTTCACAGTAGCCTGCAAGTTTATCAAGTTTTATGAATTATTGCATTTTTTAGGGCTACATTTTTTAGTTACGCCTATCTTTAATTTTTATTTCATGCAGTGGTATCTCTTTTCAAGGCTCCCGTGATTTTCTGCCTGCACTTACATGTAGGGTGGTGCACTTTTTTTTTTTTTTTCATGCGGTATCAGGGTACATTTGTATACTGAAAAATTTATGTTCTCTAGAACTTTTTTTTTTAGTGCTGATGTAATGTTCACATGCCTGCGTTCCTATGTATGTGTTCACCTTTGCTTCTGGGCAAGGTAGGAGAGGTCTAGTATAGGAAAACAATATAATTATTTTCGTATTTTACATTGAAGTTGTAGTTTTAACTTATTTCAGGGACACAGGGTGTTTTATTAATTATTATTATTATTATATTATCATCATTATTATTAATATTATTATTGTAGTTGTATCACTATATGTCCCCTTCAGTTGCTAAGTCTACAACTGTAGACGTCAAAATAATGCCTGGGAATCACAAGCACTAATAAAAAATGACAGCATTTAAGACAAGCTGGATACATCTTAGGGCACTTCTTGTCCAACCTATGCCACAAAATCATTTAACGTGCACTTAACGTGCTCATGGTGAAGCTGTGTCAGGCCGAGTGGCCTTTAGCTTCACCTCGAGTTTCTGTATCTGGTCATGCCATGGGTTCTCTTCAGTAATTTTTATGGTAACAGATTATATCAGGCAAATTTCTTAAATGAATGGGTGTTTTCCAAGAAAGCTGAACATGACTATTTTGCTGCCATGTAAATGTTTTCAGACTTCAAGCGTGGAGTCCACATTTGTGGGCACGATGAAACCTTTTAAGTAAATCCAGATGTTTAGCCTGTTCTGGTGATGCATTCTCTTCATAATGCTGGAAATGCAAGAAATGCGTTGGAACTAAATTTCCAGCTGACAAAATTTACTGGCAACTGAAGGGGATGTTTTAGCTTCTTTTCTTTTGGAGTTGGTGTTTCTGTGTGGGTCCTTGTTCATGTGCTTGTCAGCTGTGACTTCATTGTCTTTCCTTAGCCCACTATTTAATCAATTGATAGGAAGGAGCTTCCGGCACGTTTATCTTGCTTTGCTTGAAAGGTCACTACACATGAGTTTGTTCATTTCACAGGCAACTCTTGAAGGGCACATGGCACATTTTGGCAGATTTTACTGCATCTACAAAAATAGCAAGGCTCAATGTGTTAGAGCTCGTATCAAAGTGCTGTTCTCTGTATCTAATTGTCATGTAGTGCTTCGTTGAGTTCGCTGCTTTAGGTATTCTCCCTTCACTGTTATCTCACATTGGACTAATTGCTCTCTTTCTGGTTATTACATCCTCTAGGCACAGATTGCATTGGAAATGTATCTCTTTTTTTTTTTTGAAAGACCTCATTTTGTATCTGTTTAGAGCTCCTGATTTTCATCTTACAGATATCCTTTGATGATCTTCTTGTATTATTTTTCTTGCACTTGTCCTTCTTTTAGTTTTTACAATGATGGAGTGTGCACAAGTTGAGCTAGATAGATAACATCGTCCAGAATGTCATATGATCTTGCACTGCAGTTGCTCGGCGTGTTATGCTAGAAACAAAAATACTCTTTTCTCCGTCTGAGAGGTCAGTCTAACAAAGCAACAGCAGAGAAGCAACAAACCAAAATAAATTCTGATATCAGGATAAATCTTTAGAAAGCCACTTAAGTGCATTACAATGGAGACTTTGCTGTAGTTTGCATGTAACATAGTTTCCTCTAAAGCTGTTAAAGCACATTTTGTGCCAAAAGCTCCCAAATAGGTGCCTGTGAGACACTTTGTGCTTCCTGTCATGGCTTTCACCTGCAGATTCACACAAATGTAGCGTTTTGTCATGTTTTTCAGACAATACTGCACCTGGTCTATGCAACTGGACACAATTATTTTTTATGTACCGCAATCGCTGCTACATTTAGGACTGGTTCAATGCGGATGGTATGTGCATTAGGAAGGACAATGCACTGCCTTAAACTTGGCATAATCAAGGGCCAGTATTTATTATGGTGTGCAAGCACCATTGATGCAGTGAGCTCTGGTTCAATGCTCTTCATTGAGATTCTGCAGAATTTCATTGGGCTGATTGACCACCAGTGTCACAAGCTAGAATTGTGCTTCCCATATTATGAATCAATGAGAATTGAGAATGACTACAACATGCCAACAAAAAGTATGCATTTTATTCTGCAAGCAGCGGTTGTTTAGACCTGCCATGTCACTCTTTGTGTAGCATTCCAGTAAGTGTCTGCGTCTTGTCACTGTAAAAAAGTTGACATAGTAGCTTTTAGTGAAAAATACTCTATTTCATGATAATGGCTTGCCTTCTATTCCCGTTTTGAAGCGGAAACTGTTGACTAACTTTATTGCCTGTATTGTCCACTAAGTAGGAAAAAGAAGTGGAGGAAGGAAATTAACCGTGTGTGATGTTCACTGTTTTTATGGTTTAAGCAGTACTGTCTTGTGTGCAGTATCAGTTTTTTTATTTTTTTTATTAACAACCTAAAGTGTGCATTTACTGGCTCCTTTTGGCCAAATATCCAAGATCTGTTGCTTAATTTAAAATTAGTTCCTGGTTAATGTATAGTAGTGAACCCAAACAAGTAAGGCCTGCAGTGCCTGGTTGGTGCTTGTAATTTCTAGTTTCTGCTGATTGCTACCAGTGGAAATTCTCAAGACAAGTGTCAGACTGGGACCGAATGGTCACCACAAGTTCGCAACCTTGTCCCCCCCATTTAAAGGGAAACATGTGTCTGCTACACAAAACTGTCCAGTCATCCACAATGAGAGTGTCACATTGTTTTTAACATTGTTTACCTTTGGTGTGTGCAAGTATGCTTGAAGTATTCTTGAAGTTACTTGCATAGTTGTCTTTACTCATACAGTTTATTGTCTAAGGGAACATTCAAAATGTCTATGCTGATGAGAATTACATGTATGTTTCTCATTGCTCTCTTTATTGCATTTATGTACCTTCTTGCGAATTGTTACGTAGCTGTGACGTGCATGTGTCCCTTTCAAACTGGTTTAATATATCAGGAGTTAAAGGTGAAAAGTTCTTTCATTTTTTTTTTCATCTAATAGTTTCAGAAGAACTATGTCTCCTGCAATTTAGGCGATCAGTAAAGATGAATTTTTCATGGTGCGTAAAATTGCAACCAATAAACCGATTTTACCACAAGGTTCATAACACTACCACCGTTGCAAAGGATTTTGGTAATAGTACCTCTAGTAGACTGAAGTGCAACGGTGGTAAGAAAGCACAGTTCTTTTTCTTTTTTTTTAGCCATAACAAATTGTCTTAGCTCTTAAGATGAAAAAGTCCAGGAACGGAGATAAAAAAATTACTCAATAGGAACAACTTGGAGACGCACCCCTCGACTTCCCCCAATAATTCCTTTCAAGGTTGCCTTGAATCCAAGTATGACGGGAAAGTGGGGAGGGTTACTGGCATCATGCTACAGCAGGGCTGGCACACATGCACATTTAAAATAAGTTTGCACCAAAAGTAACAAGTCGTATTCGAAACGAGCCACATGTGCCTAAGGGTAGCATTGCAACTCTTCATGAAGAAATTAAAACCAGCAAGCTCGGTGCATGCTTCCAACATTCTCTAGTGTTCTTTTACTTAAGTTTCTTTTACCCTGTTATTTGCTTGACTGGCGAGGCAAACTTTGCAGTAGTTGGTGTATAGGACAGGCTTTTTTGAGAGCCCAGTTTGCCAGGGTAGTACTAGTTACTGGAAAGATTAGCTTCGTGGCACCTGTTGAAATTGGTTTGTAGGGCTCCGACAGTTTCATGCTTTGTCATTGGATGAACAGTGGCCCCTTTGTAAAGTTGCATGCATTGGATGAACAGTGGCCCCTTTGTAAAGTTGCATACAAACTGTTTACCCAATAAATACAACGAGATAGCCAGTGCAAACTTGGAAGAATGTATGTTACGGCTGAGTGGGATGGCTAGTGCTTTTGTTCTTGGAGCAAACATGTAACATTTGCACATCTGCAGCATTTACACTTTGGCTTTTGCTTCAAGCGTGGGCTTCTTGACAATGTGACAATATTCTGGATGTGTGGGACAACTAGCTTGCAAATTTTGCAAACTTTCAAAACAGCCACTTGTTGGTCTGTGATGTCTTCCTTGTATATTTAACAAGATCCATGCTGGTACCATGCTGTTCTCACAGGGCTCTCATATGGCCTACTTTGCAACACTTTCATGAGAACTGCAGTACTCAAACTATGCACTGGCATTTGTTACCATTGTCACCTCTGCTGCATCTAGTGCAAGTGAATTCCTCCTTATGCATATTCTGGCCATTAGTTATAAGCTTATCTTAAGGTAAGGACAATATTATGCATGATGTTGCAAGATTGACATATATCATTGTAACATTACATGTGCGGTAAGGTCATGACGCATTTATTTATCAAATCAGTTTCTTGGAAATTTGTGAGCAGGATTCAAGAAAGGGAAAGTTGACATCTACTGGTAAATGCCACCAAGTTACAGAGGAAGCCCAAATACATTCCTGAGAAAGCGACAAGAATTTGGCATCTGTGTGAAAATAGCACAGAGCTATAAAGGAAGGCCGTACTTGTTCCTCAGAAAAAAAGTGAAGCTTCTGTTTTGAACAACCCATGTGAGTTATCGAACTTCATGCCACATTCATGTGGATGCCATCATTTCCTTTCAAATATTTATGTGTGCTACTGGCCATTTCTTATATTATCTGCATCACGGCATTTCTTTTCATTCTGCTGAGATATTGTGATCTTATTCTGTAGTGAAAGAGCAGTGAACCTTTCCTTGATTATCGTTTCTTGTCTTTGTTTTTATAGTCTATTTCAGTTGGTGGAAAAAAAATATGATCAAATGGCTTGACATTGTATAGGAGTCATAGAAGCCAAGCTGACCTTCTCAGGCTTTAAGGGTCGTCACGAATGGCTATTAAAAACAAGCCTGAGGTGTTCTGAAATGCATGCATCTCTGTCATATGCAGTTTTACAGACTTGTGAAGTGCGTTGTGTAGAAGTGTCTTGGTGTTGAACATTGTGTGTCTTGTTGGGGAAGCCAACACCAGAACAAACGAATGTGCATTTCTGATAAGTCTCTTGGGTTATGGGTTGTGCTGGTGTACTGCTTTCTTTTTACTTCTGCATTGGTAGATTTCTGTCAGCGTAAGTGTTTCGTGAAAGCTGTTTTACAAGTGAATCAAATGCAAAAAAATGAACAAAAGGAAAATAAAAGAGCTTTAGCTAAGCACTTTTGTGTCCTCTTCGTCTCTTAGTGAAATGGTTCACTTTAATTTTGCTTTCTGCCTTAGTGCTTGAAATCTCTTGGGACTGGCAACTGATTACTACTAATCTTGGTTGCAAAATCATTCCTGGTATTCACAAATAGGCAGTCTTGAATGGGAGCTTAAAACTTGGCATATAGTAAGCAGTCTGGGTCAGCGTGCATAGTGTCTGCTGGCATAATGGAAGCTTTAAGAGATGCACTAATGTCCATCATTGCATTAAATGCCTGCAGTACCACAATGGTTCAATAACAATTTCTTTAGCGAAAAGCTTAATTGTGCTCTCTTCCACTTGCAAGAACTAGAGAGAGAGAGCAATAAATAGCAAGATGTGGTTTATTCCATTTTTTTTTACTCCAAATGTCTTGTGTCGAAGAATTTACCGCATTTATTTGTCACACTTTTTTAGAGCTCACATTTACATGGCAGAACACTTCTGCTGGCACCTGCATCTAGACTAAGGAATGCTCATAATTATTATGGAATTATAATGGGCATGTTTCATTGCTTAAAAGCTGAGATGAGCAAAGAAAAAGTCCGCTGCACCGCTCACTTAACGTGAGCCTAAGGCACAAGGTAAATGGGATGAGAAAGTCCTAAAGGAGTGATACTGGCTTTGCTGATAATAGCAGTGTTTTCTAACACATGAATAACATCGCATTTGCACAGTCTGTAAGAAGTTTAAGGCCTTTTTTCAAGTGATACGATCTGCTATCATTCCTTCTAGTAGTACTCCTGCAGAAAACCTGTTGCTCTGAAGCTCTAGAATGTGAGGAGCCCTGTTAATTTTGTCATTGAAGTTTTACAAGCAGAAAGTGCTGTGGGGGCCTTAGTGTGTAGTGCAACGACAGGACAGGTCCAACAGGACAGACTCCACATTATTCTTTAACTCTTGAGTCTGGGACAGGTGTAAATGCAAAATTCTAAGATGCACTCATTATTCTTTACATTTTCAGAGGAGGCCCACTATTTTATAGGAACTTCGGTAACATTAAAGTGTTGTCTAATTGTTGTAGCATCTACAGATATTTATGCTGTATGCATCATTTTCTATCTAGATTTACATTAGTAAGCAAATTTTTTCAGTTTATGGACAGTGTTTATTGTTGGTGTTTGAAACTTGCTATTGCGTATGCCATCATAGCATCAAATATGCCAGCTCATGCCTTGGCTTACTGCCTCTTGCATCTAGACAGTGATGATGCACTTTCATGCTCTGCTGCATGAAGTTTGGCTTCTGAGTTTGGTATGCATGGAGGCAGTAGAGGCTGAGAGACAATTTGTTATTTAGTGCCATGTTTACAACAAAAACACTTGTCCATTTTCTCATGTAATGTCCTGGTTATGTACATGTGGTTTACAAATTTATTGTTGGTTTCTGTACATAGGAAGCTAACAGCTTATCAATTTTTACATTATTTGTGCCAGTTGAGAGTTGCTTCAATGAGCTGATAAACAAAAGCATTTTTCACTTTGTACTTAAATCGAGCAAGTGGGCTCCATACACTACTTTTTTTTAGTGGGGTGGAAGGTGATGCTGATCCTTCGGTGTGTTTTGACATTTTGCTGATGCTTCTCACTTTTTTTTTACCATGAACAAAAGAAAATGATGACATTACTGTAGCACAGTTCACTGTGTGGAAAACACATAGCTGTCACTATTTATTATTAGGGAACCTAGTTTTTTGGTAAAACCTTGTTGTTTATTTTTTTCAGTTCTCATACTCCAGTTTTGTTTGATATGTAATGTAGTTTGATTGAATGTAATTCCTCCTAAAACACGAGGTCACAAGTTTAATTCCTGGCCATGGCGGTGGTGTTACAATGGAGGTGGATTGCGAAAATACTCGAGTATGGTGCTTTGGGTGCAAGTCAAAGAACCTCAGGTGGTTAAAATTCAGAGCTGTTCACTACAGCATCCCTCATAACCTACTGGGCAGCTCTGGGATGGTAACCCCAGCTATTTAATTTATTTAGCCACTTCAAGAGCACTGGGAGTGTTTTCATTACTGGGCTGGTGTAAGCCCTCTTGTACGAGGCATGACAACTGGCCTGTTTGGCAGTGTGTGTTTGTGTTTTCTTACAACATACCACAGTCGTTAGAGTTAATTTTTGTGCCATAACAGGAAATTATCATTAGTAAACAGGGAACAAAGCTTATTTATAAAAAATTGAAATCTTGAAATTAATCTTGGAAAAAGGATGTGATGATATGAAATAACATTGCTTGGGAGGTCTATCTTACTCATTTAAGAGTAGTGCATGTCAAAATGAAAATTCAGTGCACATGTTTCTAGCACTTCTAAGGCTTAATTAATGGCTATGTTGGTATGGCAGTTCCTGCCTCGTTGGTTCATTGAGTACCAATAGCATGAATAAAGTCTAGCACATAAATATAAAATGCCGCAGGATTAAGGCATTTAAATGGGAAAGGACTGTGCCTGTGCCAAGCTTTCAATGGACAAAAGTGAGTCAGGTGCGGTTTGCATTCTTGAGACTGCTTCAGTGCAGGTGTGAAGCACATGGGGCTGTCATTTTTTTTAGATATTGAGCTTTGTTCAGAGCTTGGAGATGATGAAACATGAAAGACAGCATATTGAAAATAACTTTATCGGGCGTTTCCAAATGCTGTCTGCAACTTCTCAGACAACCTTCGTGTGCTGAAAGATGCTACCTAGAAGATCTTTAGAGCTGTTTAAACTAATTAACTTGTTAGGCTTATTGTTACAATATCTACTTGGACTCTTGCAATATAACTGCCAGGCATCTGCTGGTGTTGTTTGGTGTTTAAAATTGTAAAAACTGGTGTTTAAAAATGACAGTGTGTCATTTTTAGAACCATTTTATGGCTCCTGAGACAAATTCATTCCACTCTTAAGGTCAACTTCAAATTGCTGTATCCTGGACACAACTCCCTTTGAACATTCTGATGAAACTATGCTTCTACTGCACTTAATTTGAGCGTTTCTTCATTTCATCTCCTATTGGCGATACGAAGAACTTACATTGACTGTATATTTTTTCTTCCTTTTTGCTTGAGTCCTATTATTTGATTGGCCTCTTTTGTAAACGGCCACAATGGTACTGCCATTTTTAAGTAAATTTTTCTTTCTTGCGCCAGAGTAACGGTATTGCAAAAGCTGAACCCATTTTTACTTCACATAAATTCATTCAAAAATTGTATTATGTTCACTGAAAATACCGCAACATGTGTTTTCATGACAGCCTTGTAGTTTTTCTAATTTTAGTGATTTTAGTCATGCACTGTGCTTTGTTCTATCATTAACATGTTATGTGCTGTTAAGACTCACAAAACTTAAAGGGAAAAGTTAAAGGGAAATGCATAGGCTTTGAAGCAGCCCATACAAACAACTGGTTTCTGATAAGTTGCGATACTTTGCTGCTCTGAATGGTTGTGTTAGTGTACAAAGTGACCAGGAAATGCAGTGGAAGTACACTATGTATGTATGTATGTCAGATTTTATGCAGGAACAAACCTGCCATGGACTGCCAGAGAAGTGTGAAATGTCTTTGCTGTAATCATGCCAAATGAAAAGTACCATAGTACAAGTCATGATTGCGAAAATTAGTGCCCATCTTTGTATCATGCCTAATATGTAGCTATACCTTGCTGTTGCATCTTGCTTTTTTTTTCTTTTTTTCTTATAGCATCTGTAGCGATTAACAGAAATTCAAGTTATGCAGAGGAAGCAACTCAGTAGCTTGATGTATGCCATTTCATCAACTCTGTGCCATGCAGCAAAAGTATTCCCTGTCAGCCATCCAGGAACGAGGAGAGAAAGGGCTTGCTTATTGCACAAAGCTAATTTATTTGTATGAAAAGCTAGATGAATGGTGAGATCATGGAAAAATTAAGGGCACACTATGGGTAAGCCACCCTTCTTTCCCTAGAACATGCAGCCATTTCTTGTTTCTGATGCAATCCAGTTTTTCGCTTTTCTGCATGACGTTGGTGAGATGGCGTGTAGATAATGAGCCAGTGAGAATCATTACTCAGAATTTCAAACTGCGTCGGCACTGGTTCCTTGTAACTGTGATCTTAAGCACAATAATGTTTGGATTGAATCAGGCTTCCGAGTGTGATTCTCAGGTTTGGTGTTGTTCCACCTCTTTGGCTTTGGAATACATGTCATGTAGCATGGTCCAAACTTTTGAGACAGATTTCACTTGTAACTCGAGCTGGAAGTGGCACTGGCCACTGTTTAGTGGGGGTAATGATTGCTACTGGTGCTGGTTAAGCGCCCATCGATGAGTTTTGCTCTTGATTCATGGTGCATCCTGTTTGGTGCCATATAGGAGTGTTCTCTTTTCTTCCTTTTGTCAGATGCTGCACTTGGGCGTGCCCAGGAAGTCTTGCGGCGGTGATGTGTCACTGTCCAAGGATGACAGATCTGTCTCGCTCTGGTGTAGGAAAGTCATGTCTTGGGGTGGTGTTCAGGGTTAGTGCAACAAGCACAGAAAGCTGTGGTGGGAACCTTTTAATAGCTTTGACCATGGAAGTAAGCCTAAGAGCCAGGTCACTGTTGTGCATTGGGTTAAACAAATCGCTTTAGCCTCGGCTTTTGTGCTTTTTATAGTCTTCCACAGAACCTAACCCATTTTGACCCTGCGAAGATGGATGCATGAAATGCTGCGGTGTTGTGCTGTTACATTCTTTTATGTGATTTTCAGAATAAAGCGGTATGTAGGAGTCTCCAGTGTTTACTGGTTCCTTAATGTGTGAGATGCAGTACTGTAGCGGTTGCTAATGGTATCACATGTCAAAACTAACTGTTGATTTCGGGCACTCGCAGTCGGTTACTCTACCGATTTGAGGCAGTCTTAAAGATATAGGTCCGGTAAAGTATTCTTATAGATTCTTATACAATGTACATATTTAAAAAAAGATTGGAGAAAATGTTCCTATGACCTAATCTTATTAAAGATCATGGCTCAACAGCCTTGTGATTTAGTAGACATTTTTTAAGTCTCTTTACGGGCTCTGGTAAAGTGTTGCCTGTTTTTCTAATTTGTAACAAATAAGCTTGAGATCTGTGTTGCACTCCTGCTGTTGAAGACATTATGGCCAACATATGCACATTTTGGAAACATGTTGCTCTTTCTAGTTTTTTTTTTTTTTTCTTTTAGCAAGGTGCTTGATGACTGATGTGTTTATTTTGTCAATATTATTTTTTCCCCTACACTTTAGCTGTTTTGACGATGAAAACTTGTTGCAATCAAACTGTTGATAAAAGCTTTGCTCCTCATATAATGTTAAATATATTAAGCATTCTACACTGGGCAATCATAGACAGCAGCTATAAGTTAGGATTGTCTAGTTGTTAGCAGGTAATACTGGAACATAATGAGCATGCCATGGTAGGTTAGTATGCTGTAGCTTGATGTTTTGTTATGGTTTGTTATTTGTGCTGGCTATTATGTTTCACTATTTTACCATTTTTCGGCTGTCATTCTAGCATATGACACTGCAACACGTAGAAGAGGTGTGTAGGTGGCGCACTTAACCCTGTGGCTTTTATGTTCTGGTTGTAACTTCAAAAAAAGTATTTTTCTTCGTGACCATGAGTGCGAAACTTGATGCATAAATGGAACTTATCTAAATGTTGAAAAACAGAGTTGCTTAGTGATTAATTTAGTTTTACATTTTGTTGACTGACCACAGTGACCAGATTAATGCAGGCCAACAAGCAGATAGCTGTCTCAAAACAGGCCCATGTAACTGACTCAGCTTGTTTCAGTATAGCCCAAAACAAGAGGCGCACAACATCCAATATGACTTGACTAAATTAAAAACCACTTTATACATTGTGCTTTCAAAGGTGGGTGAATTAAGAAATGCTCTAGACACGAGTTATAATTAATTACAAAACTACATTGTGCTAAGAAAGGATAATGACTTCTTAACTGCAATTAATACTCATTTCTCATGAGAGTTGCAGCTATAAAAATGATACGGTTTAGGCAACCCAGAAATTTCTTGAACATGCAGAAAGACTCATAAATGTGGAAATTTGAATTTCCTTTTTTTTTTCAAACTAAGGAAAAGCTGCAAACAGGCGCACTAATTTATAACTGACTGAAAATACTAGTAGTATCAAAAGTCGATAAGCCTGGATCCATTTGTGGGTGAAACTGGTCACTATAGAGCTGATCGCTTGCTGCTTTCAGTAAAAGAGTGACTGGTAAGTTGGAAGCCATGCATAAGACATGAATGGAAAGTCAAAATACATGCCCAAGATGAGAATGCTGCCTTTACCTTTTCTTGTCCTTTCTCTCTTTTTTTTTTTCTATTTCTGCTTAGGTCCCTGGCGAGTAGCCGCACCCAACAAACCGTTCAAGTGCAGCACCTGCTCAAAGCGTTTTTGCTCAACAGAGTCCCTGCGAGTGCATCTGTATTACATGCACCGTGCCATCAAGATGCACGTATGTCAGCGCTGTGGACGCTGCTACAAGAAGCGCTATGACTTGAGAAAGCACTGGGAACGGAGCCCCCTTTGTGATGAACTCAATATGGCTGCTGCATCTAGCCTGTAATGATTTGGTTTGCTGGTGAATCTCCCTTGTGTTGTCAATTTTGCCCCAATATGGAATATTTTAAGGCATGAGGTGACTTTTTCGTTGGTACTGCTGTGAGAAAATGTTAAAAAGCATACAGAATGTTCTGCTTTTTTTTTACTTTCTTTTTATTTATTGTTGCTTCAATAGTGTTTTAATGCAGCTGGTTTACTGGTGGATAACAAAGACTGCTTGTGAGAAAGTGCAGATCAAGGAATATCACAGTTTTGCCTTGGATACAAAGCAGTGACACAATAGCTATCATGATGTTTGGCAGTAAGACCCAAGTGTTTTGCATGGTATCATTTACAGTAAACACTTGTGGCACAACAAACAATTTGCACTTGACTGTTCATTTAACATTGGGCTTTGCGTGTGTCAACTATGGATGCAGAACTGTTGTGCCTGCTTTCTTTGTGTTATCTTGCAAAAGCAGCATTGTTGTTGGAAGTGTGTACAGTCTTTTTCCAGCTATTTCTGCAGCATGTGCAAGAAGGGGCTAAGGAATTGTGGCAGTGACACAGTATTTCGTCATCTGCATGTGTCTTATCTATTTTTGCTTATGCAGGCCAATTAAAACAGTTGTTTTCAGGACAAGAAAACTAGATTTCAGAAAACGGGACAGGAATTACGAGATAGGGCTGACAGGTAGGCTACATGCAATGCCCAGCTTCAGACGAAGGGTAATGCACTTATTGTTTATATGTCACTGCGAATGTTTACTGAAGCTCATACTGCAGGTGATACTGGGAGCATTATCACATAATATTGTGCTAGCTATGACTTCCATAGTTTTGCTCAAGTACAAATAAGCACAATTATAACCATGCCAGCCATTATGAATGCTCGGTTTTTATGAATAAAGACATTGACTGTCTGAATTGGAATGCAGGCCCCGATAAAATAAAAAGAATGTGTCGACCCAATACTCTTACAACAAATATGGAAGCATACTCACTTTCCCAGGATAGTGGCAGATGTCTCAGTACTGCACTAATGTGGGTTCAACGCACAGCTGACTTACATGGACATTTCCTGGGACAATTTTGTCCGGGCTGGCAGTGATGTCAACATTGTAGAAACTTACAGCGACGAGACTATTCGAGTAAAACTGCGCAATGCAACACGGAGAAAGCGGGACACAGAAATGACTGACACATCATCGCATTTTTTTTTTCGTACACAACAGTAGATTGAAAGGTATACAGGAAAGAGAAAATATTTTGTCACTGCTGCAAATTCTCAATTTTGCATTTGCTGAAGAAATATTTGGACTAAAGATGCCATGGCAGCTTGAGCAAACAACAATGGTTGTGCAAGACAGCATGCTGAAGCAGACTAAGAAATGACAAATAACTTTTGGCATCATAACTGCAGTAATTGGTGTAGCTGTGAATGCAGCTGAAAAGTGCCGTTAGCAATTATTTCTGTGAAAGAAATGTGCAGACATAGTGCATTAATGTTGGCTGAATTAATAATAATGTCATGTTGACAAACAGCCTTTGAATGAAAGAAGGGTAACTATTTCTGGCTTTTTGTACTACTGATAATTAAACATTGCAGCTGGAACAGTAACAAAGTAGAGTTGATGCATTTCAAAAAAGTTGGTTACGGTATATAGTATTTTTTGTAAGTCCAGTTACAGAATTAAAGTTGACCAGTACTCAAAGAATAATCTTTTACTCGAAACTTCGTGCCTAGCACCAATTTTGAGGAGTACAGACTCAAAATGTATAAAGAAATGCAGTGTTATTTCAGCGCACATTTTTCTGTACCTTGTTTTTTCATTGTGCGAACATATTTACTCACACAGCAATGGATTTTGGGGCAGATTTTGATATCTTGAAACTAGTGCAGAGTACACAGCTTCCAGCAAAAGGGGATGCCTTGAGCAGTGGCAGGCCTCAATTCTGCAATTAGAAGAAGTTAATCAGCAGAACTATAATCGTAATGATTATCATGCAAATTCTGATCTGCTGCTGCAAAGAACCTTGGTCACTCAATATTGTCATTTACTGTCATATTCACTATTGTCAATAATGTGAGACAGTTGTTGCAGAAACGCATGTTATACGTAAATATGTTAGATACTTCCGAATGTGTTTTAACGGGATAGCATTAAGGGCCCCGTGTTGCAGAAAATCCGGCGTTAGTGTCGGCGTGGGTGTTCGGCATCCATGGCAGAGAAAATCATCCCCAACCACCCTGACCGCGCAGGCCCTCTGCGTGGCACAAGGTGTTAGTGAAGGAGAAAATCATTCCGAACCACCCCGACTGCGCAGGCCCTCTGCGTGGCACAAGGTGTTAGTGAACAAAAATTGAATTTCTCACAGTGAAATCCGTCAGAAAAATGGTAAAGTACGACTTAACCACAACCTACGGACATGGTGGCGTCGGATTGTAATTTGAATGTACGAGAAAACATAATTCTGTTACGAGGAAACTCAACCACAAACCCCTTTTCCAGCATTTCTACCATACCAACAGCGGTGCGCTCGGGTAGATTACTTGTGAAAAGCCTATCCAGATGGCGCTCGCATCCTCGGCAGGTCAAATTCAGACTTCGCCTGCCTAATGCACTTTGGACACACGCGCGTCGAGGAAATAGCAAACTGTTAATAAAATAATAAAAAAGAGGTCCTAGGGCCTTCACATTTTAATATAAGATGACTTATATTGCCCCTGGAAAAATGTCTTCCCAGCAATGCATTTCTGTTTAAAAGTGAAGCCGACTTTAAGGCGATCGGTGTAAGCTTGGTCTTTGTAAGCTGGCTTTCCTATGTTCTGTGTTGCAGTGAAGCCTACTTATAAAGAAAAATGCGATGCAAATGGGGCCTGATAACGGCGTTCCACTCTTCAAGGCGAAGCTTAAGCGTCCTCCAATTTTTACTTCTGGTTTTGTCTTGTATGGGCTTTAGCGTGTTCAAAAACATTAAACTCAAATTGCAGCTTTCCTCCATTACTTTCTGTTGCATTTAGCATTGCTAGAAAAAATGTCGCTGTTTCGCTCGAAAGGCGAAGCATCAATTGCGATAGCAAATTAGTAGAGAGCTATTCGGAGTAGGGATAGTAGTTTTATCGGCTGCATAAACTTGGACACACTCACTTACTAACTGAATTAACAAGCGTGGTGTCAGCGCGCACAAGCAAACATGAATAGATCACACTGAATGACCGCAGACGACTGTCAAAACGCTGGCAGCAAGCGCAGCTGCCACAGCGAGTGAAGGTTTGTGCGGTCTATCGCTTCAACGGAAACCAAGTGGCGAATGCACAGCACATACAAAGGTCAGAGCCGTGTGGAGATAAGAGACGGTACGGGCGACCGCCACAAGCGGGCAAAGTACAAGCCCAGTTGTTGGCAGAGTAGAAGCTGCCCCCTCCCTCTCTCCCTCCCGCGCTGCCTTCCCGCTTTCTTGCTTTCGCGTTGGAGAATAAGTGGCGAGTTTCCCTTGCGCCCGGTTGCAAGATACGCATTTGGTGCCTCAGCACAGCGTCGCCCCGCATCCCTCCCTCCCATACCCCCATGGCCTTTCGCACGACGATCGCATTAGCCTTCCGCCGTGCGTCGTTCGCTCTTCGTGGTAGCGCGCGTACCCTGCGCGCTTTCAGTCGTGCATACGGCGCGCAGGGTACGCGCCCTTGGACTTTATACGGAACCTGACGGCGATGACAACGGCGACGCCGACGGCAGAAATTTGGTTGAAGTGTCCATATAATTGCTATTGCAATAAAAGGCATTCTACATTATAGATAATATACCAGGCGTTTCAGAGAAGTTCTCAAGAGATTAATAGTGCAGCACAGCAGGGGTAAAGGAACAATTTTTTCAGCACCTAATTCATGGTGGCCAACATCAGGAGCTGTGTAATAATCTTTAAGGGATTAAGTAAGCTAAAGTGTACTAAGTATCTTTTTAAACTGCAAAATTGAAGCCAGCCAGTACACAGTGTGTATTCATTTGCTAGAAATCATGGTTAGAATTAGCTCATTCCTGTGAAATACATCCTTTTGATGTGCGATGAAATGCACTGCTGTTACAGTTAAAAAGTTTTGCTAATATTGCTGAAGTCTTCTCCAAGACATCTGGTGTGTGTATGTTGAAGTGTATTGCTGATCAAGGTAGAAAACTGAAGTATATCTTTCAAATGTGGCTCACTGGCTACTCTATGGCTTAGCACAACAACCAGCAGGCATACTACACCTAAGCCCAATGTTGTAAGTTTGATTTATTTGAGATTACGTGTTGGACAGAATGAAAATAAATGCATTTATATGCATTGCATTTAACTGATTCACTAAAGCATTGCTTTATATAGATTTCACTATGTGTGTTGGGTATGTATATTTTTTCCTCTTTCTGTGATGTTAATGCATTTGTTACACATGCACACACATACATGGAGGCAATGTACAAAGCACTTTCGTGTTCCACATCTGTAGCATGTTCATTACAGCTGAGATGTATTACATCCCATATTGGTTATTTTGTGATTGGTAAATTGAGCAGGCACCTTGCATTTCATGGCATTCATCAAGCAGGTGTTTGGTTTCATGCATTTCTTAGGCAAATGGTTGGTTTGAGAGCAAGTGGCGATTGTGATCTTGGAAATATATGGATGACAAATTTGATACTTGGCCATAGTAAGCATGCTTCTTTGTTGCTACATATAATTTAACAGCCAATAATGTACAGCTGCTTAAGTCTGTGCCTAACACATTTTTGTGCTTGGTTCCCACTTTATCTTTAATTACATCTGTAAAGATTCTCTTAATTGTTATCACAATATTTTATTGCCGTGGAGATCACGTCGTCATATATTTGTGCATTTGTGGCTGCTTCCAAACTGTTCATAACCATTTATTCAATTATTTGTGATGTGTGTTTTGTACATAGGAGGTATGCAGTGTGACATGACTTGATTGCTGGTAGTGTTGTACCATTATCTTGATTGCAGGTAGTGTTGTACTATTGTTATTTTAATGGGACCAAGCAGTAAAAAAGGCCACATCACTAGTTGGCTAACCTTGATGCACTGTGTCTTGTAGCATAACATCACCATCAAAAGATTGTGGAATATGCCCCCGTGAAAGTTTTTCTGGCATCTTGCATGTTTTTGCACAAACAAGTTTTTTTCTTTTATATGTATCGAGACTCAGAAAACATCTTTGCACGATTGCTATAACTTGGAATTGTCAGGGTGGACTGCCCTCACAGTGAACAGGCATTACGGCAGGAATGGACACAGGTGCTTAGTGTTTAGTTTCTGCACTATTCACTAAAGAAATCTTATTTTTTGCATTTTTTACAAAGCAAATCTTTGTGCACTTGGATATTTCTGTTCTGTAGGCTTTTTCAGACTGGCTATCTTTCTATCAGATTGCCTGGAAAGGGACATTTAAGATTGTGTACTCTAGTTACATGAAATGTTGACCGCTGTTGTTTGCGTTACTCAAGCGAGTTCTTATTATTGATGATATTTATTAAGCAGGCTAACTGGCAGTTAACCTCTGTTGTGATCTT
The DNA here is from genome assembly GCF_013339745.2 of Dermacentor silvarum. Lineage (NCBI taxonomy): Eukaryota > Metazoa > Arthropoda > Arachnida > Ixodida > Ixodidae > Dermacentor > Dermacentor silvarum. The sequence continues at coordinate 242,939,173 of NC_051155.1, read as the reverse complement.
GCCGATATTGCGGTAAATAATTTGTAAAGCCTTATCTGATGGCTTCTTTTGCATGTACAAGGGAATTTAAAGGTAATTCATTTTGTTTTACTGATGCATTCGCTTGTTGGAACTGTTGTAGAAATTAGCAGCAGTGTGTGTTTTTACTCTAATCATTGTGTAGATCGCGTTAACTTATTTCATCAAAATAAATACTGTTCCTTGCACATTGTTAGTCTGAAAAAACTTTCTTCGCATGAAGAATCGGGACGATACACATCGTTACGAATAATTCCAGCAAGTTCTTTAGAGTATGAATAAGTTCTTTCTCTAGTCACTGAATATCTGGCGGCACTTTTAGTTTGAAACGTAAAAGCCATGGTTTACACAGCAACTGTGTCTTACCACCATCATGCCCATGAGGTGCATATGATATAAAGCTATTTGTGTTGCCATGTATATAGGTGTTTGTGAACATGGCTGCCATTGATTCTCTTGGAGTGCTGCACTTTCTCAGTTACTTGCGTGCAATATGCTTTGTGACTTAACATGGTCAGCTAATTTCTAAAGCCAAATAATATAACGTATTATTTTTCATCACAGATGTTTAAACAACATACTTAATTATATATATCTTTGTGTTTAAAAATGCCTCTTTCTTTTTTTTGAGGGTCATACACCATGATACCTAAATTCTATTGGTTATATAGAGGTGTTAATTTGTAGACTTCATGCTTGAGTTGTCTGGAGAGTCTGTATGAGCCTGTGAAAAGTGAAGTGTACTCAATTGCCTTTTGTTACTTATGGCATGCTCATTAAAAGTTTTTCTTTTTTTGTAGCTTTGTTAAAGGATATGGATTCTTCAATGCCTGGGCCATCTTTTTGTGTTGTTTCGTGTTGTTTTGTATAGAGCCATGCTTGCCATAACTTCAGCTTTATGGCATCTGAAAACCAATGCTTAACTATTGAGGCTTTAAAACATATATAATATTAACAATGGACAGTGAGTAGAATAGTGTTTCCATTGTGTAGTGCCAGGTTGCATGTGCTAACACTGTATAGTACAGTGCGTTCATGAAATTGCATGTGCTTGGCAACATAGTTAGAAATGATCACCTTTTACATCTTGATAATACCATAGCTGTCTCTCTCTCTCTTTTTTTTTTTTTTTTTACTAAGTTGCATTGCGTGTAATGTTGCTGACCTTATGGCATCTCTTTTTATTATATAGCACTAAATGTGACATGTAATGTCTGCTTTAGAAGAGCACTGCTCTAACTTTGCAAAGCTTCTCGTGGTTACTTCTAATTTGAGCCATATTTTTTGTTGTACCGCATAGTAAGTCCTTGCTTTTTTATGATTACAAGCAGCTTGCTTTACTTTTTTTCACCTTGCTGGCTAAATTACTTCTATAAATGTTTTCAGTCAGACTGCCAGAATTTAATTTACATTTTTAAACAAAGTTAAGCTTAACGGTTCATTTTATGAAAGCAGCAAGCCTCTCTCTTTGTGAGCCATGGTTAATCTGCACCTGTGTGGAAAACTCATTCCTGCTTTGACCGCAGTGTTCACATGACTGCTTTTACAGCCGATATTGCGCACACCCTTTGTGTATGATTAGAGGTCCCTTGCTACAGAATTGACACTGCTACTCAGCTTATGTTTACTCTGCAGCTATACTTTTAGAGCTTGAGATTAGAGCGCTTTTTTCTTGACATGGACTGCTATATGAATTGCTTGATTGTTTGTTAATGTGCCACCGTGATATTAAATGTCATGGAAAAGCAGCTCCTTTCTTTTCTCTTCCCCTTCCCCGATTTTGTTTCTTTTCCTGGCTGTGTGCTGATGCAGGGGTGCAAGGGGACAGCAGCGGTGGTCTCGGACGCTGGCACTTCTCGTCGGTTCGGCTGTACAACCACTTTCGTGGGAGCGCTGAGGGCAACTACCGATGCGATCCTTGTGCCAAGTTCTTCAAGAATGTCAGCTCCTGGCGTCAACACCAATACTACCAGCACCGGTCGCACAGGCGGTTCCCTTGCGAGTACTGCGGCAAGTCGTTTACGACCAAATGGTACCAGGGCCAGCACATCCAGAATGTCCACCGGTCTGAGAACAAAGGGACAGTGAGGGCCTCGATTTCAAGTACAGAATGGACAGACTTCGGTGCACAAATGGGAGCAAGCTACACATGGTGACATTGCTGCAGCTTGCGAGTGACCTGCAGTTTGCACTTCTCAATGCTGTCTGCCACAGCCCGTTGTGGCTGCTCATGCTATGCACTTGAAAATGTCAACCCTTATAGAAGGTTTACATACTATGCTGAGACTAATGTGACCATTAGAAAATGAACAGTAGAATGTTAAGTGATTTACTAAGTGTTCTTCAGTTAATGAATAAGCAGCAGTACTGTTAAAGGTAGCGACTATAATAATCACATAGAGAGGCATACTTTGGCTTTGTTGCACAAAGTTTACACAAACATTGCATCTTAAGTAGAGGTATAATTACAGGGGGGTGAGGGGGTTGAAAAACAACTGGCACCTCATGTCTTCCTCACGTCAAATGCAGTCAACTCTTCATGCAAGCATGAATGTTACTGTCCCTCTTGCCCCTTCTCCGAGAAACACTTAGGGCCTCATTCTCACATCTGCTCCATCCTGCCGCTGTCACGACACTAGTTCCCATCAGGGGAGAGGACTGGCCTCTTGTTGAAAATGGGTTTCACATGCATTGTAAACCAGTGCTCTACATTTTGATTGATGTGATTCCACCTGATCGAGAATTGGCCAAGCTTTAAACACTAGAAATGTAAAATGTTGAATTGAGTGCCCCCTGTACTCCAAAGTTCCTGCATGTGCAGGTTGCTAGGTTATTGCTAAAGAAATGTGTATGAATTTCTCGACTTGAATGTAAATTTTCACTTGAGTGCTATTGCACAGTAGTCCATTTGTGATATTTAAGTGACTTCTGAAATCGGAAATTTTTTTTGTTTTTTGTTTTAAAGAACGCGTAGGTATGGTTTTGTTGGTCAGAGGCGTAAAAACGTATGTAACTGGCACTGCTGTTACCATCACTCATTTGGACGCAGCTTTTTTGTGTCCAGTTTGTTTTATCCCCACGGCAGTTATGTGAGAGGCAAATAATGGCTTTGTGAATGAGGCCTGTAACATCCTCTCCATGCCTTATAAAGAACTTTTTAAAAACTTGGTGTCACAGATGCCACTTGTGTAAATTTTTTCTATTGTGTCTTAATTTAATTTAGGCAGCTATATTTTTTATCCTAGAATATCATGTTAATTGGAATGCTTAGTACAAAAATTTGAAATTTAGTTTATTGTATCACATATTATGGTTCGTTGTTTCATTGCTAAATAAAATCACTACAGTCTTTGAGGATACTAAAGAGCTTTTCCATAGACAAAGGCACCGTAATGTTAGTAACTCATTTGTTTTTTCCTAGGAGTATCCTAGGAGCACTGAGAATATAGGGAACTTTTGTATGCTCATGAATTGCATGTTAGTGACACACAAAATTTTGTGTGTAGTGTGAGTGAGCTTTTAAGCTGCTGCAGTTCCGCCTTCTCATACTAATCAATCGTTGTTTCTTGATAGGGTAACTAGGAAGGTTAAAAGAAAATGTTGCGAACTCCCCAAGATGCTGCATGATGACCTGGAAGAGTTTTCTGGAGATTGGTTGCTTGCCTTGTTTTCTGTAGGTTAGCTGGAGCTGTAAGCTTGTTTTTGTGCTTGTAGTTTCAGACCTAGTTCAGTTTCCTGTGTGTGCGATGAAAGTAAGTCAAGAGGTGCTTTTGCATGGTTGCTGTTCATATGTGATTTATGGTCATGATACTGTGCATTTATTTTGTGTACTTTATTCTTTAGCTCCTGTCTTTATGCTTTTAGGTTGCTTCCAACATTAAAGGTTGAGCAGCACCATTGCTTTATATTATGATTAGGGGGTAATTTTCTGTTCTAACCTACGGCATTATTGCACATTAGTGCACATGATTGCAATGGCTTTTACTGACCTATAAACATTTTATGAATGTGAATTTGGCTGTCAGCATATCACGGATTTATATCACAGATATTAGGACTGTGTTTCTTAGTAATAAGTAAAGTTGCACAAAACAGTGAAGGGATAGCTAGTGCTATTTTAAGCTTGTGATGCTTTGTTCGATGAAGCTCTCGAACAAAGTAGTACTTTTTTTTCTGAGCCTTGGAATATATCGGCTCAACCATGCCCTCCATAATTCATGATTGGTATATCGTAATGGTTCAGTGAGGTCTCTATGGCTAGCTCTTTCTCATGGCTTCTTACACCTCTCACTTTTTTTCTCCAGTGGGAAGTGGCGATGCACAAACAGTTGTGCAAACAGCCTAGCATTGCTTGAAAGCTAGCATATGATCACCAGTTGGCTAAGGGAAGGAGAGTGCACTTCAGAGAGGCAGGGTTAATCAGATGGAATTATCAGGAAATATTGAGGCATATGAAGGAGTCAGCTGATACAAGGTAGGGGCAACTGGAGATAGTTGGGAGAAGCCTTCTTCCTGCGGTGGACATAAATGGGCTGATGATGGTAATATACGCACAGCTTGATATTGCAGTGCCTTGTTGAAAGCTGAGTGTAGTTCACTTTGTTGACCTGATGCTCTTTTAAAGAGGCCCAGGCTTACTGTATATCGTGGCAAGGAGAGCTAATCACACTAAAGTCACCAGCCGCATGTAGACAGCAGCTGGTACTTTTTGATCATGTAATGCCTGTGTGTTGGCTACATTATCTTAATTACCTAAAAAACAACTAAAGGTTTAGACATATGCATTGAATGCTTTAGTTTGTGTTGTGCTGCTGTAAAGTATTTATCCATTCATACTTTTATTTTCAATCTCATTTTCTTTCTTTTTTTTTGCAGGCATGCAATAACTTGGCATGATGTGACTTTTCACCAAAAATTTGTGAAGCCTTAGATTAATTTGTTTGTCAGGCACATTGTAACAGTAATTAATCAGTATTACCTCTTATATAACTGCATACATTTCCTACCTGTTTCAAATGGGAAGAGTCAATTTTTGTTTGAAAGACAATAACAGTGTAAATCATAATGAATTTTTGTAGCAATAGCAACACATTACTAGTAGTGGTGGGCCTCATTAAATGTGCGATAATCACATATTAACTAATGAACTATAATTTACTGCTTCCTAACTATTTCCTTTAATACACAAAGTAAAATTGCAGAGTTGAAGGTGTTCAGTGCTTGAGGCATCTCAACTGAGTAGCAGTTTTGAGACTAGTAGTACCAGTTTCAACATACTCTTCTTCAAATACTGTAACAAAATGCACTGATGTGCCACTTAAAATTTGTCCTGCATCACGTGAGGGAGGCTTTTTGGGAAAGTATTAAGTGGTGGCTTTGTCTGAAAATTTGGGGAGAGATAGCATGAAACTGATGCTAGTCTTGGGATTTTTTCCATGTGTACATGGGCCTTGAGCACTGACATGCTTCTGCTTCACAATTGAAACTTGTGCCCTAAGGTACACCCGCCATGGTGGCTTAGTGGCTATGACATAGCACTGCTAAATGTTAGATCGCAGGATTGAAATGCGGCCGCCTGGGATCGAATTCCAACAGCGGCGGCCGCATTGCCTTGGGGCAAAATGCAAAAACGCCTGTGCACCATGCATTGGGTGCATGTTAAAGAACCTCAGGTGGTCAAAATTAACCCGGAGTCCTCTACTATGGCGTGCCTCATAATCAGATCGTGGTTTTGGCACGTAAGACATCAGAATTTAATTTAAATAATTTTGCCTAGCATAATCAAATAAATATAATTATAAAGGCTGGGTATTAAGTCAGTCTGTTGTTATTGGCGATGCACTATCTCAAAAATTTGGCTCTCCCCTTTTGAAGCAGTTGGTGAGGTGATGTGTATGAAGGTTTTTTTCAGGGCATTCATTCCTAACTCAAGAACTTTGCCCTATTTATGTTCTGCTGTGGAAATGTTAGTAATAAGATGGCAGTTTTTATACATATGCAAGGCCATTAACTACACATAAACAAAGATGAATAACAACAACAAAAAAAGACAGACATACTAAAGCAATGCGAATTCTCAGTTTTGTTATATGTTTTGTTTTTTTGTGGCGCTGATCTATGTGCTGCCAACTACATATATCTGTTCATTTTTTTTCTCTCGCCTAATGAACAACAGACATTTGAACATATTGCTTTTGCATAAAAAGACCTTGTTGCAGGATATAAAATGGATTGAAGCAGAATTGATGTTCTGTCTACATGGACAGAGTACATTTCTTTATTGTGTTTTTTTACAAAAATATGCTTCCTCAGGTGTTGACATTATTGAGATTAAATTATGTTGCATTTTCCAGAAATGATAGTATGACCCTGTGATGTGACCAATTGTGTCAAATGAATACTCTTCCATGCATTTCTATTGCATCCATTTTTCATAGCAACATTCCCTTATTTGTGCTTAGAAGTACAGTATGCTTCATCTTTTTTTTTGCACCGACACATTATGTTGATAGTCATTTTTATTGCCATGGACATCTGAATTAATGAGGCAGGGACTTCCACATAATACAATTTTGCACTTTCTTGTGTAGATTTTTATTTGTTAATTTATCACAAAGCGGTACACATTTGTCGATAGCTTTAATGAGTTAGCATTACCTGTTTTGCTTTTAAACCAGTTTAGAACCTCCTTAGCAGGCTATCCTCCTATTCGTACTGCATTGTCAAGGTTGCAAGAAATGGAAATGTTCCTTTTTACAAAATACTGTTCCTAAGAGCTGCGATGTTTCTAGGCTAACATAGCTCATGACAGCAGCCATGTAGACATCTATGTAGCCCATTGTGACATCCGTGTAATTGTGCATGTGAAAAATTGTGCGAGCTGGAATTGGAGCCCAAAGTTGTGAACTTACTCATTGTCACGTCAGGGGTCTTAAGCAGTTGCATGCAGTTGTATTACATTATAGTGAACAACTTAAGAATGACTATACACTTGCTGTATCAAATGTTTATTCAGCCAACAAGACTTCTTGAATACTCAACAAGACATAGAATATTGCAAATAGCTCTCTATAAATCCGCGAAGTGGAGTAAGTTTCGTTAAAGAGAAAAATTGCCATCCACTGAGCATGAAGCTACAAAGGAAGCCCATATGGGTTTCCCAGAAAGAGCGCTTCACAGAAGAAAAATCCGCACTGGTTTGCTTTGTAGCTGCTTGCTACTGTCAGGTGGATAACAGTTTTTACCTTTCATCAATAAGACAATAATTGCCAATGAATGGGTGGATGGTTTGTTGCTATGCCAGCTGGCATTTGAGGCACTGTTAACTACTGCTAAAAAGACATGGGACTAGAACGAGATGCACACAGGACACGACGCTAGTTCTAGGGTCGTGTCCTGTGTGCTTCTCGTACTTGTTTCTCATCTTTTTTAGTGCTCGATAACAATGTCTCAAGTCGGCAATACGCACCAACTAGCCCATCTTCCTTCTCTAATTATGTCAGATGATAATTTTAAACTTTGTTAATTGCAATGGCACATTCAGTAACTGGAAAAGCATGTAACTAGAAACTTTAGCACTAAGTTGGTGACAGTTGAACTGACGATAGCCAGAAAATGACATTATGCATTCTGTTCTATCTGTAGCAAATGGGAAGAGCTTGGGTAGCAACCCATTGTTTACTCCCAGGGGTCATTTCTGGGTTGCAGTGGCACTGTGGGGATGTTGTTGATACCTGCTCTGAAATGTTTCTGTGTTTAAAAGCTTTTGTTTCTATTTCGTATTTTAACTATGAGAGCATAGATGTTCGTTTGGCAGCTGATTTTACATTTACTACAAGCTGAGGCTCACATTATGTGAAGTTACTAAACATTGGTCTTATTTCACTAATAGATTATTATTTCTCTCTTTGCTGTGTGAAATTGATTTGTAAATATGTGATGGTTTTGTTGCCATTTACTTACATCAGCTCTTTCATCAGGGACTGCTGAAAGAAATAGAGAATGCACTGTGAGACATGTCAGAGGCAGTGCTAATCAGCAATGCTGCTCTAGGCACTTTTTATAATCTGCCTACAGCCTACATAGCCCATGCAGAACGAACTATAGGCAAGCAGGATAGCATAACATTGCCTAGTATGGAAAAACTTGAGTGCGAGACACTTCTTGATCTGTCGCCAGTGATGAAACAATCTTGACTGGCAAATAATTATGAACATAGTGCTAATCTCACTTACCAAGTTCATCTATGACAGAATTTGTTTTGCATCTCTCTTTTTTCTTCTCTTTTTTATGAAAAACGCGCATGTGCTTGCGTTGTAGTCCACATTAAAGAACTCCAGGTGGTCAAAATTAATCCAGAGCCCTCCACTACGGCATGCCTCATAATCAGAACTCGTTTTGGCACGTGAAACCCCAGAAAGAAGAATGACGCACAGAATGAGCAGCTGTCAGCTGTATGTTCTGTCAGCTAACTAGTGCTATACTAATGATCTGAAAAATTGTCTCTTATTTGTAACGCAATTTTGAGCTGATACTAATGCAGGTTTGTAGACTGGCATTTAAAAACCTTTGAAATAAATACTCATGGTATATTGTGTGTTCTTATTGCGTGGCAATCTTTTAAGTATCCATATATTGCATCACGGGCATCACAAAACCTTACAAAATATCAGGCTTCAATTATATTTATGCTGTTTCATATGTTTAGTGAACTTATAAGCTTACCTTTGGCCAAAGTATCTCTTTTTAGACCATACTTATATTCCTTATTTGTGTTTACCCTATGGTGATCGCTGTGTTTAATGGCATTTGTGTATCACGTGGCATTGTTTGTGAGGTGTGTTTTACAATGTGTGATGCTACATATTATTCATTTTAAGGGGTGTGCATTTTCTTGTTCACTAATGTTTCACTTTGCACATATCTGTTGCCTATAGGGCTTGCCCTTTAGTGTTGATATTAGCTTGTTAGTCTCTTGTAGCTGTGCACAGTGTATGTATGTATGTGTACCAGTGTATATGTATGTTGAGTATACCTATTTGTCATTTTTGATCATTAATACTCGAGCAGGCATTTAGAGCTTCTACATCTTGATGTTATTCAGTACTTCGTTTTCCAATTAGGTTATGGTACGCCCTGTGCTCAGTTGAGCTTATGTACTTTTCAGTAATCCAATTGTGTGTAATGCTTTTATAGTGAATAAATGTAACTCTTTTGAGGCCTAGGTTGTGTGCCAAGTGTGGTCTGTGACAAGCACCAAGGTCCTGAAGAGTTCATGTTATTTCTGTTCTTTACGTTTACGTTTGGCTGTCCTCTTCGTAATGCGCCTAGAGGTTTATATTTGCTTGTGATCATACATGTAATCATGAATAAGTTAGCTCATATCCCTTTTGTGTAGTTTTTTTTTTCTTTGTCTTGCAGCCATGCTTGCACATTTTGTCTACAAATCATACCTTTTATTTTTCTTGGTTGTAAAATCTTTAGCATTGTCAAGCCATAGCACTGAATGTTGCTTTGTAGGCTTGTATGGGAGGAACAAGTATATCCTGCTTCTAAAAACATTCTATGAGTATGGATCATGGCTTCTTGATGGTAAGCATAATGTTAAAATTTTTGGTTTTACAAGGGGCAGTTAAAATAATGCAAATTAGAAGGGCTAAGAGCCTTTTTATTTTTCAAGGGCACAACCGTATTTAAATACATCATTACACAGCTGAATGGTTTAGTAACTTTGTGAGCAAAATGGTTTATGTGAGTTCTGTCTCTCTTTTTTTTTTTTTTTTTTTGTTATTGCTAATGTTGGTAAAGCTGGAAGGGCACATCTTGCTGGAGGGTTTGCCTTATAGAATGGTACACTTCTTCGTGGCTTCAACTTAGGCTAGGTTGCAGGCAGCCTGCATAGAAGACCACAGCTGGCTGAACTTGGGAAGTTATATTTTTTCCTAAACAAAGTTATTTGGAGGCCACGGCTGTGTGGCGATGAATGTACTTGGTAACCATTTTGTTTTGTTGCCTGCAGGTAATCCTAAGAATTCGAGTGCTGCTAATGCTCCATACCCCACGGGTCTTGCCTGGGGCACTGTACTGCCCCAGAGTCGGGCAATGGCAGCTGCATCATCCTCACACAGAAATTCTGCAGACTGGACTGCCCCGGGCCCTCCTGCAAGGTGTGGTTTTCACATGGCAACACATTTTTTTGTTCTCTTTTGTACTGTAGATTTTGTTGGCACAGTTAATCTAACCAGACAGAAAATGCATATTTTTCCTGCCAGCAATACCCTGCAGGAATTACATTAAGACTTTTGTGCAAACTAGAAACTGAAAGAGCAGATTTACAGTATAAGCCTGTATGGCAATGAATTTGGCTTCATATAGACACCTCTTTTATTGTCAGAATGCAGTCAATCCGTTTATTGACCTGTCAACATCACTACCTTTCAGCAGCACTTTACATGTTGGCTTTCGTTGGTGGTCGACTTGCCTACAACAAGGTTGGTGATGTTAAACCATTAGCAAGTGGTCGCCTGGCAAATTTTATGACACCTCCGTGTCACTTGTATTCCTGAATGAACACATAATTAGTATTTGCTCCACAGCATGGATGGTTCAAATTTTATTGCGATAGCAATTATATGGACACTCCAAAGCAGATTTCTGCCGTCGGCGTCGCCGTCGCCGTGAGGTTCCGTATGACGTCAATGGAGATGAAATCGTCGGCGCGCGCCGCCGAATGCTGTATGTGCGAGTGAAAGGGCGCGAGGGACGCGCGCTTTCACGGGGAGTGAATGCACGGCGGAGAACAAACGCGCGTTCTGTGCCGTGCTCCTTTAAGGGCTGCAGAAGTAGGCGTCTCTTTCCTTCTTTACAATCACCATATATGTAGTGCAAACGCGCCTTCTTCTGACGCACGAAAGGCCGGGGGGGGGGGGGAGGGGGGGAGGGAAGGGAGGGGACGTTTAGCTGCGGCACCAAGTGCCTATTTATATCAGAGGCTCCTGCAACAGTCACCAATGCCGCACGCATTTTGTGCGAACGCGGGCAAAACGCCGACGGCGTCGACAACAGTTCTGCGTGTTGCCGGTGCTGCTGCATGTCCAAGTTTATACAGCTGAGAAAGCTACTATCATTACTCCGTATAGCTCTCTACAAATTTGCTATCGCAATTGATGCTTCGCCTTTTCGGTGAAACTGCGACATCTTTTTTGTTTTATATTAGGGATGTGTAAACATTTGAAACTTTTGATCACTGAATCGAGTATTGGCAAATTAAATTTGGTCTTTGAGTCAAATAGTGACTATTTGTAACTATGAACATTTTTGGAATAGTTTTTGAGCGTTTTAAACCGCCAACTGAGGGCAGTCGAACAAAAAATTGTAGCAAAAGTGATAAGTTTTATCCTGGCAGCTATAGTAAACATAAAAATGAGAAGTTATCTAGTGGAGCACACTGTAAGCTGCTCAGAAAGCCACACTTTTCTGCTTAACCCACTATCATTCTCACTCACTGAAGCGTCCAGAGTTTGCAAACGAACTGCTTATTTGTTCATAATGTGTTATTTGTGCTTTTAATAAACTGCTTCACTATTTGCAATGCAATGATGGAACTTTGAAAGCATTGTGAATATACTAGGATGTGAATATCGTTTTATATTAATGGTGATTGATAATGGCTGTTCATCATTTGAAAATTATTAGAAAAGTATTCGTTACTCGATTCGTTTCGCTTCTGGCACTATTCTATTTGTGTTCTGTTCGGTGTCAAAAATAACTATTCGCACACTCCTAGTTAATATTCAGATTTTAAGGCACAAGGTTTTTAAATGTATTTTGCCAATAATTTTAATCTTGCAGTTATTCTCCTTGCAATTTTGCACAAATGTTCATTTCTTCCGCTGCACGGTTTATTCATTTTAATGCAGAAATGTTTTGATATTAGGCCTCCCATAAACTTGCTGTCAGAATAGATGAAGGAACTTATGACATTGTATGCAGATATTTGAAACCTGGCAGTATCTTTTTGAAAATGAGGCACCAATGGTAATTCCTTATGACGCACTTTTTTCTTTTTTTCTTTTTGCTATTAATTTACTGTTACTTAAGGGGTACTGAAACGAAAATTCCAACTTGAAATAACTGGCAGATTTCATTTATGCGAGCTCATAGGTATCATCTGTAAAGTATCAATAGCAAATGCAGATTAGAACACATTTAGTTTAATTTTCAAGTTCATGCAAGCAACAAATTAGAAAGTGCAGCATCTATCGATGTTTAAAATGATGGGGTTTTACGTGCCAAAACCAGGATCTGATTATGAGGCACGCCGTAGTGAGGGACTCCGGAAATTTGGACCACCTGGTGTTCTTTAACGTGCACTTAAATCTAAGTACATGGGTGTTTTCGCATTTCGCCCCCATCGAAATGCAGTCGCTGTGGCCAGGATTCGATTGCGTGACCTTGTGCTCGGCAGCCCAAATCTATCAATGTAGTCGTCAGCATAGGTCCTATTTGTAAACAATGTTATGTCACGAGTTTTGGCAATTGATTTCGGTGACATGCGACGTCATTGGCTTGTCTTGCCGTTCGGAAGACGTTTCAGCACTGTTTGCATTGGGTGTCTTGCACTGACTGCACACGAAGTGTACGTGCAAACTTCTTACCATTTACGAATTTCCATGTTACCGGTGCCACGGCCTGCAGTAGCAAAACAGGTGGTGACATTCTGGGACGAATTGTTTTACTACAATGCATTCAAAAGTCTTTTTAGAGTGCAGCTCTTAGGTGCCCGTTTCTGCGGCAAATGTCGGCATAACTTAGCGAACGAGCACATCGAAAGGTGAAAGCGAACCTGTAGCGCAGCAGGTGATGGAAAGATGTGAGGAGGAAAGCGGAAAGGAGGGTGCAGTGGAACCATGAGGCGGAAAGCAGAGGAGGAGGAGGGTATGGCGAAAGGGTGAGAGGAAAGGCGTAGTGCGGCAACGATGGCTACGAGATGGCACCAGAGTAGCACGCGTTGTCTGGTAGGTCTGTCAGCGGTGGCTGCTGTGAATCGCGCCCACACATCACCCATGCGCTAGCTCTCACGATCTCCAGATTAGCGAGTCAGTCACGCCACACTTCGCTCCGTTTGCAACGTTCCGCATGAGACAGATGTTTCGTGCCAGCCAATATATCGCAAAATGAAAATAAGTATAGAGCTGCACTCAAATTTTGCATTAGGGAGCATTACCATCGGTGAATTTTTTTTATGTGTCAATGTTATTGTCGAAGGAAATTATCAGAAAAGTATGATATGTTAACGATTAAGTTGCTACCAATGCTTACACCAGCAGTTAGGTAGAATATGTAACTTGCAGTATTAGTTTTGCGAGCTCTCTGGTTAGACACGGTATTAGCAGATGTTGCTAGCAGTGTTGTTCTCTGGTATACCTCTCTGGTTACCCAGTAAACTGCAAATGGTAAGAAGTTTACAGACACACTAAAGCTCTTTACTGCTCGAATCACGTATTGCATAGTGGAATTCTGCCCAATTATGCATTACGATGATGTAGCTAAGCGCAGGTTTCCCACCAAACTAGCAGATTAGACAGGAGTGCAGGTCCGCGTGCTCACGTGATCATAGCTGTTTACAAATATGCCTCTTACATCACGGGGCACGAATTGCTCTTCGAAATCGAAACTGCGACCAGTCGTAACATACGAGCATATGACTAAGCAATCATCGCACATTGGAGCAAACAAGTTTTTTTGCCATGATTACTGCGTCATTACCTACTGATTAAACGAAATAAACATAGCCCCCAAAAATGTGTGTCAGTACTCTTTAAGAGCATCTTATGTTAGACTTTTCAATAATTAACTCTGAAAATAGGCAATAGAATATAAATCAGCTCCTGCTCATATCTAAGATGAAATCTCCCCCTGAAAGTGTAACAGCCAAGTGAATACAGCTTAATTAAATATATTAAAATGAAATTCTGAGGTTTTACATCCCAAAACCACAATCTGATTATGAGGCGTAGTGGAGGACTCCAGATTAATTTGGCTGCCTAGGGTTCTTTAACAAGCACGTAAAGTACAAGAGCATTTCTTGCATTTTGCCTCCATCGAAATACGGATGCCACAGCCGGGGTTGAACCCATCACCTTGTGCTTAGCAGTGCAACTTCGTAGCCATGAAGCTACTGACTGCGACTAATCGAAAACTGTTCAATGTTGATATAAGAAGCCCCAATGTAATGAAGTTCATAATCTAAATAAATTTTTTATTTCTGCATCTTAGCGCTATTGAAAGTATCCTTTCCATGATTTAGAAAAGTAATTTTGTTCTGTAGTTATCCTTTAGCAAAATCTATACACATTGCATGTGCTTGGAGCATTTGTGACAAGCAAATGACGAAAACAAGAACATCGCATGACGCAGAACTTTTTGACTGTCAGAGTGAGGACAGAATGTATCGCTGCACCGTAGAGAAAGCACACTGCATATGCTCCATTCGTGTAAACAGATACGCTCCTGAATGCCTCAGAAATACTAATTTGGGAAAAGAATGTGCATTGACTCAGTGTTGTCGCACTGTGCTGTTCTTGTTACTGTGAACAATGTTGCCAGTAACCTTGGACTTGCGAAATAATGTACCATTGTTAACAACGAAATGACAGCCTTGCTTTGATGAGTTGTGATAACAATTATTCATATCAACACAATTTGATGGTGTCTGCTGGCACTAGGGACAGTCAGTACTGAAGTTTTGCTTTCATTGTGACCTCTACTGCACATGCCAGTGCTTTTGATCTTGTAGTTACACTAGCCGATTCATAATTTGGGCTTGGTTGTAACACCATAGCAGGCCCAAGAGGTCCAGCGTATAACAGCAACTAAAATTGATATACCACACAATGGTTTTTTTTATTTTTCTGACAGTATCTGCATATACTGCATTGCAAATATGGCCTCTGTAAGCGACAGAACTAGCTGCATTTTTCATGGTAGCTGCGTTTTTCATAGTTTTTGTTTACTTGGCTGTTGTGATCAAACAGCTAACATTGGGTTATTCTCAAATGCTGTCTACCCCTCACTTACTTTTCATTCATAATAGACTTCATTTGGTTATAATGAAATTTGGATTGTCACTGTTTATTATTCTGTCATCTTTAAGCTGTTCACTTTTGGCCCCAACGAAATTGTGTTTGGTTTGTCAAAGTTGCTTGTACCACAGCTGTTCAGCATGTTGCAAGGAATATTGCAAGAAGATATTCCTATACAAAGCCTGTTTGAAAAGTTTCCGACCATGCTCCCAGAAAAATAGAAGCGTTACCTGGTGTTTCGTCGTCCTAATCCCCTTCAATGTAGTTTCCTCCTGCTTCCACTCACTAAGTCCCACGCTCTTTCCACTTCTCGAAACAGCCCTGGAACCCCTCCTCGGGCAGTGCTGCTAGGGCAGCTGTCGTGTTTCACTTGATGTCTTCTTGGGTTCAAAAGTGTGTTACCTTCAGGTGCCTTTCGATATTTCGGAACAGGCAAAAGTTACGCGGGCTTATGTGAAGAGACGAGGGGGCTTGGCAAACCACTAAAATACTGTGCCGAAGAAGACGGAATCATTTGAGCTGCACAAACAGGGGCGCTGTCTGGTGCAGTTGCCAGGTCTTTGAATTTCTTTCAAAATGTTTGTCAAAATTTTGCTGTAACCCGCTGCTTACTCAAATTGTCTTTAACAAGGCATTCATAGCATCTTTGTTGCTACAGAAGGATTAGGCACCAAAGTGGTCCAGTTGCAACCTACTCATTCTTGGGCAGCGCACACGAAAACGAAACACGAGAAAGAATACAGAACAAGCTCTGGTCTAACAACTGAAAGTTCTTATTGGAAGAAAAAGATTATATAGACGGTGATTATGAAAGTTATGTGGATAAAATGTAAAAAATCACACATATTCACAAGCAATCAATGAATGCGATCTCTTCGTTTGATCTCTTCGTTTGATTTGAGAAGCTGAAGAGTAAAACGTCCTCAGCTAATCAGCTTTTTGTGTCACAGAGTGAGTGCAGAAGAGTTGCTGTAATTCCTTATGTGCACTCGATTTTGCACAGGTCAAAGAAAATTGCCAGGCATTATGGTGTTGACGTTTTTTTCCGTGGCAAGAAAGTTGGTGGTCTATGCGCTGCAATTGATAGGCGTGCAAGATTGGCACAGGAGTGAGTGATAATGTTTGCTCTGTTAAGCGTGTTAGTAAGTACACTGATTGTTCCTTTGGAGTGGCGTATAGGATTTCTTGCACGTGTGGTAGCGTCTATATCGGACAGACTGGCCGTAGTGTAAGTATCAGGCTACGCGAGCATGCCAATTTCTAATGGAGTAGTGTCGTCGCATCTTGCAAGCCATTGTTGTAATTGCGCATTCTTTTGAGGATACCTCGATCATCATGAACACCACGATCAGCACACACGTGAAATTGCTGAGGCATATAATATAGTCAAGAACAAGAACATGTGTATATGTCAGCCGTCAGTTTCCCCATCAACCAAAGAGATTGCATTTATTGACTGCTCAGGAATATGTGATGAACTTATACATGTCATTCACATTTTCATAATCACTGTCTATATAATCTTTGTCTTACAATAAAAACTTTCAGGTGTTAGACCAGCGCTTGTCCTGTATTCTTTCACATGTCTCGTTTTCATGTGTGCTGCCCAAGAATGGATTTATTGCTACCCCCGACTGAACCACTTCTCCGAAAGTAAGCAGACGATCCCTCCTTATCACCCTTCATAGAGAATCGCATCATTATGACTTCTTAAGGGCCTCCCAAAGCACGGCTCACTCTCCACAGCTGTTTGGCCTTTCTTGAAGCGGTTGTATCCCATTTTAATCTTCGTCACGACTGTACCGTCATCTACAAACGCTCTTTGGATACTCTGAATTGCTTCTGCATGGCTACTGCATGGCTACCGCCTAGCATTGCACATAAATTTATGCAGTACCTTTGTTATATTTGCTCAGTCATTTTCGCTCACTCATAATTGTGCCAAGACGAGACGACAGCACTCAAAGCAACTGCTTCTACACAACAGCACACGCAACTAAAGGACACGCCACCAGCAGGGCAGGCTACAGCAGTGGTGGTACAGCTGCGCCAATTGCACCAAAATGCTACTTTTGTGGCTTGCTGTGCCAAGCTGCTCCAAAACATTGAGCGAGACCATGAAGGGTTCATGCTCAGGCTAGTTGTAGAGGGGAGTGGCAGTTACGTAAATAAATTGTTTTGTTGTCATCCTCAGGATAGCGAGATTCACTGCAGTCATCGAGTATCACACCATTTCAGCCTGCTGCATTCTGCTGTATTCGTGTGCGATAAATGCGTGACTGTATTAGCATGCCCATGAACCCGTGTTCATTTTTTGTCAAAGGCTTGCAGTCCGATACATCACATAACTTATTGCATATCTTCATACTTATCCCGTAAGACGTCAGAGCCGGTAGACCAAACACACTTGGCCGACTTGGTCGCCCACCGTCAGTGGATGCCTTAGTTTTTTTAGATGACTTTTCACATGGCAACTGGGTATACGCATTCTGTTTGTTGATTTTATTTTTTATGGTTATTTCATTTACGGTGGTGTGAGTACATTTAAAATGTAAATACGAAATCTTCAAATGGGTTGTGCGTGTCGCTTGCAAGGAACACCGTAGCAGTGCACAAGTCGTAGTGCACAAGTCGTCTAAGGACATTCAGTTTAAAATCACTTGACACGGCCATGTTGTATGAAGGTTACCGTGTTTGTAGAATAATAATTTGTTCTTGCCCGCTGCTCTGGGTACTAGCACCAAGGAAACCATAAAATGGTTGTAATAGCGGGAGTCCCTTTAATACAAAGCTACACTGCAATGGATGAGTTACTGCATTACAACTGCGTTAAATGTGCTTAAAGGGAAGCTGAAGCACTTAAAAAAAAGTGAGCTTGCAGTGAGTTATTATTGCCTTATTCCATTCATTTCCTTATTCATTGCATTAGCCATTCATTGCCTTACATAACAGACAGATTTAATTTTGAAGCAATTTAATTTCAAAGTATCACAAGCGGCAATGGCAGGCGAATGCTGCTAACCACGCCGCCGAGTAAACTCGAAACATTGAATGCAAGCAACAATGGCGGATTGCGGGCATACCGTCAGTGACATCGTTCTCTCCATCACAGCCAAATGTGTGTGTAACCTCATAATTGAGAAATACTTTGAAGGAACTCTCAGGATTAACCCAGTGATTAACACCGGGGCCGCACGTTTCTGCTTTGCTGGTTCACAGAGTGGAAGGGTTGACGATTTTTTTTTTTTCCAAAACTCGCTGTAAGCTCCCATTCCAGAGCGCGGCATGCCATTGTGAACGGAGCTTCACCGCAGCAGCGAAATAACTATTCGAATTGTTGTTAAGCTAAGAAGCATACTGCTGCGACTACCAGGAATCGTAAATCGGAACACTACACAAAATGCTCTCATCATAACCTTGCTTAGCCAGGAAAAGGGTTCGATTACCGCAGAATATGCATGCTTATTAAGCACACTTTTTTTTTCTGCCAAAGATAAGTGCAGAAAGCCTGAGAAATATGCGCAACCGGCTGCTTCCAAAACGGGGAGCTGGGCAGAAGGCTCATGTCACCTCCATGATGATGCCACTTCTGGTGGTTCTCCTTTCCCGCTGTCCTCCTACGCTGCCCTCGCCACGGGAAAGTGGTGGAGCTAAGATGAAAATTTGATTGGTGGTTGCCACGCAATGACGCACACTATTGAGAAAATAATTTCAAATGTTGGATATTACTGTGACAGCTTCCCAAAACACCACAACTATTACAATTTCAAAACCACTTCAGCTTCCCTTTAAGGCATGCTAGTAAAGGCCTCACAGCAAAGTTTTCGGCAATGCAGTGACAGCGATGTCAGTGTTGTTAAGCCATAGCCATAAAGATTAAAGAGGAAGTTTTAGCTCGAGGCCAACTCTGATGCCACCAATTGAAATGCACATGTAAAACACTTAAATGTTTTTATGAGACAACTCCTGGACCAATTGGGATGAAATTTGGTGAATTTAAGAGAGAAAGTTCAATTTTAGTGATTGTATTAAACAAAATTTTGATTTAAGGCATGGCATATTGACAAAAATAAACAAAAATCGGCATGTTTCAAAATATAAAAGCACAGTGTTTACAAATCGTAACACTGCACCAGAAACAGATATCGGCAGCTGTATGAACTGCATCTGTTAAATGCATCTAAAGCCAAACAAATTTGTTATATAAATTTTGCAGCTTACATAAAATTGTTTCAACATTTACGAGTGTTTTGCAAAAGTTCTACTCACAAATAATAGTATATTTCAAAGCGGTAAATGATATATCAATTTTCTCCATTTTCGATTTGTTATTAGGTACAGCTTACAGAATAGTGATACTATTTTGAATTGCTGAGTTACAGATCTGTAAACTTGATGGTTTCGTTATTTGAAGTATTGCTATTTCAACAATTTTTTAAAAGAACATCGGCAACCTAATTAATAAGACTGCTTTTAACAGTCACTAGATTTTAACAATTTTTTTAAAAATGTTATGGACGTCATCAAATTTGGTGCTGTGATTGCCAAGAAAAGCGATTTCTCGGTTCCTACGTATTTAGATGGGTGCTCCCAAACTGCAAATGAAAAGGAGCGAAGTGCATGAACATGTTTGTGGTGGATTGAGAATGATAGCGCATAAAAGAACTCTTACTGGAAACCTTATTGTTCGATAATGTACAACAAATGACTATGTTGACTGCGGTTAATAACGCACGCATCGGTGATGCTGATAAAGAGATTCAGAGCAGCCAGTCATTCATGGTGTGAATGCCGAAGTGCTCTGTGTCAGCCACAATCATTACTAAAGTCAAGATCACGTCGGCTACAAAGAATTTTTAGACTAATCATGGGTTGAATTATTGAAAGAATGCCTGGAGCGAATGAGAATGCAGATGCGGGTATGCTGTCTACCGGTGTGGCCAGTGTCATGTGGTCACCGCCAATAGGCGGTACGCGACAATTTCTCTGTCATACACTGGAGCTGTGCCAAAAAGCCTGCTAGCATAGAAAAAAAGAAAATGCAACTGCTTGCACCGTAGCTAAAGGTGCTTCGACTTAAGATGGTTGGTTGTGCATGTTTTCTTATTGCGCTGTTTTGGAACACAAAACAAGGAACAGGACATCGCACTCCTTCCTGCCCATCTCCTGTTCAGTATTCCAAAACAGCATGGCAAGAAAACTAAGAATGTGCCGTAGCTTTGGACCACAAAATTGCAGTTTGTGTTCGGGAATTATACTTCCACGATAACTGGTAGGCAGAAACATGAATCTTGCTTGAAATAATCATCTCATGCTTATATATGTTTGGATACCGAGCGTTTTTCTCAATTTAAATGTCTGGCTCCATGACGAGACCCAAAATGCTATTCAAACTAAAGGAGCTAGAATTAACAGGACTTCACTGTCCATCAGCTAAAACACTAGCAAGCAGGACAGAGAAGCATCTTGTGCCCTCCTATGTCGGATCTGTGACAGCAGGAATTAATGCAAAAAGGAAATCACTTACATCATTCAGCTGTTCTAGATTTGGAGTGTTCTGATCCAAATAAGCTTCTTGAAATTTAAGATCTGTAGCTCCAAACATTTACTTTCTTCTACTGTTAACATGCTCTAAATTCAGAATATTCAGCTCCATAATCAAGATTTTCTGCTCCAAAAATTGCTCCAAAAGCTGTTTCAGCTGTTCCACTGCTGCTTAAGACACCGTGGCCATCCTCCCACATCGCACAGTGTGGCCAAACTGCACCCTGCAGTTCTCTCATGGGTGGGACTCTTGTGCCAATTGCACCATTTTGATACAAGTGCAAATTCCTGCGCCAGACTGCGCCAAACACAGAAAAGTGTCCCAAATTGCGGCTTGCTGCGGCAGAACGGCTTCGGCATGTGCACTCCGGCTGTGAACAGCAAGCGTATTCGTCCTACAAAAAAGAGTGCAGCCCTTCACATTCCGCACACCGCGTGGTGGCGTTTCCTGCACATTTTTTCGTAATTTTCACGCTTAAAACACCAGACTTTTCGGTGCTTCCGGCAAGTGGTCAGTGCGCACACGGTCACTCCCGGCTGTTTTCACTGCTGTAGGAACGGCCAGGGTGGCTGTATTTAGTGTGTACTAGAATCCGGTAGAGTGGGCTGGGCGCTGCCAGCAAGCAAGATATTGGGGAGGTGCGCACTGCGGCCGGTTCAGTGGGCGGGCTACTCTGTCCCCTGGGCTGGTATAATGTAAAACTATTCCAATCTGTTCTTATGCCAACATGGGCGAGGCCTGAGCCACTTTGACCTATCATGAAGGGCTAATGGTGGATTTGTGATAAAAATTTGTAATAAAAAACCCGAAAGGCGAAGTATCGATTGCGATAGAACGCCCCCTCCCCTCCCCCCGGTGCATTTCCTCCCTTGCGCATGTGAGATTGAGCCGCCATCGTCGGCTCACCCTCGCACACTTTCACTTGCACATACAGCATACGGTGCGCGCTGACGCGGTTATTGCCCCTGGACTTTATGCGGAACATCACGGCGATGACAGAAATGTACCTGCAGTGTCCATGTAATTGCTATCGCAATAAAAACAAATTGGAATAGCTTTACGGTATACCAGCCCAGGGTTGATTGCAGCTCTGGGTCCGTGGTGACATATGGTGACCCAGAAATTATGTTACCGCTTCATTTGGACGGCATAATTTGAGAATACTTGCCGCTATCATCATGAGCCTCGGTGCGGGAAAATATAGTTCGATCATAGGTACCACTGATGTTTTCGGCTTTACAGGAAAGCATGTGCCGTGCCCCTGCTTGACCCATTCTTCTATATTTTAGTATGCTATAGCTACAAAGTGCGCTTCTACTACGCACTTCGCGTTGTTGGTTTATTCTGTGTTTCTTTGTGGTTTCGAAGTGCGCTGCCATATTCTACCAAAAAGTGAGATTGGCCTGCTTCAAACTGCTTCAAAATGGAATTTTGTCTGGTCCACATTGCTCCAAAATCAAATTTAGTCTGCTCCAAAAATTGCTCCAAAATGACTTTGGGCAGTCCCATCCCTGTTCTCTCTAAAATAAATAAGGTTGTATACTTTTCTAACAGGCCTTGTTTTACGGACGTATTTGCAAGAGTTTTATGCTCACTTTTCACAGGGCACCTATTGCAAGGAGGCGGGAAATTTTCTTTTGTGTACCTTAATACACTTGAGCTGGTTGTGTTACTGTTTAACCCTTTCTCTACTGCCGATTAGTATAGTCATCATGAGGAAGCTCACTTTGCACTGTGAACCGATGATAAGTACATGTGCCAGCTTGCTTCAAGCTGCAGTTTTTGGCACTAGATAGCTGCACTTGTGAACATTAGTGTCATTATGTGCAGTTTTTCTTTTTATTTATGGCTGCTTGAGCACTTGCACTAGAAACATGGTCGTCTGCACGCTGCATGTCTCAAAAGTTTCTGCGATATTCAGTACAAGTCTTGTCAGTTACTGCAGTATGCAAAGGGTTAATGTTGACATAGTACACCCTAAAATTGGCCATCTATGAATAAGCAAATTTGCATAGCCATGCTTTACTTAACATATTGTGCTTCTTCAGACAAGATGTGTTTGTTAATCTTATGGTGTTGCAGTGAGCAGCTACATGGTAGCAAACTGTAAAACTAGTACGGTCTAGAGATATGTTGGTTGCTGAAGTTACAGTGCTGCTTTGCAGGAAGGCGGGTCCCTTTTGCCGAACCTGCAACAGGGCGTTTTCAACACGTGGCAGCCTCAACCGACACATGGAGATGCACCAGCCATTTCGTGTCAAGCATGCCTGCCACCTTTGCTTCAAGGAATTCGCGTGGCCTAGTGATCTGACCACCCATCTGCGCATCTCCCATGGGTCACCTCACACACGTCGTGTAGGACGCTTTAGCTACACCAAAGCAAAGCTACCTCCCAGCTGAGGCCCCAGTTTGTTTGCTCTGCTTGCATTTGATGGCATTGCTTGCCTGCCTTTTGTGCTCACTCACTTTGAAATTTACTTGGCAGTTCCCTACCTCTTTTGACCTTCTATTGGTTCCTTGTCTGAGGGGGCGTGCTCTGTCTGTCAAATGCAGGACATTCTAGGTTCAACTCCCAGCAATCACAGCTTTATATTATTATGGCCAAATACTTGTTGCTGAGGTTTAATTTTACATTTACTAAAATTTTAGCAATGGTAACTTATTGGAGCCCTCTAATGCGTTGCACAGAATGCAAGATGATGACATTACATCACAGCAGTCAAATGTTCAGAACTGAAGATGTTGTTTTAGATGCGAGAACAATTGCTGTGCCCCTACATTAGTCAATTGGTGAATTGTGGCGTTGTCAAGCCCTCGTCAAGTGGCTGGTGAAATGGTTTTTGTTCTGGTTCTGGCGTTTCATCTTTGTTCTCTCTAAGGACTGAATGTGAAGTAAACAATATTAAAGAAGGGTGTCTTTCCTAACATCCACTGCTGCTTATAACTGTAAGAACCATTACAGGGTCAGTCAACAGTGGAAGTTATCTCAGTTAACATGCTCTTAATGCAAAAATAAAGCAGGCACAGCATGCGCAGGAAGCTTTTTGTTTAGCAGTGTCACTTGCAAGTACAAACATTGTACTTAATGTGGATGGCATGTGTAGATAAGCTCAAAGGCGGTTTTTGGGCAGCATTAAACAGTGGGAGAAAGATGCCAAATTGTGCTGCCACGCATCATACTTTCAGGCAGCATCGTTTTGGTAATGTGAGAAAGCCTTATGGTTTTTAGAAATATTGTGCAGCACTGTTTTATTGATTGGGGGTGTTGAAGGTCAACCAATTTTGGAAATGGAGGACACAAGCTCCCAAATGGCATAGCGATAGAACACTTTATTGCAGCAAAAGCTAATGATCAAAGCTGCAATTTTAAGATTAAAAGGGGGAAAAGATACTTATGCCATGAGGTAATGATGCCTGTAACAGTATAACCTCAGTGTTAGCTAGGAAAACATACCCTTCAGGTACATTTAGATACCTAATGGTGGATAGAGCTTGGATTTCTTATTAGTTTGTTTTCAGTGCTTGAAACAGCGTTAGAATTACTCTTTTCTGTTTAATTTGAAAATGATGTTATCAATACTTGCAGCGTCATATGGTCATCAGCATATTGTAAAGGGTTAGAAGGGTTTTTAATTAAGCTTTCCGTGTGCGCATACACACGGACAGACACTTGCGCTCTATTCGTTTACGTCTCTTTTTTCCTGTGTTTGTCCGTATGTATGTGCAACGCTTCCCGATACAGCTATGCACCAACTCGCCCAGCAAGAAGTTCTTCTTAATTAAGCTTGTTGGTGCATTTCTACGTGAATGCTTAAGGACAGCGTGAAAAGATGAGGCAAGAGTTGACAACATGAGTGCAAACTAACAACTTTCTGGGTTATTGCTAATCTGCTTTTAGTCTGCACTCGTGTTGCCTAATCTTGTCATATTTTTTCCGTGCTGTCCCCAAGGATTCACATAGATAAAGGGTCAATACAGTCAAAAGCCCAAAAGCCTCATGAGGGAGAATACACGATCTGCTACTAAGGGAGTGTCAGTGGGTTGCCCGAGTGCTTCTTGTAAATATGCCTGGGATTAAGATTCCATCGTCTATCAGTAGTTGCTCACCAGATTCATCATACAAAGCAATGGCATGGCAATGGCAAAGCAGTTTCGGCACTAGCTTCAACGAACTTCTTTAAGGGATAAGGTGTGACATGAATGCCACAAAAAAGAAATAAATAAAATATTTGACCTCTTCTATCACAGTCACTGAATGCTCTTGACATTTGCACTCGCACCTGTCATTTTCTTCTTTGTAGCCTTTTCACTATTTATAGCATGTTTGCAGATTCTAGTATCATCAGAGAATTAGTGCTATATTAACAGAACACACTCATCTTGAGACATTCGAAATGTGCAGTAGCTGTAGTCTTGAACAGTCATTGTTGGGGATAATTTCCTCAGTGCTGAACACACAGTGCATGTTATGGTGGTGCGCACTCCATGTCATCTGCAAGCGGTGCCCCTGAAAGAGATTGTTCCAGATGGGCAGTTCTCAAATATGCACTGAACCCCTAAAAATGTGAACATGCTTGCAAATGGAGCAATTGTATTGCTCTGCTGTGATTGTCTTTTTCTTTCTGTGATGAGGTCGGGGTGTCCTTGTAGGTGACCAAACTAAAGCTCACCAGCGAAAAGCTCATCATACAAAAGTTCACCAGACAAAGTTTCGCCAAATATAACTCGGATGAAAAGCTCACTGGACAGAAATATCACTTAGAAATTCATTTTTGGAGACATTAAATATTTTGGGAAGTTTGTCTAGGTTGAGTCATGTTAGGTTGAGTAAAATTTGTTTTGCTTGTTTTAAGTTGGATTAGCTTAGGTTTGGCTTAGTTTTCCTGTCATAGTTGGTGGCTACTTGAAGCACCCAAACAGACTGCCATCTGTTACACCAGTCCAACGCGCAGCTTGGAACAGTATATATTCAGTACTATTATTCGGTATATTCACTAAAAAGCAACTATTCAGAAGTACTCAATATGATATTAAACATTTGAATATGGTTCAAATAGCAAAACATGCTGGGTTCATGTGCAATATTCTTGCTATTTGTACACCACTATCCACCAATTTTTGTCAGACGAGATTTCAAAAATATGTGAATCAGTTTGAAAAAAATAGCTTTCTTATGGTACGGGCTTGCATCCAGTTTAGAAACAGTGAGCATTGGTTGTTCTGCCCTGTCAAATGTTGATGTTTTTTAAAGGGTGAGCATTTGCCCGAGTAGCTTTTGTCTTGAATTTGTTCTCATGTAAGGGGTCTGCTTACATGCCATGGCCCCGGTGCAGGAATTATTGAAGAACCTGATGTGATGTGCTAGTTTTGTCTTATGCATTTATTTTGGCCTGCTTCTGCAAACTGGAAAGACGAAAGTGGTTTTTAAGTTCTCATGTAGACAACCAAGCAATTACAAAGGCTCAAATTACCTCATTTTTGACTCTTGTTCAAGGTTCGACAAAGGTTCAGTACGTTTGCATACTCAGCATTTTGCTCAGTATGTTTTAATTATAGATGCAATGTGTTTTTCGAGATGAGGGCTTTTCAGCAATACACTGTTGCACGATAACTGTTTGTACTCAATTGCAGACTGAAATAATTTGTTTTTGGATCAGCCACATTGCAGCTGACAATTGTGGTGTGGTTGATAATTTATTTGCTTTATCATTTCCTATTCATTTTCGTATCCTGCCCATGTTGACTTCTAATTGCTGTTATTTTTTAGTGTGCAAATGACATGCAACAAGAAGTGCTCTCTATTAATTCATGCACAAGTCTGGTTCTGAGGCTACACCTGTTACGAAAAGAGGCTTGGAAAGGCTTTAAAGTGCAATAGAACTTTGTGTGTGACACAATTTACACCATGTGCAACTTTGAAAATTTGTTTACGTCATGGAATATTATTAATGGAGCACCAACAAAATTATGTTACATTGAACTCAATTGGTAGGTTTAACTTTGAAAATAGCAGCTTAAGGGACGTTTCCTTAGGACGGAGGCTTGAGAAGAAACACTGCAAAGAAACAGCATGGAAGAAAAAGACAGACACATTGCCATTGTTTCTTCCTTTCATCCATCCTGTTCCTTTGTGCTGTTTCTGCTCGAGTCATGAACCAGCCAGCCTAAGTGTGTACGCTTCAACAAAAGCTTGTTATTCCAAAAATTTACATGACAGCAAAATATTGGTGGTGATGCAACCTCGAAAGTTCTTCCCCAGTTCCCATGATGTCATAAATTGTGGCAGAATGTGGCCAACAACACCTAAACATTAGGTAATAAAGAAAGGAATATTGCATTAATATACAAATGGTACCTTTACTTGGCAATCATTGTGGACTTTTTTCTATATACCATGAGCCAAATATGTAAAAATGCTGGAATGTTTCTGACAACACAGAATGACATCATTAATAGTGTAGTTGGTGAAATTAAAGAAGGGAAGCTCAATGTAATTTTTTTATGTTAATTTATCATCGTTTGCTGCAAAATAAACACAAAGAGAGATAATTCTGGGTTAGGTGTCTGAGGTTCAGCTTCACTTTGCGTTTCCCTTTAGTGTTCTTTTAAACATCAACTGCAATCAAGGCCTTGTAAATGCAACATATTAGAACTGGATCAGTGAGAAGCAACTTTCAGTCATGTATTATTATTATTATTATTATTATTATTATTATTATTATTATTATTATTATTATTATTATTATTATTATTATTATTATTTGCAGGATGACTTGAACATTCTTGCTCATTATGTATCTGATCACTATATCGACTGAAGCACGCTCAAAACTTGCTTTATTGCCTGTTATGGACAGACTTATTCACAGGAATGGCACTCTGGAACTTTCTGAGGGCCGTACTTCATATACTGCTGTTCTGTTTCTGGAGAGCTGTGTGCCAAGTCTTGTTATAAAAGACATGCACATTTTGACAGAGACAGCTTTCAAACTTCTTTTTTGCCCATTTTAGAAGTAGTACATTATTTCATACAGAGGCATATGATGTCATCAAGCTGAACTAAGTGCTTCTTGGCTGGCCAACTGATCACTGATCACTAGAGAGACATTTTGCACACCATAAGGCATAGTAAAAAAAGTCCTTCACTGGTGTATGCCAACCTGACAACTGATACATCAAAGACAGCGAAGCTGTATAAGCAAGTTCTCACATCTTTCAGAAGTACTAATGAGTTTTTCCTGGTTATAAATCCTGAGCTGGCTGTAGCCATTTTCAAGTGTACAACTTGCTGTACTCACTTTATTTGTTTTCCCCACTGCTTTGCCTTTTGAACAGGCACACACTGAGTTCCTTAGTGTATCAAACCTTTTAACTGAAGGCTTTAAGAAAGCTACTCAATCAGTTCAACCTCGAGAGGACACACATGGCAGCAGGCATTAAGAGCAACTGGTGTATTGCTCTCAGCGTATGCATGCATTATGCAATGGTTATGCCAGTGCATCTGGTAGCTCCGCATTGCACTAGGGGGATAGTGGCCCTCGTTCGGTCTAGTAGTTCATAGTATGAGCTTCAAAAATGCCACAGAAGCATGAGCTAATTGCCTATGAAATGTAGAGTAAGCAACACTACACTGCACCATGAGGCTGTGCCTCATGAAGTGATTATTGAAGGGGACGAGCCTTTCATGACATGCAACATGCAGCAGAAATTGGCGGGTGCTGAAGCAATGCATGCATGCTCAGTGATGCAGATAAGACAACACAGAGTGGGAAATGGAGATCTGGAGCCCGCTCTATATGTATGTACTCCACCTTCACGGAAAAGAATGCATGAGCATGTGGCCTGTGATTCATGGTGGCTGCTTATGGTGCAGCTAGCAGGCGACTCGAAGTACTACAAATGCTAAGCCATGGCTCACAGTCAAGTTAAGAAAGCTCACAGCGCCACCTGTGGTTGGCGTTAGCATCTATAAAGCTTTTTACAGTCACTTAGTGGTGGCACAATAAGTGGCCGCTACAGATTGCAGGCCAAACACCCCTGCATTCCTTTTCATAAAGGTGTTTTGTGTACAATGCATGGGGTTTCGCAACGACTTGTAAGCCATCAGATTCCACAAGCCAAGCATAAGCCCCTCTGCTAACATAGGTAGTGGATTTCAGACCATGAGGGCCAACAATGCACAAACTAACTTCAAGAAGAAACCTTGAGAAGTAGCTTTAGATATACACATAATAGGTAGTATATACACTGCAGTTAGGTATGATTGAGCCAAAGCAAAGTGACAATACTTAACAGCGAGAGACTGTAGCTCATCAGTAAAATGGAAACAATTTATTTATCTGTGCTATGTGTGCTATGAGTGAGAACGAGTGCTATAGCTGATTTATTTCTTGTGAATGCAAGGAAATAGGCATTTCTGTAAAGTTATTTGCTTTTTAAGAAGCCCTGATTTTTCAGGAACATCCTTTTAACAGCTGTGCATGAGTGGTTTACGACATTGTTATTAAAACATGACAGCTGGCATGATTTTAGAAAGCTGTAAGAAAAAAGGCACATTCACTTGAACAAAGTTGCCAGTTTTATGTTGTGTGTTGAGGTGTTATATTTGGTTTACTTGTTCATTACACAATCTCATAATTAAATCTGTCTATATTAACCACATTCAAACAGTGTTGCAGAGGTTTCTCTTTTTGCCTTAGATATTTTAAAAGGACACTAAAGAGCAAACAATAAACGGGCTGAAACCAATTCATATTTAAAGTATTCCTTAAAAAATATATTTTCATCAATTTGGTAGAGAGGAGGTTGATTAAAGTATTCCTTAAAAAATATATTTTCATCAATTTGGTAGAGAAGAGGTTGATTACTAGTGAAGAAAGTGAAGGTCAAGCTTCCCTTTCTTGAGTTTTGTGCAGAAACTTCAATGCTGGTACGTCACTATGATGTTACGGACTGCAAGGTATTTTCTTTAATGTAGACTGTTTTAGTGCAGGAATAGTTACTGTATTTTCCGGTGTATAAGACACGGTTTTTTTCTGAATTATTCATCGGTGTGTCTTATAAAACGACTTACGTACATTTTTTTTTCCGGAAAAACTGCCGTCAAAATCGGATTCGATGCTATGGCCACGCGAAGAGCGCTGGTTGACTTAATTGCTATGGTTAATTCTGTGTGCGCTATCGAGGTGGCAGGTACGTTCTTCTCGTGATCGAGTTCCCGAGCGCCGGGCGAGAAGGATGGAGCAGCAACGCAAGCGGCGGCTGGCCGACCTCGAATTCGTCGCATCTGCAGATCGCTTTCAAGATAAGGCGCACGCCGCTGCGCAAACTACGCAGTTGCTACCAGAGTACAAGCCCCCCCCCCTCCCTCCCTCCCACGCTGCCTTCCCGCTTTCCTCCTTTGTGCGCGATTTGGCTCACCGTCGGACGCTTTCACTCGCACATACAGCATACGGCGCACGGGGATGATGTTATCGCCCTTGGACTTTACACGGAACATCGCGGCAACCACGACGGCAGAAATGTGCCTGGAGTGGAAATATATAGTACACATGCGCTTGCGCGGGACCCGCGTTCATAGAGTGAAACGTCACTATAATTTTTTTAAATCGCTTACCGAACGAACAGGTGCGTCTTATACACCGGTGTGACTTATATATGTTTTTTTCCGGAAGAACTGCCGTTTTGAGGGGGGGGTGTGTCTTATACAAAGGTGCAACTTATAAACCGGAAAATACGGTATTAAAACTTGCTACATTGAGGCTTGGCTCCTTTGGAAAGCCAGTATGATCTTCCATTACCCATAAACTACCAACTAGACTCGAGCCGAAGCTGCCAAATATGTGACATTATGGTGATCTGTTGCTGGAGCATTTAATTGTGCCTTTTATGACATACCAAGCATACTCTCATGATAAGCTTGGCTGTCTTACTATTGCAGAAGCATAATTTACTAACACAGCTTAAAAGTTAATGTTCCTTTAATGTCAATTTTTAAAGGAGTACTGACGCAAAAATTTGGTGTCTTCCTTTTCTTGCTTTTTTAGGTAGCTGTCGACTCCATAGTTATGGTGCGAAGCCTCAATTCCTTGAGAGCACCACAAGTGAATGATCACGGCACCCTTTGTACAGCCTGCCCAAAACGCTCGTCAAGCGCAGCGTGGCCTTGGGCGTGAAAATGGTTAC
Organism: Dermacentor silvarum; assembly: GCF_013339745.2. Classification (NCBI taxonomy): domain Eukaryota; kingdom Metazoa; phylum Arthropoda; class Arachnida; order Ixodida; family Ixodidae; genus Dermacentor; species Dermacentor silvarum. The sequence continues at coordinate 242,908,342 of NC_051155.1, read as the reverse complement.
TTCTCACTTCACCGAAAGCGTAGGTGGTGGGTTGTGGTAGTTGAAGGGCATACAATGACTGTGTCACCAAAAGCTGCCAAACTAGCCCCTCCGATTGGTCACATACTAAGTGGTTCATTTCGAAAAGGAAAAGTTGGCGCTATATTCTGCAGCCCTTGAGGACACTCTCTCTCCCCTATTGTCCCATCATTGCCACAGTGTGTGTACCCGTATGTGGTATCTGCTACCACAAGACCGCCCAATAGGTTTTGCTGACAAAATAGTAACCTTTTTCACGTCCGAAGCAATGCCTCTCTTGGCAGGCGTTTTGAAATGGTAGAATTAAAAGTTAACGTAGTTATTGATTTGCTGAACTCTTGGGGAACTTAGACTTCGTAACGTAATTATTTGGTGGAGGGCTATCCAATAAATTAATAGAAACTGGGGAACAAATTTCTGTCAGTACTCCTTTAAAGGGTAAAACACAGAATCACAGTTAGCATTGCAGCACAGCTTTGTATGTTTAAACAAATGTCTGCACATCCTTGTGATGAGCAAGCTGATTTGGTATGGTGCTGATGCCTTCTACAGATGTTGTCAAGTGTTGCCCATCATCAGTGCTGTTGTTCAGGGAATTATAAGACAAGACAGGCTATAGTTGCATGGAAGCCTGTTAGCAGCATGTTGGCCTTTCTGCTACATAGGCCAAGCAGTGCTGTAAAAGTGTATGCACAAGAAAAGATGCCGCATAATTTGTTTAGTTTTCCATCCTCAGCTAATGGATGTTTCTGGCTTACTATAATGTTGTGCATGCAGTGAAGTGCCAGATAGGGGACTGGTATTTTCATGGTACCAGCTAGCTTTGTTGTCACAGACCTGAAGGGGGAGTTCAAATAGTGAACTGCAGTCACATTTGACACTAATTTTTCGTGGGAGGTGTGCATAGAAAGTCCCTTCACTGCACATGCTTTCTGTAACCACACTCTTGACTAGGTGAGAGAAGAACTTTGCACCTTTTTTCACTCCTTGGTTTGCACTGTGTTTAATGATGTGGGCAGCACCAGTTTGTTTTCTTGTCTTTTATTTTTCATCATGGATATGCTTATTGACATTTATAACTGACATTGACATGTTTATTCAGTCATCAGTGTTGCACAAATGTTTGAGCTGCATCTTGTCACCATAGCTAAGGAACACAATATAATGCATTTTAATGCTGGTCAACAATTGGTATGGATATTTTTCATATTGTTCACTGAGGGCGCTGCTTTTTTTTTTTTTAGGAATGGTTGTGCAAAAACACAATGCAGTTTCTTCCACAAATGCTTTAATTTTTTGCTGTTTCTGCTGTTTCACTGACAAGAAACAGTGGTGTTAAGAAAGCTACCTTCCTTGGATTGTATAACTGCTGCTGCTTTAGCAAGTCCCTTAAAATAACAAGCCAGTATCCTTTCACTTTCAAGAAAGCAACACACAGATTTCTAAAACATTACTTGCTAATACTAATAATTCATTGTTCGTAACATGACTGCAAAAATAAGCTCTTAAGTAACAACTAAAATGTGAAACACGTGCATTTTGACCTAAGTAAACAGTGACATAACTAGGTACCTTGGGAGGAGTGGGTTTCGGAATGTTTTTATGACATGGTGAACTTAGTGATTGAAGGAATCACCGGCCTCATTTCAGTGTAAGGTAGGAAATGGGGTGGGAGCTCAAGCGCTAGTGACATTTCCTTGGCTTCACGCTTGCTTGGGAGGTTATTTTGTCATCCCCATCATGCAGATCAACACAGACAACCTGTTAGCCAGTTGTATGAATAATGTACAGCTATCTTAGCATTCTTGAAGCTCACTTGTTTGAACAGCTGAGACTTCTGTCCATTAAACATTTATTTTAATATCCAACACTTTTAACTAGTAGGATCTGAACTTAGCTGTTGATCTGATGACTCAAGCTAGGCATGAGAAGTTAATCATCCTTGAAGGGCATCAAGTAAATTATTTAATGTTTCATTGTTTGGCTTGCAGACACTGCTGTGTAGCTGTTTTACTTTTTATTTCTTTATTTTTCTTCTTGGCAAATAATGGATTGCTTGTGAAGGGCTGTAGTATCCCTTTTCATGCCAAAGTGCAGTTGAGATGGAAAAGCGTGGTTGCTTGTTCTAGAATACCGGTAGGAATTGAAGAAACTGATGGTTTTACTTTGTAAACGCGGAAATGAACGAGTTTTCTTTTGCAAGTGTAAGGCTTTAATGACACTCTCAGATGTGTTTATTGTGGCATTTAATTGTCTCAGGTCCCTTTATTATTCCTTCCTACGAGTTCTTACATATATTTTTATGTTATAATTCTTTATCATTGTTGCTGTGAAAAAGATTTTTTACACTGCACTTTTTGGGCATCTACAGGAGCACTGACATCAAAATTATTGCTTTTCTTTTTTCTGCTTGAAATGATGCTACAGCTACCGTGTATTGCAAAATGAGATTTGGTATTCATTGACAGATGTCACAGTTTATTATTAGTAAGCTTCTTTTTAACAAAGTGGTTCTGGCATCTGGAAGACATGCCTGAAACACGACATCACCAGCTGTGATCAGCATGTATGTGAAAGTTATGCGAGATCTGGTGTTGTTTATGCAGTTCCAGCGAACATTTCACTACATATTTCTTGCTATATTCTTAAGTACGGTGTATGCATGCTTGTATCTCTTGCATGCCACAGTGGCCATCCTTGTGCAATCCTTTTGGCATTTCTACACCCAGTTTGCAATGTCACTGTTCTCTTCATTTAAGAATTTTACAGCTTGAAAAGCACAAAAGCATGTTTAAAAAAATGCTTTTGATTAATTACAGATTGCCATTGCCAAATTCTGTACTGTAGTGCATAATCGGTGATTATGTGGAAAAAAGTGCGGTCAAAATTTTGATGTCTGTACTCCTCTAACATTGTCTTCTGTTTATGAAGTTGATGAGCTTACAAGCTCAAAGTTTATAACAGCTGTGTGAGGGAAAGCATGCTCATCTTAATTATATTTTTTTTCTGTCACTTTTTGACAAATAAAATTGTTTATACTCTTTCTTTCTGTGTGTGAGATTCTCATATTTTCGTGGATAGAGACACAAACCCCAACTAGATGTTCTTGGAGCCTGGCATAATTCCAGCTTGGTGTGCAGCAGTTATTCTTGATTACTTCTTTTCCATTTTAAATCCAACTGAGAGTACCTGATGTTTGAAACATCAATTAAAAGGTGAGAAAAAAATGTCTGCATGAATTGATGTTTTTTGCATAATGACATTTCATCTGCATTCCATTTCAGATACGCCTGTGTGAGAAGCCATCTTCAAAGGAATCGCACTTTGTCCAAATGATAGCACGATTGGCAGCAGCACCCAGTGAATACGCCTTTGAAGTTTAAGCTGAGAAAGTGTGTCTGCAATTAGAAACACAGATTTGCTTATTCATTGCGGATAACAGCTTAGTTGCACAGTGTTGTCTCTTCTGCATGTGGTTGCTCTGCTATAATCGTGTACCTTTGTTGTCCTCCAAAGTTTCATTGTGTGGAGCTGAGTTGTTATGATGGTTGAGAGTTTAATGCAGCTCTTTCATATTCATTGCATTTTCCCAATGAAGACTTGGTTATGTACTACCTGCTGCAAAATATCCCAGGCCAAAGTACTACAGAAAAATTGAATGTATCACAATGAGATGGCGTGATGGCTGCTGGCACTCCACTATGGGTGTAGAAATGTAGTTAGATGCCTCTATACTGTTAATATAAGCTAAGCACTGGCAACCATAGCACTGGTCTAATGTCTGGTTTGGTCATAAGCTCTTTGGTATGGAATTACTCGCAACAAATAATACATTGTCTTCTGTGTGTACTTCGCAGAAAGAGAACAATATAGCATGCTTATAACACCATTGCAGTTTCACGTGTCTGTATACCTAAATATTACAAAAGATAATTATTCTTCTAATCACAAAATTTTATTGAGTGCCCTAGTGCACACAAATCCATTTTCTATGCTATTGCGTCACTTTTTGGTGGGTATTAATGTGTTCGACAAAGCACTTTATACTAAGCTTTCGTTTCTTTAATGTGTGAATAACAATACCATGCAGATCAAATAGCCTTCAAATTGATCTGCAGCAGAAATCTTGTATAGTAGAAATACCACAGAATGTATCTGTTTCCACGTAAAATAGAAGATTGCATGCAGCATTTCAGACTATATTGTTCACTTCTCTTGGTGCAGTGCTAGTCAGTATATTCTCTGAAATATCTGACTTAGCATTCACATCAACCACACTAAAAGCTTACGTTTATTTGCATTTTGGCTATATGCTTGCCTTTGAGCAGTTTTCATATTAGTTTAAATAATCGACGGTGAAACATAACAGTAAAATGTCGCAAGTGCAAATGGCAAAGATGTGTCAGTGGCTGGTTTTGTGTCCTTGTCCTTAACAGTTCTGTTAAAAATAGAGCTTTGAATTAGAGTTAATTATAAATGTTACTTTTCATTATTAGAAATGGGGCCCTTCTTGCTTAGTTCTGTAACCTATTTGCTTAACAGCCATATTAGATTAAGGATAATGGACAATACCTTCTTCGTCTGCATTTTGATTCAAGAGAGAGAAAAACAGGCTCTGTTTACGTTTCATGCACAAAATTGTCTGGAGTATCAGCCCGTGCCTTGAGTCTTATTTAAAACTAGTACATTGAAGGAAATGTTTATTTATTGGTGCCTTTCTGTTTTTCTGCCATTGTTCTTGAGGTGTGCTTCACACGTGCATTATTGAATTAAAGATGGGAAAACAAGGGCTGGGATTTAGTTAATGTACCTTTAAGGTATGCTACCTATACAGAGTCTTCTGCATCAGGTCAACCTTGAGCCTTGTTTTGATTAAGTTTGTGCAGGTAAACTGGCCTTCATGTGTGTACAGCATTTTACCTATTTTTTAAAAGTGTATGTTTTTATTGTGTTGTGGAGTACAATAAAACACTGACAGAAGAAAAAAAAATTTTCAGAGCTTGGCCTTTATGAAGAGGAGGAGGAAGAGGAAATCGACACGGACAATACCGATGAAGAAGAGCCTCTTGAAGAACCTCTTGAAGAATTTGGCTTTACTACAGCTACTGGGGGCGACTCTCCATACCTTTCTCATCTGTCTCCCAATCAGACACTGTCTGCATTGTCTGTGCCTGCCCACCAACAGCGGCAGCCACATGTCGAACCTTCTCCAGAGGCTTCGTTTGAAACGTCTGAGCCTTCCCACGAGTTTGGCTATGACCTGGAATCATCCATGCGTTCGCCACTCAAGCGCATTGTCTGTCCTATTTGCTTGCATACCTTTGCCAACAAAGCGAACTTCAAGCGCCACCAGCTTCTGCACTGGCCAGTAAGACGGAAGTTCCCCTGCTTCCTCTGCCCCAAGCAGTTCAACTGGCCCGATGATGTCAAGCGGCATATTCGCAGTGTGCATCAACTCAATGTGGACCCAAAGGGGCGCAAGCAGCCTCCGCCCAGCATGGCATTGTGACACCAGGTTTGAGTGAAAAGCTGAGCAACACTTGTGCCGTCCAGTGCGACGTGCCACTAATGGCGTGTGTGCATGTGTGTACTCCTTCACGTGCTGCAAGCTATGAGGGTTGTGTGTCTTGGCTGCTGGCCATGTGTATTCCTTGTGAGGCTGTTTGTGTTAGTGATAGACCACAGTGTGAGCTTATTGCGTTGACAACACAGTGTTATAAATGGATGCGGTGGCATCCATGCTTGAGGTATACTTCGGTATGTGGACATTTATTTGCTGCTTTCGGCTGGATCCCTGTGTGACAACAGAGTGCGTGCAGTTTTTGTACCTGGGTGTGTACCTCTTCTGGTGCTTGCTGCACAAGTGTGGCATTGCCATGTTATTACCCAAGACTAACTGCTCTTATGCACCTGAGTTGCACATGTAAGTTTAAATTCTCCAGTTTACAGTCAACAAATGGTACACATGTTTGTTTTTCTTGTTGTAGTAGTTGCCACTGAAATATCTGGTGTACAAGAGGAGCTTACCGATATTCATGCATACTGTGACACATCACTTGTGGAGAGCATGACTAAGCATTGACACGTTCATTTACATTTTAGCAGCCTTCAAAATAATTTGTGCCAGATGCAGAGATTTTATTGGCCACTGTGCAGAGATAGCATTGCTGCTACTTTAAGTAAGTTGCACTTTGTACAACATGTGCAAACATTAAATGCCTTCAAACAGAAAATTGTTGAAAATAAAGATAGTGTTTATACTAGCTAGTGGGAATAAATGACAAGCAATTGTTTTAATTCGAAGATAATATGTTCTAAAGGGTCACTTTGCTTAGCATATTGAAATATTCTGCATAAACTAAGAATACAATCTGCACATGTGGCAACAGTGCATGAAACAGTGTGATAATGTTTCGATTTATCATTTCATTGTCTTTTAAATTTTATGTTTTTTTAATCTGTGGTGATGTGGATGACAACAAAAATAAGTGCTTCAGATGTTTTAGGTTGAACTTTTACATTGATACAGACTTTAGTCTTGCGCTCATACCTAACGCCATTTCAAGTTGGCTGAGGGCTTTACTGCTTGAAGCATATGCGCTTTGTTGCACTTTGTTGTACTTCATGGTATCAATGTGAGCTGTGGCCACTTTAAAGTACTTGTTTTCTCTTTCTTTGGGCTATATGCCAGCTTAGCAATCTATGCTTAACACTTTTGAGTTCCAGAAGTCAAAATTATTATTTTTGTGTGTAATCTTTTGCACGTATTGACACTTGTAATGGGTTGTAGCTTGCTTCTGTCTTGGATACTTTCTGCCCCATGTCCTGTACATTATCTTTCCTAAGACAGATTGAATCGTATTTGGCATGGCTTAATATTGGGACTTGATTTTTTTATGAAATCGGACAAGGGCCATTTTTGTGATAGTCAGTCAATGTTATGTGCGCTGCCTGTAGTTCTTTTTTTTTTTTTTTTAAGCCCTAGATACTCATGCTGTAGTGATTACTCACTGCGCCTGATCTGGAAGATGTAGAATCTCTTGAGCCTTCTTTTATGGTAGCCAGCAGCATCCAGACCCAATTTTTGAAAACGATCTCAAGGCTGCCATGCTTGAGCAGGATTTCTTTCTTTTTCTGTGGTAAAAAGCCTAATTTCACAACCTTTATGAAGCGTGGGAAAATTCGCGTTTATGTTTTCTTAAAACATTGGCCGATATTTTCAAGTCAGCTTAAAAGCACACTGCTTTACAAGCATGTGGCATGAAAAGGGTAACCCTCTCGAGTGAAGCATGAAGTTGTTATCACATTCAGTATAACTTGCAATGTTTAACCCATGGCTGTAGTGATTTCCTGGTTGAGCTAGTGATGCTAACACGATTCACGCTCAAGAAAAATGCAGAGGAGGGTTTTGCCATACCTGAAATGCACATCATACACTGCGCTTTCCAGCACTACCTGAAGAATGCTCTGGCCACAGCTAGCACTTTGCAAGTTACACTGAATGTGGTAGTACCTCCACCCCACGGGATTCTGCCGAATTCCCTTTCACTAATGAAAGTTCGTAACATTTGCTTTGTGACTCCCATATTTTGGTTTATTTCCTCCTACTAGGGATGGTTATAGTGTCATGGCTAACTTTTAAACCAAGTTTATAGCTAGAAGTGGAGGGGAAAAAAATGTAAAATTTGTGCACTGGTCAATTCAGGTTCACAAGTTTTGTACACATTGAGAGAAGGCTAAGGGGTCAAAACATTTCGGAGCCCACTGTGGCGGCATTCACTTTCTATGTGTAGCTTTGGGACATTGGAGTCACCCATTTAAAGGTATTAGGCTACATGGCATGGGGATGATGTCTATTACTCGGAGAATGACCAAAGTCTGCAGCACTCATGAAATATACCATTAAGTAATGCATGCATAAAACTGCCTGAGCTTGAGCTCTAAAACGAGCTTACATTAAGTTTTTTTAGTACTTTATTTTGTTGTCCTTTTAAATGTTATCTCATTTTATCATTATTTCACTTTAAAATGATGTGTGGTTACATTATGTTTTGTTGTAATAGGAAGTCTCAAATGTTGATGTTGCCAGGCAAAAGTGTCATTTCAATCTGCCAAGGCTTATTGTTTCACTCCTAATATGCTGCAACTATACGCAGTAATCCCCGAGTTGCCTTCAAGTGTAGTTGTACATTGCTAGAAGTTTCTGCAAGCTTCAATAAATAAGGCAGAAGCTTGTATTCATAAAGATTATCTAGTTCAGGCACGCACAATCTAGAGCCAGGACATTTAGAACTAACTATACTTTTAAGGGCATTGCAGTATCATACGATCATTGTGACAAGAAACTTCATATTATTCTGGACTTCAGCATTTAACCCATTTCTTGTGACAACATCCTTAGTTGAGTTTGTGACCCCTTTAAGTTGTTCTTTGTTAGCACTGTTCATTTTGAGCAAAAGTCATTTATGGTTGTGGCAAAGTTAATTTGTGTTTGCCAAGGTGTGTGTCAGTTTGTTTCCTCTTCTCTTTCCCACTAGTTCTAGGCACAAATATTTGATGCCTGCTCCTCTGGGAGAGAGATGCAAATTTTAGCATCAAATTAGGAAAATTTCTCTCCCACATTCCAGAGTGCCTAAAAACTCTACTTGCATTGGCAAAAGGCTATGGTGTAGCTATTTTTAGGATGACAGTATTTAAATACATACACTCTTTTTGGTTGTCATGGCAGCAGTGTCTTCACTCCGAAAGATCTCCGTTCTTTTGTGCTTACAAGAAATTCGCTTTCCATTTTCCCATTTGTGCACTATGACTGTCGCATTGCTATCATGCATAACAGCCTTAACGCCCCCCCCCCCCCCCCTTTCTTTTCCCCAGTGGTTGACAGTTTGCAGCAGTTGGCTCCTTGCTTTCTTGCTGTGATGCTCACGTCTCTTCCTTTTACTTCTGTTCGCATGTACTGATAATGCATTTGTTATTTGGAATTTGCATTTTATCATAGTTGTTACTTTTCGTAGTTTATTTGTTTACATTTGTAGATGTGCTTTATAAATAGTCTAGCTGAGTTGGCAATTGAAAGCTGGAGTCTATTTTGTTGCAAGGGAATAAAGTTTTATTTAGACTTCGAAAACATAAAGTGAGTCTGTGCTTTTCATCTTTTCTGCCACCAAAATAAATGGCTTGAATGTTTGCCACTCAAACAGGATTATTTGTGTAACTGACTTGAAAATCGGATCAAAGTATTTTCTGTGTGAAGTGAAGCTTAACTGCATGAACATAAATGCTTCCTTTTGTCCTTCATTAGGCTGTGAAATGCAGCTGTCCATTTTTTTAAAGCCCTCATAATTACATACCATTGAGATACAAATATTTCTAAAACTGGATACTGAAAATATTTGAGAAACATTTTTTAAAAGAATTGTGGGCACAGTGAGCATTCATGTTATTTGTGTACATCACTCGTTAGCTTCTTTTGGCACTTGCATTTTCAGATTGTGCTTTTGAAGCGTCAAAATCAAACGTCCAATAACTTGCTTTAGTTGACAAACTGTGCTGTTGTGTTTTTGTGTGACTTTATATATTTTTATTTTATTATAGTGATCTCAGTTCTGCTTTATCTTTTTGAGCACCTTAAATTTAGGAGTACCATTTTACAGATTCTCTTTTTTCCCCCCTTTTTTTGGTGCTGCATTGGTGTAAATACCTGAGTAGTGTGCTCTTGTCATAGGTTTTGATGATTCTGTTATGGCCATTTGTAGACACCAAGATGCTAATTTCAAGCTTCCAATATTCTCCCTCATTGCTTTCTTTTAAGCTCTGCTCTTAAACATGTGTACTCAAAAGACACTATAAGGTTAAACTTGATGCACTCGCTGTGAAACTATATCCCTTTTATTGTGTACGCAATGGCCATACTGATGCTTCGAGCTATGAGTTGTTTGTGTCGCCACAGCGCACCTACTTTCTTTTGTTTCAGATATTACAGTCACACCTGTCGACACCAATGCCCATGACAGAACCAGCACAGTGCAGCTTCTTGCAAAGTCATTGCTATGGCAACCGGTCCCATCACGAGAGAAAGAAGAAGTGCGGTTTCCCTGTGACATCTGCCACAAAGACTTTTCAACAGCTTACACTATGCGACGGCACCGTGTCATTCACAACCCCAATTTTCTAAAGCACCAGTGTGACTTCTGTCCTCGAAGGTTCAACTGGATCGACAACCTGCGCTCTCACATGCAAGGTGTGCATGGTGTTGTCTTGCAGCAAGGCCAGAGGGGCCGGCCGAGATGTCGTAACCGGGGCAGCCCTGATCATCACACATCGAGTTGAATGGAAGGCTTTGCTTGGATTTTTGATGCTCGTCTTCAGTGAGTGTGCTATGTGAGCAGTGCAGTGGTAAGTTCTGAATGTGTACCTTTTCTTTTTTTAACTCCTTTGAGGTAGAGGCCATGAGTGAGAGCCACACATTGTTACACAAACCTTTTCCTTTTCATTTGTCCACATTAAGGATGCACATTGTGTTTTGAATGTGTGTAATGCCTGACATTAAGAAGTGGACATTTGTTGCCATTAGTCACTTGCAAAATAATGCAAGGGGAGGAAGAGATCTCAACACATGGCTGCTGAGAATGAGGTGACCCAACATTTTATGAAGTACTTCATAAACATTTATTGCCTGCACCCCATGTTTCAGTCAGCTTTGTTGACACATACCAGTGTAACCTTGCAAGTACTGGATACACATGAGCTTTTTTGCACTTGTCAGTTTGTTTATGATATTAGCACATGTCTATTGATGCCAAAGTGCTGACCTGTGAAGGACACATAATATATTACAAGCACTGTTCGTGCTTCTTTTGAAAACATATTTTATTTCTGAGTTCCTTTCCTGAAGTATAGGATATTTAGTTCCTGCAGCTGGGGGTTCTTATTTCACTTGTTTGATCATATGAAGAACTTCTGGTGATGTTACAGATGAATTGCTCAAACGATTTAGTAACTGTGTCTGCTAATATGTTGCATGTTTGGAACATACACTTTGCCACAGTGCCCATAGTAACACAAGTCTGTAGCTACTGAAAACTTGTGCAGCCTTTGCTGTACTTACTTTTGCCGGCGATACTGAGGCAACTTTTCGTATGTTAGCCATAAAAGTTTTAATGTAGATGAGCATTCAAAATTAAGTTATGTAAAGCTAGTATAAATGTAATTACCACTGTATGATAAATCTGCAAAAAGCCTCATTGTTCACGCCACTTTGCTGTGCAAGCATGTACACTTACCCTACGCATCTCTTGAGCACGCAGTCAAGGGACCTTGGAACGGTTTTTCATTGATATGCTGGATATGGAACAGGGAACGTATTGCAGGAAGTGTTTTCTACTAGTTCACATTATGTGCAGAGCTACAGAAGTTTCTCTTCAACCTTCTCTCTAAAACCAGCGGGAGACTGACTTATGTCCCAGTGCTGTATTTTCCTTTCTGAATGGAGTATTGAGGTTTGCAGCAGTTGCTTTATTTTTTGTGCTATAAAGAAATGAAACCGCTAAGCGGTGAGTTCAGATTGCATAATGTCACAGCCAACTCTTAGTGCTTGAGATCTCTGGAAAGCAAGGTTGAAAATTCACTTCCTTCTTTAAAGCTTTGGAGCACAGTAGAATGCTGATTAGACACACTGTATGGAGTCAGCTCTTGTTGTGCAAGTAGCAACTTCATTTCTTCCAACCAGGGCTGTACTTATGCTTTATTCCTGTCCATCTGACCACTGGCCTTGTCTATTTCCTAGTATAAATGTTTTGTGCTCTTTTTTATAGCTCTCCTTAAAGTGTAGTTTCTGCATTAAACTCCATAACTTGTTGAGGTTCCATGCAGAAACTATATATTTGACTGTTGAATTTTGGCCATGACATTGCACTTGAAACACTGACCCATGCTCCTCTCAGTGTACAAGACACTTTTGTTTATCCTTCTTGTGAAATGTTAGAATTTATGGAATGATCAGCTCCTTTTTTTCTTGGCATCATGTTGTGGCAGGAGAACTCCTGCTACAGCATTAGCATCATTGCTTTTTATTGTATCTGTGCTGCAAGACATATTCTAGTGTATTTCTGGTCACCATGTCTGTCTTCATACAATGTACAGGACTTGTCCATTGTGGCCAATTCGTACCAATTTTTCTGGTTGTGTTCAGAGCCTTTAATATTAAATTTTCATTGCTTGTTTGATAAAGAATTTAAAAATTAATTTGGAGTTCGTCTGCACCTAATTTATATTTTTTAATGCAGTATTTTGTTACTTGCTTTTTTCTTCTTCTTCTTCTTTTCGGTTCATACCTCATCAGTTACACAGGCCATAGAGATGTCGGCAAATAAGAGAAGTGAGAGTGCACTCACTTGTGGGAAGGCATGCGTAGATGAATTTAATTTTCTATTATTGCATTGGTTTTGCCAATAAGCTTCTAAAGTTTTAAGAGACAACATGCAACTTTTGAGAACATGTATCTTTATTTGCATATTGCTATTATGTGAGTACATTTAATTAATTTTAAGTTGATGAAACAAGGCCATTTCTTTTCTGAAAGATTTTTCACTGTTACTCGTGACTCTACAGTTTTAGAAAATAATTCAGTTCATTGTGTGAAGCCAAATAAGCTGCATAATATCTTTACGTGGAAAATTTCTGCAAAAGAACAAGCAAGCTGACTATAAAAATACTATGGTTGTTTGTGCGTGTATGCACAAAAAATCACTACAAATCGAGCTTGAATAATATTTTTTAGTTTTGATGCATCTTTCTGCACTTCTCACAGTGTGGAAAGGGTGCTGCCCTTTTCTGTGTAGTCATCTTGTGTTCATTGTAGCTTATGTCAAAACTGAAGTTCATGGCAGACGTGTATAAATAATGATTGGTAGGAAGTGCATAAATATTGTACCCTGACATGGGCATCAAAGGATGTTTTCACCTTGTGTAGCCACATTAGTGATTTATGTGGTTCGTTTTTATGACATCCATTTTGGAAATCTTCACACTAACAACCATATTAAGAGTTAAGTAATATCGCTAGCATCTCATGATAATATGAATAATTAGCGATAATGCAAGGCAGGTATTCCTCCATTTATATTATGTTATTGTGTCAAGCCAAATTCCTCACAGTTGTTACAATTTAGTTAACTATGTATGCTTTGAATTTTTAAGTGTGTTGCAGACAAGCTGTAAGTAACACAAAAATAATTTTAAGAAAGGTGGCACCATAAGTGTTAAAGAATCTGCTGGATTTCTTGTTCCCCATGTGTTGGCACAACTCATTGTATTGAATATACCTTGAATATTCCTATTTTGTCCTGGCATACTGCTTTCTACGAGCCGATGGAATCTCATTCTCTGTTATGCTGCTCTGGATTCTCAACTGCAGTATCGCAGGATGAGTCACATCACCTCTGATTTCTCTTGAAACTTAACCCTTTCTTTACCACTGATGTGTATAGTCGGCGCTGGAATTTGTACCAATATAGCCAGTGATGAGTATAACCGTCAGTCATGAGGCTACGTTTCTGGAAATTTCTGGGAAATTTGGCACATTTTTTGGTCATTTCCTGCTGTACAGAAAGGGTTAACATGCATTTTTTGTGCACTTGAACGTAAATAGCATTGAATTTATTTCATTACTTGCAACTTTGTCACAAGTATGTAGCTCAAGGTTCAGCAGTAGTTATCTCAACAGACATTACCCCCCAAAAAACTGAAATTTTGATGTCAAGCAAAGATGGATACAGCAGTGATTTATGTTCTTGTGCCTTCTTTATTTTATAGGTGGGGAATTCTATAGCCTCGTAGAAAGTGAAGTTTGTTAGTCAGTGATAAAACAATTAACTTGTCCATAGCACATCAGTGCACAGTAGCATTCTTTTAATCACGAATTCATTGGTTGTCAGTATGTTTTCATTGCCATCTTGTGAAGGCATAGGCTGTCTGTGATAAGAGAACAAGGCTCCATTCCTGCATTTTGGTTTGTGTAATTATGTAATTTGTGTTGCTTTTCTTTTTTTTTTTTAGTTTGCTCTGTGAACCTTTGTGCATTTATAATGCCTTAGATTTATTAAACCAAACTGAGTCTCATGTTGTCACATGCTGTAACTTTTGTATGCTGCCTAATAAAATAAAAAAAATCTTGAAGACGTAGTAGTTTTTATTTGTCCTTGTGAGTCACTTATTGGGCAAAAATTTAATGTCATATACCTTGGCCAACTTGTTTTGAGGCCTCTTGAACTAAATGAGATGGTGTGCATTCTTCTCATTTTACTTAGTGGGGTTTATTTTGTGGCTGGAAGGACCTTGTTTCTTTTTGCATGACCATTTAATCTTGAGGAAGGCACATTATACAGTTCCCAGTTGCACTTGTGAGAGTTTGCATGGAATCGGTACAGCATTGCCAGCATCACATCACACGATGCATGGAAATAATTGTGTGTGCTGGCCTTGGTTGCATGCACAGTTCATGACTTGTAGGTACATGGTCATTGTGGACATGTGTGTGGAAAGTCTGCATGACTTCCTTTAGTGTGCCTTTGTGAGCACAAATGAAAACCAAATTTCAAATTTTTTTAAAACACTGAACATGGAAAAGCAGTTGCTTTCTTTTTTTTAAAGTATCATGTCTTTTAAGCGGTCTGCTTGCTCTATAAACAAGCCAGAGGTTTCTTTCTGCACTACAATGGTTGCAATGCATGCTTGTATGACTCTTTACACTACTATGGTGAAAACCAGAACTTTCCAGTGCTTCTGTCTTCATTACACAGCATGCTCTGTATGTCTTCAAAGCCCCGAGTTCCTACCTCTGCAGTTTACTGTTTCTGCTGAGGCACTGGACATATGGGCGACATTACTATTATGCAAGCCTTTCAGAATACTTTGCCATAGCTTGTCAATGAAATATTTGTCATGTAAGTGCACCTTTTGTTTTTTTTTGTGATTGTCAGCCGAAATCTTTTTGTTATTGCACATTCTAGTTTCTTGTACATGTTCTTTTCAGTTAGCAATACTTTTTTGGGTTTTTGACGCACTGTGCATTTCGTCCTTTTGCCAGCATCTTTAAGTCTGTGCACTTTTTAATCTGCTTTTCTTATTCTTCAGCCTACCACTGATGCTTTCATTTGCTTTATTGTTATGGTGGGCTTTCGTTCTACTTTGCACTTTTTTTTATTTTAAAGTACTGCTATGTGGCAGTACTTTACAATTATGTTTATGTTAGTGTTCCTGTTCTTCGTGCATGTTAAAACACAATTTGTTGGATTGACACATTTACTAGTTTGCTAATTAATGATACAGGCATTGTTACTATCAAATTGCATGATCATAACAATGTCAGCTTACCCGCCTTATTATGAAGAAGCCATATTGATTGATTTAAGAGATATATATATATATTTGCCACTGTATGCTTACCACACTGATAGTTAAATTATAGTTGCATGCATGTATCTTAATTGTCAATAGTATGTTATTTTATTTAGAGAGTGTTGCAGTGGCTCTACAGTATGCGCATGATACAAAAACATTTAATGGCAGTGCATGGGCAAGTTTTAGACAAATGCTTCTTTTTTAAGTTCTTCTTTTTAAGCTTTTCCAGCATGTCAAAGATCTTGTACAAAGCTGTGTATTTTTGCAATTCTGTATTGAATGAATTTTGAGAAATCGACATCTTAAGCTCTCTGCATGATCATAGAGTATGCGTCATGATGTTGATTTGTTTGCTGCCCGATAGCACGAGAAGCTGATAGATGCCTGTTGATGCATAGTTTTATTCTTTATTTTATTTTTTATTTTTTGCACTAAGGTGGATGGTAATTGTTTTAACCTGAGAAAAGCGGTGTTAATTTAAGCAAAGTAAAGAGTGTTATCGCATGCATAGCAGGTGTGGCGGCGCTGCTGTTTGATTTTTATGTATAGTGCTTTATTAAAAAATTGGAGCCTTTAACAGCTGTTTATCTAATCAGACCATTTTCTGTTTCTTTAAGTCCTCATTTTGATGCAATTAAAATGGTTTAAGCTTTCTTAAAGGCCTGCCTCATATGTTGCATGTCATGTCTTTTGTCTAGAGTTTAGTGCCTTTTTTTTTTCAGTAACAACAAAACAGCTTGTTTACCCTTATTACATTAAAAAAAGTAAGATAATATTTGTTAAAACTGAACAACAAATGTAGAACAAGAAATGTCACTGGAGCCATTGTTTCTACATGTTTCCTTATCGAAACATTGGCTGCAGTAACATTCCTTGTTTGACAATTGTCATTCACCTAAAGCCTCCGTCTCCCTGTGAACTTCTGTCTTTTTTGTTATATTGGGTTTCAAGGATTGAGAAACAGTTGTCGGTTTGTGTGTACAGCAACAATGCCGCGTAGATTTCTGCTTGATGCTTTTTATATTGCAGAGACTGGAAAACCAAGTAGGGTAGGGTACAAGTGTGTTTTCAAGAGCACAAGCGAAATAATGTCTTTTTATTCACCCCTCTAGGTTCCTCTCACCCTGTACTGCTTCAGCAACTGTCTGGCAAGGAACCTCTTCCTAGCAGTGGCGGCAGCAACAGCAGCAGCAGCAGCAGCACCACTACCAAAGCAGGAGGATGCCCACTGTTCACTTGTGAACTCTGTGGCCAATCTATGACACATGCTTACAGCATGCAGCGACATCGACGCCAGCACTTGACCCAGCCCAAGTCCTTTGCTTGTGATGTGTGTGGTCGTAGGTACAACCGTAGAGACAATATGCTTGTACATTGCCGGACTCATTATTCATGACAAGGAGGAATGGTGTGCAGTGTTTGATAGTGGAGAATTTTTTCACAACTATAAAAGCGTCATTGCAGTACTGAAACATTAAAAACTGTTGATCTCCATACTTTCTTTATGTGTTTCATTGAGAAGAAGCTACAGCTCAGTGACATGCCCACTCTTGAAGACCATTGAAACCAAAGACTATTGAAGTTCTGTGAGCTTCATTGGATCCTTTGCACAAGCTTGTCGAAGAGAGTCAATGGGGCTTGCAGATTTTAATGATCATGCAGAGGACCCAGTGAGATTTCCAGATTTCAATGGTATCCGGTGTCGGTGGTCTTTGAAAGTGCATGTGGGATAGATATAATTGTGGCTCTGGTGTATGGTGTTTAGTCCATTATGGAGGAGTGCTGAGCTACTAGATTGTACGATAGGCACGCTTCTTGGAATGCAAATCAGTAACATTTGTAGATTCTGAGTAAATTACATATAGAGGCTATTGGTAAAGGTACGAATTAGCTGAACTTTTTTTTGTGTGTGTGTGTATAAGTGTGTGTGTGTAAGTGTGTGTGTGTGTGTGCAGGTGAGTGGAATAGAATTTAAAAAAAAATTCTTTGTTAGTGAGGTGTGCGGGCCATGGACTCGGAAAATTTATATTTGTGATCTGCATTATTTGCATAAATGGTGCTTTTGCAGTTAATTTTTTTTTTGTTATTACATGTCAGAAGCT
Source organism: Dermacentor silvarum (assembly GCF_013339745.2). Classification (NCBI taxonomy): domain Eukaryota; kingdom Metazoa; phylum Arthropoda; class Arachnida; order Ixodida; family Ixodidae; genus Dermacentor; species Dermacentor silvarum. The sequence goes on along the minus strand of NC_051155.1, from coordinate 242,890,823 downwards.
GCTTTTTAAGGGCAATATTGTCGTGGCTTCATAGCTACTTAATCCGAAGGGCACATCCACACTGGTGATTGACAGAGGTCACACGACTGACCGTGTCTGTCAACCAGAAAGCAACTCATGGTGACCGATGTTCACAGTGAGGCTAATGCAACCTGACCCGTCACCAGATTGAACTGTCTCGTGATTGGTGCCATTGATGTCTGCTCACATCGCCATTGCCATGCAAAATAAGCGTTATCGTATACAGACGTCCTGCTCCTGTGCTGCTGATTGGTTCAGCGGCCGTGTGTCTGGAGTTGCGCAACTGAAAAATTGACCAGCGAGCAACTGACACAAAACAGTCGCTTTTTGACATATGCAGCCACTTGCAACCAACTTGGTCGCTCGACCTCTGTGAGTCACAGGTGTGAATGAGCCCTCAATGCCTGCTCAACCCTCCTCATCCCTTCTTTCATTAAAAAAAAATCATTTCACTGTCAAGAAAGCTGGATTTTTAGGATTTCTAGCATCCGTATTACTTTGTGAGGCTACCAGTAAGTGCATAATTGTATGCAGCAGGAAGGTATGTTATTTTCACAACACTTTTGTTCAAAGTTTTTTCTGCATCATATGTTGAAGCTTCTGTGTACAGCTCTTTTTACCATGCGTACTTGTTATCCATGTTGTAGAATAATTGTACTGCCTAATATATAATTATGGCAGCCTTACGGTTGACAAGTTTAGCCTCTGGTGTGAAGCTTGTAGGGGTTCTGACTAGTGTCCAAGCATGCCCAAATGACAAATTCTGCTGTCCTTGTCAGCCACAGGCTTGCTAAGATGATAAAGCACGCAATACTAAGTGGTAGAAAAACACCACCATTAACTGAATTTTCTCAATATACAAACTGGCTTCTGAAAAAGTTATGATAATTTTAATTGTTTATTGGTAATAATAAAAAAGTTTAGTTGTTGGAAAGCTGGGAGAAATCAAGACAAGCAAGAATGGACTTGGGGTAGCAAATTTTGCTGTGTGCTTCTCCCACCTTACATGGGTGTGTTTGTTCCTTTTTCTAATGGTCACCGATTCTGGTAGAATCTGCTGTTACTTATAGCTGCCTTGTCCATTGCCCTCCAGATTTTTATTGGTGCATAGGAAACCAAAATTTAGGCTCTTTCTCACCTCAGGGGTCTGGGTAAATGGCTGATGGTCTAGCCAAGCTTGGCCAAGCTTGGCATGGGTGCCCTTCATGGCATGAAAATCACCCACAGCCTAGCCAAATTTAAAAAAGAAAGGTTGAGGTTAGTAAATTATTACAATGTTTATGATGTTAACACCCTTGGCACCCATTGGCAAGCCTTTAGACTAGCCTCATTTATGTGAGGAATACTGACGCACTTGTATGATGGCGAGTTGTTTAAACCACATCTGGGAGCCACAGTCAGGTTTAAAAGTATGTTATTTCAAAAACATGCAGAGAAGCAGGGCTTTTAAGGTTGTAATGGTAATTTATTGTTGCATTGTCTTGCTTTCTGGTTGGGCCACATGCTGAAAGTGAATGCGAAGAGTCAAAACTGAGCCACATTGTCCATGCTGCAAGGTTATTGCTGTTTTTTGGGGGAAATTAGTTCTTACGGTTCTTGCTCATGAATTTACAAATGCATTTTTTACTTTCATGGTGTAAATTTTTTAGTCTTTAGTGAAGGTTTATCAATTTAATAAGACGAGACTTTACACACACTTCTGCTTAACATGTTTTTCAAAACTGGTGTGTATGTTAAAAAGGTTGTGAAGGTTGGCTGTGACATATGAAATCTTGCATGCAATAAAATTTTAAGTATTCTGTTAGAAAGGGAGGAGGGGGCAGTTTGTGTAAAACTTCTGGTTCTGGAATAGTGGACCTAAACCGTGTCATATTGACACTTGTCACTATTGAGGCAGCTGGGCGTGTAGTGATTGTGCAAAGGCTGGGTGGTGAAGCTTTCAGCTAGTGAGCTGGCGTTTGTGGTTAAAGGTTAATACAAGTATTAAGTTGGTAAATGGACAAACACACACACACAAAAAAAACTTAAGTCAGTTCAGACTGAAAAAAGTTGTTTTTAAAAGCTCTATTTGCATGAACTTCATGGTAAGAAGTTTATTTGATTGAAGAGAAAATGAAGGCCAAAGTTATTATTGGTGGAATTTCATGGCAAATATCCAGCACCGGTACATTGGTGTGACATCATGGATTTCAAAGTATGTTCTTGTATATGGGCCACTGTGGTGCAGTAAATGTTATAGAAGCTTGGTATGTTCAGTATTTGGCTTCTTTAGGATACAATGCAGTCCTTCTTTACTGATTAAAAAAAATGAACCAGGCCCAATTAGGCACTGTCAAAACTCGTAGTAAGCTGGTGTGGGTACCTCAAAGTGGCAGGGCCACCAGTCTTTCATTTTTGCATGTTTTCTGGAAAAGTGACTTCCTTTGGTATTGTTGAAGTACAGTTTGCTAGTACAGCGCAGCGTGTTTTTCTGTTTAGTGTCCCTTTAAATAATAATATTTTTTGGTCCAGGGAGGTGCAATATCAGCAATGATCGCTGTTGTGATTGAAAAATTATCTCGTGTGTTTGCTTGAGGTGAACCAAACTTCAAATTTTCAGAATATGGTTCTTGTGATGTTCATCCTCTGTTACAAAGCTCAGGACATGAGCAGGAAGGGGATCGAGGGCCTCACTCTTTTGTGAGCCACAACCACAAGAAGTAACAGACAGTGAAGCTGGAGTAAGCATGGACGAGATTAACTGCAATATTTAATTAAGATGTAGAAATAACACAGTGAAATGAAAGTGGACGAAAAGATAACTTCCTGCAGGTGGTGTTTGAACCCACGTCTTTTGCATCGATATGTATGGGGCTTGACCAATTCGGTTACCACAGCAGCATCATCCCACCCACTTTCTTTGGTGTTTGTGTATATATATGTGTACAAGATCAGCCTTGTGAGTGTTAGCCAGTGCCACTGGTGATCAAGGTGGCGGATGTGAATTTGCAGCTGGAAAAAAGGCATGCAGGTTACTTAACCACCTTAGTAATGTTACAAACCTCCTTAAGCTGGGGTCGTGGTACTTTCTATCCAGCAAGCATCATCAGTTCAAGTAGGACATGGTCTGACACATTTCACTGTTTAACATACCTGATAAATTTCAATGTGACAGTGATGGATCAGCTTTGTTATTAACTTGATTTATTATGCTTCCAGAGGTTCCTAGTTCCCCAGAGATTCTTGGTTCAGAATTAAGGCCCTGTCATATCTTATGCATAGTTATCTTTGAATGGTTCCCTCAGGAATCAGTATAAAGTGAAAAAGTTGTCAGTTGTTTCTTCATATTCAAAGATGCTACACCAGAGTGAAGGCTTACAAATGTAGGTGAAATTTTGGGTAATACTGTTTGGGTGTGAAGGGTGAACCTTCTTTTGTTTTCGTGCCTGAACATAGATACACCAGTATGTATGAAAATTATATGAATACATCAGGTCTTGTTAAGGATGACGTTTTTTATAGCATATGTTCCAGAATATATGTGTTCCCGAATATTTTACTCAATAGGCACATATTCACTTGCATATAGTAGTGCCTTCTTTAAGTGCTTCTGAAACCCATGCTGAGTTTTCGTTTTCATTCACTGTACACCTTCTCAGATGAATTTAGAGAAATTCATGTTCTGTATGTGGAAGTACCTTGTTAGACGCCTTCATGAAAGTGCTGTGCTTTTGCAAGGTTTTAATTCTCCCAGACTGTGTACTTACTCTAAAGCTTTATTATCATGTAAGTTCAAGTGCCTTTAATAATTTGGTAACTTCACACCAAGCTAGATTGTTTATGGCATGGTTTTGCCATTGGCTGTGCACACATGTTCTTGAATTCACTTTATTTATACGAAACTATATTTTTGACCAGCGTTAATACATTAGCCTGCTTTTACATTTCTGTAAAATGATCAGTAAAATCAAAAAGAAAAGCTGTATGTAATGCATTGTTTAATAAATAATCACTTGACAAATGTTCCAACCCTTATTTAATATTTAATGCTGTCTCATGACTGCAGCACAGCTTGGAGCAAGTGAAGGTGGTCTGTTGCCTCTTTTATTTTTATTTTATGCTTCAAGGTTCCGTATTCATAGACTGGTAGATATTGCTGGTGACTTGTATTGCTACAGACCATGCAATATTGTTGACACTCCCTCTCACTTTGCTGACATTTTGCTGCAGCCCTCAAGATTTTTTTATTGTGTTCATGCCCTTACTCTATGTATTTTGGTATGTAGCACTAAAAACATCAGATTTCGAAGATTGTTTACTGTAAGCAAAAAAAGGGGAATGAACATGCTTTATTTATTTCTTTACCATTTATGTCAATCGATAAGGTAACTCTCTTGAAGGTATAGATCCGTAAAAACTTAGGAAATGCTTAAGAGAATTTATGGCATGGCATATTTGCACTCTGTCCTGAATATGTTGTTATAGTGTTAATTTTGCATATATAATGTAATTAAAGGCATGATGCAATTTCCACATCATCAGAGCAGAAGTAAGCTTTCCTTTAATGTGATTCTATGTATCCATTTATTCATTGAATTGTTTGCAAAGCTTTTTCTTACTTTTTTTTCACACTTTTTTGTTAGGAATTATACAGGTTGCTACTGGTTATTATTGACTTAGTTGTGTTAGTTTTACTTGTTTCTTTCTGCTTGTCTGTTGTTCGTGAAAGCAGCGTTGATGGTCAGAGAAGTGATAAAACAATGTGTTGACTTGTAACTTACTGTAAATACCTATTTGAAATGCATCATGAAGTTGAAATAAAACTAAAAGACACAAGTGACAAGGCTTTAGACATCCTGGAAAGGACTTGAGATCCATAAAAATTGTGTTGTGATCTTCAAACTGTGCATGTCGTGAACATTTCATTTGAAAATTGCATGTCTCTGAGTGCAGTGCTGTTGATTGTCGCCAAAGTATGTGCAGCTTCACACAGCTGATTTCCGTGTTATTCATTGAGGTGTCCCGCATGCTTACTTTATGCTACCATTTGGGTACCAGGGTCTTTATAAACAAGGTATTTGTTTTGGCACTTATTGTCATTTAGTGAGGCAATTAAGGTTTTCATTGTTCGTTCGCTGATCATGCAATTTTCACTAGTCAGCTGATCACATGACTAAGACTTTTGCAAGGTATTCCGGGGAATTATTAGCAAATGTATTGTGCTTTAATCTGCTTGTAACCTAACAGGCCTACAAAACTTGGTGCTACCTGCAAGAAACTTTGATTTCTTGCTGGCTAGTAAATGCAACGTGTGCGCAGGATTCTTCTTGAACATGTAAGAGGAGTGTCAGTTTCAATGGCAAGTTTTTCGCTGAGTGAGCTAAAGCCCGCTGTGGGATCAGCGTAATGTTGAGCGTGAGTGCTTTGTGTTGGTTTTGTGCCACACAAAGAGCCATATCATTCTCCTCCTTTTCTTTCCTGCCTCTGGTTTCAAGATGTTCGCTCGCGGAGGAAGATGTTTGGACTGAGGAAAGGCAACCGCTGGTCTTGCCTTTCATGCAAGCTAGAGCTGCGGTCACGGAGCGCACTAAGGCGCCACGAGCTGATCCACGTGCCCTTTAGAGAGCGCTTCACCTGTCAAGTGAGCTTCAATCTTTATTGACTAAGAAGTTGTCAGCACGATGTAGTTGAGTAGAGTTCATAACTAGTAGACGGAATATTTGCATGGCAGCAGCAGCAGCATCTTATTGTTATTAAATTCAAAATAACCCATTAGCACTTGGAATTCTGAACTCATAAAAGCCTTTTCTCCATTGAAAGAAATCTTTGAAATTGTGCCAAATTTATAAAAACAGCCTTTCCTTTTTACCACACTGTAAGAAAGGTTTTCCTGCAAAACAGTATCCCCCTTGCAGTTTGTAAAGCAGTATTTTTCTTAACAAAAAAAAAATATATATATATATAAAATCACAAAGTAATATTACTTTCAGGTGAGCTTTTATGTGTATGTCCTTGTTGATTGGTAGTATCGCAGTAGTCTGGAATTTTCAATACACACTGCTCTAGGTTTCATTATGAAAATACATTATACCTTTTCTGATGAAGTTAAACACTTATGTTGTGTCTCACTGCTGTTAGCTGCGATTTGTGGCAGCTTCCATGCATGCTACTATCATCTTAGCCAACATACAGAGCACTTCCATTAAAGCACCTGGTGTCATCTGGTATGAATCAATGTAATTAGAAACAAGCTGATAATTTATTCTTACCAGTAGCAATCTTTCGGCAGCAGTAGAGTGCATGATGGGCTCAGCTTATCACTGGTTGTGTGACTTATCCAGTCATAGCGAACAACCTCTCAGTGCTATACAAAAGATCCAAGATCCACCTGCAGAGAAATACTGTGCAAAATTCTGATAGCCCGTACAGATTACACAAAGTGCTTACCTAAATGCTATTATTGTATTACGGACTTGGTGGGTGAGTTTTTATCCCAAACCCTAGGCACCAAAAGTATTAGCTAGAATATATATGCTGCTGAGTTAAGTAGAAAGGCAAGCCAAAGTACTGCATAAGACTGGTTATTTATTGGCATACACAAATGATAGTTATGCCTAATTGATCTGACGAAAACAAGTGTATTGCGTAGAAAGCTAACTATGCAGCTGCTATCCTTATGGAATCTGTTAGTACAGACTAGGAAACCAATGTGTGTGCGGCATTAAGTTCTTTCGTGTGTTTAATGAATGAATACGTTGACATTTAATTCATATAGATGGTAATAGTAATGGTAAATTGTGGGGTTTTGATTTTCAAAGCGATACTTGGGCAGTGTGAAGCATTGTGGTAGAGAATTCAAGATTACTATTGACCATATAGAAATAATAAAAGTGTTGATTTTTATCTGTCATTGAATAGGCAGTTTCTTTCTTGTTAGTAGCTTATTAACTCACATAGTTCACTCTCACTAAATGAAAATTGCTGAAATGTAATTGCAGCTCAAATGGAATAACATGCTTGGAGTTAGTTGGTTTTTGTATCAGTTGAGCATAACAATGTCAATTAAACCAAGTTTCTAAACAATGTATTAACTACTACATATTGTGCCAAAAGGGACAGGACGAATCTTAGTACCATTGTAGTGCATGCAGATGTTTGCACTTATCATTCTCATTTTCTGCTTCTTTTTTCTCCGTCTTTCTCTCTCTCTCTCTATATATATATATATATATATATATAAACGCCAATGCATTTCTCTGCAATGTTTGCGAATTAATATCTCGAAACTGGTGTCATCCCGAGAATTCGTTCCCAGTGGATCCGCCTTGCGAACTCCACAGCTACATTTAGTAAATTACAATATGGGCCATCAGGTAATTAGTTAAAAACTTAATTAGTGACTTTTTATTAATTATTCGATTATGTATTTCAATTTCTTGTGCAAGTAATGTCCGCCTCTTCGAGTAGACCAGCTCATGAACTAGAATTTGGCTATCTGCCACAGGCAGCCTTTAAGAATTTTTGAAAGTAGTTCGCTGAAACACCCTCTATATATATATAGCTTGACTTCAGGCTTGATGTTAGCAAGCCTTGTTGTAGTTGAGTTTAGCTTAGCTATGCTTATTAACTTATTTGATCGTGGCACACCACAGCCATAGATGACACAAAAACTCTGAGGCCACTGGCATTTTTTAGAGAAGCTGCTGCACTGAAATAGCACTCATAAAAAATGCAGTGAGCTGTTGAAACTGTCAAAGGCAAGGCAGAGAAAGAATTATCGTATGGCAGCTGCATAAGTGTCATTTGGTTTAAAGCTGGAAAGATTTTTAGTATATAAAAATGGTGTTTTACTTTTTGTCAAACTCTCTAGTATTGATCTTTAATAGTTTTCAGAGCACTCTTTAGCTAAATGCAATTCTGGTAAATAGTGCTATTGTGCCCAGTTTCTTGAATTTTCATTCGATTATATTTTGGCGTGCCCTTTGTAATTGTGTGAAAAAAGAAATAGCCTGTAAAGTTAATGCACATGTGACTGAAAATTACAAATTATTAATTACTAATTAATTATTTTTAGCCTAAACTTATAGCATGCAGGTAGGCTGTTGGAAACACGTTCACTGTAAATAATAGCTTAGAAGCCTTAGATTATTGGCTTCAATGTCATAAAGTTCAGACATTGTTTACAAATAGCAAGTGCGGTGTGATGAGTGACGCACAATGTCTTCCTTGCACATGGTGCACTGCAGATCTGCAACATGATCATCAGTCGCAAGGACCACCTGTGGCGTCACATGCGCCGTGTGCATGGTGTGAGCCAGCCAAGCCCATTGCAGCTCGCACTCACCTGCCCCTTCTGCCTGAAGACCATGCCCAACATGGCTGACTTGGAACAGCATGTTGACTCATGCCACCCGTATGCCAATGGGAATGACTAAGCAGACTCTGTGGCCAGCGAAGGATACATGAATCAGAAACATCTGATGGTGACTTTTTTTGTGACTTTCATTACCAGCCCTGCTGTGGGAATGACTGCTCAGTGCCAGATGAATCCTTATGCTTTGAAGCTTGGTAAATATGGCACGAATTTCTACTTTCTGAATAGTTGCAATTGCACACTTTCCACTTCACATTAATTGGCAACCATCTATTATACACGAATCACTGCTAGTAGATGATTACCAGTGGTAGTATGAAGATATGGTGAAACTGCTGAACTTTCATTGTTCATGATTAAACAATCAGGCTTGTAATTCTGACCAGCACCATCGCTACTACTCTTGCTGATAGGAGAAATATGCTCTTCTCAGAACAATGTCTTGTGGAAACGAGTGCTTGCAAAATATAAGTAGTATTGAGCTTCGCTAAATAAAGAGAATACTGAAGCAAGTTAGTGATCCATCATAACCAGCCGCATAGTACGTTGTCTGTGTACATTCTTTCATCTATCAGTCCTTGTGCATCATTATGCGCTAGACAGCTGTGAGCTCAGCTAATTCATTGCCAGCAGTTTGTATGAAGTTCATTTTGACCATCATAAGTTTGAGTTAAATATACTGTTCAAGAATAGTGGCCAACCTTTTGGACTATTGAACAGAGATTTTGTAGTAGTGGAAGTCTATTGTAGTACTAAAGACATCTTGCAGGCAGCCACTGTTGCTATGTTTATGTCACTGTTATTTTAAAGGAATGTGTTACTAAGTAAATAATATGTAAATTTTATTGCAAGTCTTTCTGCAGGTTCAAAAGCTTCAACAAAGCCGTATCCGAGTTTAGTAAAAAAACATGCATTTGGGTCAAGAAGTGCACAATGCTTAAAATAATAGTGCATTCTTCAAAAATTAAAACAGGTGCAGTGCCATTGTAGGCTGTCTTGTGCATGTAAGAATCTATTTAATACATACGTAATGAATAATTCTTTATTGATATTATCTTTTTGAAGACAGACATCATTAAATGTTTCAGGTAGTTTTGTATACCTTGTAGTTTCACTTTTTGTAATTAAGAAGGGAATGTTGTATTAATCTTAATTCATGCTCTTTATTAAACACAGACGATATGAGTCCTGTTATGTGAAATGGCTGCCAATAATACTGGCTAAGTTTCATGCTCAAGAATTTTTTTTTTCTCCCCCATCCAATCGCTTCGTTCATCTTGGGTAGGTCAGCATGCGTAGTGTGCTGTTGTGTCACAATAAAGTGCTTGCATACTGGCTTAGTTTCATGCTCAAGAATTATTATTTTTTTCCCCCATCCAACCACTTCGTTCGTCTTGGGTAGGTCAGCATGCATAGTGTGCTGTTGTGTCACAATAAAGGGCACGTGGTATGTCAGTACTGAGAGTCCATGATAAAGCGCTTAACATATTACCAGCTGTTGAGCATGCATTAGGTGCAATCACTGTGGTTGAAACAAGAATTGGGTCAGTTGGCTTACATGGCTCGATTTAGAATTTGGAGAAAGGTGTACTCCAGTTCTCATGAATTTGTTGTGTTTCATTCATGTCCATTGGTGCACAGTGCTGAAGTGATCCTTCATTTCAGTCTCAAAAGTGATTGGCAAATGCTTACCATTGTATAAATGTACACTTTACATGAAGCAAACATGTTCGCAATGAAAACTGTTGTTTTGATTTTGACTAGTGGCTCATCTGTACTGACAAACAGGTTATTTTATCAGAAGTGTTTCTTTTATTTGATAATCACACCTTAACTAGAAATTTGATAAATTTTAGCCTGTATACTAAGCTGTTACATCACAGCAAGTTGGGCAAGTTGGTAGGAGAAGATTCTTGCGTATATGTGCAGTGCGACACAGACAAGGGACAAGGGCAGCGCTTGTGTCCATTCCTTGTCCCTCATCTGTTTCACACTGCACATATACTGAAAAATGCTAAGCTGTTACGTTTTACTTGATTCATGTCCGTGGCCTTGTTGTGGAGCTACATGCAGGAATTACACAGCACCATCTTGCAAACATTACGACAGTGGCTTGGTGCACAGTTACACATTTATTTTTTGTACTTTGACCTGAATTTTATTCTTTTCTGTTGCTCTCAGTTTCTTCATGTGCATAGTTGTATGAGCCTTTCCAGCATTTTCAAGTGTTCTTTATTTTCTTCTGAATAACTTGTCATGTTGAGTTTATGAAGTGGCTTTGAATGGGAAACTTCATTCTGGTTACTGAACTGTTAGTGCTGAGTAGTGAGCAAATGAGTAATTATTATTAAGAAAAAAAGGAGGACCAAAAGACAACATGCCTGCTCTTTGGCGTCTTTGTGGTGCAGTCAAGAAATGCTAGTCTGATATGTTAGTGCTATTTTTACAGTCAAGTAAAGCTAGTCTGTTATTTCTAGTCATATTTTGCTTTTTTGTCCTATTTTTACTATTAAAGGTCCATGTTCATGTGCAAGATACATTATAATAAGTACAAATGGTCCAGTGGTGTTAAATGCTGGAGCTATAATGTGGCTTAATTTTATGGATAGCCCAATTCTTAGTTTGAACACTGGCTGAGAAATTGGCTTTGGGCTAGCAAATATAATGTCTTGTTTAGCGACTCTGTTAACACTGGTGAATTCTTTGCAAGGAAGTCCACCTTCAAGATCAGCAGTCACTACTGATAACCCTGTAATTTCATCACCTATGTCATGCACAGGCATTTTAATTGTAAATTAGAACAGAAGCTGTTGTGATGATCAACCACAGTATTAAAAAAATTTGTGTGTGGCTTGTAGCATTCAACATTCATTCATTCATTAATTTCTCTCATGTCATGACCTAGCGTATAACAACATTTGTAAACAAAATGATTCAATACGTTCTTCTCGCAAATTAACTGTGACCAACATGTCTTGCTGCAGTTGGTTATCATAGCATGCAAGCAGAATGTATAAAAGCTGAATGCCTTAAAATGTAAGAAGATTTCATTTTGAACTTGGAGTTCACTGGAAACATGAGCTCTTCATTAAGTTAGAAGAATGAAGTGTGACTTCTTTGGCTCAAAGCTTTACCCATGAAGTGGGTGCACAGCAGCATGTACATGTGGGAGTAGGTGCTTTCCCTTGAGCTTTTGGGAGCCTTCACTTCAGTAGGCTTTGGATTGCCATGTGTCAGGGATAGAACACACACTGAAATGGTAGAGCTGCATCTGATCTTTGCACAATTTCGCTGGCTGCTAGATGAGCTAAAGTGGTGGATAGTTGCTTTCTTTGATCACTTTCACACAGGCCCTGAAAGTAATACCAAAAACTTACAATGTGGATTTGCGACCTCTTCCCACCGGTACGAACTTTCCATGTTGCAAGTGATCTGTGAAATCTTTTCTTGTGCTGAAGTGCAATCTGTGCATTCTCTATTTAATTTAAGCACATAAACATATTGTGTGCTTACCGTTGGCTGTGTTTGCCTTGCAGTGCTTTGAAGCGATTTCTTTATGTTACATATTCATTCTTTTTTTCGTGTCTGTATTTTGACTAGCTTAGTACATTTGTAGTTTGAAGTTCACATTATTCATTGGAAGGTCCTTAGTGCAAATTTACCCAGCGTGGGTTTCTATCTTACTTTCCTTTCTGTACAAGCCAGACAGCTTGCTCTCATGGACAGCTATTATGTAATTAAACTGCTATTCTTATGGCTGTCTGTTCTCATGACTGAGATATTTCTTGTCAGATGTTCAATTAATGATATGAGATAAAGTAGTGCTTTCTCTCGTGCTTTGGCCTTTATTCTTGTGAATTTGAAAGGGCTTTGCCACATCGCATAACACTTAAGGGTGTGTCTAACAATTGTCTTCCGTACTTTTTGCAACATGAGGATTGCAATGAAATCGCCTTTTTAGGATTTGTGTACGTATTGCATGCAGTGCTATTTGTATCTGTGTAAGTGTGGAGTGAAATGGATTTTTAATATATTTACTTAAGAAATAAATACAAGAAAGACACATTTCTCACTGTTTGTTTCTGCCTCTTATTATATGAATTTCATTTATGCATGAGTTTTGTTGCATGTATTCTTTATACATATTTGTTGTGTACATCAACATTGTCTGCAGTGAAATAAGTTTTTATTGCAGTCAAGAATATCTAAAACATTGTTGATGAAAATGTATCGTTTCATGTTTAAAACGTCTCAGCCTTCCTTTAGCTGCAAATATGGGCAGCACTACTATTAGCAAATTTAAGGAGAAATCTGTTGTTAAATTTATTTATAATGTTCACTGTAAAGTTGCTGCGTTGTGCCAACATTTAAGCGCATTAAACAACTTTACCTCAGCAGTCAGAGTGTACTATGCGAAAACATCAGTGCAATATATTAAGTAATCTTAGTAATTTTTCACCTGAATTCATTCAGTGTAAATATGTTGTGGTAAGCATTTAATTTTTAGCAGTTCGTTACCTTTTCTGTCTAATATTTACAAATGTGGTTCACATCAAAATCATTTAAAACTAATGTATTTAGCAGAGCACTTTCAGTCATTGATAGATACATCGTTTTCCAAAGAGATGTACCATGTTTCATGCTATATTTATTAGCTTATGAAAAGGCATTGCACAGGGATGTTAAGCTGTTGGTGTGTGAATAGGATGAATTTACTGACTTCATATTTGCTTTGAAATGCCGTGACCACCTGCTGTCGAGTGTAATACATTCATATCTTTTTAGAATTTTACCTTATTTTTTCAAAGCCTCTTCCATCCAATCTGCTAACCATCATTAGATGCATGTTGACAGAACTTTGAGTTGTATGTCAGGTACATGTGATTGAATGCTTTCAACAAGCACACCATATAGAATATTAGCTCAAGAATCTGTTTCTTTTATTATTTTTGCACCATTTATGCTTCAATAGACTGTGATTTTTTTTATCTTTTGTTCAACGTTGTTCAACACATTGTTCAACGTTGTAGTAGCCCTTAGCCTGTCTGCTGTAGATGTATATTTGCAGTGGCAGCTCCTAACCACTGGGATACCTCTTTATTGTAGGCTTTTTCCCTTATAACTTCTCTCTCTCTTGTTTGTTGTCGTGCTGGGTTTCACACTGTTGATAGTAGTTTTTAGAGAAATCTTTGATATTCTTCAGCTTGGGTAAATGTATCATATATCAAGCCAATTTTTCCACACATACTTCTCACGTGCATTTACCAGTGCTGGCAACTGCTGTGAGACATTACGTCAGAGCATGCATAGCTCCAGTTTGATGCTGGAGATGACAGGGCCACATGGCGCTGTCACCTGCCTTCTCTTTAAGCCTTCTTATAGTAGATAGCATTTAACAACCTGGACTTAATTGTTTCACTAGGGTAAGAAACAGCATGAGAGACAGAACATAAAACTATTTTTTTAGCACATATGTCAAAAAATAGAAAACAATGAACAACAAATAGTTATTTGTGACTGCAACTGAACAAGGTTTTCATTCACCAACTGCATGACTTGTGCAGCAAGTCATTTACACCATTATTTTCATTAAAAGCCAATGTTCAGTACCATTAAAAGAGGTACAAGTAAAAATATTTTCTTTTGTGTGCATGTGCAAGTGCAAATTGGAATATGTAAATGAGAAAGCTAAGTTACAGAAGGGCTGGATGCTGCTGACATGATATGAACCTGTGACCACCACATATGTTCTCAAGAGTCAATGGACTTGTGGCATGCCCCTGGCTGTAGTGTCTTGATGCTTTCTGCAAGCCTTAATTGCAATTTTTACATAAACTGCATGCAAAGAAAGTAGTTAGTCCCCTTCTGTACTATTGTCTACATCTTCTGACACCTGTATTTATAAAACATAATTATCCTTCACAATGCACACGAAGTGATGGCTTCAGATTATGTTTATTCATATATCGACATGTTAATAGTAATATTCTGTAGAGCACACACAAAACAAAAACCAACAAAGTTAACCAGTTTTTTTTATTCATGCCTGTCTTGTTCAGCAATGTGTTGGGTACTGATGGTGTGCAGATGTGATGCTCAGCACAAGTAACCTCTCGTTTTCTTGTTATTGTCATAAGAGCATTCATATTTTAATCTGCTTTTTAAAGCATATATTGTTTTTTTAATTATGAGAATGATGGTTTTGATGAAATTGTGACCATTCCGTTTCAGGGATTCGGGACCAGCGAATTAGTGGCAGAGAGTGGTGGCCTTGGGATTCGGAGCACTTTCCTGAGCCTTGCACCAAGCGGCGCTGTGTTATGTGCAGCATGATGAAGCTCCAGCGGCGATCCATGCACCAATGTCACCAGTGCAAGGCTGTTCTGTGCTTAAACAAAGAGCGCGACTGCTTCACTGAATACCACTCCAAGTACGTCTTCAGGACACAGAAGTGATGGGTGAATCAATACTGCCATTATAAATGTCTTCCATTGGTGGCCTTTCCCACAGTGTGAGCTGGGCAAGCGTGTGAGGATAGAGGGTCACTCCTCCTTTGCACATATTTTGCACACACGAAAGGTTTAAGGGCATTGCACATAGAAGCACTCTGATAGATACAAATAAGGATACCAAGCACAGTTCCTATTACCTGAAAAGCAAAGGCACTAGGATTGTAGACAGAGGAAAGAAAAACAAGGGGTTGGGGAAAGAGTGAGCATTAGTGTAGGCACCTTGCATTAAAGCCTTTTATAGTGACAGCTGTGCCAGAACACACAACCTAGTGATAAAAAAATTAAAACATTCAGCGCAGTGGTTTGGTGGCTATCATGTTTTGATGCTGAGTGCGAGATAGTGGGTTTATTTCCTGGTCGCAACACATACAGTCGACCAATTCCTTAACAGGACCGTGCGAGCGACTAGCCGGCCGGTGAAGGCCTTCTAAGAGCATAAAACGATGATTATCAGCAAGAACTTGTTGATCTCTTGCTGATCTTTCTTGCCCTTGCTAAATTAGTCACTTTGTGCCGTTAGAAAGTGTTCACCAGTTGGCCAGTCCACACTCACGCAGTGCTGTTAAAGAATCAGTCGACTGTACATTCTGGTGGGGGCAGAATGCAAAAATTCTCATGTGCCATGCATTGGTGGGTGCATGTTAAAGAACCCAGGGCGGCTGAAATTAATCCAGGTTCCTCCACTGTGCCATTTCTTATAGCTCATGGGTTGCTGTGGTATGTTAATTCCTAGAATGCAATAAGGCTAGAGAGACAAGAAGCACTTGCAACACCACTTGCCATGGTTTGTCTCAAGTTAAGATTGGCCGTGACCCGTAGAAGTACAGCACCCACTCTGCATGACGAGGCACAGCCACACTTGAGTACAGAGCAACAAGCATTCCCATATTGTAACCTTGCAATGAGCTGCAAAAGGCTTGGCACATCATGCTTACACGAGAGATAAAAAAAAGCTCGTTTCTTGTCATTCAGAATGTCATTCTTGTCATTCAGAACCTGGCATTGGCAATCCTGTGATGGTGAATAAAAGAGTAGCAGCACTGTTTGGCTGGTGCAGGGTATGTATGGCCATTAGAGGAGCCTTGAAGACACTGAACAGCAGCATTTGTGGCGAATTAAGAAATTTGAAATAATTCTTCTAATTCTGATTTTGATGAAGTCGTTTTTAAAAGCTGTGCAATTTTTTTAATGTATATACTGATGCATCACATCAGACAAGATATCTCATGAATTTTAGTTATATCGAGATATCTTCATTTTTTGCTACAGCCAGCTCATAGTCGTAATTCTGTCAAGGGAAAAACTGCGTGTGTGCAGTGTGCTAACCATTCTGTGAATGCTGAATTTTATGACTGTCTGAGGGTTTTGAGTGTGTGCAATACAATGTAACTGTGAGCACAGTTATTATGTTTTGCCTGTGAAGCCAAAGTTCCTTATTTTTATATTGCTATCATGTATGTCAAACAACAGTTACCTTCTCTAAGTTATGCCTAATTCAAAGCTGAATTTTTCGATATTACAACAAATTTATGCCAATCAGAGACTACCCTGCTGTTACGAGTAATGTATTTTGGGACAGAATTAGTGATTTTACTATTTCGTTAATGTTTTGCATGTTTATGTCTGCCTGAAACCTCGTGCTGCCCTTGCTCAAATAGGAGTACTTTTTTCACGGAGTAGTTGGTTCATGCCTGTGAAACTTCACTTGCTTGTCAAAAACATGTGGACAAAGACAAAGAACATGTTTCTCTGCCTCTGTTAGTGTGTCGATGCAGAAAATTAACTGCAGTATGCTAGATCTGGTTCTTGTGCTGAATTCTAAAAGTGCAAGAGGCTTCCAAGGTGAAAATTCGTTAGTGACTCTCTTTATGAAGTGGGTATTGTTCCTTGAAGACAATGCCATATGGCCAAGCTTGGCACAAGT
Organism: Dermacentor silvarum; assembly: GCF_013339745.2. Taxonomy (NCBI): domain Eukaryota; kingdom Metazoa; phylum Arthropoda; class Arachnida; order Ixodida; family Ixodidae; genus Dermacentor; species Dermacentor silvarum. The sequence continues at coordinate 242,874,013 of NC_051155.1, read as the reverse complement.
TTTGTTTTTAATTGTGAAGTATTCTATATCAACTAATTTTCAATGTATTTAGCTACCTGTGTTGATGCCAAGGGATGCTAGAAGCCAAAGCATAGTATTCCATTGCACCTTGATCATTTTATTCTCTTTGTTCCTTGTTTGCAATGGTGGACATATCATAGGTTCATGTTAATGCTTTACAGTGTACTAGAAATATAGTGTGATGTGGATGTCACTGATATTGCATACACAATGCCTTATTTTGTGCCAGGCACATTTCAAATTGTGCCAACAGTGATTTCTATCATCATGGCTGTCTTGAGCTATGGCTTTAATTTTGGATGTTTAGTCGCGTTGCTATGTGCAGTTTATATAAAAAAAGAAAGCATAGAAATAACAAAATGTCTTTGATGCAGTTATTCCAGACTCAGAAGGCTTGTGTCATGTGGTGGCATCATTGCTGGTTTTATTTTCTATTTTATTCAATGGTATGCAGCACCACTATGCTCATCAATGTTCATTCAGCCCAGGTCAGGTCTGGATGGTGTTGCTCTGAGCACCTGGTACAAACTAGACAGCCAGTTATTAATCCATTAAAAAGCTTGAGTTGAGTAAGTTCAGCCAGTGAGTTGGGCTCAGAAGTGCATCAATTTTTGTTGATATATTATAAGGTTGCAGATATTTGTAAGTTGACAATAAGCAGAATAATCTGTGCCAGCTGTTGTGTTCATTTTTCAACCTTAAACACACACATTGGCAAAGCACAGCATGAAAGTGACACCATATTATTATAGCTAGCATCATGAAACTAGTCACAGTTTGGCCTCAGCAAGAAATTGAGGTGAGCTATAACAGATACACTGGGATGGTATGATTCGTGTAGGTCTGCAGTTCTGGCTGCTGTTCTGGGAGTTGGGCATTATTCACCATTATTCACACAAAACATTATGGGAGAAATACGCAGCATAAACTGATAAGGGTTTGCAGCATCCTGCAGGGTAAAAGGCATCATAGTTGCAGCATAGTATCTTGGCATGCCCTTTTATCTTGCATTCAAGTGCCAGAAATTCATATTGAACTTTCCTTTTTTCCTGCAAATCCCATGTTGTGAAGTTTCAGAATGTTCTTATACTAGAGAAGTGACTTGGGACAAAAATGCAGCTGTCATTCAAGTTTTATGACAGGTGAACATGAACTTAGGTGAATAGAGATTGCTCAGTGAGTTTGTAAAGCATTGTAATGATGGTAACACAAGATAGCTTGGGATAAAACCTAAAGAACCTCACAGGGGCCTGTAAGTTCCCTTACAGCACATCTTATTCACACTATGCAAATGTCAAGCTATCAAACTGAACGAGAACTGAGCCAAAGGAGAAGCAGGGCTAAGAGTGTTTCCTGAACTAGTATTGAACGGAATTGATTCTTTTTCTTTCTTTCCATGCCAAAGTGAGATTCGGGCCTAAACTTTTCGAAGGAATCATTCCAAACTGCTTTACCAATGATTCAGAGCTGTTCAGACCAACAGTTGTTGCTTTTGTGGGCTGTCAGATGAGCACATCAAAGACATGTAAACATGACAGATTTATCCAACCCTGGGTAGTTCACTGTAACCTGTGGTGCACTTTGGTGGTAAGTGAACCACTCAGGGTGTGTGCTATGGCAGTGTGACAAATAGCAGCAACAGTCGCCATTTGAACATCTGCATTTTCACAAAGGCTGTGGTGGTTACCTGATTGCCCGACATTGCTATGGCACTGTCAGGTCATCACTGCTCCATGCATGTTATGCCTCTTCCCCCCGCACACACACATCACACACTTCATCATTCCCATGTGCTTCCAGCATCTGCTGCCCATGAAAGCTCATGGGCTTGAAGGACAGCACATACAGCAGCACATTTGCGAGGGGTACATTTTTTTCTTTCAAGCTTTCTTTGGGCCTCATGACTAGCACGAGCCTCTATGATGCCTGTAATGCTGAAAGATGCGAGATTGGTGTAAGGTTTTCAATCATCTGTCTTGCCAATGGATTGTGCAATCCTCCCTCCCCACCATGCCTCTTGTTCCCCTGTAAGAACCATTATGCACCTTATTCTAGCCTGGACAATACATACAGGAGTCTAGACAAAGCGTTGCCAATACTGTGACATTGGAGTCGTATGTTTAATATGTCTAGTACTATAGGAGCAGCAGCGGAAGGCACAACAGTGCACTAGTCATGCTGTGTGCATGTGGCTGTTTCTTTGACTGACTGCTGTTGCTTTAGTAGAGCAGCTGGAGCTTCACAGAAATTCTCTGCAGGAAGTGCAAGGGGTGAAAACTAAAGATGCATGAGGATAATCCAGACTTTGCTTCGTGGCGCTCAGGCAATAGTAAGTTGTAAGAGTGGATTCATACGCTGTTGGACTCTCAGGTGTAGCGTTCAGGCAGCATACCTCTTCCCTTTCCTGCTTTTTTTTAAATGTTTGTACGTCAAATAAAGCTAGCAGGGTGTGCATGTTATGTTAAAGTCAGAAAAGAAATTCTTTAGAAGATCTTTCCACCTTATGAATATAAAAAATGTTATGGAAGATGTTCCAAATACCTGCTTAGAGTGCTCACACCGAATACTTATGTATTTTTTGCCAGTCAGTCCTGCACAATGAATGTTTCTCCTGTTAAATATTTCTTAAATGGGTACTGACACAATAATTTTCTATCTAGCTTTTTTTTTTTGCTTTATTAGGTAGCTGCCAACTCCTTAACAATAGTATGATGACAGAACTCCTTGAATGCACAACAAATAATTAATTATATCGTCTTTTAATGTGGCCTGTTCAAAATGCATGCCAAAAGCAGCGATACCCATTGGCACTGTTGCGGCTTTGGGTAGCGTTTAGGCTAGGAATCCTCCAGGCACAGGGATGACTACGTCCGGTAGTAGGAATGAAGGAAAAGGGTTTATCTTACATTGTTTACACTGGTTCTGGATATGGAAGCCCACTCCATGTAGGAGCACATTAAATGTCTTGAGCTCACATCAGGACACACTCACTGCACCAAAGGTCTCCGCTTTTAACACAGTCGTCTTCTCTAGGGGACTAGACTAGGGAATCTGATGACTGTATCTTGGCCAGTCATAATCGTCGAACCGCTCGCAACATCCCACCCATGATGTCCCACCATCCTGCCGGACTCCGCTTCTTATGTTGCACCATCGTCCCCGCATACGGCGCAACTGCATGGCAATCTGGGAAACCGAGGTCAACGCAGTTCCCATAGTAGTCCTCGACGTTGGCCCCTTTCATCAATTAGTGGGCTCTCCGTGACGGTCTGCTGGTCAAGGTCAGGATCAGGTAGAGTGGTCTTCGCGGTAGTTACCACTTCCACGGAGGGCGGCGGTTGTTGTCACCTCGAAGTGAGCTCCTTTGTTTGCGCATCCCAGTCTATGTCGGGCCCCATCGCCATCTGGGTACGCGCTGATGAAAGGACTGCCCGCCTTTCTGGAAAATGTCCAAGGAATGCTCATTGCCGTTTTGAGACGTAACAGCATGCAATGCAAGAGTGTGTTGATAAGGGTGTCCCAATATGTTACACAAATTGAAGGAAATGGTCATGTAATATCACCAACACAAACTGCTGATGAACAACTCGGTCAACCTGGTGCAATGGTTGCAAGCCACAGAATATATTACAAGATTCTGGGCATGCCACATCCACCATTCTGTCCTCTTTCACTCAGCACTTTTCTCCACATTTGATATGAGATAAGCTTGGTCCTCTGCTGTTGCTTCCCTCAGAACATGCAGTTTCCTTCTCTCCCTTATTACAGTATAGACCACTTATAACGTAACCACTTATAGTGCAGGACCGGATGTAGTACGGTCTTTTCAGACTCCCGTTAATTTTCCCATAGCACTCCATGTATACAAGTATCGCTTATAGTGCAGTTGCGGGAGACAAAATACCGGTTACAGTGCAGCTGCCTGGAAGTTTGGCAGTCAACTGAGACAGCGAACGCTCCCCTCAAACTGCAGATATACCCCAACGTAATGCGAGTGCGCACTGGCGCGTCCTACAACCGGCGCGTCTCACACCATCGGGCGTTTCCAACGTTACTGGCGCGTGAATAGCTCTGTTCATATTTTTCGCCCGGCGCACCAAGCTGCGCCGCGCCGTCCACGCATCCCAGCATTCCTCACAAGGTGCGGGTAGAATGACGTAATGGCGGGAGCGCTCGAAAACACATCCGTCGCCGTAACTCTCTGCGCAAGCCCGCCCCTGCGGGCAGGTATGCACGCTCAGAGTAAATGCACCCCCCCCCCCCCCCCCTCCGAGCCTTGAGCGCGACGGAACACAGCGCGCTTCCTTCCCGCTTTCCTCTCTTGCGTGTGCAAGATTGAGACGCGATCGCCGGCTCACCCTCGCTCGCTTCCAGTCGCACATACAGCATACGGCGACGATTTTATTGCCCTTGGACTTTATACAGAACCTCGCGGCGACAGCTACGGCAGCTAGAAATGCGCCTGGAGTGTCCATATAATTGCTTTCGCAATAAAATTGTTGTTTTGGTTATAGTGCGGTACCGCTTCTAATGCGGATATTCGTAATTCTGGTGACAAATGTTATAAGCGGTCTAGACTGTATGCTGTTCTCTAAAGCTTTCAGCAAGATGATCATGGTGTGGCTTTGACTAGATGATTCATGTGTTACTGATATCACATGACACCACCATCCCCAACTTTCGTGACATGTAAGAAGCCCTGTTCAACATGCCTGCAACCCCGCTCCATTGTAGCAGGCCTTTTTGAATTTATTGCATAAAAAGATGGCTTCATTATTTGTTGCGCATTTGAGAAATAGAAGCATCATACCATCGTCATGGAGGCTGCAGCTATATAGTAATAACAAAAAAAAAGAGGAAAAATTTTTTGGCAGTACTCCTCCTAATATTGACTGGCTCTCTTCCATTCTCTTGCATTACAGTTAACTGCACATTTTCTGTACTTGCAAGTGTTGTTTTACGTAATTCCGATTTCTCATTTTAAACGATGCCAGCCACTCATAGTCATGAAGGTTCCTTCTTTACTGTTTAGAAAAAGTAAATACCTTGTACATGTAGTAATTAGGCATTTAGTCGAGCATTTTAGTCACTGTGAGCAAAAGGCATGATACTTAATACTGGGGATTGAGCAAGATGGTAATGATGGGTCGGATTACTGCACTGCATGCGACTGAACATAGTGACTTCACTACAATAACTATATATTATGCTATACAAGAGCTAGGGAAAACAAATAAACATGCACCTAATTACAACGGAATGTTGCATCCAATTTTTTTTTTTTTTGCGATGAATGTGTAGGTATGCACAAAAAAGAAAGAAGAAGAAAAAAAAGAATGCCAAATAAGTAAAAAGAAGCTCTTATGATGTTAAACAGAACCTAAGGAAACCTAGTCTTGTGCATCCCCATTAATGTCATTGCACATGCTGATGGAAGTGGGTGGCACACAATTTTTTTCTTTGATTTCTTTCTAAATTTGTCTGAAAGTCTTTAGAACATTTTATTCTCTAGAGCCGAACCTGAATGGATCTGCAAATCTAACCCAAAACCAATCCCAAACTAAAAAAATTTCAATTTATCCTTTTTTTGTACAGCATTAATGTATTAGTTTTCTTGGTTCTCAGGTGTAAAGTTGCATCATGCCATTGCATATTAAGATCCTTTTCCTGCAGGCAAAAAGTTTTCCAGGAAGCAAAAGATATGATGCTATCGGTGAAAAAACAGCACGAAATAAACACGAACAAGGAAGGAACACATGACAATTGCTGCCTGTGTCCCTTCCTTGTCTGTGTTTATTTCGCACTGTTTTTTCACAAGTGGATTCATACCAACTAGCTCGCATTCATACCCTTTTTTGTGATGCTAGTTAGGGCATAAGTTACAGAATGATCCATGTGTTTCTACTGGACTGAAACATTTGCATGCTCGGGGTTAAAAAGGAAGACCTATAAGGTCCTGTACATTTCTCATGTTGAGTGACACGCTAACATAAAGTTTCTCACTATATTACCTAGAGGGAAAACTGGCGCTGCTGCGCTGTGCTATCCCTGGGAATGCCGGTATATTGTGACTTCGGATTGGCAACGTTCTTGGAGAGCCAGAACGCCTTGAAGACGCGCCTGGCTAGCACCGTTCCTGTCTGTCACAATGATTCATTCCCTGCTAAAACAACACGTAAAAAACTGCTTTAGCTTATTATTACACAAAAACATATTTCCTTTAGTTTTGAGGACTTACTATTGGATGCACAATTATATGAAACGTAAAAAGTATCAGCTGGCCGCTAAAGTTGGAGGGCAGATGACAAGATTCTCGCTCGCTTTGGAACAACCTGTCGTCTGTTGTTGATTTTCTTCGCTGGATTCTGCGTTGTACGTGAGTAAACTTTACTGAGAGATGTAATATGGGTGAATGAAAGCCTTTTATGTAGATTTTACTTTAGGAACGCATTATTTGTGTAGCCATACCCACGTTTTAGACGAAGCCTCATTCAACACCAGCCAGCACAAGCCTCGCAGACACATATCCCGTCATTCCCATGAGGGCACGGCGCCCTTTAAGAAACTCGCATAGACGGTGGCGCCAGTTTACCCTCTAGGTGTTATAGTGAGAAACTCTATGCACGCTAAGGAACAAATTTTGAGAAGTCGTGCACCACAGTCACACCTCCATATTGGCCCGTAGCATATGATGAGCAGTGTGTGGGTGAGTATTGTATAGTGATCTGCCACTTGTGATCTCTGCATCAGGTTTTGTGTGAAATGCTAAATTCATATTGTAAATATAAACGTGTGTACAGCGCAAGAGACAACATGGGGACAAAAACAAGATAGGACAAGCGCTGACTTCCAACTGAGAACATAGGTACGCATTTATACATGCATACAAAAAGATTAGATGAAGATGTTCACACGAAAAAAACATCTATCTCTTGCACTGCATATGCTCATTATGGATTACCAACTAGCCCAATCAGCCACTTTGCCAAATAAATGTAAGATTTTTTTTCTTGCCAATATTGGCATGTAACGACTAAAGCTTTTCATGAATATTGGATATAACAAAGGCATTTCATTTTTTACCTCTTCAGCATTGCTTTTGATTTGTAGCAAGCATGTGTTTGAAGTGCTGAACATTTGATCGAAGTCAGTGTAAAACAGGTCATGTGGCAGAGGTTGGATGTAACTCCACCTGCCATACAATGTCTGCATCAAGTTTTGTGTGACATGCTAGAGAGAAAATGATTTAATGAAAGGCGGGGAGGTTAACCAGGACTGAGCCCGGTTGGCTACCCTACACTGGGGGAAAGGAAAAGGGGAGAGAGAGATTAAGAGAAGAATAGAAAGTCCGCTGTTGATATCGCCGACGTAGCAGCAGACCTCTATTCTATCACTGATGATCAATGAGTCCGGACTACAGGACTGAGTGACATGCTAAGCTTGCAAAGCAGAGTGTGGGTGAGTATTGTATAGTGACCTGCCTATTGTGATTTCTGCATCAAGTTTTGTGTGACATGCTAAATTCATAAGCATTATTTGCTTTGAGGCCGCCTATTGGTGTGCCAAGATTGCAAAGCAGTGTGTGGCTGAGTATTGTATAGTGATTCATGTTTTTATTTTAAAGAACTTTAAAAGATGTTGCGTTTACTACTGCTTTTTCTTTTTTCATTTCACAAGATCATTTCTTGGTCCACATTGTTGGCATTCTTGCTTGTATGGTTAGTCTGGAAAAAATGAAAAACTGCTGTATGTACACCTTGCACCTATTTTTTCTTTGACCCAGGTGCCTTATTGTTTTGGGGCAGTTGTAGAACAGAAACATAAAAGGATGAAGTTAGTTATGTCATCAAAGCAGAGTTGCTGTACACATACAAATAACCAGCAAGCCAAAGAGTATGAGGAGTGCTGCATTTAGTGACAGGCAAGCTCCTCCTCGCGTTCCACTTTCATCATGTTAGACTCTCATCATGTTTTTAAAATAAAGCTTTATTCTCAATATACATTTTGTTGTTTGCTTGCTTCAGTGGCCTCGACAGACATGTTTCAGAAGCAACACAGATGTACAACTAAAGCAGTATGTTTTGTTGACCTTCAAGGTTCCATTTCATTTTCTTCTAGTCACTTGAAACTCTTGGAATTGTACACGAAGGGAACGACTGAAGGCAAAGGATCTATTTTGATTGAAACATTCACTCATTCTAGGGTTTTCACAAAATTGTTAATTAGCATTGACTCTGCATGCTATAGGAACATATCTGAATTCAACCTCTGCTACAATTGCACACAAGCTTCTGGACATTAAGTAAGTCTATATGTGTGAAGTATGCAGTATGTTAATAGTTACAGCTTGTAGACAAAAATATTCTTAATGTTTGGAGATCAAATATTACAGTTCTAGCTTGTCTGTAAAGTATTACCACATGCGGAATACCGGGTTATTGGAGATTTAACCTGTGAGCAGACATAGCTTATAGGGCAGTGACTTTTCATATTCTGCTTAACTACTGGTGGAAAGTGTTGGTAGCAACATTATAAAAATTTATGCCGCAGTCTTTTTCTATGATTTTTCTTCAATGAGAACACTAACATAACACATTTTCCAAATGCATTGTACTTGAACAAAGCATCTCAAGAAGTTGCTACCAGCTTTTCTGTGCTTTCCATGGCTCCAGTCAACCCGGTAATTCGTCAACTTTAAATGCATGATATAGAAGAGTTTTAGACGGGTGTCACACGGCCCACATTTGATCATGATCGAGCTCTGCCGGGACTGAATTTGTCGATTGCAATTGGCTCCTTAGCAGAAGCTGTGAAAGAGAGCCAGTGACACTCGAGAATTTTGATCTGGATTGGGCTCGATTGTGACCAAAAGTGACCCTGTGACAGTGGTATTAGCTTGTCCATAAGTTCCTTACCATTTACGAATTACCTGGTCACCGTAGCCCCGGTAATCCATAAATGGCAATAAGTTTACAGACAAGCTAGAACTCTCTACGTCATGCATTGAAAGTGATCAAATATTAAACAGTGGCCGTCATATGAAAACAGAAGCTCCCAGTGTCTGCTAACGGTGTTATGTATGTTGTTTGCAGGAAGAAATGTTCTTAAGGCTGATGGGGCTGTCTGTTAAACTGAAGTAACAAACAGCAGACATCCCAGCACCATGCTTAACGGCTCTTATACCAGACGCAGTGCAACAGACTGAACATTATTGGCCTTCAAGAACTGCAACAATGAAAAAAGTTCACCCGATGTAGTCTTTAAGAAAACATATATGGATGGGATTTTAGACATGCAAGGAAGGCTGCCTGCAGTAATGTGGAAACATTTTCCTTACAAAAGCAGTACCACACACCACAAGCCGCCTCTCTTCAAAATGTATTGCAACATGTACTCAATTTTAAAACAAGTGACATTTATTGAAGAACTGTTACAATTCAGTATGGCTCAAACTGAAGATCTGCTGTACAAGAGAATATGGTGCATGGTAAACAGGTTTATAATTTAGAACTTGCTGTGCAACACAATGATGTGCGACTTCCATCGTGTTTTCAAAAAAATATCTGCACTTGGAACCCCCTTCGATTCAAAATAATTTGACAGCATCAGTCAATGACAACACAGGACCTCTTGACATCCAAGTTTTCGGTGTTGTCTGTCATCTTGCGTTTCAGACTTTTTCTGTCATTTCCAACTTCCTCAACGTCATCTTCAATGACACATAAATCGTCATCACTAGCATCATTGCAGCCACACAGCCCTTTGCTCTCATCCTCTTCATTATGGTTATTACTGTCTGCTATGTCACTATCGGGTTTCAGCTGGGAGACATCACCCGCAATTTCAAACCCTGTGCCATCTTTACTTTCATCATGAACAATGTTAACCGTAACCTCAAAATTTTGCAGAAAGTCATCACAGCGAAGTCGTGAGCCATGAATAACGCCTAAGCTTGCCAGATGCATGGCCCGATTGGAATCTGTCTCACCTTCCTCACTTGAAATGAGGATAGTCCCTTTGCCATCATCAAGCTCTATATCAGGTGCTGCCATTCTTATTTGCTCCTTGAACACTTTATCCTCAAAAGTGCCAACAGTCATCTGTTTTGTGTTAAGACTAACATAGAGCTCTGCCTTTGATGAGCATGAGTAACACTTTGGATTGGGCTCGACAAGCTGGGCCGGAATAATAAGCTTTTTTGTTGACGAAGGCTGCTTATTTAAGAAGACCTGTTTGCAGCTTGTTCTACACTCTTCCAACTTCCCTTGCAGAAGCTTGAAAGCCTGAAGCACTATAATACCTGCAATGATGGCGTTGGTTGTTGCTATGGCAGGGATGATGTTGCCTGCCATTGCTTTTACATTAAATCTGCTAGTCTGAGGAATTCCAAAGCAGTGAGCACGGAGGTTGGCGCAAGCAGTCACAAAATCCATGCATTCATCGTTGTCTTTGTCCCACACTAACTGGTCACCTTCACCGAGCTCCACTGCTCGTGCCTTAAGCTTTCCCACGGAGTCGCTAAAAGCTCGGCGGCACTGGTCCAAGCTCCAGCGCCGGTGATCGAGCGTGCCAGAGTCAGCCGCGTCAGCACTGCTGGAAGCCGTTGTGTCCGGCAAGTTGTCCCACTGCAAAGGCATTGGAGGCTTCCTGCGCGACCATAGCTTCTCCATCTGCAGCAGGTATCGTATGTCGCCACCGAAAAGTTTGTTGAAGAGCTTCTCCGGGTCGTAACCGCACTGCGTGGCCCAAAGCCGCGTCGAGACGCGGCAAACGTTGCCCGTGGCGTCTGTGCGTTGCTTGAGCATTTGGTCCAAGCTCACTTCGCCTCTGAGCTCGGGGTCCGTCGAGTCCGGCGATACGTCTTCGTCAGGGTCTGCCTCGCCAAAAAGCTGGTTGAAAAGGTGCTTCGCCCATACAATACAATGTATCGGCTCCGAAGGCGTGTTGCGTATGGTGCATCCCGGATAAGTCTTTTCAGCACGCTGCGGCTGGCACTCGTAGCATTCAGTGAGTCCTTTGAATATCGGTGTCACTTGGCCCAAGTACCCGGCGCTGCCGCTCTCGATCAGCGGTACTTTGGCGGCCAAGCACATCCGATTCACATGGCTCCGCGCACTCCTGTTGTCGAGAGCGTTCATGACAATGTCGAAACGTTTGAAGAAGTCGAGTCCATACTCTGGCTTCACGATACTGTCATGGTGAGCTACGATATTCACACGCGGGTCAAGCCTCTCGGCGCTTTCCTTGGCAATGAACGCTTTTGGCTTTCCGACGTGCTCCTTCCGGAACAGAAATTGCCGGTTCAGGTTACTCACGTCTATCGTATCCAGGTCGATGACTTCAATGTTGGCGAAGCCGGAAAGTACTAAGTCTTTAAGTAACTCGCAACCAATACCGCCAGCACCGACAACTAAAACGTTCGCCTTTTTGACATCTTGAACGCGCTGAACGAAGCCGGCGTCCGCCATCTTGCAAACTTCGCGCCGCGCGTTGTCTGGCGTTGTCTTGCAAGTCTCGCGGAGCGGGCGGAGCTGCATAGGCCACACGGGTCCTATCACATCTATCGTCAATCTCGGATGAGATGGTATTAGATAAAAGCTAGAGCTTCTGTACCTAAAGCTTGTTACATAAAATTGACCTTCTTGGTTTACAAACAAAATTTATGTTATAATCTAACGAATTTCATGTTGGTGCTCTACGAAACTACGCAAGAGGTGTTCAACAACATAGCATGGCGGCTGTGGCCGTTGCGGTTTATTTGTTCCGTGTGGCTACATGGTGTGGATTTTTATTTCTTCAAGCATGCATTTTACCTCCGTGTCTTCAAGTGTGCTGTCCCGTTACTCGCGCGTTCTTCATCCATAACTCTTGTTTAAACGCTACTTTCTGCTGCCTTCATGTGGTCTCCAGTATAAGTGAGCTGCTTTGCGACAGCGCGGCTTCATGGACCCAGTTCCTTTCGTGTGTTCGACATCCGCAGGTGTTCACGAAACCGCCGTTTGTGTGTGTGCGTGTATGTATACGTAGGAAATCACTGTGGCCTTTTACCCTTTGACGTTGACTTTGTCATGAACGATTGCTATCAACTGCAATTATGGATCCTGCTCTGGCGTTACGGTTTAGAACGGCAAATGTTGTGAATGAAGATGCGGTATCGGGCGTGTATCGCAATGGAGTGGCGTTGCGCGAATGATTTCCGGAGTAGTGTTTGTCGGTATTAGATTGGTAGGGGTTTGTCGGTATTCGATTGGTTCAATATTATATGCAGGTTACAGATTCTTCTTGATTTTTGTTTTTCGTGCTTTCGAGAGAACTGGCTGCCGTACTCTACAGTTACGGGTGTCACACGGCGCACTTTTGATCGCGATCAAGCCCGATCCGGATGGAATTTCTCGGTCTTGATTGGCTCCCTTGCGCGAACTGTCGCAGTCGAGGATCTCGATCAGGATCGGACTTGATCGGATGAAGTATGCGCTTTCCCATCGTTTTCTGACTGGCGAACACACAAGTTAGCGCCGCACTGGTAACACGATTCCTTTTCAAGTCGACAAACGTGTCGAAACAGTGAATCGTAAAATGTTAAAGCATTATACTTATTTGGACTTGGTGGCCGACTGAACTTTAATTTTAGACTTAATGCTTGTTCGATCTTCATGAAGTGGGCTTTTAAATGCGTTCTGTGTTTTGTGAAAAGTTGAGCGCTTATAAAACAGGTGTGCGCTTTGGCCCGTTGAATAATCAGCCGTCTCCCAACATACGACTGTAAGCTTTCAAGCATTCTATTCACGCAATATTGTATGTGACAGACAATTTTCCATTCAGTGTTGCGAAATTATTCAGACATACAAGAATGTTCTCTATATATTTTGCCGGTTTTAGCTGCATTTCTGTTTTTTGTACCTGGCATGTTGGGGCATTCGAGCAGAGCTTTAGGAGGCATGCATTGACTCACGGGTATTGAATATTCCGCTGATAGTATTAGAAGCAGAAACATTTGAAAGAAACTGGCCTAGCTTGCATTCACATAATAGTCATATTTATTTTATTTTTTTTTTGAGAGGGAGAGAAATCAGTTGAAAGCTAAATGTAAAGCCTTCTGGTAGCACTTTATAACACCTGAACCTGGGTCACCACTTGGGCATATTGAAAAGGAGGGGACAAGAGCGACGAACAGTAAGAGAGAGTTGGGCAGCTGTCTGCAGAAGTCTGCACTGAGTGCACATGGTGCACTCAGTGAAAATGGCAAACGAGCACTCTTATTACAGCTATCGAGTTCATTGCATCATGTTGCCAAGCTTGGGGGGTACCAGCAGCTATGTATCAAAGGCTGACTATTCTTTGTAATTGACTGAGTTATGTTGCCTAGCCAGTGTGGAAACAGCAGTTATGTATCAAGTGCTGACTAGTCTGTGTAATTGACTGGGTTACAGAGGGCCTTAGAATGCATTTAGTGGGGCGACCAGAGCAGGCATTCCATGCTGTTTGCAGGAAGGCTAGGTGTGCGATATGGCATTTGTAACTTGTTTTTCACATTGACCTCTGCATTCAATTATAGAATGAGCTGGACAGCTTGACACTGTGTAAGATAAATTCACATACCACACAGGACAATGAATGACTTAACAGCAGCTGGTTTATTATAAACACATTGACAGATATAGCACCAGAAACAATGCCTGTGTTCATGCAAAAGGTAATCTTAATACATCTATCACTGCCAAAGCTGTCTGTTCCTTGTTGCTCCATATTTCTAGCTTTGAGATTGGCCCACTGCACTGCCTTGAGACGTTCATTACATTCAGGAGCAGTTTTAGCCACCTGTAGAATGAACCCCATAGAGTGCACAAGTATATTGTGCATAGAGTGCAAAAGGTTGTTTAATTATTTTCTCTTAGTTAGAATAGATATATTTAAAAAATTATGGAGCATATAGCACAATTCAACCTGTTCAGGAGAATTGCCTGAAGAGGTACACATTACTTGCCTGATAAATCACCATGTCCAGGTATCTAATTAAAATGTTCACTAATTAACTTTATTATTCACTTTTAAGGCACATGTTGCAATTGCAAAGTACAAGCAGAACAGCGATGAAGTCGTGTCTGCTTAGCAGAAATCCTAAGGCTAGTGCTACTTTCAAAATAACTATTTTCAAAATCTACTAAAAATATATTGGTGTATACAACTAACTATATTGGCAAGATTATATGCTTTGCAATCCTTCATGGGTGTATTAAGTTGAAAAATTGGGACTCATGTATATTGTAACACGAAAATGTAATCATACGAAGTGATTTTCTATTTGCTCTAGTGAAGCTAAATGATAACAATAAGCAAGACCCCATGAGGTTGGGGGGTAGGAAACAATTTAAGGGCATTGTGTAAAAAATATGAAGAAAGGCTGTTTGCCAAGATGTTTGGTTTGCTAGAAGTCTTTCTGTGATGTCATCATCCTTGCTAATATGTCAAGGTGTTCAGCACATACTGACAAGCCCAGTGTTGTCTTGTTTTATTTTTTTTTGTGTTTACAATGTGCAAGCAGAGTGTACATAACAGAAGTGCAGACTGTTGAGCCAGTTTGTGCATCATGTAGTGTCATTGTAAGTGAGCATCTGTCCTGTACACTTCGTCTCTTCCCGCCTGTAATTCCGCTCAATGACACATGTACATAACAGAAACTCATTTTTTTTTTTAATTTTGTGATGGCAGTCGAAGGTGCCTTGGATACATGCACCTTACGTTTTGTATGCAATGTTATTTTATTGCTGTCTGTGTCCATTTTATTATGCAATGAACGTGTTTGTACTGGAGCCAAAACAGCAATCAAGTCTTACTAGAATAGATCTTTAGTTTATAGAGTCTTTGGTTTCGTACATATGGAGCAGCGAAATAGCTTAAAGATGGAAGTGAAGGAAATGCGTTCATGCTGCGGTGTTGCTGTGTAAGCACCTTTCATGCTCTTGTTTTTTTTTTCTTTCTGTTCTTGTCATTTTATGGCAGTCATTAATGGGGGAAATCTTGACAATTGTAACTAGCCAACATCTGAGCATTGCTGCAAAGGTAGCAATGCAAAAAATATACACACACATTGGCACCTTCTTTGAACTGCTCATTCATTGCAACTACCATCGTTTGATATTTGCACCTCACCTTGAACCCCATGCCCCTGATGCAGTGCCAAGTAGTACAGATCTTCTGAAGTAGACTTGTCTTTTCCAAGCCTTTCTTCAATGGCCCAACCATGTTATCAGATCTCTTTACAAAGAACTGGCTACTTGGTGTCCAGTTGAACTGCCGCTGAATGTTCAACATGCCAGGAACTTGCCCAAACCTGATCATATGAAACAGACACACGCTTTATGTGTCTTTCATGTCGGAAGCACTTCCGAAAGTTCTGTGTCAGGCATACTTACATTTCATTTTTCACTTTCTGTGGTTCCTCAATGTGTCCGGAGCTGCAAGCACCTGGTTCTTTGATGTCACTGCGACATGCTTAAGTTCTGTTCTAAAAAATGGAAGATATTCTCTCCCAGCATATTTTTGGGAGGACCACGAAGCAAGCATTTTTATCAGCATGGATGGCCATCAAAGCAGGCAAACCACTCTTGTGTTACTCGTCTTGTAGAACAATACACACACCCTGCTACTTCGTCCAATTTTCATTCATTAGCATTCTAAGTGTGATGTACTGTCTATGTCAAAAGTTTGAAAACCACTCCACACACAAATGCATTAACTTGCGGACCATCTAGTGGAGGTTTAAAGAAAAACAAAACTTGAACTGTATCGGTAAATTTCCCTTCTAGAATACGAAACAAGCTGACATTTGATAAGCCAGAAAAGATACAAAAATGAAAGAAAGGTGGTGATGTTGTCTTGAGGTCCCCTACCAGTTTGCCATGACGGCATAAATTTTGACAGTGTCTGCTTTGGCCAAGTTATTTTTTTATTAGTACAAATGAACTACAGCGTATTCTAAAGATGCCAAAGGCTAAACTTCACAACATTTAGCAACTTTTATTTGCCACACTGGCACAAATACGAAAAATACTTTGACATACAGAACATCACACTGACGTACCTGCACAGGAGCTTTAATGTAAAAAAAAAAAAAATAGAAATGGCCATAATGTTTTCTTTTAGTAATGAACTTCTTACCACAAAATTAATGAAAATAAAGTTTTGAAAGAATACTTTATTCATCTAAACTTATCTAGCATTTCTCCTTAGTGTCCCTTTTAACATCAGTGGGGTTCCAAAACTTTGGAACATTTTTCCCTCTCCATTTCTGTACTGTAATAGGCTCAGCTGCAGTACACAAGGCCAACTAGACTGCCCTGAAACAGCAGTCACTGTATGCATCCCAGGATGGTCGTTAATATTTTGACACAGGTAGTACCAGAGCAGTTGACACAGTCTTTGTCACATCTGGTTTGCAGCTGAACTTTGGTCCATTTTTCAAAAGTATGTCAAACACTTTTGTGCAGTGCAGTGCCAGTAAACAGTGGCGGCACCAATTTGGCCTTCCCTACTTGCCTAGCCCTCCTCTGGAAGAGTTGATCTTGCCATAAAATTTCATAGAAGTCTTCTATACCCTGCATAGCCTCTTGCACATATGTAGGGCTGGATATATGCCTTTACCAATGATTGCACATGGCTAGATTACACATGCACAGACGTCTAGCAGAAGTACATGTGAATACTGCATCAGTGGTACTGCTGAACAAGGAAGCTGAGCCTTTGCATGGGCATCTATCTGTCATAGTGTGTGGGCATAAGGTGAAGTGCACATATAAAATGATTTGAGGTTGCAATAAATAATGAGATGGAAGTCATTGTTGTTTGTATCCTTCTTGAATTGCATTTGTAATACTGTTCACATACTTGCAACAGTTTTTTTTTCCTCGCTCATTTTTCTAGAGGACACGATTTCTAGTACAGAGCAATGCTAGTGAACAAATAGGCAGCATGGTCTATTATAATGCACGACACTCTTTTTACCTTGCTAGAAATCAGTTGGCAAGCCTGATTGAATAATTTAGAAAGGCTTTATTTTTTAAAGGCTTGCAATCGGTCGTGTGCTATTGAACAATTTATTCCTGTGCGTCAATTGTGGACATGTGATACCAATATTTTTGCAACTAAAATCAAATTAATTTTTTGAAGTGAAATCTATTTTCATAGTGTCAAAAGGCAGTCTGCTAATTACCTTGGTTTTGTAATGTTTGACAATGGTGGTCACACTTTTGTGAAGATGCAGGTATGTACTTTGTGTGACAATTGAATCTTGATACAATGAATTCACATTTAAAACAACGTTTTATTCATTATATCTAATATTTTTTAGAAAAGCATATGCAATATTACTACAAACATAACTAGGCCTGTGTGAATTAAGCACAAACATTGCTGAGGTGCTTAGATGTGCAATTGCAAAAATTGTGCCTTAACATATGGGCCTGTGTGAATTAAGCACAAACATTGCTGAGGTGCTTAGATGTGCAATTGCAAAAATTGTGCCTTAACAAAGATGTGTCTCCTTATATTACCCTCTGACTTGAAATTAAGAAACACGCTGCAGAAAACATTCCAAAAACATTGTTTAGCAAGCTCAAGATGAGTTCTGTTTGACGAGTGTGTGGGCTAGTTGGTTCATACCTGCCACTTGTTTTAAAAAGATGCAACAAAGCCATGATGATGGTAGTTGGTGCCTGCATTTGTCATTTGTTGGTGCCTCTTTGTCCTATTGCACCATTTTAAAATCAATGAGCTCAATTTGCTCTTCATTGATAGCACAAGCACCCAATACACATTTTTTTATATCAGGTGACCAGTTTGTGGAGAAATGCAGTGTAAGTTTTACAATTTTTCAGATTTTTTGGTCCTCGCTTGATGTATATTTTTAGCGAGGCAAACACAAAAATATGATTTTCTACATCTGAGACTGTGACGGCCAGAACTTTCAGTTTTGTTGTAGCAGTAGAAGACATATTGAAATAACACATAGCCAACAAACAAATTTCGAGCTTTGCAGTAGCTGTCATATCAAGTTTTACAGCTGAGCCTCGTTATAACGAAATCGCATCCGACACGAACTTGCCTTCGTGATATCCAATAGTCGTCGTACACATTCATTTGTTACCTACCAATATTGGCGAGAAACATTTTAGATTTACTTATTTATATCAAGGTTCGACTATTTCAGCATACAACATAGCACATAATTGCATGCTTGACCTTGCAGAAAACAAAAGCGAATGTTAGAAGTCTGTCAAAGGAACACTGAATCAGTTTAGATTGGGGAATTATTTCTTTAAAACTATATTTTCAATCATTTAGTGGTGCAGCAACAAAAAAAGAATAAAAAGTAAACAAATGTGTGCCAGCACCTTGATGCGATGTCAAAGTATTTTCTTGCAGTCGAGCTGTTTTGGTGCAGGAAAATTGAAAGCTGCGAGATTGAGCATTTGGTTTCTGTAGAATGCAATGTGTTCCTCCTTTACTGATAAACATTTAATTAGACCTGACTAGGCACTGTCAAAATCAATGACAAAATTATGAGTTTGTGCAACTTTATGGCAATGCCCACAAATGGCCTTTGTGTTGGGTCTTTTCTGGCTTACCAAGCCTCCCCTGACAGTGAGAATGGCCATTCTATTGTTGCAGAAATGTAATTTACATAACCAGCTTAACCTAATGTTCCTCTATAGTGTTGGTTTCAGTTAGGAAACGTAAAATTATGCCAGGAGATCGAGAACACCACGCTACCTGTACTTTTAGTATTGGTTTCATGTAAGGCTGAAAAACGCACTTTGCACTTGATAGCTGCTAGAAATTAGCTGTCGACTGGAAGCTAACCATGCTTACGAGCAGTTTTAGCAGTATAGCTCTGCACACTCGGGTGGCTTAGTTTTTTTACAAGAATACATTTGCTTTGTTTGTTGTCTGATCATCATTTTTCTGCCTTGTCAGGTTCACAGGCTACAGTCCTTGGATGGAAGCATTGTGTCCACTCAACTGCATGCTTTTGAATGATGCAGCAGCAAAAACGCGAAACGCACCACTTTTTGTGCCAGAGATGCTGTGTGTGCAGCTCCAGTCTGATAATTTACTCTCTTTCCTGAATTACCCAATGGTGACTTTGATGCAGATGTTTTCTGCACAGGACTTTTTTTGCATAGCAAAAGAGGTAGTTGTTACTTTGTGTGTCAACTGTCCAGTTCTCACCGTTTACACAAGTGTGCTCCGTGTTTCCTTCCCTTGCCAATGGCAGAGCTGTCTCTGACTGAAAGTCCCAGAAATCTCGTGATTACTCACAATATCAGCACATTTACCATGATATGAGTTGGTACTATGTTTTTTTTTCTTTTTTTTCAGTTATGTAGATTATTAAGCTCTATTTACAATATGGGTACTTTACTAAAGCTTACTGGCTTTTTAAATGCGTGCATGTCTGATCTGTACGTGGTATGCATGTCTCTGGCTGTGTTCATGGTGGCTGAACAGAGATACAGAGGCACAGCACTTGCATTTTTCCTTATATAACTGTGTTCCATATGCTTTATGCTTTCCTGTCCCTGCTATTTTAAACCATATCCAACTAGCCCAGCTTGCAATCTTGATTACTTGGCTGTGTGCTCTGCAATCATGGCTGTTGTAACCACTTTGCATTTGTTTCTTTGTCAAATTTGTTGATCTTGTTCTCTAAGAAGAAAATGTTTGTGCTGGAACGCTCTCGCAAATGTCTGTTGTGGTTTATAAACAACATGCAGCGTAAAGCCAATGTTCCATCTATACAATTGAACCTCATCATAATCAAGTTGCACCGGACAAAAGAATATCTTCACTATATCCAATACTTGTTATAAGTGCATAATGGTTACACGCAAAAATTCCGGCACAAACCATCTCAGGATGACTGTCGTTAGCATCTGAGCAATGTGGCTACACAACGATAATACATGTAGCTTGAGGCGTGCACTGCAGCAATGTTCCTCTATCGTGCTTCTTTCTGGACACGCTGTGCCATCTAGCAGTGCTGCCACAAAGTCTGTGCATGGTGTGTGTATGAATATATATTCAGACGTATATATGAAGCAAGTTCGATTCCGCCCAACACCAGATAATTTTAGATTTCTTTTATGTGTGATTCAAGAACGGCACACACCCAGTGTCCCATATTGTCCCAATGGTTGGTTTCAAACCTGGTTCCCTCAGCACAGCAGCCCAATGCTCTACCCATTAGAGTTAGACCATGGACTACCGAGTCACACTAGTTTCAGTGAAAGAAGTTAGATGCAGACAAACAGACAGACAGAGAAACATAATGCAAACTGGGTGAAGTGCCCAAAAAATGCTGATCGCATTAAAATTTTAGATTTACTTTTTTATATCTATGTCTTTTGTATCAAGGTTCAACTGTACTATTTTATGTGAAAGATTCTCTCATTAGTTCTTAAGAGGAGGCAACTATTGTATGCTATATAAACCAAATAGGGCTAAACTGCAATGTATTGCAAAGGTATGGCAGTGTGCAAAGCTAATATCTTGCAAAAGGAGCTAACTGCATGTAGATATTTAGCTTTTATTTCTGTAATTTATGTTATATAACACACCAGCATGCACTGATAGTGTATCTTTTGCTTACGAGCCCTCATATTACTGTGGCTCTTAACTATTCAGTTCTCTGAAATTTAAAATATGAGGTGTAAGCCATTGTAATACCTTCAAATTTCCAAACAACTGGCTTTTGTTTTTGGTTGGTGCTTACATAAACTGAAGACGAAGATTCAGTTTATTATAGTAGTCAAAATAATGGTGTTACTGTTTAAAGGTTGTGGTGCTGGAATAGCTCTGGCTAATTGATTCTACAAATTGATGTGATTGAACTGTAGTGCAAAAAGATAAGAAAAAATGAAGAAACCATGCTGAGGCATGCATCAACTATCACCCAAGCTTATTGTGGAAACAGATCGTATTTTGTTACAGTTCATTATTGCCCTTCGTCATTGGTCTGAGTGCTGCAGTGCCTCTGTTATTGCTGTCATTGAAACTGAAATGGCTCGTTACAATGTACAGCCTTAAATTGCTTCTTTAACACATAGCAGTAAGCAGCAGCTTGGGGGCATGAAACACAAACGAAAATGACCTAGAAGAGAGATTTATTTATTACAGAGTAAGAGTGAGGGAAGGCTAACATATGCTAACAAATTAAGAGACCAGTCTTGTGTCAGCATGCCCTTGCTATGAGTGCGTGACAAAATAATTTTTCTGCTAGATCGTTTTTGTGATGATGGACCGCTCAGCTGCCTCACACTATAATAAGCTGCATGTTTATAAACAAACATGCGTTGTCCAGGCAAAAAGTGAATGACTACATTGACTTGTCTTTGTCTTCGTTGGCTTGCCTCTTCGAGAAAAAAATTCTTCCAAGCTAACTATTGAAAACTTGGCCACATATGTTAATCTTGCCTTCAGAGAAAATTAACGCTACTAGAATTTCTAAAAATTGTCTTGCCTGCATGGAATATGATAACAGTGTTATTGCATCTTTGCGACATCACATTCTGCAACTTTTCTATAAAAAAAAGCAGTCTGTTTTTGTTAATATGTTGTTCAGACAGTGTTGTCGCTTCTCCTGGTGTGTCTTTTGTTTTCCCATTCTCATATTTTTGCACCATAGTTCACTTGTATTGATATGTCATGCCTTTTTCGTGCATCATTTTATTATTGGCTTGTAAGGAGTGCTTCACTGTCAATTACTTCACTATGTTCTTAGTGTTGAGGATTCTTGGTGATTTCTTTGCCTAAGCTTGTGTGTGGTGAGCACCAAGTGTGCAACTTCTTCAGCAACATTTTAACTGTTGTGCTGTATGATGATGATATATGGGATTTATTGGCTCAAGGGCCAAGAATGGCCAAAGAGTGCCAAGAAGTTGTTGTGCTGTATGTATGCAACCATATTGTATGATATGAATTAATGCTTGCACATTGCTGTAAACTTGCTTCACTGTGCTAGCTTTGACTTGATGCTCATGACACAGCCTTGTAGAGTCTTTAGCTATGGTGTAATTAATGGGACTTACAGACTTTAAATTTTGTGTATGAAATCAATGACGTGGTGTACAGCTGTTACTGTAGTGGTACTAAAGCATTTAATAATCGCCTTTTAATATGTTTATGGCATGGCATGTCCATGAAGAACACTTAAAACAGTACAATGTAGCACAGTTTGGAAAGGCAGTAATTACTTTCACAATAATTTGAAATTTGCTAGTAGCTAAGGCTTCTGGCAACTCGTAAAGCTTGATGCTTCCTGTCTCAGCATTTCAAAACGTGTGTAAAATTTTCAGCATCAGTGTTCTGAAATGGGCCCTGAAATACTTTTTGAACATACTAGTAAGGAAACATTGCCGATCTGTTAATGAAGCTTCTGTGAACATGCGAGGCAAATATTGCACTGCATGCAGCTGGGAATTAATCTTGTGTCAAAAGCACTGAACAAGCACTTGCTCTTCCTTTCGCAATGTGAATGTCGTGATGCAGTGTCATTGAAGGCAGCTGGACCTGCAACAGCTATTGGCTGATTTCATGTCGCGAGAAACGTTCTCAATAACACAATTATTGCACATTTGAGGTAAATAAATTAAATATATATATGCCTGCAATATCACGAAAGCAGAAATACCATTTCATCTTTGCAATTCCATTCTAAACGTGACAGTTGCACGTTACTGCATCTGTTGCGTGTGGCCTCCGAGATAAAAAGTGTAGCGTATTAACCGCGGCTGCCATGGAGTGCTGCCACGAGCCGTCTCACATTTAACTTTTGGGTGGGGCCAGTGGGGCATTGTTCCCTTGTGCCCCCTTGCCGTCTTCCCTCTGTAGCTTCCAGTGCGCTAGTGAAGATGAAAAAAGACGGAACGCCGTTGATTGGGCTGATAACTATGTCTAATTTTAATTGGGCTTGTAGGATTTGCAAAATGCTTTCGGTAGAATATTTGTGAGGCGATGTAATTTAATAGTGACGTCATTCTATGATTAGTTAGAAAAGGGTTTCAGGGCCCCTTTAAGGCCTAGCTGAATGTATTAATAAAAAAGAGAGAGTGGAATAACTTGGTGTGGTTTGCTATTGTAGCTTTACGAAATTTGTGCCTTGTGTTCATAGGTTCACTGCAGATCAGTCCTGACCCTTGCTGATTATGCCAATCTTAACCACAACTTTATGTGTAAATCGCAGTTGCCATTCTCTTTAATCAATGATGAAGGTTTCTACAGTTATACAAGACAGATTTTGGGAGATTCAGCTGCACAAAAGTTATTTTCTTTCTGATTGCAGTTTCGTGATGCTTACTCATACCTGGCTGCATTATTTGTTTCTTTGTCAGAATCCGGGATGCTGGAAGTGGTGGCTCTTGATGCTGCTTACGACTCAGTGATGAGCAGCCAAGGAAAGAGTATCTACACATGCAGGCTGTGCAACAAGGCCTTCCAGAACTACAGCAATCTCAAGCGACATGTGAAGCTGCATGACCCAGTGCAGGAGTACTTTCCATGCACTCTGTGCCAACGCAAGTATGGCCGCAAGGACACCCTCAAGGGCCACATGAAGCAGGCTCATGGAGTGTTGTCACGTTGGTGATGTCATGTGACCTCGTGTGTTGTCATTTCATCTTGTGATGAGCTCCCCAGTTTTTCAAGAACTGCTGTTATGTGCTTGGATTAAGGGGCACATTTGTTGACACTGGCAGACAGTTGCCCTGTCTGTGACAGACGTTAAAAAGTGCTACATATTCCACAGTAACCTGATTCTGGAGTGAAACGGTGTCCATTTTGTTGCTCGGTGTTGTGAAGGTGCTAAAAGCAATGCTATATTTTGGGGTGCTGTGATTTTGTGAGCCAATTCCTCCATTTGTGTGTGTTTTTCTTCTTTGAAGCCTCATGGTAACCTTTTAAGTCAATTGAACTGACACATGTATTGTACTTTGTTTTTATTCAGAAAAAAAAAAAAGAAAGCTAAGTTTATTTCAGTGTTTACCCATCACTTTTGTAGTGATGAAAACTGCAAAGTTTAAGTCTTTTAATACTTGGCAATCCTGCATGCATCTATTGTTTTCATCATCGTGTGTGTGCGTTTGTGTGTGGTTGCGTGCACTGTCATAAGTTTCATAAGTTGCAGATTTGGCAAGTTATTATTGCATGTTAGTAGGCACTTAGTTGTAGAATTTACATATTCAAGAACACCGGCAGTTTTTCTAATAACAAATACCTAGTTTTGCTTCACACATGGGTGTTATGTACGGAAACACAGTCAAGTAGGACACCATCATAAAATAGTAAATACTTGCGCTTTAAGTTTCCCACCTCCTTCCACACGTAACTTGCAAGCACTGCGAGTTCTAGCATTTCATTTTTTTTTATAGAGAGCTCATGATGGAGCAATCAAGAACTGCCAGCTGTGCCTGATACAAATAGCAGAGAACTCGGATTAGCAATGACAGCTTTTAGATTTCATTTATCAGCTGCTTTCACAGAAGAGCACCCGATTCTTCAAAACAATGTGGATTAATGGAGTAGGGCAAGTGGCAGGCAAACTGCAAGGTGTAATTGTAATTGCTAGGCAGTGATCAAAACAAATTTGACCTTACAATCAAGCCGAAGTTCATATGGCATTTCTTCTTTCCAGTTTTGTACATTCTGGCTGCTGAAGGTTGTATAAAAAAAGGCACTGTCTAGCTGTCTTACTTGAAAAGAGTGTGCTAACTTAATTGCTCTGTGCCACTGTGCTGTACCACAGGAGGATATTTTAAAGTGGATAGCTTTCTTTAGAAGCCAGGCATCTTTTTCCGTATCCAGCTAAATGTGTGAGTGCATGGTAATTCCCATTTGTGTGTGGCAAGCTGGCTGCATAGCTTGACAATGGGCTGTGGGTAGGCGTTGTTCACTTGCGGGGCCTCTCCTATTGGTGCTTGCATATCTGATGGTTTATTACCAGCTAACGAGTGTTCCTTCTTGCGTCCTGTCCGCAACATTGTGAATGTTTGCCTTACATTGGGTAAGAGGGAGGCAGTGTGTGGTTTCCACAGTAGTGCAAAAAACAAACACAAGCAGTGCAATAGAACTGTGCGTTTTGATAACATCTAAATCACAGTCAAAGAAAAGTTTCTGGATAAAAAAAAGATATCTGATTGATTCATTAGAAATCTTTGCCTTTATTCGTCCAAAAGGTTTACACACCACTATGTCATGCATTAATCATTAAACCACCATTAATTTCTTAACATGCCATCTTCATAGTCTTGCTGGTTCGTGTGATGCATTTTAGTGATCCAAAACCTTGCATGGATAATTTAACAGGGTCAAAAATCTATTCGCTTCCTTTGATAATCAGCTTCAATGGGTCCTGCATAATTTTTTTTTTTTTTTTACTTATGAGTGAAAATGATGAGAGAATGTGGTAACATAATGCAGCACTTCAAGAAAAATGCTGCTCTGTGCTTCTACTGACTGACATAGAGCATTTATGCTCCATCTTGGTAGTTCCTTTTTACATTGTGTAATAAGCTACAGCTGTTGGCATTGAATAAGTAATGCAAATGGGCACTGTACTGCATTGATTTATACAGGCCTGTAGCCATGAGGGGGGGGGGCTCCCCGAAATTTTGATCTTCCCGTGCTTTACCGAAAATAATTACTGAAAAATAAGTGCTTTCCTCAAATAGTCAAGGCCTTCTCCCCCCCCCCCCCCCCCGAAAAATATTTCTGGCTACGGGCCTGAATTTAGTATTTCATCCTCTACTTTCTCCGGTATGGTGTCTTCTTGTAATACCCAACTGCACTTGTAAAGCGTAAGATTGCATTGCTGCTCACATTGATTCGTTAAGTGCAAGTACCGTAACTAATTATAGGGTAACTTATCACATTACGCTGATTAGCTTATGGTTGCTTTTAACCATGGAATTTCACAGATTACGCTACACTTCTTTTCATGGTGACACATTCCTGCTAAGCCTAGGAACAATTGAAGTCGAGTTGCAGTCTTAAAATCAGCTACTTTTTATCACTTAATATTGACCCCACAAAACCCAAACATCATTCCACATTGAATAAAACTTAAAAAAATAGATCGCCTTTATTTCTGGCCACGTAGGGACATTCATACCAAAAACAATTAAATGTTATTTGACCTAAAACTAGTTAGTATATTAATTAGTAATTTGTTTGCTAAATTATTCACAACTCAAACTTTGCTCTAACATGTCAAAAATGCTGCTTTGGGTTTTGTTTTAAGTTTTCTGCACTTAGATCAGCATTTGTAGGTGTCAAACTCCCAAAAACTATAACATCGGGCTTTGTGGGGTTAAGGTTGAGTCAAGATGAGGCAAACCAAAGGCCCATTAGCAACCATTTCCAGTGCGTGCAACACACAGTGTGGTGGATGATGGCAGTGACATATTGAGGAGAGTGCTTCTTCCATAGTCTGATTGTGCCAGCGTCATGGTCACTCCTGACTTCAAGAATGATGGGTTCGTGGGTTTGTGGTTAGGAGTTAAGACAGAAACCAATTGTACCTACCAGAGCCGGGTTAATGTGACGATTCTATTCCAGCGATATTCATTTTCACAATTAGTTATCTAAGTAGCACTGACTAAGTGCACATTATCAGCCGGCTGTGAATGGTAAATGATAAAGAAATAGAATTGAGCAAAAAGAATCCTTACATTATACTGGTCTGGAAGCTAGACTGAGACACATTTTAAGTTCTGAACTGCTTCTTGCTGATATGACACCATTCTAGTGAAAAAAAAAAAAGAGAAAAAAAGCTGTGCTTTTAATACTAGAGCGTTGACTTGGGCTAGCTGGTACACATGGTGTAATGTTACCATAAAGAAAGTCCAAGTGCAAATTTCTAGAATGCCATTTATTTAGAAGGTAATTCTCCTCAGAAAAATTTTTGACGAGGACATATCACGGGGCGTCTTCTATTATCCGTCCCTGACAGCCCCGGATTGTTCGAAGCAGTGCTTTCAGCCAATAAGCGTTGCCTGTGCAGCTTCTCGGACAGTCCGGGACTGTCAGAGACGGATAATTGAAGAGGCCCACTATGTCCTTGTCAGTATGTTTGTTATAACCATTAACATGACAAGATTACTGCTTTGTTCAGACTACCATGCTCCAGTGTGGTACAATTAAGTGTAGGCTTGTTATGCATCTTTTTGCTGTGAATACTGAATACTGAGATGAAGTATATATATATCGGCAGTGCTGCTAGCAAGCCAGCAGCGAGCGCTCCATGACAGTTCCATGACAATTTATATAAATTTCTTTGTGGGTGTACGTAGTTTATTCAGGTTCTGCCTTGCTCTTTTTCTCTTTATTTTAATTTTTCCCACAATATAGTAAAATATACCAATATTTCCATTACCATTTCATCAACACCTGAAAGAAAAACTGCACCTCTGCAAAGAGTGGGCTGCATACAACCTCACTGAAAATGTGGCTTTTATCTTTTTTATTTTATTACAGTCAAACCTTACTATATTGAAGTTGCATCCGACATGAAAATACCTCCATTACATTCAATATATTTGTTAAAGGCGTATATTTGTTAAACACTGATGTTGGCAAAAAAATTTCTTTAAATAATTTTGTTATTTCCAATAAATTGTTATATCCATGTTCGCTATATTCAGGTTCAACTGTATTATTATTTTTCAAGTAATACATTTGTACTGCATGCCCACAAAAAGGGAAGGAAGGAGCAAGATAGCTTCCGAACTGAGTGCAGGCCTTGTTTGGTGCAGTGGCAGTGATAGTACTGCAAGTTCAAAATTCCTGCAGCCATTCACGTGCTATTTTAACATAATTGTGCTAAAAACAAAGTCATTGACCAGCCACATTCTTGTGTCAGAAATGTTCAGAGCCAGCTCATGCATGGTAGTTACCGCACTGAGAAGAGAGCTACAGGAGGCTAATTACTAAAGAATGTGAAGTGGAAGCATAGACAATGGCAGTGGAAGCTGGGTGATTCAGCATGGCAAGTTCTACAACCAAGGCTAACCATAGCTGCTTGGGCACAAAGTATAAAGTGTAAAAGCAAGCGTGGCATGATATTCGGTAGTAACGTTGGCAACACCAGTAAAGATTCACAGCTTCCAACACGGTAAGACTGACAAAACGATATCAAAGGCCGTAAGCATGGTATAGGGCTTTTCTTATTTTTAATGCAGCTCCATATCGGAAAAATTATAAGAGGAGGTTTGCAAGGTAATGCTCATCAGCCCAGTCAAAACATTTTGTTATATGCCGTAAGTTGTGAAGCACCATTCAGAGAACTTTGTACCGCAAGAATTTTTAGGTAGAATTTGGTAGTAGACAAGATGAAAGCAAATGAAATGTTGTGAGCCAATGGTGTGAGTAGAAGCAGTAGAGGCTCATCCTATAGCCTCTACCATGCCCACAGGCGAATTTCCTTTCCTGCCTTCTCCCATGCCAGAGCCGAGGGCTCAGGTGATCTTCACAGCACGACCCCCACCTCTTTTCTTGTTGTGCAGTGCACTTCCAGGGGTGGTTTTGTGCACTCTGCACTTCATGGCAATCCCCGAGTTGTTTGCGCTGCTACTGGCTATTTATGTGCTGCAGGTATTGGGTCTTTAATACGGACGTGCCACACGTGCATTGTTATCTCTGCTAGCAGAGAGATAGACTTCTCTGAGAAGGGGGGCATGGAGCCTTTTGTTTGAAATTTAGCTGTTTGCCGCATACATTGGTGTAATACCTTGCAGCCATGATGGTCCCCACACTTTGTTTGTCTGTTTCCTATGCTAAAACCTGGTGAGGGCATAAGCATTTTGCAACTTTAGTATAAAGGGTTGCAGGCACCCTTAGATTGAGCCCTGGACCACCCCCTTAAAATTGCTGATTTAACATTCTGCAGGTAGAACATGGAACTGGAACCTTTGAGCCAAGTTTTGTACTTATATATGCAGCACATAAGGTTAACAAATGGCATGTAACGACAGCTCCCCCTCATTTTGAAGAAAGGGCCCCTCCTCACAATTTTTAGAACTGCTGGCTGGCCGCCAGCTAATGTTGTGTAGCAGCGGCCTACAGACACCAGCCATTAGCAAATGTTTTTGACTGCAAATTGCTTGCACACATTCCTAGCTTTCCAAATCTATCAAAAATAACTGGGAAATGGGGAAGTGAGAGTTGTTAACATGCTCTACCTGTCTTGTTGCCACTGCTTTGTCACTTTCGAGCAGTGTTGTCAGAAACCCATCTTATGAGGTTACCATAAGCACACTACAGAAAGCAAAAAACGAGAGAAAAAAAAAATGCAGTAGGCAGGGCATCGGTTACTGGCACCACCACCACTAAGGAGTATGGATGAGATGAAAGAAAATGGGGAAAGTAAACATTGCACTTCTGATTTTACCGTTTATATTAGGTCATCAAAAAATTTGTTCAAGTGTATATTCCTTGAAAGACACCACACTCGTCTGCATGTGTTTCTAAGGTCTTGGGAAAGGGTGTTTTAGGGCCCTTTTATGGAATTTATCAAGACAGAGCATTTATCATTGGTTCTTATCGACTTGTGTAGGCAACAAACTCTTTTTGGGTGCTGTGCTCAAGGTGTCTTGATAATGCTGACATTAAGCACTTTTGAAATGGCTTTCACAAAACATGGGTATCTGTTTAGACAAGTAAACAGGATACATTAGGTAGGCAAAAAATAATTCTCCTAAGACACATTTTATCCTTTTCTAATTTTTAAATAAGAACATTGTCACCGTGCTGGACTTTGCAGGTCTTA
Organism: Dermacentor silvarum; assembly: GCF_013339745.2. Taxonomy (NCBI): domain Eukaryota; kingdom Metazoa; phylum Arthropoda; class Arachnida; order Ixodida; family Ixodidae; genus Dermacentor; species Dermacentor silvarum. Next base: position 242,844,177 of record NC_051155.1, on the reverse strand, counting down.
AGCATTTTTAATACCATAGTTGAACTGATAAAAAAAAAAAATACTTTGTTCGTTGTTCAAGTATCAAGTTCATTGCCATGATGTGCTCTTACTGTTTGTGTGTTGTGTTTTGCTTTGTGACTGACAGGAATACTGTAATGTTAATCCTGAATTTAAAGCAAGTCTTATCTCAGTTGGAAAACATATTGTTCTGGACCAGAAAAGATGTCAAACTGGGTGGATAGTTTTAAATTTCTGCTCATGCTTTTAAAACAACCTTTTATTTTCAGCCCTGCCCACTCCGCCTTCTCATGTGTAATAGGCTCATAGCATCATAGCATGTGCCAGTGGCTGTAAGAATCGTGATTAACAGCAAAAAAAAAAAAAAAAAAAAAAGAAGAAGAAGAAGAAGGAGACAAGGAAGAAAATAGGGATGACACCACTGTTGTCTTTCTACTGAAGGTTTATTGTGCTCTGCCCACATGTGGGAGGGAGCAAGTGCAGAACAAGAGGGTGAAGAAAGCTGTCAAGGGAAGTGTGTGTGCATGAGCGTACTGAGAGATTTTATATCCTAAAGGGCTTGGAATACTTGAGGTCAGTGCCGCTTTAAAACCCCTTGAATTAAAAATTTGACCCTGTTGTAAAATATATACATAGCAAAATTGACCTTGCTGCAGTGACCTCTGGCCTTTGCCGTTTTTGTTGACGGCCTGGTTCATTATGTGTGCTTCAAAACTGCGGGCTTGCAATATGTTTGTGGTGTGGAGATGTACGTTTTGTAACCTTGACCTAGAGGAACACACAAAGGACATTGGTTAAGTGAATGTGCTGCTGATCTGGATATTATTTGGCACTGGCAGAAAGTATGGCGTGTCACTGGAAAGTTGTTCCTTCTTCAAAACACAAATCACTGTAAATAAATTTTTTTAATGACAATGAATTTTGTGTGGATAACGTTTTCTGACAACGTTTCTTTTTGACAATTTGAGTAAGCAAAAAATAAAAAAAGAAACAAAGATTGTTGATTCATTTTAGAAAAAAGCTTGTAGGGACAAGGCAAATCCAAAAAAATTAGTAAAAGCGCTGAATACTAGAGGAAAGAACTGTCACCTGGTATGCTGAGCAGCAGCAATGTGTAAACAAAAGCATGATGGACAAGAAAGAAAAGAGCAATGATCTACAGTGGATCTTCAATGCGAGGACAAAAGCATAATTGTAAAAAAAAAAAAAAAACTGTGTGCTGCGGTTAAAGTGGATCCAAAAACATAATCATGGTTTAGCTTTGTTAATTTCCTTCTATCTTTAGTAAAGGGCCACGGAAGCAGTCTGGTGATATTAGCAGTAGGACTTGACCCACTCACATGGTATGAGTTACTGTGTGTTGCTTAGGATTCTTAATGTGCTGTTAATGCAATGCATCTGTTCATAATTATGTACTTTGCTGTCCTATCTAGAGCAGTAGAACTATGCCCAAACAGCATGACTGGAACAAGGACACACAGAGAAACAAATACCACGGAACAAGCACTGACTGCCAACTGAATTTTTATTTGAAGAATGCCATTCCAAATCATGTTTGAGAAGATGAAGTTCCTAGGAAAAGAAAAACTAAGAAGGAGAGAGAAATAGTAGAGGAATTTTATATTGGAAAGTTGGAGATAGCTGTGTAAGCCGGCCCTCTCTTGCGTTATCAGAAAATGAAATGGCTTTTTTTTTTTTGCCTGATGGACTATAATTGTGTCATGTACATGTATTTGTGTATGCATGCCTATTCTGTGCTGGATATATAGAGGCTGGCATTCTTCAAATAAACATTCAGTTGGCAGTCAGCGTTTGTTCTGTGGTATTTGTTTCTCTGTGTGTCCTTGTTTTAGTCACGCTGTTTGAGCATAGTTCTAAGGATGAATCAACTAGCCCTAGCCAGAATGTTACTAGAGCATTAGATGCACTTCACTTAATGACATCTATGTGCATTGGCTATTTGTTGTCACAAACGACTGTTTTGAACTAATTGTAGCTCTTTTATATAGCATACTTTTATAATAAAATTATGGGCAGTTGCAGAATCGGAAAACTATTATCGAATGTTTATGTGACGCCTCTTATCAAAGAAGTAATAAGTTTTATAAAAATTGAGCCTTTATCTGCATCAGCAAAATAGTGATCTGTAGGCATAGCCAGGAAGTATATATACTTTTATTGACATTAGACAGTTTTTTTATGCTTACATAGTGTTTGAACTTACAGTTAACTTATTTTAATATCTTAAACAGCTGTGCTCACTTTATGACCTGGATACATTACGAGAAATGAGGGTTTGTGAAATATTACGACGATGTACTGCTTACTCTGTGATATATTGGTAGCAAAAAAAAAAAAAAAAGACATGGAAGCGGTGACTTGAATGAACTGCTCGAGGAATTTATGCATGTATGCCAATTATGGGATCATTCTTTTTATTACAGGACAGCATTTGATTTGTGGCGGTCTCTGTATTTTTACCTTCAACATTGTTATGATAGTGGATCTTTTACAAGCACTGAACATATTTTTTAAGTACTGCACATTTGAAAGTGGCTTGTTGGCTGCACCCTTTGCATTATGTTATGTTTTTGGTAGTTTTTTTTTATCAGTTCTCAGATTATGTCGTTTGTATAATGTGAGCACTGTAGCACATGGGACTAGAAGATATCCGCTTTGTCGGCATTGGCTAAAAGCGAGACATTTTCATCGTATTAGGGAGTGCCATCATTGCGGCCCAGTTATGTGCTGCACCAAGCCTTCTCTCTGTCCCATTTCATTGCAGACGGCGAACAGTTGTCGGAAGCACAGCGCCGTTGTCCTGTTTGTTTAATGGTGTTCGCCAGGCCAACTACCATGAAGAGGCACATGACTCTGCATTTTCCTCATGATGCACCAAAGTATCGTTGTGACGTCTGCCAGAAGAGTTTCTCCAGAAAGCACTACGCCAAAATCCACCGCCTCAATGCGCATGGCCTACACAGTACTGAATAATGTGATATAGTGCACATCGGGACAGCACTGTGTATAGTTCTAGTTTGGAATCGTGCTTACATGCTCTTGAGTCAGCAACAGTGTAACTTGAGTTTTCAGCAACAGCTTGCATTTGGTCATAGACCGCTGTCATGAATAGTACTGGCAAACTTGAACAAGGAATGCTCTGTGAACTTGAGGGCTGCTGCTCATGTGATGGTATATGTTAATGACAACTTGCAAGGGTCTAGCTATAAAATTAAAATTTAAATCCACTGTTCGTTCATGTTTTTGATAAGACTTTGCAACATATTTGAAAACACTTCCATGCCATTGAAGAGGCAACATTTACTTTTGGGATAAGTGTAATGACAACCTGTTGCTAGTTCTCAAGCTTGACAAAAGCAATTCCAGTAGTTTTGATGCTTGCCTTATGATATACAAAAAATGAACTGTGTTAGTATGGACTGTGATATTGAAATCTCTGTGCAATGCTGACCAAGTGCTGCGTGACCAAACATCTTCGGTCTTCCTTTTATCCGCTGCTCTGCATCAGCGTTATGTCAGATCCAAGAACCAAATTTTAGGTACAGGATATTTTTTTCAAGCTGCTGACATTAGACAAGTGCTTTTCAAAGATGTTGTCCAACATTCATTCAGTGCCTACCAATTATGTTTTCTCTAATTTGGAACATTTGTCTGGCTTTAGTTCTTTTTTTTTTTTTTTTTGAGATATTTTTGATGCTGCTGAACATGCAACCTTATTGCTGTTGTGAGTTTGAAACATTTATGTTGTCTTTTGTTACAATATGTTTCATGTGCCATATGTGCAGCGGTCCATTTATACAGCTAGCCAGTTTCTTGTACTTCCAGTATTCGTTGTATTCGTAAGTGCAACTGGGTCTGAAACTGCTGCAGTGCCATGGGTGAAAGCATGTCGTTCTCTTCAGGGGCGGAATCGAGGACTACAAGTCCTTGTTTCTTTGTGCTTGAGCCATTATTCTCAAACTAAAACCTTCCTAGCATCAGACGATGGTAGGCACATCTTACAAATCATTGTGAAATTAAACACTGTTTGAGCTTATTTTTCTAGCTGAGTTTGTTATTGTTGCTGAGCTATATGCTGCACAGCATTTTTGCTGTAGACATCTTGCAGCTGCAATTCCTGCCTTTCTGTCTCTCTCTTGGGGTGCCGTTCGAAAACATGTGCCCCGTAGGGCATAGCCTGTGGGTGGCATTATACATTGCTAATGTAGCATGTCGTCGCTTTATATAATAAAGTTCCTGGCCTAATATCATGCTGTGTGTTGCTCTAAAGCTTTGGTTTTAAAACTTTTAGTTATCATTAGCCATCATGTACCCTCCACTTGTTTACAAGGCATACATGGGCCCCTTAATTATTTCTTGCATTTTGGGGAAAAGCTTGCTCAATAGCCCAAATTTGGTTTACAACAGTAATAACTAATACGTTATAATAATAATAATAAGATGTAACCTTCGAATCTGCTTTGATGCAGTTTTAGGTGCTCAGGACTTGCAGTCGGACTTCAAACTTGACCAAAGTGCCAAGTCCAACTTATTATCATTGTTCTTTCCTGTTTTTTGTTTAGACTGAATTATGGAAAATGTGCATACAGATAAGCTCTCAGAAATACCTCACCAGATGTCTAACTTGCTTTCTTGATAAACAATGCTCGTTAGTGATGCTTCTTTTTAAGTGGTCCAAGTGGACCTCTCGGCACTCTCAAGGATGTTCACTTACTAAAAATTAAGACGCTTGCTATCCTAAATTGTAGGAACTATTTGTTACTGTTGGGCCAGGAACATTAGAAAGTTTTTGTTTGCAATAAATTTTTACTACTAAAAGCATGTGTACCGTCCAACTACAGCTGTCTAGTGTGATAGACCTGCAGGAGCCTTTTCGCTTTACTCAGTCATGCTGTCACTACTTGGTGTACCTTATTTCTAGAACATTAGGTTATCAATGTGTTGGCTGCTCAAGGACACTCAGTGGTGGCCACATATTTTACAAAGCAAGTGTTCAGCCTGCTGGAGAGATGGACAGTTTAAAAAGCAATGTTGGTAAGAGGTATAGGTGAAAGTTTTTTTGTTCACTTTCCTTCAGATGCATTAGGTCTCTATTTTTGGAGGTAAATTTTTTCAAAAGAAATGCTGATCCTTGGCAGACATATACACAGGTGTGTCACTCATCTTTTGTGTCAACAACTTTGCAAATTCTTTTCAGACAACCTGGATGAAAGTGGTATGATGTTTGACCTTGAAAGGAAGACTCCACGCTGCCGGCTGTGTCAGCGAACGTTCTACAACAGCAGCAGCCTGAGACGGCATATGCAGCGCCACTTGGCGAATGACCGCCAGCGATTTCCATGTGGGGTCTGCTCCAAAGAGTTTACAAGAAAGGACTATGTGCGTGAGCATCGCATGAATGTTCATGGCATGCCAACTTAGTGTTGGCCATATTATAATGGCAGTGCCAATACTTGTTTACTGCATCTTACACAGAACATCTGCAGGCCAAAAACGTGCTGCAAGAGGCGCTTTAGCGAACTAGGAACAGAAGTCTGTGTACATATATTGTGAAATACTGTGGGATGGCCTAGTGAAAAGGAATGACAGGTTGTTTTTCTGTGGCTTTTTCTTATGTGTCATATTTCCTTGGCAGTAGCTCAGCTGAGCAGTTTACAGTTTTGTTATAGCATTCCTTTGTTTTAATTGTCAGTTCGATATGTCTTTCAATTTTCAAATCCATTGAATAGTCACTGTGTTTCAATTTGGACCAACAGTCCTTAATTCACCATTAATTTCTTAAATTTGATGAAACTGATGTCAGGATCTGGGTGAGCCAAACTGCAAATACAAAAAGAGACTTGTTTCACTGGTAAAGCTTACAGCTGTACACTTAAAATACTTTTTTGCAGAATTCTGCTGCATAAGAGCTGTGTGATGTCACTATAAAATAGAGTTGTCCCCTGTGACTTTTAACACTTTTTCCGTAAATAATGCACATTATTTTTGTCAGTGTCGCAAAGAAAAGTAGCACTGTTCTTGTGCTTCTTCAAGGTGAGGTACAGCTGTTGCTTGACAGTGTTACGCATACCAGTGAAGCCATCTTTCGCCTGGTTTCTGGCTATAATGCATGCGCCTTTCTTCATTTCCCTCAACCTAATTTCTGTTTTTTGAGGGCTGTCTATCCCTTATGATCTCAAGAAAGTGTTTACGATTCCATTCAAGGCAGCACATTCTATATCTTAATTTTCCTTTCTGTGAATTTGCATCTATGTTCTAGCAAGCACTGGTTTGTTAGCTTGCAACTGCAATGAATTATCAATGCTTTCACAAGTGTGTGACCATACACATCTGGCATGAAAAGACATTTTTAGGGTCTACAACGGCAGCATTTTTTTGTGAAAGCCATTGCTTTAACTCCCCCCCACCTCCCCCTTCCCCCTCCACAACCCCCTCCTAACTTTTACAAGGTCAGATGAACTTGCACTACTGTGTTTGTCCAGTGTATGCTTGAACTGACTGTACAGTTTTCTGACTTCCAAATTTCAGGCACTATTATTTAAAAATCTAGTAATGCAGAGTGACTACAGCGTGCATTGATGTGCTGCCGCAATAAAGTGAGTTTTAAGCCATTGTGGTTATTAATAATCTCAATTTATACCACTAATTTGTGGAGTCGCCCATCTTTTCTACATCATTATATCCTCAACAACCAATCTCTATCCAAGACTCCACTGTCTTCCACCACTTGACAAGGTCACCAACACATTCGTCACTGACAGCCACCACAGAAATGCAGAGAAAACCACGTTCATACTTGGCTGCTATTCATTTTTGAGAGCTGTGAGCCAGCCATTGACAAGACAACAGAGAACAAAGCATGGAATACCAGGATGTCTGGATGCTCTGTAAAATTGAATCTGCTGATAGTCACTTTTGAAATCAGGCCACTACATTCTCATTCATTGCAAAACTGAGCTTGCAAAGAAGAGGAAATAAAGTTTTCTTTGAAGATATTCATTTATGTGGAAGTTATAAGCATTGCTGCAACAATAAATTGCACAAAATTAAGTTTTGAAGTAAATAAAGCAGGCATAAACTTTTCAGTGAGCCCGAGAGTGGGTAATTGGCATTCCATAATACTTCCACAACGTTAAGCACGAGAGCAACATGGACAGGACGACAGACACGGATGAGTGCTAACTTCTAGGTCTGAATGCTACACATGCAGCTCAGTTATGCACATTGTGGTGGCTGCTATCTTGTTTCTTGTTCTTTTTTCTGTGTATATAATTAAGCTGTCTTCACTTAATATTGGAAGTTAGTGCTCGTCTGGTGTCTGTCCTCCCATCCCTATCTTGTTCTAACGCTTTGCCTAGTAACTGACACTTTTTTCATTACTGTCTAGATAACGCTTGCCATAGTCATAGCTGGGGTCTTCTTTAGATTCAGCGAGCTCATCTTATACTGGTTGGCAGCGAGGAAACACCTAATTTATGACATTTGAATGATGCAAGCTTGATTGATTGATTATTTGGCTAGGGATGGACCTTCCGCCTAATACAGGGAAAGGGGAAAAATAAGCTACTGCGCCTTCAGTAGCAGATCTTTTCAGCAGCATGTAACTTAACAACTAATGGCGGATGGTGAGGGGATTTGTTGGAGATGATGCCACACTGACCCCTTCTCTGTAAATGGCATGGTGCAAAAAGAAGTGCTAGTTATGTTTCAATGAAATTTGAAGGGTATGTTTATGTTACTATATAAGCCTGTCAGCCATTTTTTTTAGGGGGAGGGGGTGATTTTTGAAATTGATTATAGAGGTGTTTTCTGGCACAAGGGCCAATTTTTGAAGTTACAAGCATTTAGGAACTATGCTTGCTCGGGAAGACTATATTTTAAATTGAGAAAATGGCATGTGAAATTTATGCCTCAGGAGGGCCAAATGTGTGCAACTGTGCAATATATTCTATTAAAGAAAACAATCCTTCAAATCGCATGAATTTTCTCTGTGGTGGGAAAAATTTATATATATATAAAAAGCTCAAACAGAAAAAAAAAAAATCCAGGTTCACAGTTGCATTCCTGAATAAATTTTGGCTCTCAAGACAGCCTAAAGTTAAGCAAATATTGTACAGTATGAAAACGATAGTTTTTTTTTTAGGTTTTGGACATTGGTGAAAAAAAAAGAGAAGTTTTAAAAGTATCCCACTTTGTTTTTAGTGTACAGCCGGCCAAATTAGCTGGTTTGCGCGAGCACCGACTTTCTCTAAGCCAGCATCTTGGAACAGGAACAACCAAACAGATGACTCTCCTGTCTGCACGAGCTTTGTGAGCATGAGCTTAACCTCGACGGTTTCACAAGCTCGCTTCACCATAGCGAATTGCAAAGAAAAAAAATTAAGAAAAAAAAAGAAAACGGTGCTCGCTTGAGCTAGCGAAAGATTTGGCAGGCTGTACATGTGATGGCTTATTTTAGCAAATTTTGAGGTCATTGTCTTCAATTATGCACTTGTGCCAACTAGTACCTTTGAGCTGTGTGAATTTCATGGCATATCTTTAACTTGCAATGATGTAGCACAGAGGCTCATATTTGCCAAGTTGGTCCAATAATGCATGAAAAAGTTGCACCTGTGGCATTGCACTTGGCACTACATCCAAAAATACCCTTACAAATGTTTGTCAATTTCAGCAATGATTTCTGATTACTCAGGAGTAGAAAAGGTACCCACTTGGATAGCTCAGTGGCTGTGGTGTTGCGCTGCTGAGCACAATGCCGCGGGTTCAGTTCTGGCTGCAGCGGCCATGTTCCGATGGGAGTGGAATTGCAAAAACACTCATGTACCGTGCATTGGATGCATGTTAAAGGTGGTCAAAATCATTCGCAGCTCCCCACTACGACGTGCCTAGTAATTGATTTGTGGTTTTGGCAAGTAAAACTGCAGAATTTTGTTTATAGCTTTGGCTAGGTATAATCGATATCTTTTGCAAGTGTTACATAGACAGAATGACAATGCAATGAAAATGCAACATTGCACTAACATTAGCGACTATAGTCCTAGAGGTGTTAGACTTCTGGCAAGTTCAAAAGGCTGTGAAACAAGCTTTCTAATGGTGGTATAATGTGTCGGGTTGTGCCTCACATGCAGTACAGGTCAGAAATTGCAATTGCCGGCACAAGTGCCACTGAAGTGATGCCAGCCAGAAAGTGGACTGCAGGTTTTCTAGAGCACAGATTCAAATAATATTTGGCCAATGTGAACAGGAATGATAAAAGAAGCCCAAAGGGTCAAAATTCTGAAGAGATATTTTTCCAAAAACTGATTCCTTGCTCCATGTTTCCCTTAAGCATCTGTTTATTCGCCACCACATGCTTTGCCTTAACAAGACATTTGCTGTTAGGGAGGGAGATGTGAGCCCATTGTCCAAGGAACACTTCACAGGAGCACTCTCTTATAGTAGTATTGTGGCCATTCTACAACTCCAGCCATAATGCATTCTTTGCACCATGTCCCAGCTGATATTGCTGTTTCCTGTGACCAGTAGCAGAGTGCTGGTGACATCACACCCCCATGATGTGACCAGAAAACAACTGTAGATCACAAAGAATTGTAGCTATACGGTGTTTGAAAAAAGTGACAGTTTTTGCAACTCCCCAACAGCAGAGGCAATAGCCAGTGCTTCTCCTGTATAAGGCTGCATCGGCTGGAGTCTGAGCACAATGCATATCTTTTTCCTCTCCTAGTGAACATTCTAGTATAACTAAAAAATAGGAGCATGCTTATTACCTTTGACTGAACATTGGTACTGTATATAATATTTGCTCAGACGTCTTAGTGTCATCCAAAACCCTATGACACACAGACACATGTTGAGCAAGGTTCACATAGTAAACCTTGCTAACATAAACCAGAATGTGATCAAGGAACCCGTACGGGTCCCGAAACGTCTCTGTTTTATTTTCACCTTTGACTTGGTCAGTGACCGCAATTTCCTTGTCATCATGTTACCTGACCAGACGAACTTTCGTCGAACTCTTGACTAACATAAACCTGCAGGAAGCGAGGAGAAAGTGCTTCCTATTTTCCTGCACAGCTATGTATTTCTTCAAGTCTTGAGTAAGACGACATTTCTGGCTTGGATGCTTCCTCCACTCCAGAATTCTAAACTGTCCTGAATGGATTTGTTGGGTGTTCCACCGGCTGTTGTTACTTGGACTGCAGCAAAGACCAAAAGGTTTGGTGCAGCTGCAGGATAGAAAAAGTGCAGGCTTTTGCTTTAATTTAAAGGGTCACTAGTGAAAATTGAAGCTGTGATATTCAGTCTTCCACTTCATGTACTCTGCTTGTTCACTCAAGATGTGCACACAACTTTAGGGGCTATTTCAAATGACATGCTCCCAGCTCACTTTATAGAGGTATCAGCTTTACAACCCCTGAATGCTGAGCTAGTAGAGTGCCTAACAATGTGTGAAGCAACATTTCCATCTACGATGCATGGAGAAAAGTATGGAGAGGAAACAAACATTGCGCCATTGCGTCAAGTAATTAAACCACCATTCGCTCAGTCCCCATACCAGCACTGGACTTAATCAATGGCCCAGTTGCTTAGAGGAACTAGTAGTGGAGGTGGATATCATGACAAGAAATGTGTTAAATAGTTTATGTGTTGTAGCCAAATGTGTGCATTACAGGGTAGCCCATTGATACAGAGAAAACACAGGAGGACTCAACAGACATGGGAAAAGATGACCAGGGTAAAGGCACTAATGTGTTCAGTGCAGCTGCTATCATTTTGGAGTTGAACTGTGCTGTACAATGACCAGCTGCAGAGGACGATGAAGAAATCATCATATTCATCCTGATAGACATGCTGCTGATGATGGTAGGCAAACAATATGAAAATCTGATGATATAAGCCATTTAATAAACAATGTTATTGTACAAAACTGCACAGTTATGGTGGTTTGTACAATGGCAGGCTTTCACCACATATACAGAGCATGTTGTATATATCCGATTCTATGTTCACCATATGTAAATTTGTAAGTCATGTCAATCTTTGTTTGGTGTCCATTACATTGGCTGCATTTGAAAGTATTTTTCATAATAAATCTTTGCCATGGCGAGTCCATCAGGTGTTGTCGCAATGACGTGATTAACAATATTTAAATTATTACTCCTAATATCAGCAAAGTGCATCTTTTATACATTGTATATGACCTATCTTTTGCTTATGTAGAGCAGTCACACAGTGCTATTGCTGATCTGAGGACAATGATAGGACACTAATCTTGACAAACAGTGTGCCAAAAAGTCTTGCTTACCAAAGGAAAGGTGAACTTAATATGCTGTCTTGTACTGTTATACATTCAATACATGTGGCATGGTGGAAACATTTTAAAGCTGAGGAAGAAGGTCGAGCTGGAAGGAGGAAACAATTGCTAGGATACTGTTTGACAATGGAGACACAACACTGGCTACCCTTGCAACTGGGCTGGTTAAGAGACCTGAGTCACTATTTTGCAGCGATGCCTTTTTCAATGCTAATGCCTGTTCGCACTTTTAGCATTTTTGAGGGTCACATTCGACGCTCCATCGGGGCTGGAGTGTCACTCTGACCAATTGCCTGGCTCTGGCCCTACAATTAAGCTCCTTTGCTCTGATCTCTCTCTAGCCCCAACTAATGCATGTGTAAATTAATTTTTTAGCTTCCATAGTAAATGCACATTGAACACAATAAAGTGACCAATTATATAGATAATTGTTTTACATGTGCCTATTTTGCTAGATGCCTGCTACATAAGCTGAGAAGATTTTTCTCAATAGGGATGGCTGTGGGTACCTGTGCTCAGAAGCTGGTTTTCCCGAATATGTAGTACTTAACCAAAGTTGACTTGTATCATAGAACAAGTATTTAAATTTTCTGACAAGGAAATGATCCTGGCAGTGAATTGCTTCTTTTACTCTATGTCTCACTTGGGCTCTGTTAGGCATTTTAAATAAATAATAAAATGTCTGCACCAAGGCCTTGGACAGAATGCTGAATCCTGAGACAATGTCAGCTGCACGCAACAAGATTCTTTAACAATGTCAGTTGCAAAACACTACTTCGAACTGTTAGTAACAGAGAAAACAGCATTGTGGCTGCTCGTCACCTAAGATTACTTGAAATAGCAGCCTTAACTGAAAAAGTGATAAATAGAATCGTTTGTTTTGATTACTGTGCATTTCTAAATTATTTTATATTTTTTTTTACTTAGCAGTGCCTGGTTAAGTATAGAGAAGTTGTATGGATTTGGTGGTTTGCAGTTTCTGTTTTTGCCCACAGGTGAGGTGACAATCGACAGAACTCCCATGGTTGTGGGAAATGAGCGTGTTTGAATTCTCCAACTCACAACTGGCGTGAATGAAAAACTACAGCAAGCACTACCTCTCAGTGCCTGCAAGCACCTCATTACAGCATGGCTGCAATATGAAAGCAAAACACCAAGCATCTAGTAAAAGAAGTATAGGCTTCATTGAACAATGGTTTGTGAGGCAAATGGGCAAAGCTTGTGGATATATCTATATTGTGTGCTTATGACTACAGTGGGAACATTTAACCCTTTGCGGTCATGTGTTGGGGCCTTCCCAATGTGATAAAATATCAGTTCCGGTCAGATGTCGGGAGGTGCCGGATGTGCAACTGCTTGCATGCACAGGTGTTTTTTTCTTTGTATTTGCTGTGGGACCTTTTGGGGAACTCTTTCAACTATTGACAATTGCAGTTTCCATCATCCATGCATGGGGGCAGGACTTGTTTAGCAGCATACTTGACGGAATTCGGACAATTTTGTTTTTTGCGAAGCACTGTGAGGATGGACAGCTTTTTCTATGTATGTTTTATGAAGAGAACTCGCATAAGCTTAGCAAATCTGAAGATTCTTTTAGTGCCGAGGAGGAATATATTCGGCTTTCAGATGACCAGCAAACATCCTTGGATGAGAGCACTAAAAAATAAAGTGACGATGAGGACCCTAGAGAAAATGTTTCCTGTGGTGATAACCCACAATGTGATGCTAGCTGGAGACTACACTGTACAAATGCATTAGAAATCAAGGAAATTTTCTGAAATAAATTATTACTATGCATTTGTTCAGAAGAGTGCTGTTTCTCTATGGCTTCCACAGATACACGAAATAGTTTATGGCCGGAATGACTGCAAAGTGGGTCAATGCACATGATCGCAAGGGGTTATTGCGATATAAACTTTGTTAATTTGTTGGACCATAATCCTAAAGTTAAATGGTTGCACTCCATCAGTTCACTTTGTATGAAGAGAAAATAGTGTTATAATGGCTCTGGTATCTCATTTTTATTTAAAAGGAGCCACTCAACAGTGATGTTTAATGGTAAAGACAAGGTGCTTCAATATAAGTATGACGAAGAGTACGGTGCTAAGAGTCAAAAGTATTTTGTACATGCAGTGCATTATGGCAGTTGACAATGAACTTGTTACAGCCAGTGCAGAATGCTGTAATTACCCAGTTCATTAATATATATAGCGCACAAGACCTACACAGGTTTCTGAGAAATAAATAAAGTACCTCATTTTCACATGTATAACCTGACATCTCAACAGCACCTTACTATCTTAAAAAAAAAAGAAGAAAACGCCTATCACCGTTTGCAAGAACTGCATACTGCAATTTATATACTAACAGCCTCACACAATTATCGGCACAGAGTAGAGCTCTAGAAACGATTTTGTATGTTCAGTCAATGGTCTCTCACTGATGGTCTCTGCCGAAGTATGGTGCAGCACCACAAGCTTTGCAGCAGTGACTTCAATCCCGTGAAACTGTACCATAAGGCAACGTTCACATTTAGCCCACACCCAAATTTTGTATTCAAACTTCTTTCATTTTTGTACAGGTAACAGGCACAAAAATGTGGTATATCTGGGGTAAGATTTTTTTTAAAGATCCAGGACAGTCTTGCAGGTAGCAATTTTTATACATAGTGAAAACTAAATTACCGATGCTTATTGGTATCATTTATCTACAGTGTAAACAGAAGTCGCCATAACTTGCATTAGGTTTAAGGTGCCAATTATAATTTTCTTTTACTTCCTGGTTGACACTTGGAAACAATTTACTCTTGCTTTCTGTAATTTGACATTGTGCATTATCATCAAGATACTTCCACTTAAGCATCGCACCTGCGACCATTTAATTCCAGTTTCATGTTTTCCTGTTTGGCATTGTTACCTTCAAGTTCCGAAACGTACCAACCAGCCCAATTCAACACGCTACTTTTGTTTTTTGATGTCCAGCTAATGCAGCATTTTTCTGACTGTCTATATCTTCATGCTGCCCCTTCATCTTTACTTGCACGTATAGTTGCATTGGCAGATGACACTTGGCAGATGACAGGGCAATCCTTGGATCCTTTGTTATGTGCATGCTGAGCATACTAGTTACCTTACCAAATACAATGCACATCAATGTGTACAAAATGTCCTTGTGAGATTTACTAAACATGCAATGGTTCACAATGATCTTTCTCTCACTATGCATGGTTGGTCATGGCTGAGGATAAGCAGTACTTTCACTACCTTCCAAAGCTTTGCAAATGGAGCTCTATCTAGTGATGTAAAAAAATAATCTGATTTGTTTCACCTCTGGTCAAAAAGATGAGTTTTCTGTAATAATTAAGTCACCGAGCCACGCGCACTGATGCGTGTTATGATCACACCACATACTGTGGCATCCATTGGTTGTTGCTTGCATGTTCAGCAGATGCAAGTCATTCAGTCATTTGGATCAAGTGAAAATCTTTGAAGCAGTCACTGGGCCTCTTCGATTATCCGTCTCTGACAGTCACAGACTGTCCGAAAGACTGCATACACAACGCTCATAGGCTGAAAGCACGGTCTCGGGCAGTCCGGGACTGTCAGGAATGGATAATCGAAGAGGCTCACTGCACTACTACCATGTGTAGTAGTGCAGTGGGCCTCTCCTGCTTTTTTCTTTAATTCAAAGGACTTTGTTTTGGAGGAGGAAATACCACTTAAGAGAAGTTCAGGAGTATGCAAAAAAAAAAAAAAATCTATGGCATTCACGATCTTGAAAAATCTCAATATTCATGGGTTTCAATTGAAACCACTTGTAAACACCACTTAAACTAAAGATAAATACTCAGCTGATTTTTCTATACATAAAATTGTATAACAGAATCTAGATAGATTTGTCATTCCTAATGACAAGATGAGACCAAGAGTGCTATTCTGGAGATTGCCAAATTTGCCATCTTGTCAGCTCCGATTGGCTCCAGAGGGCTGCTACGACCACTCTGGTTGGCTCAAAATGCCACCATTACCAAATATGACAATACGGCGGAATTTGACAATATCCAGAATGTTACCCCAAGTATATAGGCTCTCTTACCACTGGTCAAGGTAGCTCATCATAATACAGTTAAACCTGGATATAATGAAATTGACAAATTCCCCAAAAACTTCGTTATAAAGAGGATTTCGTTATATGCAGGTTCGGCACGAAAATTCAAAAAAGAAGCGCGCGCCGTATTTACTCGATTCTAACGCGCCCTCGATTGTAACGCGCACCCGTTTTCCGTGACCAAAAGAGAGGAAAAAATCCTTTACAGTACCGCGCACCTCATGCTTTCACACAGAAATACAACTATAGCTCAAGATTTACTCCCAATACACTAAAGTTGCGATGAACAAGAAAGTCCCAGTTTCGCCCTGAAAGGCAAAGCACTGATTGCGACAGGAAATTAGCAGACAGCTATACAAAGTAAGGACTAAGTTTTATCGGCCGTATAAACTTGTAAACATTCGCTGTTTAACTAAATTGGTAGACTGGAAAAGGAGAGTGCCGGCTTGGCGGGCTAGGCCAGCTGCAGCAAGCGGTGGGATCAGGTTTGAATCGGGAAGTCGCCGTGAATTCGAGCGCGCCAAGCGCGCTGCCGCCACTTCGCATTCCGTTGCGGCGGAGAAGGTGCTTCCGGTTGCTGCTCGCGCAAAAATGACAAAATTTGGGGCGAAATCTCTAGGTTGTCGGTGGGGAAAATTAGTTATTTTGAGGGGGTCTCCCGCTGCCACTTCGTTACGTGCTTCTATGGAGTAACGGTGGGGAATAGAAAAACTTCGTTATATCCAGGAATTCGTTACATGGAGGCTCGTTATAAGCAGGTTTAACTGTATACAAATGTACTACACTGCACTTTGCTTACAGTGCACGGTTTTTGTTATTCACACAACACCACATAAAAACCCAGGTTAGCTACATCACAGGGAGCAAAATATGGCGCATAATGTAATAAAGGGGTGCTGCCTAACATCAAAAACAAGCAAACTGGGAAAGCTTCCAACCACATAAAATGCAAGAAAATAAAGAGAGCATAAAAAAGTATTTGTTTCATATAGTTCTTGTAATTGATGATACCACCTAAGAATCATTTTGATAAAGGGTGATGCTACCAAGCATGTGGATGTAGTGATCTCATGGACATAGCATTATAAGAAAAATAAGAAACCCTGATTTGCTCTCTATTTCCCTCCCTTCTTATAAAGGAAGGCAAGAACAGCTGTAAAATGGCAGTGAAAATCAAGCTGTGCCTGCAGATTCTCACTTAAATGCGGAACAAAAGCAATTCAAGCTTTATACTTTGATGTAAAGCTCGGAACTTTCAATGTGTCTCCTTGCAGCAATATTTGTTTTCTCACTGCATGCATGTCCGCATAAATGTTACCATACAATTCAAACTGGCACAGGAGCATGGCATAACTGACCATTAAGCAGGGACATTGAAATTGAGGTTTTCTTGATTGGGGTGAGAATAGTCTCTGCCAGCCATATTCTGAGTGGTGTCAGTGTGTTTTCTGGTAACGGTGACGAAGCATCATGTGCCGCCGAAGATTGTCAAGCCGTGTCAACTTTGCGTCACACATTGAGCACTTGTGCACTTTCTTCTGACTTCCATGCATGTCCTTCTTATGTCTTGACAGGGATTTGACACTCAGATGGGCGAAACAGTAAGGGCACGGTGCAGTCACAGGTCGCCCAGCTGTATCAACATGGTGCTTCTTTTGTAGTGCTGAGGGGTTGGATCGTGTCCGTACTTCATAAAGGAGAGAAAGAAAAGAATGTGGTTACAAACACACAAAATCCTTTTGGTAAAGTAGGCAAAGAAAAGCACACAGTTGAAAAAACAAAAAACAAAGCAATGAGCAGTTTTTCAGTCGAGCAACATAACCAATTGTTCCGATGGTGCAATATAAAACAGGGTGTTGCTTTACAGGCTATTAAAGACTACCTCTGAAAGCAAACTACTAATTTCTGAGGTTTGGTGCAATGTGCTGTCAGAAACAATTGGTGGAATACAGTGGCACACGTGGCGTCCAACGGTTGCCACAAAAAAGCAACATAAGTTACCTGTGGTGTTGGTGCACATCAATCATGCTTTCCAGTTAACTGTGCATGCCTCCCAAAAATTGATAAATTTTGAATCTGACGGTTCACAAAGTATGAGCAACACACTTTAAAATTTTTTTATTGTGAAGTGCAGCATAACTGCAATCTTGTGCATTGAAGTAATTGTTGTAGGCATTTCATACATGAAACATGTGCTTTCTTTTATCAGTGGATAGACACGTCAACTAATAATTTAGAAAGCCTTTGGCAGATTGTGGTTGTGTTTTTTTGTCATGAGGTAGGTGGACTATCCTACTATTTCTAGTTAGCTGTGGAGTCTAAGCGTGCTTCCCAGGTTAATGTTTAAGTGCCACCAAAGTACTAAAGGTTTTCCAACAAGACAGTTTCAAACAGTTCGAACATTGAAAACAGCAACTTACATGTTGAAAACAATTAAAAGAAAGAAAAAGTGCTGCACTGTGAAGGCAGTCAAAAGCAAAACACAGCAGACAATAACAGGCACACATTCAGCGCTATTTCTGACTTTCAAGGCAGCGATACAAATATTAAATGCATAAAAAGACCATGCACATGGCAAATGAGATTTCAGTGAGCCATCAGTAAAGTTTGATGGCTTCCTGCTGCCACCTGTGGAGCCAATGAGAGTTCAATATCAGTTTTCACAAACTATTATCTCAAGAGAGAAAACTGGGCAAGTTGGTACTGGTTAATGGTTAAACCTACGAGTGCAGTGAAGATGAAGACAAGGTGAGTGACACAACCCAGGTACCTACTGGACAGAAAACTGGGCGAGTTGGCACTGGTTCATGGTTAAAACTAACAGTGTAGCAAAGACCAAGATAAAGGTAAGAGACGCAACACAAGCACTGACCGGACAGAAAAGAGGGCAACTTGGTAATGGCTCATTGTTAAAACTAACAGCGCAGTGAAAACAAAACGGCAAGCAACAGAACACAAGTGCAGTCAGCGCTTCTGTTGTGTCGCTTGCATTTTCCTTCATCTTCGCTGCCTTGTTAGTTTTAACCATTCTTCTCTCACTGTATGTATGATGAAGCAGTTGAGTGCCAAACACAACTTTTGACAGCATACACTACCGAATCTTCCAATGCAAGAAGATTGACAGATTGAGAGCTCTTACGTGATTCGGTGGATGGTGGTGCCTGGCTGTTCTTAATGGAGCAATTTGTCTGGTTAATTTAGATAAAAACATGACACTTGTTAAATAGGTGCAAGGTTCCCAGCACCTTGCAACCTTTTTAGAGGGAGAAGTGGCTCCTAGCCGCATGTAACAGAGCAATAACAGGTCTGCGATGCCCTTTGATGTCCAAAGCCGCACATGTGCTACACTGAAGGAAGCAGCGCGTCTTTATCCCTGTCTGAAAAGACTACGTAACCCATGAAACTTTTTTCGGCTTGCCAATGTTCACCTGACGAATTCCCAGTAAGCGCGAGTCGTAAGCTCGCGTTCTTTACGTCCCTGGCCTTTGTACACACCATCCGTCACTACTTCTGATTGAATGATTTAGTGAGATCTTCAGACTGATGCTCAGCGTGGCCTTTCAGTGGCGCCGGTCTGTTGGAAAGATGACCAAACTTGATCACTTTAAAAGAAGTATAAGTTGTAACTCAATCTGTTAAGTGCTTCTGTTGGCACTTATCATATGGAACCTATTGACATGCAGACATTATGCATACAGGTGTAATTAATTCCAGGCAAATAAGACCTTGATGTTGAAGTCATGTCACATTGCACATTAGAAGAAAAAAAATCACACACGCTGTGTAAAACACACACAATGAACTCCCATAATGCAATGGTCAGAGCTTGTGAAACAACCACATGTTGGCGGCGGAATTTCCTGTGTGGGCAAAGTTACTTGGCTGGAGATGTAAAATAAGGAAAAGGGTTAGGTGAACATGAAACTTTCAATTTATTCTGGAGAATATGGTATCGAGAGTAGCTGGTTTGGTCTGATACTCATTCTAACTTAAGGTTGTAAGGGTTATTTTCACTCTTTCGCTTGCTTAAAGCAAATAATAAGCATTACCAAATAAGTATTAGAAGTAATACCCACAATATGTGCCATCAAACTGCCCTTGCAAACTGAGATTCTATTATTATAAATAAAAATGATGTCTGAATTTGAGAAATTTCTGTAGAATTCTGTAGTTAAACAGGGTTCTACTGTCAAAAATTAGCAAGAAACAGTGCAAAAAGGTACCCTAACCATTTTTTTATAAGTACTCATATCTTCTTAATAGATTTTAATAGAATTTGACAGTCCAGCCTTGCCTTGAACACTCTGTGCCTTCTTTGGGATGCTGCATGCCTGCTGGCTGTACTTATGCAGCAATACATTAACAGCCCTGTAATGTTTCATCCACAGATGAAAATTAGCTGCTGCTTTGTACTTCTCCTTCATATCATACTGCTCTAGTTCAGAATTGAAATGTGCAAGTGAAAAACATTCTTTTCATACGTCATTTAGTACCATTAGTGCCTGCTGTTGCAAATATGCAGCATGGTGAAAACAATGTTGCCGTCAATGTCCAGATCAAAGATCAAAAAAGTATATACGTTTTGGAGCCTGTATGGCTAGCTTGGTCAGGAACTCCTTATGGGCTTCGGGAAGTAGTGACCGCAACTTAATTTTCACTATGTCATCTGACCCGACGAATTTTCACTATACTGTTAACTATACAACGTACATTTTGCATGTCAAATAATAAAGGATAACTGTGCGCTATAACTGGGAACTACTGAATGAGTACGTATTACGACATTGACAGAGTACACTTATGATGCTCTGCTAAAGTGTATGCCATATAAGAATGCACAGAGAAAATGTAATGACTAGTCAGTCTAATATGGTTCCTGCATTAAGACTGCAGCAAATGCAATGCGTCAAATGCATAAATATTGGCAAAATAGTGACGTTAGGTCCCAGTCTGAATTAAGACATGCAATGTTTAGATTAACTATTGATTTGATGCCATTACATATTTAGTAACAGGGTAGTACTGAACCATTTTTTTTTTTAATGAGAAACCCATTCCGTATGTACTACACACACGCGCGTTTTTTGTGGGCTTAGGCAACAAAAAGCGTCTTGCCGATCACTTGGAACATATCGCAAACATATGACAGCAAGCGCTGAACGAAGGGCAGTGCACTTTAACTAACAACAATAAAACATGTAAACACGCACTAACAAAATAATATACACCTTTAAGCACCACAGGATATTCCGAAACAAATAAAAAAATATATATATTATTCTCTTTCTTTTTGCGTGTGATCCGGCTAAACGGCAGGTCACACAGCTCATTGGCTTGCACGCCGATTTCCATTCTTGCAATGTCTCCACCAGTAGCGGTCAACAGCGCTTCCAAGTGTAGTCAAGTCTGCATGAGAACAGTAAATTTAAGCCTCACAATGATACTGCCATTGCAAATGAAGCGCATTAATACAAACGTCACAGAGATTTGAACATATGCAGTGCTGTAACGAAAGAAGTAAACACAAAACAAAAACAAGACAGTTCAAAAATGTACAACATGCACAAATAGAAGACACTAGTGCTGTAAGATGCAGATAAATAAGGATCTTAAAAGCACAGCAAGGAGAGTAATGCTCAACTCCGAGAAACTGTTTCGAAGCACACGGTGACGCTCATTACACCGCTAGCTTCCATAATATAAAGATGACAGTGAGTGATCAGATTCTCAGGCACATCGCTTGTAACGCTTAATTTCCGGCTATTCGTGTTAGCTACGCGTATGTTTAATAGGGCCTACAACACGAATTGCAAAGGGTGACAAACGAAACGGCTGCACTTCGCTACCATAGCAAGCAGACAACCAAGTGGCGCTGTCAGCGCCGTGCTGCCTTGCGACGTTGCAAGATGCGCCTTTGCTAAAGAAATAATTGCGCATAGAGCATTCGTACTTTAGCTACTCAACTTGCATCAAAATGTAATGTACTTTAATGGAGTAGATTTTGGGAACTTTTTGGATGCCCATTTGGTTTGAGTCTTACTTTTTTTTTTCTCACTTTTCACTAAACTTGGCACTCGCGTCGTACATCAAACACAGCGTACTAGCAACAGTGAAAAGTAGAATCGAGCGAGCGAGCGTCGGGTTGGTTTGTAAACAGTGTTTTATTTCGCGCGAGGTGAGTGACCTACTCCGTTCATTTCGCTGAAGCTTTCCTCATATTGTGCAGGATGTATGAAAGCTGACATTAACAGTGCAACAATTCATTTTTGGTAGACTTTAACGCTGCCGCCCGTTGTGGTTCTTGGCGAGTAGTGCATTTTGCGTGTTTTAAAATACGGAGCGATGTGTTCGTCATGTTGCTTCTAACTCTTGCTGAGAATGAATAAGTAAGCGGCCGTTCTTGTCTTAACGTAAGTGTGTATGAACAGCAAGTCCGTGAGATCTGACGACATTGTCACGAATACACAGAGCCTCGCACAGAGCTTGCGGCTGCATCATAAGAAAGCGAATCTTTTTTTTTTTTTTTTTTTCCTCTCCCTCCCTCCGGGCGCTAGTTCTGATTTACTGACGGCCACTACCTGTTGATTTAGGATGATTTTGAATATTTCATGGTGTCATTACCTCAATTAGCAAACTAAACTGTGGCGCGCGTGAAATCGGGGTCAGTGAATCTAAGGATGTAGCAATCGAAACCTAACGGTACTTCTAAATAAACTGATCACGGTGTTTTTCTTCTGTGTTCCGTGGTCAGGTGCCAGCATGGGCTCCCAACAATTTTGTCTGAAGTGGAAAAGCCACTACAGCAATCTTCTGAGTGCCCTCGACCAGCTACTGTTCAGCGAGTCGCTCACAGATGTCACACTTGCCTGTGAAGGGTTTAGCCTCAAGGCTCACAAGGCTGTGCTTTCAGCCTGCAGCCCCTTCTTTCAGGTGCTTGCCGAATTCCCCAATTGTTCGAAAGCATCTGCATTGTTTCCTGCTTTGTTGAAATGCCCTAATGAATTTTATGTAGGTTCCAGTTTTACTTGTTCTGCTTTGTTTACTTGACCTGCTTTATCATTTTGTGAGCAAGGAATGCACCTTCAAACACCTCTATGGCAGCTGCACAACAGTCTTCTTGGTGAAAGAGTACAAAAAAAAAAAATGCCTTGTTTACGACATTTACACCTAAAGCCAGCTCTATAAGGATGTAGTTTAAAATTTTGAGAAGGAAAGATAGCCGTGATGCCACACTTCAAAAGCTCCTGGTTCTTTATATGCAATGGCTCATTACATGAAAGGCACCAGAAACTTGGGAGAATGCCAATGTGTAAAAACTGAAAAAACAAAACAAAAAACTATAAATTGAAAAATGATAGACTCATTAGTTTGTTGTTCTTTGTCACTAAGATAATTTTAAATATAATAAAGGCAACAATTTATTTGCCTCTGTTTTATCTTTCATTGGTCATATTGCTGCGATTTGTTCTTTTTTTCTTTTAAATGTTGAAATCAAGCAGCTAACTGAAGTCGTTGAAAACAAAAGTATATAATCATTTTAATTTGGCAGTAAATGTAAAAGGCCGTAACTTGGAGGATTGCATTGAAACTTTAAAAATTATGGGGTTTTACGTGCCAAAACCAGTTCTGATTATGAGGCACGCCGTAGTGGGGGACTCCGGAAATTTGGACCACCTGGGGTTCTTTAACGTGCACCTAAATCTAAGTACACGGGTGTTTTCGCATTTCGCCCCCATCGAAATGCGGCCGCCGTGGCCGGGATTCGATCCCGCGACCTCGTGCTCAGCAGCCCAACACCATAGCCACTGAGCAACCACGGCGGGTCATTGAAACTTTAACCCTTTCAGGCCCAAATTAATTCTGTTCAATGTAAAAAATTTATCTTTACAATTTGAGATGTGCATGATTGTGGTAGCTTAAAAAAAAATTAAAAAATTTGTGCTCACACTTTTCAATCAAAACTTATTTAATAATTCCAAATGGAATCAGTGGGACTTGGTGGGCTTGAAATGCGTCGTTTCAAGCAATACGTGAAAAGTCTATTTTAGATGAAACTCTTTAAAGCAATTCTTTTCTTTGTTGAGGCAGAGGTGTGTGCCACACTTCTCGCACCGAATGCGGGAGTAAGAGCACATTATTCTCTATTTTTTCTTGTTTGCGCGATGACTTCTTTTTTATCAGACGGATCAATGTCGCCTCGATGGGTCAGCACAAGCTTCGGGACATCTTTCTTTTTCCCATAAAACTCACATGTTCTGATTGTTGCGATCTGTTCCGAAAGAAAATGTTTCCGTATTACGGAGGGATTTCCCCCAAAAAGTTTATCTACACGGCATAAACTCATATCAGCAGCATAAAATCATAAAAAGCAGAGCAAGGCTCCACCAACAATACAGGCTCCTGACGCGATAATGATCCATCAGGTAACACGCGCCCAAAACGTGGCAAAGTATGCCATGAAAACGCCTTTTGAGCGTGAACAAACACGCAATTTAGTCAGTGGGGTAACGTCAATAGAAAATGTCTCGCGTGAGCAGTCGAGGCCGCCACGTCCCAATGATTCCTTTTGGAATCATCAAGATTCGCAAAGTTCTCTGGTACCCGCAGATACTTTTCACCGAATAAATTTACTGCGAAGGAATAGCATAACACCTAATAGTCAAAGTCCAAATGTTCGAGACAAAAATAAAATAATTGTCGTACCTCTGCACGGTGAAAACAAGAGGGGATCTCGGCGAATGGTGGGAACAGTGCAAGCGATTCTTTTATTTTTTCGTTCAGAGGTGGCAGCACTTCCTTGAGTCCACCAGCTTGCCAGCATATGTAGAGCAAGGGCTAAATATGAGTTCTACCGTAAGAACAACCTTTTTTTTTTAAACCCGGGGTTTCCCACTGAGCTACAGAATTGATGATTCCATTTGGAATCACCGGGCCTTAAAGGGTTAAAGAAAGCTATGGGCTGCACAATGAGTGGTTGAACAGAAGCAGATAGATGTAGTGTTAAAGAACAGGAAGACGGCAGTGTGGATTAGAGATTAAGTGTGGGTAGACAATATTCTAGTTTGCATAAAGAGGAACTGGAGTTGGCAAACTATGTATTGTATATAAAAGATAGTCGGTAGTCTGTTAGAATACCATAGTGGGCACACAGATAGTAAGTGAAATGCATTTGAGGTAATCAAGGGGATACTTTGGTGTAATGCAATGAGCTCAGATGTTGCAAATGCAGGTGATCGAGACGTCTGGACCTTTGACTTAGTAGCCTTTCTCCTGCAGTGGACCTAAATCAGATGATGATGAGCAATCTGAGTTCCTCTGCTTTTCCCCTATCTGCTTTCTGCTTGCTTTTTTTCTATTTTTCTCTGATGACTTTCCCTTTTTTTCTCAAGGCTTACATTTTACTTCGGTAACCTGTCATCACTGAACTTTATCCTTGGTAACACCTCTATATCTTGTAGTATGGTAGAATTTGTAGAGATTATTAAGATTATCTTACTTCTTGTTTCTGCAGTGACATATCGCAGCCCTTGATTTTTGTGAGGTTTAACACAGATACAGAATTTTAATCACTGAGGTTTGACACCTTTTAAGGTAAAATATATGCTCTGAGCAAGTGAGCTAGCAAGAATATTTTCTTGTTTTCATTTTCCTGATTGTTGGTGTTATTTGTACAATAACTTATCATATTATTTTTGTGAGCCTGTAGATCATGCAAGTTGCACTGATTATGAACTATCGTGTGGCTTCATGCTGGAAATATTCATACGAAGTTCTGAACTTCTAGGTGTGCAGGCGACTACTACCTGATATTGTAAATGCTTATGTGTTCCAAACAATTAAAAGTAAATTCTGGGGTTTTACATGCCAAAACAGTCTGCCTAGTCGGGTGACTCATGTCATCTTTCTCCTCAGCACCATGACAATCATATATTAACATATTGTCAAATAAACACATTGTCATTGTCAAAACCGCAATCTAGGTATGAGGCATGCCATACAACTCCAGATTAATTGTGGCCACCTCAGATTATCAATGTCCACCCAATGCATGGTACACGAGCGTCTTTGTGTTCCACTCCCATTGAAATGCTACCGTGGTGCTCAGGATTGAACCAGTGACCTTGTGCTCAGCAGCGTAATACCATAATCGTTGAGCAACTATGATGGGTTTTCTAATTACTGTCTTTACTCCTAGACTAGAGCGAAGCTCAATTTCTCTCTTTTTTGGACCCCTTTTTTCTGTCATTTGTGTTCCTAAACACCAAACCTCCCCTTATCCTCCATTCCTTTTTTCTTTTTTTTGTCTTGAAAGCCAGTAGCCTTAAACCCTCAATTGATGGCAGATTACCTAATGTTTTGTATCTTGCAGACCTTATTTGCAGAGAACAGCTGCCAGCACCCAATTGTCATCCTCAAAGATTTCAAATTCTCTGAACTGAGAGCCATTGTAGATTTCATGTACCACGGTGAAGTGAATGTCTCACGTGAGCAGCTTTCCTCACTGCTGAGAGCTGCAGAGGCACTTCAAGTGAAAGGCCTTACTGACCTGACCAGTGACACTCCTGAACTGGCTGAACAGTTGCCCAGGTTTGTTGGCCCACTGTGGCGTTTGTGAAGCGCATCAGCTCTTAGGTTTTTAGATGGTGCATTGGGCTCACAATTCTTTTACCTGTATAATAAAAATGACACAAATGAAAGATTGCTTGCAGAAACTATCTCTGGCTGTTCGCCCAGGTGCACATGTGAAAGTGAAACCATGCATGGCAACCATGGCCGCGATCTTGTAGCGAGGCATTATGACTTATTCTACTCTAGTCTTATCATCCACTGCTCATGGCTGGCGGATCCCGTTGATAACACGAGCGGACCGTCGCTCCGACCACTGACTAAGCGTGAAAAGGCATTATTACCGGAAAGGCATTGCTACAAAATACTGGCCCATGACTGTGTTTTTGAAGTGATGCCTTTTCGGATGCTATTCCTGTTCGCCTTTCGTCACTGGTCAGAGCGACGCTCCACCCACATTATCAATGGGATCAGCCAGCCAGGAACGGTGAATGATAAGAGTGGCATAGTATTGAGCAGAAGGCATTGCTACAAAATTGTGGCCCATTACAAATTTCTGGCTCCTGTAGTCGCTTCCAGCTCTTGCAGTACACAAATGCATGGCCTTTGAGTGTTGGTTTCATTACTTTGGCGGAGCTGTCGCAGGGGTGTGATTTCATTTTTTACTCATTAGTGTTGCCAGGCTGCTGTACAATTTAACTGGGATATTAACAAAAATTCAAATACAAATTTTTGCCGTATCAAATGTGCTCATATTTTGTCAGCTGGCAGTGGGACACATACAGTATAACATGCGTTGCATAATTTAAGCTCAATAATTTGGTGTTATGGCCCCTTTAAAGGAATACTGAAACGAAAATTCTGTGTCTCACTTTTTGCTTTCTTGGGTAGCTGTCGACTCCATAATTGAGGTACAAAACCTCAGTTCCCCGAGAACACCATAAGTAATTGATTACAGCACCTTTATGCGATTCGTTCAAAATGCGGGCCAACTGCAGCATGGCTACGGATATGAAAAATGAGACTATTCAAGTCATTAGAAGCGGAGGTGGTGGTCACGTGGTACCACAAACAACTCAAGAGTGCGCCAGTCAGCCCGGTGCACGGGTTACAGGCCATGCAATGACCATCTCTCCATAAGCTGCCATATTGCATGCTTCTCTTGGGAATGGAAGGGAACCCACTCTCTCCTCTTGTCCATCAATTGCTTTTTTTCTTCTTTTATTTGAAGCTTGGTCATAGTGTATGTTTGCATCAGAGATGTCTGGTACCATGAGACTGCCACATCAGTGACATGGATATTCTGAAATCACGTCCGAACCTGCACTGCACTTGGCAAACATATTACCGTATTTTCCCACATATAACCCGCACAAAAAATTGAAAAAAAGTGCTTAAAAGTTGGGGGTGCGGGTTATCTGTGAATATTCGCGAAGGGAGGGGGTGGGGGTCGGCTTCATGGTAACGTGCGGCCTGCCATGCAGAGTCCGCATTGTCCGCATGCCTATCGACATCCACGTGTGTTAAGCCAATAAGAGGCCAACACAGGTTATGGCCTGATCCACATTCATAGTCTGGTTAGACGCTTTTCGGCATGGAGGAAGATAAATGCTTTTTGGTATGGGTGTTCTGTGCTTTTCGCACGCTTTTCGCACGAGTCAGGTGCCGTTCCTTGTACGCCCAGTTTGCACAATTGGCCAGCCTTAGGCATCATGAATGTGTCTCGGCGGCAGTCTTTCACAATGAAAGAGAAACTGAAGATCATAGCCGCTGCTGAATGAATTGGCAACAGAGCTGCTGCGTGATGGTTCCGAAGATGATTACGTCTTCGAGAGCGGCGATGAAGCCTCGGATGGCAGCAGTGAATCGGATGACAGTGCTGACAACGTTGCAGCGGTCGTTTTGAAATAAATTTGTTTTGAAAACGAAATGATGGTTGCGCGTAGTTGTAACTTTCTAGTCCTCATTTTTTGGGACAAGCGTGCGGGTTATACGCGAGGTTATTTTTTTATTTTTCGTGGAGTTCAAGGATAGGGGTGCGGATTATATGCAAGGGCGGGTTATATGCACGGAAATACGGTAATTGGTAATTGAGGCTTTTCTAGCTTCACAGCTATGCAATAAAACAATAAAAATGAGATAAAAATTTTCTGTCCATCGCCCCACTCCTTTAAGAAGTATACAGTTGCATTCTTGTTTCATAGCCTTGTTGTGATTTGCATAAATGCCTTCTAATCTGCCTGAACTGTTTAAAAAAGATGTGCACTGAATGTTTAATCACCACATACCTGAAGGAATGTCTGGGGCAAAAATTGTAGCAAGAGATTTAGCAGGGGTATTAGCAGGCCTATCGGGCTGTTGCTATAAAGGCAGTGCATAATCTTGGACATACAGGAGTTTGACCTCATGTAGAATTGACATAAGACCAAAAAGTGGTGCCTTGCACTGATGCCTTGAGTGTTGATAACTTTGGAGAGGAAATATTTTATTGTGTCTTTTTGCTTCTTATAGTTTGACTTCCTCAGAGGTGCGAGCAAGTAATGTAGACTCTGCAAGCGTTGCGTCACCGTCAAAAAGAGCCCTAAAATCGCCACCAAGCAGCAAGAGAAAAAGAGTCAGACCTCGACATGTCGCACCTCGAGAGCAAGGTAACAGTTCATTACTATGCTTATTATAGCAGGAGTAAAGTTTGCTTAAGCGGTTTGCTTCTGCAGTAATTAACAGTAACTGGCTTTTGTCTTGCATACATTTGCATCTCTTAGAAAGGATGCTTTGAATAAATTATTGCATATAACGTTAACTTACTATTTGAAAAAGCTACGAGGTAGGTAAACGTTTGTTGATTTCTATTAACTTTTGCTCTGACACGTCTTGTGACAAGGAATTGTTACTTTTGTATATAGGGATTTCAGCAGACCTGCACTGTTGTCGGTGTTGCTCTTGTGCCATGGTTGTATAGTTATCAATATTCAAAGCACACACAGTCAGGCGTTGTTTAGAGCGCAGTGCCCACAGCAGGCACAAAACAACATTCCTATTTTTAGACATTGAAGTTACATATGCAAAGACAACACATCAGTAAAGTATACAAAAGAAAAAAAGTCTAGTTTCCCTTGTCACTGTGTTGTCTTCTGCAATGTTATAGTTGACTATTTATCAAAAAATAGTCAAATAGTTGACTATTTCAGTAATCTGTGTTGTTGTGCCTATATTTTTTTATAATTAGGGGGCTGCACTGCAAGGGCTCTAACCTTTTTCTTCCTTTGTGCACCTATGGCATTGCTCCTTCTTTCTAGAATATGTTGTTTAACTGTTGCCCCCTTCTGTATTATTGATTTCCCCTCACATCTGTGTGTGTTGCCATAGTTGAAACAGAATACGAAGCTTTGTTGCGTTTGGGCATGACAGCAAACAGTGCTTAATGTGTTTACTTCAGTTACCAAGGGGCGAAGCTGATCAGGGCATTGAATACATGGCTGGCAGAATGTCAAAGGTTTTCAAGCATTGTTGAATACTTTGAGCAGTTTTAAGAAAGAAGGGAACAGTAAAAAATTCACGCAGAAGTTCCACTGGAGTTTTCTAAGTATGCGTAAGTATTGTGCCACTTGCTCATCTCCATGCAGTGCGGTGTCGTTATCAATATTATCAAACTTGATCCAACCAGCATAAACACTCATCAAGCTTTGTTGGTCCTTATCAACCTTATCAGACTACATCCGACCCTTATCAACGATTATCGGTCGTTATCAACCTGCAAAAGTGGATGTCCAAGCTGTTGTAAAACCACTACTTTACTGCTTTATTGATTGTTCGGATGCTTGTTATGAGCTTGTTATTGAAACATATGCTGTTCTGTATATTGTATGGGTGATTTCAATGAATGTATGCACTATTTGCTTCACTTTGCTGAGTGCTTGTAGCCTCAGCCTTACGGGGGTATGAGCCATTGCTTACGGGGTATGAGCCATTGCATTCGTCTTGCGTGACGGCCGAATGAGCTTCTCGTTGGGTAGGCATAGAAATGCTTACGCATTTAAAAGGGAACACTGGTTTTCAACTGAATTTACTTGGAAAAATCACACACCATGTGGCAACTGAAAAGGAACTGCCAAAGTGCATGCTTATTATCCTGCATAGCACACCCATCTACTATCCAGGTGGAGCTCATAACAACTGCGCTACTGCTTTTGGCCGGCGAAATCAAGGTTGGCTCCTTCATTTCTGCGCAGTCAGCTGCATCATTTTGTGTCAATATTCCCGCCGCTGAATGTGAAATTGGCATACCCAGTGTCCAATTTGATAATGAATATTTGAATACAGAAGCACTCTTAAGGTATCAAACAAAATTGAGTTGTCTTCAAATACAATGTCTTCAAGCTTTAAATATAAACATATACCATAATTGCAATAATTATATAGTTACATAATTTTGCATTACGTAATTATACTCATCATGGTGGCTTAGTGACTATGGCATTGCGCTGCTAAGCACAAGGTCGTGGGATTGAATCCTGGCCATGGTGGCCCATTTAGATGGGGGTGAAATACAAGAACAATTGTGTATTGTGCATTGGGTGCAAGTTGAAGATTCCCATGGGGTGAAAATTTCTGGAGGCCCCTTCTATGCTGTGCCTTGTAATCAGATAGTGATTCTGGATCATAGAACTCCAGAATTTCATTTATTTCAATTTTTTTTAGTTACGTAATTATGTGTTCATTGACTTTACTTGTTTGGGAAACTTCTGTCCACCAAAGTGCATAAATCACATGTGCAAGCAGCATTTGCACAGCTAGCATAGGCCTTTCAATAAAGATTCTGATAGTTTAACCTTTCAAGTCTTGTAGGTAAATTCATGTGAAATAGCTGCAAAGTTGTCCTGAACTTCGAATGCACTGATAATTTATGGCATACAGCTTCATTGCACAAGTATTAAAAAACAGGTTTTGAAAAGAACAGCTTTGTTTGATGGCACTTATGTCACATTCCTGTAAGCTTCTGTACAGTTTTGAGTTGCTGTAGTTGCTGCAGCCATGTTTTCTTGAATGTTAGCCTGCTGGCAGCAAACTCAATTTTGTTTGTCTTTCCAGAAAGTCGGGTTTCTAGCAATGATGAGGCAGAAGAAGAAAACTCAAGTGACGGAGAAATTTCACCTAAGCGCAACTCCGAGGCAGTCGCACTGCAGAGAACTACTAGGTCAAGCAAGAGTGGCAGCTCCTGCTCAGTGTTAGAAACCTTGTTGTCCACCAAAGAACTGAGTGGAAACTGTGAGCAGAGGCATAGGCTGCATGCATGTCACGAAGCTACAGAAGAAGAAAAAGACTTTGAGACGTCACGGCTTCTAGAACAAGCACTGGCAAAGGGTGATGAGGTAGGTGGCAACTAACGGCAGAGTAGACACCTTCTAAAACAAACTCTGAGAAGCTGAACAGTTTGGGCACCTTTGTTTTGTTCCCCTTATGTTCATCACATTTCTGTTAAGGGAAATCTGCAGTGATTTTCTAAAGCTACCTATTTTGCTCTGCATCTGCTCCCAGCATATTTAGGTAGGTGCATATGAAAATATTGGTGACAACTGGTGTGAGCTTTGACCAGGAAGTTTCAAGATGTTAGCTAGCCAAAAGCCACTCTACTCTAGCCTTTTTCTCGCCCATAATATAAATAGTTGAAGTGGTGGGAGAGTAACTTCTAATGGTCAAACAGGGGTATAGGCAGAGACTGGTGATGAGCAGAATGCATCATGGCAAGTCATGCAGAATGCGAAGGCTACAACAAGCAAGTCATCCGCAGCACTAGTTGTGTGCGAATAGTAGTTATTTAGGCCCACTCGACTATGATTCGAATAGCGTCAAAAGAAAATCGAATAAACTGTTGAATACTTTTCAAATAGTTTGCAGTAATGTACAGCCTTCTTACCATTAATATCATACTATTTTCACATGCTTGTATTCACAACATTAGAAAGCTTCTTGCATTACACTGCACATTGTAAAGCATTCTTTAATAAAAAGCACAAAGGGAGCATTAGGAACAACTAAACAGATTGTTTGCAAACTCGGGGCTCTTCGGAGCACATGTGGTCATGCATTAAAAAGTTAACTCTTTCCATACCGCACACACTGGGCATCGTTAGCCCGCCATCGATGGTTTGAAACCCCGTTTTTAGACCTTCCGCGCCGCTGATGGACACACTGTGCTATCGCACGTGAAGGAGAACTATATTTTAGTTTTTTAAGCTGTTCGAGTTATTCCCGCGAGGCGATGATTTCTTTAATGCACTCCGAAGTTTCACGATCGTCAGAGTAGAAAGCAAAAATGACTGCCTCCGAGAGCGGCTTGTGCTTTGAAAGATCGCAGATGTTGTGATTCTGCTGTGTCTGCGGCTGATTTTATCGATGAATTCAGCAGCAGCGAGTCTGAGGATGCTGCTTTTTCGTCGGACTTTGACTCTGAGAGCGACGATGACGTAAACCAGCCCGGAACATCGGCAGCCGGAGCCCGGCACGCCTAACTGTAGTGCTTGCAATTAAATTTTAACGCCGGAGCTGTTTACGCCGAGCGCAATCTGTCTGTCGTCAACAGAAAAAGTGGGCCGATCCTGGCGGCAGTGCAGAAAAGGTCCAAGCGCAATGGCACATACTCCTGTGAACTAGTGAAGCTGAGCCTGGCTAAGTGTAGCTAAGCATGGTTTAGGACTACTTAAGCTTAGTCAGTCATCGATAGGCAATTGATAGCTGATCAGTAATCAATAAATTCTGGAAAATGCTGGGGAAGACTTGGTAGTGCTTAGCCGAGCCCAAATACGTGACCAATACCTTGCAATAGCCACTCGATAGCCAATCAATAGATAATTGGTAATCGACAAATAATAAATTCCGGGAAATACTGGGGATGACTTGGTAGTGCTTAGCCTAGCCCAAATACATGGCCAATACCTTGTGATAGCCAATCAATAGCTAATTTATAATTGATTAATAATCAATAAATTCCAGAAAATGCTGGGGATGACTTGGTAGTGCTTAGCCTAGCCCAATAGCCAAGACTAGCTAGGTGCTCATCAGCTCTGCTGTCTCTTTAGCATTGTGCCTCCAGTGCAAGCTTCGCAAATTTTTTTGTAGCGGAATGCCTGTTCAATTAAAATTTTTGATTTTTTCGGAGATAGTGCCTATTAGACGGCAATACATTTCCTATATCTCATACTTTTCATTACATTTTTTTTCTTGGTAGATACAAGCGTGTCTTTACAAACGTTTTTCAATTTTATCCCACAATATTGATTTTTGCAATTAATATCTTCTTTATGACACACATCTTGTTAACAAAGCTTTTATGCATGAAAAGTGCATTCATTCTGCTTTTTGTTTATGTATTACATAAAATATTGAGTGCAGTAGTTCCTCCATTAAAAAAAAAATCTGGGCGTAATCTACAAAAAACACCTATTTTCCCCATAGTAGGGAAAGAGTTAAGGGGATCTTTTGAGCCAATTAATATTTGTGTATACTTTCACGACCAAACCACATACATGTGTCTGCGGGAATGGCAGGACGGGGGGAAAAAAGAGAGAGGGGGAAAAAAAGAACAAAAAATAATTTTTTATCTAGTTCGAATGGTTGTGGCAGATGGTGGCACTATTGTATCAAGTAAGTAGCAATAAATAATATTCAGATTTAATCTAATGAGAGGACACAAGTGTTGCATCTATAAATAGTAGCAGACAACACCCAGCGCCGAATTTCATGCCAACAAAAATTTATTTTTGAGGGATCATGTTTACATGAAAAAGGCTGGAGGTCTGAATGATGCAGCATGCTGTATGTAGTACATTATGGTCCGCTGTGGATGTGATGGAAGTTATTGCAATTTGCTTAAATTTAATTTCTGATTGTGTACAGTTGACCACATGAAGTATTCAAAATCTATTAGAAAAATACCCGGATTTTCTAATGGCGATTATTTGATTCGAGGACTGAATTGAATAGGACAATATTTGATTTGTTATGCAAAGGGTCTGAATATTTGCACATTCCGATGCAGCACTGCAGCAGCGAAGGCAGGTGGGAGTGTTTGGGAGGCTTGAACAAGTGAACGAAAAATATCATTTTGTGGATTTTCTGTGAAAGATTCATTATCTACATTTAAAAAGGTTTAATTCATCTAATGATTTAATTCACCTAATGTCCTACAGTATGTGGACATCTGCCATCAGTTGTACAATGATGGACAACATTTTTATTATTTCTACTGCCATCGCTTCGCTTTCCACTTCATTCATTCTATGATGCTCACTGTCGCCTGCATTCTTAAATTTGCACATTTAGTATGTGTTTTGTGTGCGTCTTCGTATGTGTTTTGTGTTTTCACTTGCTCTCTCATCCCTCATCATTTATAACACCTGGAGTAGCATACAAAGCCTTTCTCTCTTCAGTTATTAAACTTTCTCTTGCACACACATTTTGTGACATACTGGTTGGCATATATATAGTTTGCTTGTGATACATTCTTGGAATGTGCAAGTTTTGTAGACGATGGGCAGGCTGTGTAGTCCGAATAGCATGACAGTGGGTGTTCAAGAGGCTGTATAGTCCGAGACTGGTTGTCGGGGATTATGCAGCAGTGAAATTTTTGTAAGCAGTTTAGCTCGAAAGAACAAAAGTGCAAGATATATATATTTTTTTGTCCACCGCCATGCATAATTAGGGGGTGGAAGAGTTCAAAAGAAGCAACACATCGAACTCTTATGTTCTGTATAACACCGTTTAAAAACACTTACAGTGGATGAGCTGCACCTGTCTAATATGTGTGCCTCTCCACTTCAATGACAATCTGAGTTTGACCTTTTCAGACTTGTGTGGCTTTGCACTGCCAGGGACGAGTGAAACCATGACTTCAGTACACACCAGGCACATGTTAAAGGGGGACCCAGGGGACCTCAGGCCTGCCCCCAAAATAAAAATGTTCGCCATTTTCACAAGCAGAATAGGAATACAAGTACAAGCAGTGATGCACTCATTTCTTTCCTACAAAAGATATGCATTTGCATGCGAGCAATAAACTAATTTTCCCAATATATTGCCACGGGGATGAGAGTAGCCAAAAAGGATAGGAAATATGTTTACAAAATATATACAGAGAGAGACAGCTGCAGGCAAGATGGCAGAACAACAACACGAGCGCTACTCTGATCGTCGTCTTCACCGTCTTTCTGGCGCATTCTTCCATGCTCAGGCAGGATGTGTGCTTCAGTGCGCGAGAATAGCGCGTAACATAGAACTCCCGCCGTCGAGAGCGCCGTCGAGAGCGCCGTCTCGGCGCTTAAGGAGCAGTAGGATCGTGTCTGGCAACATAAGGCTTCAGTCAGGAGACGTGCACGATATCAGTGACGGACGCGGCAGATGAATGAATGTCCAATGAAGCGATCTTGTACGTGACGTCGGTGATCTGGCGTAGGACCTTGTAAGGCCCGGAGTAGCGAGAAAGAAGCTTTGACGACAAGCCAATGTGGCCACAAGGCGCCCAGAGGAGGACCAAAGAGCCTGGAGAGTAATTAACGACTGTGATGGCTATCGTAGCGGGCTTTCTGGGACAGCTGGGAGGCATAAAGACGATCCCTTGCAATCTGGTGAGCCGTTGCAGCCCGAGAAGCTGCATTGTGGGCGTAGTCTGTAACAGGGTGCACAGGTGACGGTAAAAGAGTCTCGAAGGGCAATGTGGGATGGCGGCCAAACAAGAGATAAAAGGGGGAAAAGCGAGCGGTGTCATGGCGTGACGAGTTGTAGGCAAGATGGCAGAACAACAACATGAGCACTACTCTGATCGTCGTCTTCATCGTCTTTCTGGCACATTCTTCCATGCTCGGCAGGATGCATGCTTCAGTGCGCGGGAGTAGTGTGTAACAATGTCATCGTAGGCAGTCATAAACATTATCGCTAAAGTCGTCGCTGCAACTCGGACAAGAGAGTCTAGTGTCAGTTTCATGGTTTATTCTTCTCCTCAATAACAAGCTGGGGAATTTTGTTTTCGAATTCCATTCACTTTGAACACTGAGTTAAGAGTGAAATGCGAAGTGTCACAGGTGCACGGTGGGCACACAGAAATATTGGGCCAATTATTCTCTTAGTTCTGTAGAGGAGCATTACAGGGGAACACGTACATTTCCTATATAGACGATCTGTGAACTTTTCTTGAGCGCTGCTTTGCAAACAACCAGGCACCAGACAACACAATACTACAGATTTTGCAATTCCTGTTACCAAGGCATGTTCTCAGGGGTAATGAGAACGTGCCCCTGAGAACATGCCTTGGTAACACGAATTGCAAAATCTGTAGTATTGTGTTGTCTGGTGCCCGGTTGTTTGCAAAGCAGCGCTCAAGAAAAGTTCACAGATCGTCCTTAAAGGGACCCTGAAATGATTTTGACGATATTGTACAAAAGTACCGAGTCGTTAGGGTAGGTCCTTCTGATCATTAATTGACACATCTAAGTGCTCTGAGTAAAGCGTGTAATTTATTACAAGGTTTTAAAAAGACACATCGCTACCAATCGCAGCACGCCACTTGGATGAATTTTAAACCGCCCCTGACCATTTGATGCGATTTCACCGTATCACGTCAGTAGGGTGAGCTATCCGATTTGCTGCCCGGGGCGCGTCATGGATAATTTTTCCAACATCAGGGTGAACAAATGTTGTACGTAATACAGTGGAATCTGGATGATACGATCACGGCTAATACGAATTTGCGGATGATACGAATTTTTCTGCGGTCCCGGCCGAGCCCCATTACTTTGCAACGTGTTAGAAAACGGTTGTTACAAATCGATTTTCGACCCGTGTCGGTTGATACGAATAAACGCCACCCCACCGACGGCCGCGAAAGAGAACAGCGCGCAGTCACGCGCTTTCTTCCTTGGTGCAGAGGCGCGAACGCGACGCCGGACAGCGTGGAGGCCGCGACTGGGCGCGAAGAGTTCGAAGCGGTGGCGCTTTTGTTGCTTTTGTGCTTTTCCTCCTTTTCCGTGTGCCATCGGACGGAGTGGCTGCCGTGCTTCGGGCCGCGTTCTTTGAGTTTGCGCCATTTTGCCTAGTCGCAGTGAGCTATGTCTACCGAGATACGATCTCGGCTGATTCGCGCGGCCGTATGCCGAGGCGCGGGAGCCTCCGTTGGCGCATCTTCCATCGGCTACGTTATCGGTGCTGATGGCACAGGGCGATTGTCGGTTTCGCTGCTGGAGTCACACGGTGCAAGATAGCGCGGCACGTAATCCATGGGGCAAGGTTGCGCTCGTTCAGTCCGGTGCTCCTCCACTTCTCCCGGTAATCGCCATATTTTTATTGCCGTAGGAGCGCTTCCGTATTCCGAAGGTGTGCTTCGTCCAAAGTTTATTCGCCATCGTCGCTCCATCACTAACCTGGGAGCTCTCAGTAATCCGAATTCTGTGTGTCAAGTGAAGACGCCGGCGTGGTTTACGAAGCAGACAACTGCGGTTGCCATCTTGCCCCTGCCAGAGCAGCAACCACTGGAGAGACGCCTTTCAGTAGGGCAGCCAATCGGAGACCCGCCTTCATCGGAGGGCCCGTGTGACTACCTATCGCAGACCCGCACTTCTTTTGTGTTTGTGCGTTTGTTACAAGATGGCGACGACGGACGAATTGAGAAGCGGAACGGCGAAACTTAGAGCTTTCGAACGATACCAAGATGGCGGCGC
This sequence comes from Dermacentor silvarum, assembly GCF_013339745.2. NCBI lineage: Eukaryota > Metazoa > Arthropoda > Arachnida > Ixodida > Ixodidae > Dermacentor > Dermacentor silvarum. Next base: position 242,806,464 of record NC_051155.1, on the reverse strand, counting down.
TCGGTGGCGGGAAATACGAGATATGGCTCCGTGAACTGCGGTGATTTTGCGCGATTTAAAGCTGTTATCTCGCCCTGCGCACTGACGAATTAAACTTTTATTGCGATAGCAATTATATGGACACTTCAACCGGATTTCTGCCGTCGTCGTCGCCGTCACCGTCGCCGTGAGGTTCCGTATAGATAACATCTTCGCCGCGCGCCGTATGCCCCAGCGGAAGCGTGCGGGGACGCGCGCTATCACGGAGAGCGAACGCACTCAATCTCCCACGCGCAAGCAAGGAAGCGGAAAGCCAGCGCCGGAGGGAGCAGGGGGGGGGGGGGGCACTTCTCTGCCAACAACCGCGCTCGTCGCTCGTCCGCACAGTCTCTTATCTCTCCCACGCTGCAAGCAAGGAAGCGGGAAGCCAGCGCCGGAGGGAGCGGGGGGGGGGGGGGGGGCGCACTTCTACGCTGCCAACAACCGCGCTCGTCGTTCGTTCGACCGCACCGTCTCTTATCTCCACACGGCTCTGACCTTTATGCGCCGTGCATTCGCCGCTCAGTTTCCGCTTGAAGCGATAGACCGCACGTACCTTCGCCCGCTGCGCGGCGTATGCGCTCGCTGCCAGCATTTTGACAGTCGTTGGCTGCAGTCATTCAGTGTGATCTATTCATGTTTCTTTGTGCGCGCTCACACCACGCTTGTTCATTCAGTTAGTAATAGTCGGGCCACATTTTCCAACGCACGCTACACATGCAATGCTGCCCAGATCGGCAGTGCAGAACTACAGGTGTGTCCCTTCGGACGCGCTGCCCACGGTAAGCGCTTCTCATCAACACCACCGTTTCACACGCGCCTTCTCGTGGTCATCGAGTCTCTCTTCATGTCGGTCTACTTACGCCGCAGCACACCTGCTTACTTAATCAGCTCATGTTTACTACAATTCATATTGCTACCAAGGCCGCTCACCTTACTTCGTATGACATTGCTGTGTTGCTATCGCATTCATTGCTTCGTCCTTAGGGCGAAACTGTGACATTTTTCGGGCACTTTGGTGCGTTTACAGCCAAACCATTTTGATGCAGCGTAGATTAGGCGTTGCAGATACCCAAACGCGTGGTTTTCAAAAATTCATTTTTCTCGCGATTTTCGCGATCTGATCCCCGCGTCCCCCCTTAATTTAGCTAGTTTTAATTGTGTTTCGATGATACGAATTTCGGCTAATACGAATATTTTTCGTGACCCCGTGAGATTCGTATCATCGAGATTCCACTGTAGTTGAAATGTTAGTTAATTTTTTCCACCGCCTGTGACCCGCGCTGCACCCGGCGCCCGACTGCTCATGGTGCGAGCACGAACGTGCTGATAAGGCTCATGTGCTTTGGGAATGCCAACGCCATGAGGAAGAAGGACCAAGAGGAAAGGGGAAGACAACAGCAAGACCCTCTGAAGCGGGGCGCCTCGCTGAGAGATGGCAAGCCGCCCTCCTCAGTGAGACACCCGAAGACCAGGAGTGGGCCGTCCAGCAGGCCAGGGCCATTGCTGAGGATCTCGGAAGATTTTCCTTGGGCGATGGACCCCTGGCAGCCTAGCCCCGGGCACGAACAGCAATAACCGTTGGACAAATAAAGTTTATTCCTATCCTATCCTATAAAAAGATATTAACAGAAAGAGAATGCACAAGGACAGTGTGCTACACTCTTGAAAGCACTTCCAGCACACAGCAAGTGTCGTCTGTGCTTGAGCTTGCGGAGCGCTGCAAATGTGCGACGCAATAGAGCAAAAACAGCGCTAGCATCCAACCGAAACAAAGCGGTGGAGTTCGCAGCGCCATAGTCATCAGTGAAAATTGTACGTTAATGACAGCAACGCCGGAACACCTTGTGCCTATTTGTGCCTTTAAAGCCTTTATTCTTGCGTTTACCAATGCGCATAACACCACGTTGGCCACATGCCTTCAAAAATGCATAGTCACTATCAGTGATCGCAGTTGATAGCGACTACGATTTTGTCCACATTTGTTAGAGGAAACAGTAGTTTCTTTTTGACTCTGGGCATGCATCGACTGCGTGGGTCCAGAACCGCAAGGTTGCTGTCCTTGATTGTGTTGATAGCGGCTGCAGTTTCAGTTGCCGCAACCGCAACTCTATCAAATAACTGTTTGCCGTGGTTGCAGCCAATGCCTCCTTTACTAGATGCCCGTCGCGTTGCTCGCTTTCCCATTGGGGCGGCGGTTCCCTTAGTTCAGCATAAATTCCGTGAGGCGGCGCTCGTTGCCTTTTCAACTTCCGGCGGCGGCGGCAGCGGTGGTCGACGACTTCCGCCGGCCCTTCTATAGCGCCTGCCGACTCCGAGACGGTAACAGATGCTACAGTAATCTCAGAGGCCGCAGCACGTGATCTAAGTTGCAGACGTGCGCCACAAGCGGCGCTCGTTGCCTTTTCGCGGAGAAGAGAAAAGGGAGAGGGCACGGAACCGGGTTTACCGGACCACGCGGCAGGCATCTAGTAAAGGAGGCATTGTTGCAGCAAACAGCTTTGTTTGTTTTGACTTGCTCCAAAGCTGTCGAGGATGTAGAGCCCCGGCTACATCGCGATGGACAGATGATATGTTGGCGACCAGCTCATTGGGGAAAAAATAACTGGGATGTGTGCGCGGTAGTGAAAAGCCCGTCAGATGAAGGTGCGCGCCTGGGCCGCGCAGCGAAGGAAGTTGTGAGGCCTTCGCTGCTGCGAGAGCCAGTCACGAGAGAACGAGAATTGAAGCTTCTGCACTGCTTTTGTGCAAAATAGAAACAGGATTTGCTCATTCATTCAGTAAATAAAAGCACGTTAACATAGTAAGCATTTGTTTATTGTTTTCTTGATACCCTACGTGGGACTAGCCGGGTGGCGCGGGGTGTCCCCTGCGTCTTCTCTGGACCTCAATAAAGTTATTTCACTCACTCACCCTGGATAATTCGATATTCAGTTAATTTGGATATTTTTTTAATGAGAAATGAAATCCGAATTAACGCGATTTTACTGCAGAGTAGTAGTAGTTAGTTGTTTATTTTAAATAGGCAGGCCATGCAAGGAGAAGAGCTTCCATGCCACGTGACGTACGCTGTAGCAGGGTGGGCGTCTTGTCCCCAGGGCTGGTATAATGTAAAACTCTTCCAATATGTTTTTATGCCCATATGGGCGAGGCCTGAGCCATTTTGACCTATCATGAAGGGCTAATGGCGGATTTGGAATAAAAAGTCGTGGTTTCGTGGTTTCGCCCGAAACGCAAAGCATTGATTGCAATAGCAGATTAGTAGACAGCTATACGAAGTAAGGATATTAGTTTTATCGGCCGTATAAACTTGTAAACATTCACTAACTAAATTAACAAGCATCATGCCACGCGCGCACAAGCAAACATGAACGCATCTCACTCGATCACCGCGGAAACTCGCTGTCAAAACGCTGGAATGAGGAAGCGTGGCAGCAGCAGTGAGCTAATTGACCTTCGTGCTGCCTCTCGCTTCAACGCCAACTCAGTGGCAAAAACACAGCGCACATGAAGCTATCGGCACTCTCACTCTGTCCCCATCGCAGATCTCTTTCAAGATAGAGCCTGTGTTGCCACGCTATGTGCAGCAGCCGGCGGAGTAGAATACCCTCCCTTCCCCCGGCGCCTTGCGCGCGATGGAGGACGGCGCGTATCCTCCCCGCTTTCCTCCCTTGCCCACGCGAGATTGAGCCACCATCATTGGCTCACCCTCACACACTTTCACTCGCACATACAGCATATGGCGCACAGGCACGATGTTATTGCCCCTCAACTTTATACGGAACATCACGGCGATGACGACGGCAGAAATGCGTCTGGAGTGTCTGTATAAATGCTATCGCAATAAAAACATATTCGAATAGTTTTACGTTATACCAGCCCAAGGTTGGTTGCAGCTCTCTGGGTCTGCGGTGACATATGGTGACCCAGAAATTGATACCCCGTCGATTGGACCGCATAATTTGAGAACATTTTTCCTTATCATAATGAGCATCGGCGATGGAATATATAGTTCGATCGTAGTGCCCTCGATGTTTCAGCTTTACAGGAAAGCATGGGCCGTGCCAGCACTTGACCCACTCTTCCATATTCTAGTATGCTATAGCTGCAAAGCACACTTTACTACGTGATTTGTGTTGGTTTATTCTGTGTCTCCTCATGGTTTCGAACTGTGCTGCCGTATTGCATTATTCTACCAAAATTCAGATTGGCCTGCTCCAAACTGCTCCAAAATGTTTTTGAACAGTCCCACCCCTATATACGATGCGCATGTGCAGAGGGCCTAACGACATTTCACGTATCGCTGTATCGTATCATGTACCAAGCAAAACTAAAGCTCTAATCCCGCCAATAGTTAGACAGTTGCGTCAGAACTACATTCTGCTGCGCAAAGCTATTGCCTGTGTACACCCCGTACCTTCTGTAGTGCTTCAAATTACTTGCGAGAGTATAGGCTTGTAGGTTGGTTGATTGCTTAAGTACACAAATTTGATGTTAATTAAACAAAATGGTTGTCTATTGTGGGATTTCGCATGAAAGTCACGCACTCAATAGGTAACATCTGCTTACCTAAGAACATTTGTTTTAGCATGATGTTTTAAAATAAATTACTTTTGCAGTTTGTTTAAACAAAATATGTTGGTATTTGTGTATTATTTATTGGAGAAGGGCCCATTGAAAAGGGACCAAGAGCTTAGACTAATAAAACTGCAATAGAATGCCATTATAGTAAACCACCCTGGACTGATCAAAATGTTTACTAAGGTGGCAGTTTTACTGTTAGGGGAGTCACTCCAAACCTTTGATGCTGCAAACAGCTGCTTTTAACATACACAGAGGTGTTTTCTCGCCCTTCATAATTGGGCAAAAATATATAAACACCAATTACATTGTAGTAAGGAAGCTGCTTATGCAGGTCTGTCGTGCCACACCAGTGCTTCAATAGAAACTTCAGTGGTGCAGAACAGTGCTGTATTGGGCCAGTTGGTACTTTGCCAAATCAGGAAAGAACAGCACACAAGACAGGCTCTCTAATCCTTGTTCTATTTTTTCTGCTGTTCTTTCATGATTCTGCAATAGTGTTAATATTAAGTTTAGATGGTCACTGTATGTCATGCAAAGATTAGCCAGGAATTTGTTGCAAACTTGTCGGTGCATTGGCAAGTTACGTGTACGGCTGATATTTTAGTCTGGTGACTGCTGTGAGAGGGGATGTTTTGTGATACAAAGGGTCACTCAGGCTGCCCATGTTTGCTGTAGGGAACTTCTCCTGGTTTTGCAGTTTACTATATTGGGTTTTTGTGCCTTAAGAATCATAAAAATCCAATTGAAATTGGTGCCAATGTCTGCTATAGTGAGTGATTTACTATGTCTGGAGTTACTATAATAAAGTTGTACTGTGTTCTCCTCATTGCCTAGTCCTTGTTTAATGCAACTAACGTTACCATGTAATTAGTGGATGCTGTTGTCACTTGCTGAGAGCATTTCTATATTGCAGTACACTTTCATAAATGCACTGTAGCCGTTGCTTCCTTGCAGAACTGGGAAGCATGACACATGCCATCTTTGTTTTGCAGTCCAGTTCAAGTGCTGTCGACAGCAATTGCCACGAGAAGATGTTCCCAGCATCTTCTCAGTTGAGCTTGCTGGCTACAGCAAAAATGCTGGAGTCTGGTTCTGGGAAACCAGAAGCGGAAGAAGATGCTTCTGCACTGCTAGCGACACTGGCAGCATCAGGCGAGAGCTCCAATTCTGGCAACAGTTCTGGGCAAGGTGTGACAGTTATGAAATTAAAAAATGATTGTTTATGAGCACTTTTAAGGCTACAGAGAGCTATGGCAGATTTCGGTGTGGTCTTGGCATGTGGATCAATTGTGTGTGATCAATTTGTGTGGCTATGCCCAGTGGCATAGCCAGGAATCTTTTTCTGGAGGGAGAGGGGAGTGTGGGGGAGGGCATGTTCTCGGTGTGCCCCCCTCCTAGCTACGTCACTGTGAGCACCCACATCACTTTTTAACTTGGCCTAGAAAACTGTGAAGACAACGTGCTTATAAAATTGTGGTGGTTAGCCGCATGAATTTTCTACAGGCATTTACGGTTGTGTATATGGTGCCAAACCAGAAGTTATGTGACTGCTCGACAGATAAGGATGATTGCTTACTTAGGGCTCAAGCAGAATGCCATGTGTCTGCTCCACAGATATGTTCGCATACTTGCAGTAGCATGTTGAATTGGGCTGGTTGGTACGTTACTGAACTTGAAGGGAACATTGCTCATAACAGGATGGTACCAAGAGGCAAACAGGATGGTACCAAGAGGAGATAAACAAGGCGCTGTGTTTGTCACCTCTCGTCACCGTCCTGTTTTAAGCTATGTTTCCTTCAAGTTTGGTTGCTTACTTGATGCAAAATGAAAAAGAAAAAGGCTCTGCTCTGTTCAGCTATAACTGCGTGTGGGCTTGTTGTGGAAGCTCTGAGCTACTTGGCTTATTGTACCGTCATTTTGCAGCCACATCTTCCGTGATGGTGACACTTGTATGCGCTTTAATGACTACCACTTGAACTTCTCAAGCTGCATATTTTTTTGGTTAGAGGATTCTCACAGGAGTGTACATAGTCTAGTAGTTCCTTGGCACAAAGTTGCTTTCAATTTCTTCTTTATTCCTCTGGACTTTGGTCCTGGATGATATGGGAGATCGACATGCCCTGCATGCAGGGCAATGAAGCCATATTTGCCATGCTGTAAAAACTCCCATTGTCTAGCTGACCAAGAGTTATGTTCTTTAGCTTTTGGTCCTTGATCATGCGACACCTGTTCTTGGTCTGATATTCTGTGATCGTCACTCTGGGCAGGCAGAGAACAAAGTTTCTGGCTTGAACTGTGCAGTATTGTTTTGTTGGTATTGACCCTTCCTCATTTGTAACCACTCTTGTCCATTTAGGTTGCTATATTAGAGATAGACGGACACATAGATTACAGAAAATATGGTAAGAAACATGCTTCATATTTTGCACACATGTGCATACCATTTTATTGTAAAGCGAAATAATTTGTGGTAGAATCCTATTGAAATTAAGGCTGACAATTGGGTTAGTTGGTTTCAGTAATTTGACATATTTGCAGCACTGAGAAAAAAGAAAATGCACAACATGAAGCTGAGAGGATCAGCGCCTGTCCATTCTCCTTCATGTTGTGTGTCGCCGTCTATTCAGTGCTGATATATGTCACCCTATTGAAATGTTTCCAGAATTTGCATTTTCCCGGCTGGAATGTTGTTTCTGTGGGGTTCTATTTCAAAGCCTGTAGATTCCCCTATATTGTATTCCCAGGTGATGTGTTGTTCTGGAGTCTTCTTTAATCTTGCATTGCATTTGAAATCTGGTGTGACAGATTTTGGAAATATGCAGAGGAAATGCAGAGATCACTGGGGCACAGGGCGGGGGTATCATATTCAATGGGCAAAAGGTTTTGTTCTCATGCATACAAGCCTTCAGACAGCAGGCTGCATTACAGCAACTATCACCATCCAGTCAACCACTGCATATCATTAGCGTTATCATAGTCATCCTTGCCTATTCGCTATTGCACCCAATGACTGGAAAAGCTAGAAGCTTGTGATTGGCAGCCAAAATAGTGGCTGTTTCGATACTGTTTTCGATAATGTTAATCAGCGATATTTCAGCCTTGAAGCGTAATTTTGTCTATAAATCATTTCCAAATTGAAACTATGTTACCTTCATTAATTTTGCTTTTCTGGCTCTAGGTTTTCTTAGCTTGCAAGTTCTTTTCTTCATTGATTATGTGAAGGAGATATTAGCTGGGTTCTTTGATATAAAACTCTTGATTAGCTTCAGAGTAAACATTTTTGCAGGTGAGGCACCCATACTTGTAGTTTATTGTGGCCTGCTGTTTTCTTGTTAAATTTAGTGGACAGTTTTGTAGGGCAAGGCCGAAAGTTTCAATCAGTAAAAGTGGTGTACCAAATAGCTCACATTTGCATACTGGATTTCCTGAATATGTTAGCTTTATGCTGTACAGTGGAATCTCGTTGATACGATCTTCACGGGAACCGGAAAATAAAGCGTATCATCCGAAAATCGTATAATTGAACATATTATCCAACCTGATCGTATTATTGGGAAAAGAGAAAAAAAACGTATCATCCTGAAAAATGTATTATGAGAATCGTATCAACGAGGTTCCACTGTAGTTAACTTAATATCTCACTTTTCCATCATGTTTTGATGCTGTGCCAATAGAAGGGCCGCACAAAAATGTTAGAAGTAATAGCTTCAATAAATGGCAAGAGGAAATGTTTTTGACTTTTTGGTAATAAAAGCAGTGTGTTCTGGGATATACGCAGGAAACATTTTTTTTATTGCACATAGTGGCAAGACATACAGTGATGTATGTCTTGCCGTTCAATCTTCTTGAAATTACAGTTCACATTTTATTTTTATTTTTTTGTTCACTTGGCATGATGGCAATATAGGTCACTTCATAGCACAACTTAGAATCTTCAAAGGTGTGCGAGGTTTTTTACTTTCTCAAGATTTTTCTTATGACTGTTCTAATTTGTGGTGTCCAGGCACCCAAGCTGACATCGCAATCTCTGAATAACACATGTGTTGAAAGTAGTGTCAGTGGATTGACAGAAAAGGGTAGTGGAAGGATAAATGGCACATTAAGAGATAGCAAAATGACAGTAAAAATTAATGAACTAACATGGGTAGGTTACATTCTAGTCTACATGAAGACCAAGAACAACTGGGAAGGTCACATTGTGTGTAGTGCAGATAACTGGTGGTCTATTGCTATGCCAGTATCACTAATGCCAAAGATCTTTGTCCCGCAGATGTAATTTATCTCTTCGGAGACTTTAATCTACCGCTAATTGATTGGACCAATTTATCGTCACCATATAGCCTTTCAACAGAATTCATCAACTTAGCCTTAGACTTTAACCTGTTTCAAGTCATTGATCAGCCGACCCGTGGTGTGAACACGTTAGACCTGTTACTGACGAACGTTCCAGAAACACTTAAGACAGTGTCTTGCCAAAAAGGCTTTAGTGACCATAATTTAATTGAAGTAACATTGGACTTGCCTCTACCATTCACAGGAATATCAAAAAAGAAAATCCGGGATTACAACAAAGCCGACTATAACGAAATGAACGCAGAGCTCGAAGCATTTTTAAATCTAGTTTTACTACCGTCTTTCGACAATCGGTCAGTAATCGGTCAACCACACAAAAGAGAAGTAGCGCGCGGCCCCTTTCGTTAACAGCACAACTAGTAATTTAAGTTGCAACGTTTTGGAAAGGGAAATAATTATTGAGCTCGTCCTTGCTGATCGCAAGTGAACGCACAGTACAATCAATTAAATTCGGGAGGGTTACGTGCCAAAACCACGAACATGAGGCATGCTTTAATGGGTGGTCTCAAGAATAATTTTGACCACCGGGGGGGGGGCTCTTTAACATACACAGAAATCAAAGTACACTGTATTAGAATCTTTGCTGATGACTGCATGTTATACAGAGCAATAAACAGTCCCGATGACCACCTGATCCTTCAAGCCGATCTCAGCATTATCTCTATCTAGTGTAGCACCTGGCTCATGACCCTAAATACTAACAAATGTAAAATTATTTCTTTCGCACGTAAGCATGACGTTTCCATTTTTTTCTACCACATACAGGGAGACAAGCTGTCCCAGGCATCATATTATAAATATCTTGGCGTTTACCTTACACCAGGCCTCTCCTGGTTTGAACACATCACTGTCGCGTGCGCGAAAGCCTCAAAAACTTTAGAGTATCTACGACGCAACCTCCGTCATTGCCCCTCAAACGTTCGTAAATTATCCTATCTAACTTTCGTCCGCCCACAACTTGAATATGCCTCATCTGTTTGGTCCCCTTTCGCTCATTATCAAATTAACATGCTTGAAGCAGTTCAGAACAGAGCCGCCCGTTACATTTCAAGAAACTATGACAATCATTCAAATGAGATTCAACTTAAACTTGATCATTCCCTTCAACCATTGGCCATTCGCCGTCAAATGTCTCTCCTATGCCTGTTTCACAAGTACATCTACAGCAATAAAATAGCCTCGTTACACCTTGAACTTGTCACGCAGGCTACATAATCGCCTCAGCTTCACGTGCATCTTTGGCAATACGAACACTTTTAACACATCTGCACTTCCACAAGCCATCCGCATGTGGAATGATCTTCCTGATGATATCGCCTCTGATAATAACCTGAACACATTTCGCCACAAGCTTGAGGTACATATTTTTTAATATAGTGCTGTAACATGGTCTCGTCGTTTAAGTTCTTTTGTTTATTATGCGATGTGTTGTGTTTTTTTTTTTTTTCATCACTTGCACTCAAAGGTTCTTTTAGTGCTTATTTCGAAAACATATTTTGTTGTGCTGCATTGTTTTTCTTCACTTGCGTTGGAAACTTGTTTTGCATTTTGCAATTTACTCTGTTGCGTTGCGTTTTGATGTTCACTTGCATTGTAACCCTGTTCCATACTAGTTGCTTGTGCTTTCATTGTAATACGTAAACCCCCCTTACTCAATGCCCTTTGGGCCTGTAAGGCATTTTGAAAAAAAAAAAAAATATTAGTAATTGGTGCAATGGTATGTAGACCGGGGTTGAGGGCAGCAGAGGAATAAGATAGATGGATAAGATTAAGAAGTTTGCAGGCAAAGGTGGGTTCAGTTGATGTAGGGCAGAGCCATCTGGAGATGTTAGGTGAGGCGTTCATTTGTAGTGGAATAAACTTGGCTAATGATTATCTTTTTGATGTGTCGAACTTTGAGCCTAGTTGTTTACTTCTGAATACTACTTTGTTCCTCCTGCAGGGACTCCCCATTCCTTATTTCCTGCGAGAGGTGGTCGCAACTCTGGCTGGACAGAGGAGCAAATGCAGCGGGCATTGAGTGCTGTCTTTGCGGAAGGTGTGCCTATGACAGCTGCTGCAAGGCGCTTTGGCATCCCCAAGACAACACTGCTTTACCGGCTTCAGAACTCTCTGACCAGGCGCTCACCTAAAACTTGAGGAATGTTCAGAACAGCCATTTTTCTGAAGCTCCGTTTCTTTCTGTATGTTGGGCCTGTTTGCATTCATCTCGCCGTGAAACCTTGTTGAATTCCAGTGAGGTAGGTGATGCCATGCGTGTTTGGTTGTCTATGATGACCTCATTACATGAAATTGAGGGTGCATGATCAAGACCATTGTCATCTCACAGTGAAAAAAAAATATATATAGTGAAGCAGCAAATTACCCATTGGGATAGATCAGCTGCGAGATTTTTAGATTGCCCATTTTAGCGCACAGTTGTCAGGCCGCTGTGTATGCTTTAAATATTAGAAGTGATCCAGATGTGTTGAGCACTTGTATGGACTTGTTAGTATGTTCAGACCTTAAGCAGGCAATACTTGACGTGAATGTCATTTTGTAGGCATATGCAGGGTCCTTTGATAACTTCTTTTAAGTTCACAAAAGTTATACAAGAGTTTTTGGTACTCTGCACAAAGTAGGCATGACATAGTGCAGCATCATTCAGGGGGCTGTATCTGTTGCTTTGGGGAGACTAACATACATGCATAGTGATACAAGCTTTGTAAGGTTTTTTTTTTTTTTTGTTTTTTTACCGTAGTTTTGTAAAAGACAGCTGAAAAAATGGGGGTTCAGTTGATGATCACAAATAGTACAGTTCTTTAAATCTTAATCTAGAAGCACAATAAATGCCAGGATTTAAATTCAGTTATGATTCTTAGCAGACATTGTATCTGTGCCACATCATGATAATGTTTCGCTGCTTTTGGTAACTGCGTCTGTTACCCAATAAGTGCCGTGCTCTAATTATCCCGTTTGGGCATCTTTGCACACCCCCTTGTAGTGCCTGAGTATGCCGTGCAACAATTCTTTTCCAAGATGATTCATGATCATGAAACCTTAGTGTATTGGTCATGACAAAGTATATACAGAAGTTAAATTCTGTGGCGCCTTTTATTTGTGTGCGATGCCGGTGTCTACATTTTGGAGAGTGACATCAGTTTGGATGGAGCCGCTGGTGCAAGTTGATCGGCGAGCGTGGAAAGAACCAATCAGCAAGTGCTCTCTTCCCCTCTGAACTCGCATGCCTATGTGCTGCCCTTTCCCTCGGCAAGATGCCTGACCACCGGTGCCTAACAGTGCAACACGGTAGCCAAATCAAGCCATTCGCTTTAAAACCTCTGGCACACAGTGGGTGGCAACGTCCAAAATTCCCAGCACTCAAAAGGTTAAAGGGTGAGAGATGTGCATATGTGTTGTCACTATGAATAGTAATTGAATAGAAATCTTTGCATTTAGTGTGCTTGAAGCAGTTTTTTTTTCTATTTTTTTTTTTTTAAGATTTGTACTGTTTGGGGCTGATTGAGTGCACCCCTTCTCGTGCTGTGTTGCAATAAGACTCTCTGACTGACAGCTAGAGCCCACTGAACGATGCTATGCTGTGTAACAGCTACTTTGGATGACATGCGAAACTCTCTTTTGCAAGTTTTTTCACCAGAAAATAAAAGCAGGCATAAAAAAAAACTATGGTGAATGCTTAGCTTATGAGGGCAACAAAGGAAGCAAGTGTCGTTGCTTTGTCAAGTATGATGTATTGCCAGATGCTGCCTTGAAATTTTGCAACTGGGTCGGTAGAGATTTTTATGGGGCTCTGTAATTTGTCACTGATTCATAGTCAACTGTTTTCAGTCATATTGCTACATTCAGCATTTATTGCAAGGTGCCACAATTTGTATTCGTTAAGTAATTTAGTCAAGCGCACTTTTATCAGACTTGAATACGCAGAAATGATCACTGGTGAGGTCTTGTATAAATATTCAGCATTATTGTTTACCCACTTCAAACTGACATTGACTAAAGTATTTAATATGATATAACATTGTTTCCATAACTCTTCGTCCACTGAGTGGTGTTCAGCACTCTTATCACTTAGCTGATTGTCCCGTGGCTGCACCTAAGCAGTCTTGAAACTTGAGCACTGGTGTCATCTTGTGTTTTTACTGCTAAAGTTTGGGGTTTGCATTGCAAGTGTTCTATGTAGGTAGGGGAGCACTGCTTGTTTTGGGCTCATGTTGGAAGCATAAACAACTTGTGAGGGCAAGAAACCTGCAGAGGTGGCCTTGTGCAAAGGCCACAGTGCATGTGAACGCATGAGATGGCTTCTAAACCCCTTATTTCTGCCCATTTCATAGGCCCCACCCAACCATCAAGCTTTTTCACTTTCCCTGAGCAATTTACTTTTCACATCTGGAGGAGGTAAAGTTAATATGAGGTCGGGGGCTGTGTTGTGGAACATCCATCTTGTTTTGCATTCTTGCCACCCTTTGTCATTGGCTCAGATGCTGCCGTGCCATGATCATCATCATTAGAATCAGCCACTCAATGTGACAAATGATGAAAGAACGAAAAATGAAATAGATTGTTATGAAATGTGGTCCTGTAGCTAGCTGCATTGGCGTGCACCCTTCAGTTGGTTTTCCCCGAGTTATGTGAAGGCAGCAATATAGACAAGAAGTTTGAATACAACAGAACTTGACAGGAGCACACCAATCTGCCACCAGTGTCTGAGCAGTTTGTGTTTGGTAGTCAGTGTTAAGCAAACGCCAGCATGTTGGCAACATAAGAATATATGCTGATGCTGGCGTGCACTTCTCACAAGGTAACAGGAAAGTGTGCATGCTGTGCTTGTGCATTTTAATCAATATTGTATTGAGATTCTTTCCACTGGCCAGCAACTGTTGATGTGGGTTGGTTCAGTTGGTACCTTACAAATATGGGTTTTGGCTGTTGGAAAGCTGGTGTCCATCATGGGTGGTATTCTGGTGTGGTCACTTTTGAAGATAGTTCCACTTTTGTGAGATTTCACAAGACTCAGTCCTGGACGCATCGAAGTATATATGGCTGACAGCACTCTTGGCACTGTGCGAAGATAGCGTGCTTGGCAAAGTGGCAGAAATGCTGTCGGCTGTACATGTATATGTGTCGGGTGCTAAGTCTCGCAAAATCTTGTGAAAGTGAAACGACCTTCGAAAGTGATCGATACAAAACAATTTTTGAATACTGCCCGAAGATGTGTGTGCCTCATTATAAATGCTAAAGGCATCACATGAAAGCTTAACAAGCACATTTTTGTTTATTTAATTTATTATATGCCAGACTGTGTCATGATTTCTTTTTGGGCTTGATATATTGGAAAGTGAGTGTATTCTTGCATGCATGGTGAAGGTGCCATGCCCCCAGCTCTTATGACTTTTCTGCCAAATGCTTTGCACCTTGAGCAGCACTTGCATTCTTATCTCTAGCTTTTGAGAACTCTTTTACTGTGAACTGTACTTATGAGCTAGGAAACGAGCCGATCATGTTTTATCATTCGTGTTTGTTTGGTTCGCTCATTGCACTTTGATTCTGGCTCTGGTTTCTAGTTTAAAGGTGTCCGACTTTGGTTCATATAATCGACCATGCAATTTTAAGCTGAGCATTCTGACTGTTCTGCGCAGGCGATTAGATAGAACGTGCTTTGGGCACTGACAAGTGCTAAATGTTTTCTGGGAGGCTCATCTCTTTCAGGCTCATCTTTTTGCACTACGCCCCAGTGCTGATCAAAATGCTGTGCCTACAACATCGGGGAACATGCAATGCGGGGCACTCTTTTTTCACTCTGCTAGCAAGGAGTGCATTGTTTTGCACATGCTTCTCTGAGATTTGCGGGTTCGTGAACCAAATGTAGGGGGAGGGTAATTAGGGCATTAGTGAAGATATGCTCAGTAAAGGTCACCCGGCAGTGTGCTAGAATGGCTTGCATCTGTCCTGCTTGCCAGATGGATGGCACTGCAACTGCAAAAAAGCATGCGTCTGCTGGGCCTGCATGCAAATTAGATGATTATTTAAATGAACGCTATAGAGAAAAAATTACTGCAGAAACTTCCTAGTGGAACTTGCAAGTTAGTGCATAAGCATTCTTTCTAGTTGCTCATCTTGCACACATGCATCTCTTATTATTACCCTTATTAATCTTGATTGGGCTTAAGTAATGTAATTGTCATTCATCTTAATTTGGCTTAATTCACTTTAATTACCCTGAATTATTATTATTACCTTTATTAGTCTTGGTAGGGCTTAAGTAAGGCATGGTAAGCCAGAAAAGATGCAAAAACAAGACTGCTGGTGATGCCACGTTGAAGTTCCCGCACCAGCTTACTGTAACATCATGGATACCGATGGTGTCTACTCGGGCCTAGTCAAATTTTTGTAAAGAAAGCAAGGAATGAACTTGGCAAGTTTCGGGATTTTTTACTGCACCACAATGGCCAAATATGCGAAAGTGCTTTGAAATTCATGACGTCACACTGATGCACCGATGCTGGATTTTCAGCAAGAAAATTCAAAAGTGGAAGTTCGGCCTTCATTTTATCTTCTAGTAATCAACCTTCTACCAGAAATTTTATGGAAATAGTGTGGAAGGATACCTTATCAGCCTAAACTGATTTTGTTGTTTCTCTTTAGTGTTCCTTTAAATTGTAGGGAAGCCTCTTGGTGTTCTGCAGAAGTTCCCAGGAATTCTTCCTGTGGCACTAGAGTTCTCTCATTGTTTTCCACCAGTACTGTGAGGTTCTTCCCAAGAGCATATGTAACTATTTGAATGTATCAGAGTTCAGAAACTCATAATTGCGGTTTGCAGCGCTTGAGTTCAGAGAATCATAAAGTCCCTTGAGTGAATAAAAAGTGCAGCATGCTACTAAGTATTCCAGCATAAACCAAGTCAACTAATATGCTAAATTTTGGCTAAGTGACACGCTGACATTGGTCCAAAATGTGGAAATATGTACAGGTGTGTTAATTTTTATATCTAAGAGCACTCTGATGAATACTAGTGAAAGTCAGTATCAGTGCTTCTAGTGGATGCAGCTGCATTGTTATTTTGCTGCCAGCAATGAGGAAGGGAGGTTTATCACTTAGGATGGCATTACAGAGATGAGCTTATGCTTGAATGCATTGAGAGATAATGGTGTATATAAACAATGCTGGTAGTACATGATGAAATGTCTGTTTCCTGGCTGCAGAACTTGATTTATATCTTTTTTGTTGTCGTGTGAAGAGCTATTCTTTTTGAATGTTACCATTGCCATTAGAGCTCTTTCATTTTTATTAGTATTGCAAAACTTGATTTATATCTTTTTTGTTGTCGTGTGAAGAGCTATTCTTTTTGAATGTTTCCATTGCCATTAGAGCTCTTTCATTTTTATTAGTATATTTTTGTTGACTGCGTTACCTGTTTATATTTTGCACTGTAAGTGGTTGTCGTCAGGGTAGTGCCTTTCAGTTTCATGTCTTAGTCTTTTGAGACTCACAGGCCGAGTTAAGCACTGCATGATAGTCCCATATATTGTTCTTCTATGTAAAGCGGGCTTTGCACCTAAGAGCACTCTATGGCAGTTTTGTGTTTTCTGAACCACTGTGGCACCAGCTATTCTTCAGTAAAATTTAGGCTGGCCTTGCTAGCTCATGCTTGTGTAAACGACATAAATGAAAAGAGTCATTCTTGGCAGATAATTCTTACCAATCTATTCTGTGGTCAAGCTGGTGACTACAGCACAGTAAGCTGTCATGTGTGTTTGGTACAAGTCTGTGCTGCTTGTTTCTGTGCAGCACCAACTACTAATTCAAAACAGTCATTTGAGTGAGTTGGTAATTGAATATCTCTTGAGACAAACTGCACAAATCAAACACCGCTTGTGTTGTTTGCTTGCTTTCTCCTTTGTTCGGTTCATGGTGTTCATTTACAAAGAAGCAACTATTCACCTAAGCTCTGTCCACTGGCCCTTGTCTTAGATAACAACAAAACAGTAAACCCTCGCTATAATGTGCTCATTAGGACAACAAAGAAAGATATAGTCTCCTTAAGGACTGGTGTAGCTAATGTTGTGAGTCACTGGCAGATCAGATTGAGCATTCCTGCATAGCAGCAGACAAAGACACAGGCCTTTTTTGTATCGTGGTGTATTATGTTTGTGAAAAACTAACACAGGTAAAAATATTTTGTTCCACCTGAATGTACTTGGTGAGGACAAGCTTAATGTGAGCACGAATTTTCTGTGCACCGGTGACCTGTGGCACACCATGAGAAAACACACCCAGAAATGTGTGGGTCGTCTATACATCAAATGCATATATGTAATTTTTAAAAGTTAGGATGCCTGTAAACCGCTGCCTAGCTGAGCACCGTTGCTGTTGTCCGAGGAATTTATATATTGAGTGTTTCATGTAACTAGAAACAAACTTTAAAAATAGAGTGGTACACCTTAGATGAATGATAACAGTGACATATTGTTCATAGTTGTCTTGAGTTACTTAGACTATTTTTTGAAGCGAGATTAGGGAGCTAAGTAATTGTGTTTAAATATGCAAAATTTTACATATTCGTTTTAGGGCGTAAGTCTCATTTGAAAAGTTGTAGAAAACACCCAATGAGGTTGTTTTTATCAGGGTATCTTTTACATGGTTCTTCTTTCCGGGGCTTTAAAGACAGCCCATAAAATATGAAAAAAAAAAAAGACTTCTAACCACGCTTGCATGTCTGAATTACAGCTCTGTCAACCGTGTTTCTGTAGAATAAAGCCTGCATACCAGTAAAAAAAAGAATGAAGAGATTGGCTACTGCATCCAGCATACGTCAGCATCTCCAGTGTGAAGATCGTGATTAACCACGGTCCTAAATGATAAAAGATAGCCGGTGCTGAACAGGGATGCAGACACACTAGTCGGTTTTCAAGGCGCATGCAGGCTTCATTCTTTAGAAACACGATTGAGAGCATTGCAATCCAGACAGGCAACCGTGTAGTGGCATAATTTTTTTCATAATTCATGGGCTTTCTTTGGAGCTCAGAAAAAAGACTGCTGAATAAGATAACAACATGGAAACAACTTCATTGGGTGTTTCTGAGCACGTTCTACAACTTTTCAAGTGAACCTGCTGTGGTAGCCAAACGGTTATGGCATGGCACTGCCAAGCTCAAGGTCACGGGTTCGATCCTGGCCGTGGCGGCCGCATTTTGATAGAAGCTAAACGCAATAACGCTCGTGTACTTAGATTTAGATGCACATTAAAGAACACCAAGTGTTCAAAATAATTTCTGGTGTGTCATCTTGGTACATAGACATTATAATAAAATAGCACATTACTTTCAACGGATTGTTTACTTTAACTGATTTTCTATGATTTAAGTTTCCCTTTATGGCGTGCCTCATAATCAGATTGTGGTTTTGGCGCCTAAAACCACACAATGTTCTTTGAACTTCTCAAATGCTCCTGAGAAGTTCCTTACTAAAGATTGCCTTACTAAACATAACTAATTAGCAAAACAATTGAACTTAAAAATACAGTCTGAGTAACTCAAGATGACTATGAACAATACACCGTTGCTCTCACTTGTGTAAGGTATACCACTAAGTTTTTAATGTTTGGTTCTAGACACAGATAAAAGCCATTGAATGATAATATTACATGACTATGCATCAATGTCACTGCAAGTTTCTGAACACCAGAAGTACGACATTCACTGTTGCAATATTTTTATTCTCTTGTCAGTAAAAGTTTACAATGCTCAAGCTTTAAAATGATTGCCTACATTAGGTTATGTCTCAGTGCACTTTGGATCACTGATGTATCAAATGAATAGGGGTTAGAAATGCCTGGCATGTTTGATGTGTACAGTAGACTTGCGTTAGTTCGACTCTGGTTAATTCGATTTTTCGGTTAATTCAATCCCAGCCGAATGTCCAATGCAGCGCCTGTGCATTTCTATATGCCCAAACATTCATTGGTTCAATCTTAAAATTGGCCTTCACCGGATAATTTGAACTTCACCCGTCAGCAAGCATGTGCCTTACCCCTATGGGTCCTTTATTCTTCAAGAAAATTAGGCCGAAAATTGCCTGCGAGGCGCAGTCAAATACAACCGAAACTGCGTTCGCGGTGTTTATATGCCTTGCCGCATAACACAGCTGCACAATGCATGTCCATTTTTCCCTGCCCATTTTTCTTGCTAAAAAATTGTGTGCCCATTACATTTCTATTTTGTTTAGGAGAGTTAATGTCATTTTTATGTTAGGTTTTTCTGCTTTCGACACATGGAAAGCGGGCGCGCATTTGATTTGAGGGCGTGTTAGAATCGGGCAAATACTGGCAAATGAATCTGCAATGTGTTTCGGCATTTTTTCTGCTTCTTGTTTAATTTGACCTAATGGGTAATTAGATAAATTTCGTTGGCACTGTCAAGGTTGAATTAACTGTAGTCGACAGCCTTTGCAAAATGGCATTTGCAAAGGCAGTGGCGCTATTTTTTATGCCCAGGAAAGGAGTGAAAGTGTTCGACTCCTCAGTGGCTCATGGTGCATTGAGGTGTATTGCTCTTATCCTTCTAGTGAACCATAGTGTAAAGGAATTTGGACACACAAAAAAGAGCTCCTGCTATGGATGTTTTTAACCAGCCAAAATAAAGCAGATAAACTAGTTAATACTGCGTTAGATAAGTAATACAGGCATTAAAGTATGTGATGTTTCTTATTATTTATTTATTATTTTATTTATTACATACTGTAAACCTCAAGTTGTCCAAGCAGGACAGGCACGCGTAACAAAATGCAAATGAGTATAAACACAACTGTGAAGATTGTAAACAGAAGTACAACGCAGTTGAAAACACAATTGCAAGACAATTTCAACGCAATCGTAAGAAACAACAAAATGAAAATATAACACTAATGCATTGTACATGACAAAATATCTGAAACAATATTAACTTCGTAAGGCTCCGTCAGGCGGTTCCAGTCAGATATTGTACTTGGAAAGAATGAAAACTGAAATGTGTTAGTTTTAGCAAAATATGGACCTAGAGAATGGGCTCGATGATGTCTTGTATGTCTGGTGAATAGAGGAGATAAATAAATTCTGGGGTCAAGGGCGAACTTATGATTCAGAAGTGAATAAAGAAAGTTTAGACGGTTCTTCGTCCGTCGTATTTCGAGTTTTTCAATATTGGGGGCTGGTCATGAGCTCACTTGGTGAGGCTGTTAGTTTGAATTTAGAATAAATAAACCTTACAGCCTTTCTTTGAATAGCTTCTAGTTTATTGATATTAACTTTAGTGAAAGGATCCCATACGACACTCAGTGGCTGACAACCACCATCAAACGACGCCCCTGTCGTTTGAACTGTTTTTCTTGGTGTTAATTAGGCAACATTTTTATCCAGGTGCAGAAAAATAGACAGAAAAAAAGAATAGCAAAAAAGTGCTAGTTTTTTCTGTTCAGTAAATATTACCAGCCGGATATATAAATTGTTGGCAGTCAGCTATTTATGTGTACACCAACAAAGCACAGGGCAACTAAAGAGTGTGTGGGATATTGCGAGCAGTGTGGCTAAAGTTTGTCTGAATACAGTGTACGTCTTATGAAACTCTAACAGTGTCATCAAATAGAGCCAGTGATGATACATGCACATGCTCCACCTAGTTGCCATGAGTCCATCTGCATGATCTGAGTGTTCCAGCGTACATCTAGGCTTTGTAGCTCACAAGCTGCTGTTGGCATGATGTTAACCTTTCGTCATCTGACACATGAGCCTATCACACCAAGTGAAGAGCCATGATGTGTTGTTTTGGCTGCTGCTGTTTAATACCCCAAGGAAAGCTTTCTGCTCTTTTAAGGTTCTTCCCACTGCATTCATCTCTCCTTGGTTCTTGTTTAGATTAGTCTTAGTGCTGGAGGTCATGAGATTGTTTTTGTATTGTTTTGTTAAGTTTTCCATTTATAGGATGAACTTCAAAATTATTGACTAGGCGCCACCATCTTGCATTAATTAAAGGGCCGATGAGACATCCACCCAAATGTAGCAATTGCTACAAAGGACCAGGACAAATTTTTCTTCAACTGCGAAGCTTTCTTTCGAGGAACCTGTATGGGTTTCCTTTGTAGCAATTGCTACATTTGGGTGGATGTCTCATTTGCCCTTTAATTACTTCTCTCCGCCTAGCGGGTTTCCGCTGAACTATTACGTCAAACATCTTGCATTAAGTGACACATACTAGCCTGATATCTGCTATTTTGTTTGAACTGTTTTCTTTCTTAAGAAATTAATTTTTGATGTCTGCTGCATTAACTGTGTGCAAGGCAGGGCACTATGGAAAAGCGGCAGGTATGGGATGTTGCATGCGCACTGTACCTGCGTTTATTGGTGCATAACTTCAAGACGCATACTGCACCAAAATGTGTGTGGAGCTTTGAGAATTGTTCGCGTACAATTGCTCTTCCACTGTAGGGTTTGGCATAGTTTTGCATTCACCAATGCTGCAGTGCGCTTTGTTATCGCACATCCAAAATATCTCGGATTTCCAATTTAGTTGGTATTTCTCTAGTTTGTTGTCCACCTGCTGGGCACATTGTCATAAAGGAAGGCATGTGTGCCCCCATTTTCCATCATTACTGCAGGCTTTCTTGCCACTTCTTTAGCTTGCATTCAGTTCCTTAGGATGCTTATCTTGATTCCTTCCACTTGCTTAATCCACAGTGTTGCAGTGCAGCTTTTGCAGTATTTTTCACCTGGTACAAGTGAAATGAAAAATGCAGGACCACGAGCCTGCTTGTCTCCAGCACACAATTTTTACTAAGCAAAGTTTTCTGCACTCGTAATCCAGCCTAAAACACACACACCAGCCTCAACTGTACCATAGCTTTTAGCACGGTAAGAATCAAAATGAAGTGATGTAGTTATAACGAGGGTTTACTGTAATAGGCCCTTTTCCTAAACGTACTTCACTACGATGTATCTTTTCCAAATTGTGGTCATGGTTAGCTATAAACAAAGATAAAAAGTGAACTGCCTATGCTACTGCTCTCAAGTTTCACCTGATGCCACCATGATCACCGTATACCGTATCAACATTTTACATTTTGTTAAATGCATTAGCTATGTAGCTGTGCTCTGATTTAAATATTAGCTGAGCCACCAATGTGGTGGTGAATCACCTTGTGGGCAAGCTGGCTTTACATTTAGGAAGATCTAAAAATGGATATTTCATACACGTTTGTAGATGCTCAAGAAAATGTCTATAGTGCTGCTTAGTCTTTTATGAACTCCATAACAGCACCTAACCACATCTTTACCAATACAGTTTGTGTTCCTTTCGTAACATCTTGGTGAGGGCTAGTTGGTTCATGTTTAGAACTAATCCTTAACAGCATGAGTAAATAAGGACACACAAAGAAACACACCACAGAACAGATGCCCACTGCCAACTGAATTTTTATTCTGACCTCTGGTGGCTGTTTCTTTGTGTGTCCTTGTTTAGTCACACTGTTCCTGTTTACTTCTGAAGTTTGTACTCCCTAATAATAGCCTCTGAAAATTTGGTTTGGTAATAAGCCAAGCATGACATAACATGAATGTGCTGTTTCCACATTTATGTGTTTTGGTCTATAGCAGTGTTTTATACTATATGGAGTTCAGTTGGAAATATTTTGATCTGTACTGTATCGTGTCACCATCATTATTTCGCTCGGTGACTTGTGTTCAATACTGGTGCTGTGGTCACCACACTCATTAACTGTAGGAGAGAGAGACAGAGAGAGAGAGAATTTATTTGAAGGAAAAAATACAGGTTGGCCTGAGCTAGCAGGCTCTGGCCTACTACTAAACTATGGAAGGCGGAACAGTAAGCAAAGGGTCTGGTTTTCTTTAATATGTGGCTAGCATTTTGGCACAATACACAGCAGTGTTGGTTCTTGGGGCCACATAAATTATAAAAGTAGCTGTAACGAGCATAGTTTATTATAGAAAAACATTTGTAAAACAAGTTGCCTTTTTTGATGTATACCTCACTCCATAGAGGCATGAGTAATATCAACAAGAAGCATGGCTGTATGCTAGGTATTTGTGCCCTAATTTTACAGAAACTTATTTGTGTGAAGTTATGCAGCCGAGTACCTGCATATTGATGCTGGAAATCTTAAGTTATTGCCCATAGCAAACAGTGAAAATGTCCCTGTGAAAATTACATCTTAAAATACATGTAAGTTGTGTTTCTATATTGCATTGCATTCTGTGGTGCATTTGGTGTTTCTTGCGACATGAAGTGCCATGCTTATTTAAAGTGCCCCTCACCAGGCACCATTGGAAATTTTGGTTATGTACAAGGTTGTCCACTCTTAATTAAGCGAAACACACGCGCTTGCAGCCACACTCCATGGTGTGCCACGTGTGGCCGCTAGGCGAACTACTTGTGTAAGCGTGTTGAGATCCAGAGGCAGCGCCTACGCCGTGTCATCTGCTACTCTGCTGGCGTGCGGAAAACCTTGCTTGATACTAGCACTGTAGGTTTGCTTGAATCGTGGTGCACGAACGCCTGTCTTTTGTGTCAATCTTCGTAAAACGCTGAGTGTTTTATGGCACCTGGCACAACAAACTGCTTGAAGTGGTAAACCAGTAGTCCTAGAATAACAGTTTTTTATAGAGGTGTTATTTGTTTCAATATTTGACAACACACTGTATGCATAATGGGTCTGCCTATATGCTGCTCATCTCAATTTACCTAATGAACTCGTAAAATATATCGGCACTAGTCAGTCCAAATTTTTTTATCAGTAGCACTATGCGTCAAATGGGAAAAAGCAATGCATTTGACCAACATATTTCTGAGGCTAGTCACATGACACATGTAGTGTGTGTTAACGTCTACTTGTATTTCCACATTATGTTGTTTTGCTGATGAACAACTTGGCCATCTGTTCATTAGGACAGGGCAATTGCATTGCTATAGCAGTGACGTAAAGGGCGTTTACAGTTTGGATTTTACATTAAATGGATTGTCTTAGCAGGTGGAGTACATGGAGTCAAGGAAGGCAGCGAGGGAGATGGATATATGCAAGGAAAAGGATCGACGAAAACATTGTAAGAAAGGTTGATGCTTTATTATAAGCCTCAGCTCTTCTGACTTTCGACATGTTAAAAACACAGTCACAAAAATGCCAAGAGGTCCCTCATAATTGCACCACACATAAAAAAGCAGGTATTCTGCAAGCACTTTACTAATTTGAGCAGTTTGTTCTGCGATGGGCGATAACACCCAACGCTTTTTGTACGGTGGTATGAAAGACCTTCCTTTCGGGAATGCTGCACCGTGATGTAAGCAAATTTACGATGCCAGCATGAGGCGAGGTTTTTCGCTCGCCAACACAGTGGCAGACAACAGGCCTTCCTTTGGCTCTCAACGCGCATGTGCAAGCAGTTTGTCCAGCAGCCGCATCTGGCGCTCCACGAAGCGTGGTCGCATGGTTGTGTGTTTCCCCTAAGAATGGACGACCTTGTAGACTAAAAGTTGTAAAACACTGCCCAGGGAGTGTTCTACTGCAAGAGTTTTTAAAAAGGGTTTAGTAGTAGCCAAGATAGAAGAAAATGAAATGTCACGAGTCCATGGTGTGAGGTGAACTACCCTGCCTACAGGCAGAGGCTCTTGCCCATTCTTGTAACAGAAGGTTGCACAAGAAAAGACACAACATGGGAGAGCACGAAGAACAAGTGCTAAACTCGCATTGTTTGTTTAGCGGCATGTTCCGCTAAATATGTAGGAAAGCCGTCTCTCCCATTGTTTTGACCAGCACCTGAAAATTACATTCCTCTCTTGCCTTCTGTCATATGAGAGCCGTGCGCCCACATCATGTTTACACCACAATCCCTGCCTCCTTCTGTTTTTTTTTTTGTTTTTTTGTGCGGCTCATTTCCAGAGGTGGTTTTGTGCACCCTGCATCTCACGGGAATCCCTCAGTTCTTCGCGCTGCTGCTGCTGCTGCTGCTGCTGCTGCTGCTGCTGGATATTTGTGTGATGCAGGTGCTGTGCCTTTGGTGCGGTAACACCCCGCCTGTGACATTATCTCTGCTGGTGGCAATAGTGGCTTCTCAAAAAAATCTATTCTTGCAGCGCACGTCGATGTAATACTTTTCAGAGAGGATTGTCCCCAAATGATCTACGCATTACAGTTGTCTGTCTACAATCTCCAAACCTGTTTAACGGTCCTACAGGTGTGCTTTTCCTCTGCACCAACTTTGCACTGGTGCTGTCCTTATGACTGTGACAATAACTTCTATGAGAGACCTGCTTCAGAGTTCCATTGTGACAGTCTTATCAGAGTTGAATATTTAGGCCTGACAATGCAACAAGTGATTGAAGATTGCTTTTATCTGTGGCATGAACATGGTAATTGGCCTTGGCAGGGTTGAGCTTAGAATAAGTTGTACCATTCCAGGATACTTTCTCTCTGTCTAATTGCAGTTCTTATTAATTGGTGGCCTGTGGTAGCAGTACTAGTCCAGTATTTTTTGTATGCTTACTTATAGGACCCGCCTTTCTATGCGGACAAGTTTAAAAGATTTGGCACTTCCTTCTGCTTTGTATTTGCTCAAATTTTGCTACAAGATTGCATGCCTTCATCTGTGTTGTTCAGTAATCTAACGGATGTCTTTGATGAAAGGGAAAATTGTCATCCACCAGAATGCAGCACGAAGCTACAATGCATAGATGTCTTTTGATTGACTGGATGATTTGGAAAAAATGAAAAACTACTGCAGCATCCACGAGATTAGCTGCTGTAGAGGTGTCTATTGGTTTGGCTGCCTGTGGGGAACTAAATATTCAGATGAACCAGGGAAACAACAATGCCAAGTGTTTAATTGTTTAATTAAAAGATCAAAAATGCAACCTGGCTGTGAAATGCCAGACAGTGGCAGGTTATTTTAAAGTACTTAGAATAAAAATACCGGCCATTGTGCCACCAGATGGGGCTGCAAGGAAGAGCGGCTTCTTGCATTGGCTGGGCTGAGTGTAAAGGCTGTGCTCTGCTGCTAAACCTTGCACTGGGGAGGGGAACATTCAATGAATGCCACTGTGCATTTTGGATGGTATTGCAGATGCATGTGCTTTTTTGACATTACAAAAATTGAAGTTCACAGTTCCGACATACTATTATCTTTTAGTTCTGGTTTGTCGTGATCACGGGAAATGATAGCAGATGGATGGAGGTTTCTGTTAAATGTTAAATCGGCAAAGATTTTATCTGGATTATTCGTGTAGTGAAGCATTCTGGGATTTCAGAGCTATTTTGCAGTTCTATTAAAATTTGATGTACATACTTATGCTTTGCTGTGGTGATGAATGTGAATGTTGGTGCGTATTTTCCAGTTATATTTACATGTGCCAAAACACAGAGGTTGAAGTAAAACATGCTTTGAGCAGTGCTGTATAGAATACATGATAGTAACTAGGCTTGAAATGCATATGTCATTCTACGAAAGCAAGTTTAAGTTTCTGGGAAATTGGTGCACATAACTGAATATATTGTTATCGCACAACCGAAGGTGGCGCCAGTCAGAAGAAGACGATTTGACGTGCGGAGGTGAAATTGGAGGTTCCTGTAGAGGGCGACAGAATTGCAGCGTCAAAAGCCCATATCTCGCAATCATTGACAGGCAGAATTTCGCCCAAAGACATGCCCCTGGGAACAATTTGATGTGAACAGTTAAAATTAAGCAGAAGGAGTGAAGTCTGATTGCCTGTAATAGTGAGCACGGTATGGGGGAACGGCCAGATTCTTTTCAAGCAGTGTGTTGTCAGTGGTGTGACATAGCACATAGACGCCGTCAGGAACAGATGGAACCGACATGCTGCTTGAAAAGGATATATTATATGTGAAAAGAAACAATATTATATGTGAATGTTTTGTGTGTGTGTGTTTGAATGGTTTACATGTCCTTATCAACAGCTCTATGTGTGCGTGTTTGAATGGTTTACATGTCCTTATTAACAGCTTTACACCTTAGGTAGGGTTAATTTTTAGTGTGGACATATTATCAAGTGAAAAAGGAACAGTCCAGTAAGTCATTTCTGAGATCAACTTCACAGCGCATGTTCTTCAGTCAGCGTGCATGTGACAATTGATACATGAGGCATTGACACTGTGAGCATCAGCGTACAGCTCGTGTTTGTTTGGTGTGCAGATTAGCATAGAGGTTGGGTTTGCTGTGTGTGCTTCATACTTTTTCAATACATAATGATAATTATGTATTCTCGAGACATTTTCTTGACTACTGAAACACTTTTGGGCAAGTCACTTTCACTATGTGCCAATTGGTTAATTGCATGTGGAAGCAGTCCAGAGAGAACTGCGCAGCAGCACATTTCTTGTCTGTGTTACTTTTATGTTGGATGATTGTGCAGTCAGGGAATGTGCATTGGTACAGCGAGGGATTATACTGGATGTTAGTTCATGCCCAAGAGAAAAAATGAGCAGGAGTTCCATTTTTGACCCAAATAGTAGTAGCATGGGCGCTATTGATGCATAGGAAAAAGGCATCTGTTGTAGCATGTACAATACTAAAGGGCACTATCATATTTACTGTTTGCCTGTCACTGCTATTCTACTTCCAGATAACTGATTCACAGATTTGCCTGAAAGTTTAAAAGGGAGATAATGTAAATTGTTAGTCATTTGTCGTTGTGTTCACCCAATTATTTTATGCAGCAGTCCCCCCCAAGTTTTTGTTGCAAGCTTTGACTATATTCTTTTTATCTTTGTCATGCCTAATGTTCCCTGAGCAGTGCAAATTGCCGACCAGCATCTGTGAGAATGTCATAACCATAATTAATTTTCCTCTAACTTGCATATTCAGCATGGATTTAAATAACTTTAGTGCATGAAAGCAACAAATATTACTTTGGCACTTATAGCAGTTATCTAGTCACCAAAGCAGTCACCTTAATGCCCTTTAGCTTTGTTCATTTATTTGTTGCTGTAGCAACAGATGTTACTTTGAAACCAATGAAATGAGTTTTGTACTTGTCGTTTCATATGAGAACATTCTTTTTTTTGCCTAAGTCAATGCCAAAGTTGTCACAAAACATGCTTGACATTGTCTTTTTTTTCACTTGTGAATAATTTTATTTGGGGTTGATATTTTGCGTACTTAATTTATAATAAACAGTGCTGACCTAGCCATCACAAAAAGATTTTCCTGTAGGAACCTAATAAAAATTAAGTGTTTATTTACAACCAATATTTTACAAGTTGGGTATTAGCTGTGAATTTAGTCCTGTTAGTACAGTGCCCGACATATATTAACTAGTCATGTTTTTGTTACAGGAACCCGAAATCTACTAATGCTTTTTGTTATTGTACAGAGATAGAAGAGTTTTTGAATGATTGCATTATGTATGTCATTTTCATTGCAGTGTGGCTAGCCTGCACTTGACCCCACAAAGTCTTAACGTTTCATTTTTTGACACATGTAGTAGCTTTTCTGACATAATGTAGTGAAGTTTCAGTTATGGATAGCTTAGCAAACCAATAACTAATCAGTTAATTATTCCAAATATTTTTAACTCATTGCGCCAAATGTTATTGTGTGGTAAAATTTAGTACAAATGTACTCCAAAAAAGTAAAGGTGATGAAGTTATTGTTATTTTTTCAAACACCCATATAGAATGGGTGTGTGGGCTTTGTGGGGTTAATGTACATGCTGGCATAGGGCACATTGTTTCGCTTTGCGCCAGCAGTATAGATATGTCAGCTGGTCATAATGTATGAGGGTAAAACCGTCACCTCCTTATTTTGCAAGTTGATGCTCACTGTGCTCACCCAGAATGTGCTTCAGACTTATTTAGTGGCAGAGATTTGTTGATTGAAAAACTGTGTATGTCTTTCGCAATATTGACGACCATTTCATACTTAGTGTCATAAATAAAACTAGTACTTTATTTGCAACTGTGCGTCCCTGTTTCAGTTTTTCTGACTGATCCATGTAGCACAGCAAATCTCTGCTGGAATCAATATGCACCGGCTACAGACGGAGCTTGACGCCTCAGATCGGCTATAAAGCGATGGCGTGCATACGTTTGCAATATTAAAGCGTCAAAGTACATTTGTAGGGTGGTTTCTTTTACTATACTGTAAGCAGCGTGTGACAACATCTTGAACGTTATCGCGTTTGATAAGTAATGGCACGGCCGCTGGATAAAAAAAAGGTCCAGCGGCCGTGGTAATGGGTTGCCTTCTGCAATCGGAACCTCTAACGAGTTATATGGCTGTTGAAAGCGCACAGCGTACTACGACTAACTTTCGTTGCGGAACCTTTAGAGATGGGCGAAATAAACGGCGGATCACGGTGCGCCGGACGGGCTGTTGCAATGCGCCAAAGAGCGTCTGCTTCGAATGCCCGCTCACTCCGCTGCTGCGTGGCGCCATTGTGTGCATGCGAAATCGCTGCGCGTGCCATTCGATTCGTTAACCTCGTTAAGATGTCAAGCTGGGGTAGCTTAATTTATCTAACTTTATTTATGAAAAGATGCTCGAGGAACGTTGTGAGAACGTAGTGTAGCATAACTAGAGCGATGTTTTAGCGGCATAAATTAGGTGTGTAGGCAACATCGAGCAAAAAACTTATGACGTCATAGATTGTTCGCCGTCAGAGGAAGGGAAGATAACAGGAAACATAGTCCGTTGCTTTCCCGCAACAGGGCTGTTCTAAAGATTTTCGGCAAAAGTCCGCAATGTCTTCGGACCGATTGGAAGTTTAGCCGACTCTACGGTATCGAGAGCGAGTTCTAGTATTACGCCCGAACTTGTTGGCTCCGTTCATCCAAGCCCCAGCGGAAGGTTACAAGGCCGTTGTGTGACTCGGCTACATTTTTCGAGGGTGGTGTAAAGGAAGGTCCGTCGACTGTGTGAAATTTTTTCGTATTTTTGTTTTTAGCCCGTATTTCGGACTCTCCGGAGTACATTCAAGTTTTCAATTAGGTGAGTTTTGTGTGCTTTCACGTTGCTCTTAAGCTGTGCGCGCTGTGAGGGAGTGTGTGTTTTTCTGCTGTTTTTCTTAAGCGCTGGGAAGGGAGAGGATAAGAAAAACTGCATCGTCGAGAGAGCCAGCGGCGAAGTGGGCTCTAGTACGTGTAAACGAGATTGCTCTAGGCCTAAGCGCGAATAGGCCTAGCCTTTCCCGACGTCGACGGTGACAGTTTATTTATCTCGTCGCTATCCGCGGATCCGCGTTGACGGACGGCTGGTCGCGGTGCTCGGTGCGTCCGGGCTCGCCATTGCTCACCAGAGCGCCCTGCGAGCGTCGCGTCGTTCCTGACAAGCTGCAAAATACGCCCACTTGCCTCAAGTAACCCAACTAGTCGGCGCCAGGCCCTGAACAGGACCAGTGAACTTCGACCGAAGGGTTTCATTTCCACAAGCGTGAGATCATTTTTTTTTTGTTTTGACTTTATGGTTTCGTTACGGTTTTCTTGCAATGGCGAAGCCGTGCCCTGGTGTAGTCGTGTGCGTGTTGACGTGAATCAGAGCGTTCCGAGGAAAGGAGTCTTCGCTGCGACCAGCCGGCAGCGATTTAGTAGTCAGGTGGGGACCCTGTTGGAGTTGCGTGCTCTGAATCGTAGGGCGAAGCTGCGTCACAACTCTGTCCCGAGCCAGCCTTGCGCCTTTAGCGAGGTCGGCACGTCAGGCTTCGCACTCGTCAGGCGCAGATTAAAGTACTCGCGTTATTGATCATCGTTTACGATACTTCGCTTGGTGGTAGTCCTTTTACCTCTCTTGTTGCTATCAAGTGCGCACGTGTCTGTTGTGTAAATGCAGCAGCGTCCGCTTTGTCAAGGCCTTGCAAACGAAAAATCAAATAAAAACGAGTGTCGACGTCCCCTGTCTCTCGGCAAGGTTGTGATTCACGGCCGGCGGGCTGCGTTCAAGGGGCGGCTTGCGGACAAGTTCCACGCTGGCTCAAAGGGGCGTGCTCGCACAAGTCGCCAATTTCACCTGAGATTGAAGATGTAGCGATGTTGCGTGACGTTTTGTTTCATAGGATTTGGGATGCCATATTGGTGCCAATTGAATGTCTGAACAAGATTGCTGCTTGGCTGATCCCTGCCTCTCGCTCTTCGTACCTAGCCTTGCGAGCAGTTTGGCAGTCCATCTTATTAGCTCCCTTGTACGTATGCGTTTTTAAATGCTCATAGCAAATGAAGCAAACAGCAGTCTTTGCTAAACGGATCCAAGCATTTTGATGCTGTTAAGCTTCTTTGTACTGATCTCTAAAACGGGGGAGCTTACTGAACAGGGGCAGCACAGATCTGTATATTGGTCCTCTGTGCGCTCGTCAGAATTAAAAGATTGGCAACACAGTAAAATGTTCAGCTATATTAATGGCCATTATGAATCTGAAATTGTTTATGAAAATAACCACATGAAGCCAACTGATAATGACCTAAAGGAAAACACAGGGAAGACAAAAAATATACTGCCAAAATAATTTGACAAAGGTTGAATGTGCAGTTCTTGCCATCATTACCTGTTAGGTTCTTGTGGTTCTTACTTGATCATAATAAAGCACCTTTCTTCTCCATATTCTTCTCGCTCTTTTCGGAAATAGCAGTTATGTTCATTTTCACACATTTCTTGCAGAGGTGTTCAGATTGGGTGAAGTGGAAAGTGCAAGTCTTTTCATTCTGCACCCTAGCAACGTCTTGCGGCATTTAGTCTTCCTTCACTTGTCACACCTTTTCCTTGACTGCCGAGCAGTTTCACATATGGTGCTGCCATTGTTTGCATAAAGCTGTTGGCAACAAAATTGTCAAGCAATTGGTATATGGCAAAGTGTTTCTTGCTGCAACTGGGCACAACAAAACCTGTTGGTTTGGTCTGACGTGGCTTGCACGTAGTACACACAGGAATGAAGAAGACAGGGTGGAATTTAAACACCACAAGGACCAGATGACTGCAGACAGCCATGGTCATCCTGCTTAACTGTTCTATGTTACCTGCCACCATTTACAAGCTATTGTCATCCACCTTTTGTTTTTGTAGTTGGGCCTGGTTTTATTTTTTGATAAAGAGCTTATTTTTCTGAAGGCATGGAGTGTAGTAAGATTGTTACCTTAAACTCCATATAGTGCACTGATTTTCATGGAAATCGGTTTCACGAATACTGCTGCAAACTTTATTTGGCAGTCAACTATATGCGCCTTCAAAAATGTTCATGGTTAGTTTTCATGGGGCAAATTGTGCACTTGTTGCACTAAGAGGAAAAATCTGTCACTTTTTAGTTGTTCATCAAAACGTTTGAAAATTCATATGTTGAGAGAATATTGTAATGGCTTTAGAGAAATTGCCTGTGCGGTTGGTGCTACTTCCAAGTTACGCCTGTTGCGTAGGCTGCATGGGGGCACGTTAAAGGTCCCTATGTGGTCAAAACTAATGCAGAGTCCCCTCACTGCGGCTGCATTGGGGGCACGTTAAAGGTCCCTATGTGGTCAAAACTAATGCAGAGTCCCCTCACTGCTGTGTGCCTAAAAATGAAATCGTGGTTTTGGCACGTAAAACCCCAGAATTTTTTTTTTTTTTTCTGTTGAGTAGGCTGTTAAATTTTACATTCTCGGTTTCCCGTTGAAAACCCAGTGTAGCAACTGCATATTCGCATACCTCTTAGACAGTAGTGCACCCAGTATTATTGCCAGGGGGGGGGGGGGGGGGTAGCAAGCACTTTGCATAATATGCAATTTCCTTGCTTTAGCCAGAGGAATCCAACAGCAAATAAAATGCTTAATGATTATAATAATAATGACACCAAGGATGATAATGTTTATTTCTTCAGCGTGTTACTCAAAGTAATTTAAAAGTGAATGAATGAATACAAGACAATGATAGAGTGCTTTTGTTAATCAGGAAAATTGGTCCTCAAGCCACCTCCTGAATTGTAATGACAATGTGAACAGAACACTGAAGGTACACGTTGGACTGGTGGGGCTGGACGCGTGGTGTGTGTGTGTGTGGGGAGGGGGCTAACTCGGCCTTGGGGGAGGGGGGGGGGGGTTAGAACTCCCGAAATCCCCTCCATCTGTGCGCCACTGCTCTTAGATATGTTGGAACAAATGTATGAATCAATTACTTTAGGGCAGCAATCTCAAAGGCTGCTGTGTTATGGTAGAAGAAATATTCAAAGAAAATGAGACCTGTTTCAGTGGCTGACATTTTGCAGCTGAGCAGCACAAGGTCATGGGTTTGGTTCTTGATCATGGCGGCTGCATTTTGATGGTGGTAGAATTCAATAACAGATGTGTAACAAGCATAAGTACAAATTCTTAGTCCTCCATTACAGCATCTATCGTAGCCTGTGCCGGTTTGGGACCCCATTGATCGTTGAAAAATAACATTATGGTATGCAGTTCTGCTGAAAATGTTTGGTTTAGTTCAGAAAAGATAACTTTAGGAACTAGGAGTATTTAGCTTTTGTCCATGTATGCATACTTTCATTGCTTTAGTTGTAGTATTCAACTTGGCTGTTAGTCTCGTTATC
The DNA here is from genome assembly GCF_013339745.2 of Dermacentor silvarum. Taxonomy (NCBI): domain Eukaryota; kingdom Metazoa; phylum Arthropoda; class Arachnida; order Ixodida; family Ixodidae; genus Dermacentor; species Dermacentor silvarum. Next base: position 242,772,982 of record NC_051155.1, on the reverse strand, counting down.
TGTTACAAGTGCTCATCAGTCGTGGTCCAGTCTGACTTGCTGAACAAGGGGCTTCCACCGGAGCTAGCAATAACCCTCTAGAAATCTGTATTGCCAGAGCTGCAGGGGCTGAGCTTGCTGTGTACCGCGAAGTGTTTATATGCTGTTTGTCAGTCAGCCTTACGGGAGTGAGTCACGCCTTCAGTCCGGCTCGTGACAAAGCCCATGGCAGGTTTGCCAAGACCCTTTTGCAATGACACTGCACTTCTCTTGCTTTGTCTTTCTCTTGGCTTGTTACAAAAATGTTGTAGTTGAATACACATTTTTAATCGGCAGACAGGTTTGTGCTCATTCAATCTTTTGTCACCTTTCATGTTGTCGTTTCTGCCTTGTATAGGACACAATTAGTTCATACTTATTGTAAACTACTTTTGTGCACAGGATGTCGCATCACGGTTGGAAATATTTTCTAGTAGTTTTTTATGCGGGAAGTTTTTAATGTTGGCTTCACACCATGTAACCAATTTCACTTGTTCTAATTAAACAGGTGTGCTGATGCAGAATGTCATCTAGCAGGGGGTTCGAATTATTAATGTGTGCTTGCCATAAGTACATAGCGTGGCATTAATATTGATGCCGTTAATCCTTTGCAATATATGTAATTTCAGTGTTGGTTTAGTTATTGAATACACAGACGAGCATGGTATTTAGCCATCGTTTGAAATGTGAAGCCGCTCAATGGTACAAGTATGACAGTTCACAATGCAGGGTAATCCAGGGGAAGCATTATCTGTTATCTCTGCAAACAGATTCTGGCACTTTATAAGTCTAGGCTTTGTGTTGGCTTATGTATGTGCATGCCACATCAAGAAAATGGCAGTTAGTTTTGTGGGCTGTCGAGTATGTCAGCTTTTCTCTTGCTTGTAGCTTTATAGCACATCATACTACATTCTTGGATATGTATTGGTTTCACTTTCTTGGTTGTTGGGAGCAGCTCTTTAAATGTTGGTAATCTTTTTGGTATGGCCTATTGCCTTGTGCATGCAACCTCTGGCTGTGCCTGTGCACACGTTGAGTTGCTATCAGTTGCTGCTTGTTGTGGGAGTCTCATTGATCTGTAGCCCTAGAGCAAGTGTCTGGGGAAACAAGTAAATTCCACATTTCAATTTTCACTCGGTGCATTACATGTTTTAAACTGGCTACGTTTGTGCCACCGAGTTATGCTTTTTTGACCTTCCGCATGTGTCTACATGCGTGCACGTGTGTGTGTGTGTGAGAGTGTGAGTGTGCTTGGCTCGGAAAACATAACACGAGTTTAGGCATTGCTCTAAATGAAGCACCCTTCAATTGCTCAAAACAAAACACCCATTGCCATTTTTAATGATCCTTCACTGAAGAGAGAAAAGCCTATGCATCTGCATTTATCAGTTTTAAGCACCATACATAGTTTGAAGGTCCACGATATATGAAGGAGTGTGTGCTTGACATTAACAAGCGTTATGACTAAGTTGCTTTACGGCGAGGATATTAACCTCAATTTAACTTCTGCGAGGGTATGGGTGTTCATTGTAGATATTGCATTGTAATGCTGCATGTTAGTGCATAGAACTACCAGCCTTTTTTTATTACTTGGTAGCTCCAGTAATGAAAGTTGTATGCACTGAAATTTAGGGCTTTTCTAATAGCAGGGCTGCGATATTGTACCAATTCCTTCTGCTAAATTAGATGCCACTATTATCATCATCCACCATTCATGGGGGGGGGGCTGATCCCATTGATAAAGCTGGAGGAGTGTTGCCATGATAAGTCAAAGCTTGAAATGGAATAGCATTGGAAAAGGCATCTGCAAAATTGCGGCCTAGTATTGCATTGCATTCGATAACAGTATGCATCAGTTCATTCTTCTGTCCTGTGGCTGGTATGTCAGGCTGGCATTAATATAATGAGCAATTTTGTGTCTGGGCTATGGATGATAGTGCACTTCATACCAACTATGATGTGTACTGTAGTTTGCCAACAAAACATTGTCGAGCAGCTTTTTTATTTATTTGCCTGGAGTTATATGAATGACGGGAGGCATTTATATGGTGGGCATAGTGTAAATAAAAATGCAAATGTGGGACTTGCAGAGAACAAAAATGGGTTGTTGAGAACATGAAAACAAATCAAGATGTAATGTTGATAGCAGAGGGGAACTGTTTACTCAAGCATTTCATGTCATTGTCATTTAGAATATGCTGGTACCATATTTTTACGTGTAGAGACTGCTCATTCAGACATTTTCTCTGACAAGTGCTTCAAATTTATAATTTGTTACAAAAGGAATCTGGCTGCACATTCAAAGGAATCTGTTTTTTTTTTTTTTTTCCCTTCACTGTCTCGTCTAGTGTACAGAGCTCGTAACAGCAGACCCTAGCCATCCTCGAAGCACACACGAAGTGGCGCTTTGAATTATCTCTCTGCGCTTCCATCAGGCTGCTTAACATGCTCCTGCTATTGTCATCTTAGCGTAACTGTCTAAGTGCAGTAGTTAGAACACCCAGCACCCAAAAGTCAGTAGTGGGAACTTCACCCAGAGATTAGGATTTTTATTTTTAGTGCCATTTTGGGATGACAGCCTGATTGATCAAACGAAGGGAGGCAATATGCAAAGACCCATCTGGGATCTGGAAGTTGCTATTGCCATTAAAAAAAAAGACCCTCAGGTTTGCACAGACTCTTAGCAAACTGCAAGTCTTAACCAGTAGCCTCCCCCTCTTACATTGCTACTATTGTGCCTTGACTTCTTCTAAAACTTGTTTCCTAATAGGAAAGCTGTAGCTAAAGTAAGGGTGGTAACAGAGGTGGCAAGCTCTGGCTGTATGAGTATCTATGTGCTCAGCCATCTTACATGTAACATTGTTAGTGAATGGTGCATCACATCCAAGCAGCATGGACCTCCAAGATCTTTGTTGTGGAGTGACTGAGGATATAAACTATTCCCTAGTGCTATATCAGAGACTGTTTTCACAGCTATCTGTAACAATTTGTGTGGCACTTTACGAGCTGTGCACATTACTTTCCAAAATTGATCCTGTTAGCTGTAAGGTGCACCACAGCAGCTAGCTATGCCAATTTGTGCACAAAATTACAAGCTTGGAGGAGCTTTGCAGTAGAATGCTTGTCTTTCAATCAGTGGACTCAGGTTCGAGTTCTGGCATGGGTGAGGGTTCAGACATGCGCAAGTTACTCAGAAAAAATGAGTATCAGCTAAAAAAGAGTAGAGTATTAATTACTCCACTTTGAAAAGAACTTGAGTAGAATACCAAATACTTGAGACTCGCTTATTCCTAGAGAACAGTAATAAAATCTAGCCGTACAAGAATGGCATACTTGTCCTAAACTAAAATTGCACAGCACAGCTTGCTCCTGCTTTTCATGGACACATTTATAGAGAAACATTGGCAGAGGAAGTTACAGCTAGTGTCCTTGAATGCACAGAAATAATGCTTAAAAGTTATAACTTGACTGAAGTTATGAAACGCTTTGAAAGTAAGCTTCCAAAAATACGGAGCAGCCAGTTTCGTTTCCCACAAATTTTTGTTTAAAATGTCAACGTAAACTTTATTTGAACTGCTGATTTTACAAGTTATACTCACAGCTAGACATCTCACCATCCTCACCTCTTTTCTCATTCCACTATTGCAGACTGATATTCTGGAGTTATAAAATGATGCCGTGGTCAGCAGGCTTATTTTTATTTTGTCTTCAAGATCAACCAATCTTTCTCTGGGCCTTATAAAATAGTTTAAGGCAGGGGTCATCAGAGGTGTACCTATTTTCTAACATTTTATTGGCAACTGCTAGTTTGGGATTTTCAGGTGGCAATGCATGCAACTGATTGGCGTTGGTACAATAAGCAAGGATCAGCACTACACAATCTTTACTCATTGTAATATGCACATTTTAGGTAGTTTTTTTGCTTCTATCTCTGTCATTTTTTTGCTTTGATCTCTGTCATAGCATGCAACCCCGTGTGTGATTTATAGTCATGTCTGCTGCTGTAATATTCTCCATAGTTCAATAATGCATTAGGAATTCTCACCTGAGCTATAGATTTTTAAAATCCATGCTTAGCAACAACATCAGTGCATGCTAATGTGTGTACTTATGTTTGCAGGCTCCGATGGCAGGACGCGGGGCAGCGGCTCAAAGGCCCAATGGGGCGCCGCAGGGCAAGATTTGCCAGTTTAAACTGGTGCTTTTAGGCGAGTCGGCAGTGGGAAAGTCAAGCCTGGTGCTGCGTTTTGTCAAAGGCCAGTTCCACGAGTATCAGGAGTCCACCATTGGAGGTGAGCATCTCTGGCTGTGTGTGATGGTCATAGAATGTTAGTCTTGGACTGCAATAGAACTGTCAGTTGGTTCTTTGATAGTTTTACTGTGGCATTAAAGTAGAGTAGCACAAATTTGCGTATGTCAGTCATTTCAATAGACCCAAGATGATTTCAGTGTAAAATGTTTTGTGCATTGATTTGTCTTTGTAGCATTAAGGTTCATGAGCGAGTTTGTTAATGTGCATTTATGGGAAGTATAGGACCTCTTCTGTCAAAATAAAGGTTTTGGTAGGAGTTTGAGGGCAAAAGAAATTATGATAGAATGCCTAATACCATCTAGTTGTGAGGTGGCCTTGTCGTAAGCCAGAAAGTGACGATCACTCATGATGAGCTGAGGTAATCAAGATCCCTTAAGGGTTTAGAACAGGTTTGGTACATTGATCCCAAAAGTGGTGCTGCTTTTGAAAGTTGTTTAGTAAGATCAGTGACAGATTAGTGCAAGTTGCATAAACCTTTATTGCCGGATCCTGGACATCAGTGTAGTACCAGGTGCTAGGTTGTCTTTTCCGACTTTTTTTCGCAACTGCTGCTTCAGAACACCTTATTTCGAGCACTTTGTTGGTTGAAAATTAGTCTAGGCACAGTTTACCATTTCATGAAATCTACACAGCAGCAGCAGTTGTGATACGGCTGGGAGATTTGATGTGCTTGCTTGGTTCACAAATCAAGACAAGCACTGCTGCATATTCAGCTCTCTTGGCACAGGGCATTACATTGTTGTTTTTGGCTTATGTTCATGAGTATTCAACACCCCCTTTTCCACTTATTGCTGTGGTGCCCAAACCTTAAAGGGTTCCTGTAATGTGTCCGAAAAAGATTGTTGAGCAGTACCTATAGCATAATGATGATGCAGCAATTATGTGCACTTTGTTGTGCAAAGGACTTTATTTTGATCTGCGGCATGCCATTAACACGCCAAGCACATGACACGGCAACTTTTCTGGTGAAAGGTGTTGTAATATGTTGAATTCCAATGACGGAGTCGGAGAAAGTTTTTCTGCTCGTTTCGGAGCAAGTTTGTTCCAATGACAGAGCGAGGGCGAGAGTAAAATGTTCCAATGAGAGAGTCGGGAGTGGATTCAGAGCGGGAGTGTCTCCGTGGAGCAGGAAAAGATGCTCCGCCAAAATCGGCGGAGTGGACCGGAACTCTGCGTGACGCATTTCCTTTACCACGTTTGTCTGCTGAGGGGCGCAGCCGCTCGCGACTCGCGATCGTAATGGCGGACGACATGAACGGCTCGGCTAGTTTGGCAGAGCGTGCGGCATTGCTTCTGCTACTCGATAGCGACATCTCCGAGTCGGAAAGCTCAAGTTCGGACACGAGCGATTTCTCGGATAGTGACAGCGACGCTGAAACTGCCGCTTATGAGTGGGAATTCGACAGGATGTTCCGCATTCCCGTGAAGAGGCCCGAAGTAGTGAGCTTCATCGAGGACGTCCTTCAAGTTGCGAAGACGCCTACCATGTTTGGCCGCATCCTGTGTGCTCACCATAGCAAACAAAAGCTGTTGCACGTTAATTGGCAAGATATCCATTTTGCAGTTTTAAGCAGTGGGTGAACGGCGCTGAAAAGACAAGTGACTGGTGCGGCAGTGCTGGGAGCAAACAGCGAAAGGGGAATGACAACACGCAAGGTATCCTGGCTAACTTGGAGCCCGAAGGATAGAACTTCTGCTTCCGCCTTGCTCCGGCGGCGCAGGTTGTGTTCCACTCGTGGATTTGGAGGCGGTGCTCTATGCCAGAGTCGAGTGCTCGCTCGCGGAGTCCGTCGGCTGCTCCGGCTCTGCCATTGGAATTCAACAATAGAAATGACACTATCGATAAGCTGAGCTGCTTTGGCAACAATGGCCTGCTAATTTGAGCTATGTGCCGCCAATGCTCTGCTGCTGTCAGGCGCTGCAGTTTTACGTCGTAGAAGGGTGAAATGTGGCATCCAGAGCCGCAAAAGTTCGAGTTGAGGGTAACTCTTTGTATGTTTAAGTTTCTGGTATCTGTAACCTAGGTTTATGTGCACTTTCATATCTTTTCGCTCTTACTTCTTTGACATGCTGAGAATAGATATAAAAACAATGGTGGCCTTAAAGTGTTGGATGGCCCCTTTTAACTGCAGGTCTGCACTGGAAAATGGTACAGTAGCCTGGTGCAAAGCTCCACTACTGGGTGTGCAAGATATTTGAGAATACAATGGCTTCCAGAAAAGCAAGGACACTTCAGTAAAAATACATATTTGCACTAAATTTTGTAGACGTTGTTTCAGTGTACATTTTGAACGCTGCTGGGTAAACTACCTTCACCCTCAGCACTTAAATGTGAATGCGGCTTCAAAGACAAACTGCACGCTGAGATCAGCTTGTGTTGACATTGACCATTTCTGCCGGAATAGCAGCCCTAAGTGAGTTTTCCCTATTGTGTACAGACTGTGTCCCTCCCAGTGACACATGGCAGTAGTCTAGTGTATGTAAATCTTCAGAACTTTGCAGTGGTTACGGGTGTGATGGTGGTTGTTGAAGATTGCAGCTAGCCACATTTGGTCTATACAGGCCATGTGGGTAGATGCAAAGCCATTGCCTAGGGCTGGCACCCAATAACCTCATGCACAGAAGACCTGACAGCTGATTCTACCACCTATAGTTACTTGGCAAGGTCCATAATTCACTTTTCAGTGTTGTCACTAAGTGTCCTGCGCCTGACCACTGAAGGCCTTATCACAATCGGAAAGGTCATGGTCACGGGTTCTGTGGCCAGCGAAAAAGATGTCTTGGACTGTACACATTTGTGTCAGAATGGAAGCTGCTGCATGGAAACAGATGTGCTAAATAGATGTAGAGATTAATGAAGCACCTAGAGAGACATAAAGTCGATGGTAAATTATATGGCAATCTGAAGCTACATACTCAAATACCTAATGCATTTGGTATGTATGCATGACTGATGAATGCTGGGTGCTAGTTTGAGGGCCATTTAGACAGTAATCTCGTCACACAGGCAGCCAGCGCTGGCTAGGTGTGTAAGGTGCTTATGGTGACCGTTGTGTTCATGCAGCGGCATTCCTGACGCAAACGGTGTGTCTGGATGACACAACGGTGAAGTTTGAAATCTGGGACACAGCAGGCCAGGAACGCTATCACAGCCTGGCACCTATGTACTACCGGGGTGCACAGGCAGCCATAGTTGTGTATGACATCACCAACCAGGACACGTTTGGCCGAGCCAAGACTTGGGTCAAGGAACTGCAGCGTCAGGCCAGTCCCAGCATTGTCATCGCGCTTGCTGGAAACAAGGCCGACTTGGCTTCAAAAAGGGCTGTGGAGCTTGAGGTACCGTTTTGCATGCATTTTGTTAATGTTATCAGTGATATTGCATTGTGTGTATGTGTGTAAATATACAATTACGTTTTTTGGCTTTGTTTAATGCACATTTAGCATCTTTAGGCTAGTACAGGAGACGTCTGTTAATTTGAATCCGGTTACAGTGGAACCCCGATTATACGACTTTCAGGGGACCACGCACAACCGTGGTGTAATCCGGGCGTCGTATAATCGAAAAACTAAGAATATAGGCGGTGACACTGTCTTGCCCAAAAAACGGGTACAGGCCACCTGAATAAGCTCGTGGCACCAACCTGCACTGCTCCAAGGAAGGTAGGTTAAATTATAAAGAAATTACCATATTTATTGATGGTAACGCGCATATTTTTCATGATTTTCGTTGCTTGAACTCAACCCTCGCGTTACAGTTGAATAATGGCAAAATTAGCCATTTTAAAACAAATGCTCTAAATCCCGCGATTTCTAGCGCTACGTTGGCTATCTGTAACTTTATGTCTCGATCTAATCCATATACAGGTCGACCAAAGTCAACTTGTTTTTGATTGGAATCGATGCTGTTTTCGCTGGTCTTGTGCCTGGATACGATGCCGTAATACCCTAGGGCCTTTTGCGTTTCAACTCCGTTCATTCGTGACGTTATGGCGACTCAACGCATTCAGTATGACAGCCGCTTCGAGAGACTAGCAATTTTGATGGCCAAGGAGCTGGGAAAGTGTGCCGCAGCTCGGTGTCTCGACGTCAACGAGTCGTCGATTTGTGGATGGCGGGTCCAGCGACAGGCCCACTTTAAATGCGAGGCCAGTCGGAAAGGCTCTGTAGAACCTAAGGGGCCTGGTACTCGCCACAAATGAAATGTTTGTGCGGTCTTTTAATAAGTACTCAAATCCCAAACAAGCTCGACGGCACGGAAGATGACTTGATTCTCAGATGATCACTTCTGGAGATAGTTCCGGTTTCGCGAGACTCTGCTCGTCCCGGCACCAAACCCTTCGAAGTATACGGCTGACAGCGCTCTTGGTATTGATAGCATGGACAGCGCCAGAAACACTTTGTGGGGTAGCTTCCAGTGTCGAGTAATAGGAAATTTCGCGAAAGTGAAACTATCTATACCATCATACAATTGCAAAGCAACTTTGCCTTGCCCTGCTTGTACCTATGTAAGGCCAATTTTTTGGACGCAAGGCAACGTGCCAAAGGCGCGCACATGCAAGCTCGCACACAGTCACCTCAGATGGAACCTCCCTACAGTGGTGGCTCACTCAAATTATCTTCTCTTGGCTAGTTAATACTCTCAAGTCAAGCCAAAGAAGAAGAGGGGCTGTCCTTTTCTGTCGACGCGCACACACACACACACACACACACACACACACACACACACACACACACACACACACACACACACACACACACACACACACCCTTGTCCGATCTGCTCACACACCTTGTCCGATCTGCTACCTGTCATACTTTCTCGCACGTCCCCCCTCGACTCCTTTGCCAGCAGCGACAAATTTTAATCAGGCATTCATCAGCCGATTACCTTGGCTGGGCGTAAGATAAGCAGGATTAACACCAGGGAGAACATCAGTCGTGAGTGCGCTGTTATTTTTCTTCGCCTTGCAGCAGCACTCAAAGGCTATCTACGATAGTGATTGCCTGAGAATACTGCCCAAGGATAGCTCCGTCTCCTCTTCACACAACGATGATGAGTGAAGAGAAAAAGTTTCTGAATTGCGATTCCTTGAATAAAGGAACCATTTCTTTTTCCATTCATCTCGCGTTGCATTCGCGGTTTTATTTTTATAAAACGTCCAGAGCGTGTCGTGACCGGAGCGGGCTGCGACGTCGGTGGCTGCGGATAGATGCCTGTGGATGGAGTGGTGCTGCCCGGTTCGTTCGCAGCGATGTATGCGGGCTTGAGCTGGTCAATCGAGATGCGAACGTCGTTCCCGTTCAGGCGCAGAGTGAAGTTTCTGTCGTCACGATGGACGACCAGGTAGGGTCCGCTGTAGGGTGGCTGGAAAGGCCTGCGGACGGTGTCGTCACGGAGGAAAGCGTGCGTGCACGATGCTAGCTCCTTGAACATGAAAGGTGTAGGCTTGCAGTGGTGGGCTGCAGGTGACAGGCGTAAGGCGGCGATGGTGCGTCGGAGCCGGGCGACGAAGTCGGTGGGTTCTGATGTCGTAGTGCTGGAAGGCAGTGCAGCGAGAAATTCACTTGGGAGACGGAGTGGTTCCCCGTAGACGAGCTCTGCTGGTGTAGCATGGATGTCCGGCTTGAAGGTGGCACGAAGACCGAGGATGACGGCTGGGATGGCCTCGAGCCAGGTTGAGTCCAGGTGGCACATAATGGCTGCTTTGAACTGTCGGTGGAAACACTCGATCATTCCGTTGGCGCAGGGGTTATAACTGGTGGTCCTCAAGCGTTCAAAACCGATGGTCAGCCCGAGGAGCCTGAAAAGGTGCGACTCGAACTGTCGTCCTTGGTCGGTGGTTACACGGTGGGGGGCGCCAAAACGAGCAATCCAGCTGGTGAAGAAGGCCGAGGCGACGTCTTCCGCGGTGATTCCCTCGAGGGGCCATGCCTCGGGCCATCGAGTGTACCGATCGATGGCGGTGAGGCAGTAGCGATAGGGTCCAGCCGGGGGAAATGGTCCTATGATGTCGAGGTGGACGTGCTCAAGCCGACCAGAGGGCTGAGGGAATGTTCCGAGTGGTGATGGTGACGTGCCTGGTGACTTTAGCGCGTTGGCATTGAATGCAGGAGTGCGCCCTGGTGCGACAATCCCGCTGCACGGAGGGTCAGACATAGCGGTCAGTCACGAGGCGTGTAGAGGCGCGTATGCCGGGATGGCTGAGGTTGTGGAGCTGGTTGAAAAGACCACGGCGATGGGACAGAGGCACATAAGGCCTGCTTCGTCCTGTCGACATGTCGCAACAGATTGTGGTTGTCGACCCTGGAATGGGAACTTGTTGCAGCTGCAGTGAGGACCTGCCCTTGAGAAGTTCCTGCAGTTCGGCGTCCGTAGTCTGAGCCTCGGCGAGGACGTCCGCTGTTATCTGCACAGAGTTGATGGCTGCTACACGTGAAAGCGCGTCGGCGACCACATTGTCTTTTTCGCTGACGTGTTGGATGTCGGTGGTGAACTGTGCAATGAACGAGAGTTGGTTCTGCTGTACAGGCGGGAGTTTGTCGCGACGTTGAGAGAAGGCGTAGGTAAGAGGCTTGTGGTCGGTATAGATGGTGCAGTGAGAGAAGGCGTAGGTAAGAGGCTTGTGGTCGGTATAGATGGTGCAGTTCTGTGCTTCAAGGATATGGCGAAAGTGTTGCACTGCTTTGTATATCGCCAGGAGTTCTCTGTAGTAGGCTGGCAAACTTGTTGGGGCGGTGGTCGTGATTTCGTCAGTGGAACTGGCGGTTGAAGGGGTCGTTTTCCGAGCTGCGAGTTTCTTGAAGAAGAAAGCCAAGGGATGCCAGGTGTTGTCCACGCGTTGCATGAGGGCGGCGCCGATGGCGAAGCTAGATGCGTCCGTGAAGAGTCCCAAGTGAGCGTCTGGCACGGGATGGGCGAGCTGTCGATTGATGTCGATACGGCGCGCAAGCTCTGTGGTGTTCAGCGGTGCGGCGACAGCGTGGATGGTGGGCGACAAATGTGGCAAGGAGGCCTCGATGACGCGATCAGCAATCTCCGCAAGGTCGAGAGGTAGCCTAACCTGAGCCTGCAGAATTGCCTGGACGTGCGGCGGGAGTCGTTGGAGCCAAAGCGCTCGCAGGAAAGAATCCTGGACTTGCATGTTGCCTGCGAGCGCACGCATGTGGCGCAGGAGCTGCGAATGTTTGCGCTCAGCAAGCTCTGTGGACTGAAGTTGTCGTATCTTCTGTTCTTCCGAGAGCAACAGGCGGCGGATAAGTGCAGTCTTCAGGTGCTCATAGAGGTTGGCCGTTGGGGGGTTGGTAAGGATATCCCGGACCTCGTTGGCATAACGTGCGTCCAGGTGGGCGACGTAATCGTAGCGGGTCCGGTCTTGCGTGATGCGCGGTAGGGAGAACTGGCCCTCGACCTGGGCGAACCAGACCTCGGGCGAGTCCACGCAAAACGGCAGAAGCTTGACGGCGACACGCCAGGTATCGTATGAGGCAGCGTGCGGGATGCCTTCTGTAGGAGCAGTGACGTCCTCAGCGGAGCCGGCAGGCGTGGCCTCGGTTGTGGAGGCGTTGCGAGAATGCTGCTGTTGCTGGGTCTGCAGTTCCTGTTGAAGTTGTTGCACTTGCTGGCGAAGAGCGGTGAGGACTTCTGGTTCAGCCATGGCGGTGCAGTTTGTTCGGTTTTCGGGTCACCAGATGTGGGATGCCGTGTCGATGGAAAGACTCATCCCAACATGAAACGTTAACGACTGTTCATTAGCGTAGTAGCAGCGGCGGGGCGAGCATACCGCCGTTGCGCTCGAACGGTTAGCGAAGGAAGGAAGGCCTCTCGAGCTTGGCAGCTTGGTTTTATAGCCACCGTCGGTGACATAAGCCTCCGGTGACGCTGCGGTGGCGCTGTCCCTTATCGGAGGCATGGTGCAGCATGCAGCCGTGTCATGCCTGCTCGTAAGTGGCGAGGCGGAGGCTGCGCCGGTTTGTGCGAAGTGTGTCGCCACAGCAGTATTGATTACAGCACATCGATGTTCAAGCGCTGTCATTAAAAGCTACATCAAGCGAGCAGCGCATGAGCTCGCGCTGCAGTGTGATTCGCATGTAGTACGTTACTGCGAGCTCATATGCAGTGCATCAGTTATTTATCAGTTGCTAAAGGGACAGATGGCCGTTACTACACGCAGGCATGGCTACTTGTTAGTGGCATGCAATCAACAAATATTGCAGGAGGCCCACCATTTCGCGGCATGCTGAAGGAGCGCTGCTATCGCAGCGCGTAGCGTCGTGCGCTTGATTAGTTCCGTACACATTATGTCCGCTTATCGCTGCTGTGAATTCATTTATAGCAAGCATTTCTTCGCCTTTGTGCGCCTGAATCTAGCAGCGTGCAAACCTTACTTGAAGTTCAACTTCGTACATGATTCGCTTCACTTGCGATTGACACCGCGCTAAAACTTCGCTGCTTATTTCTTGAACGGCGTATACGTATTCGGTGTTACATAATTTCTTGCCCTTACGCAGCGTGCCACCCCTGAAAAAATCTTTAGCGCCCGATATTCGCTGCAAGCCATGGTACAACACAACCGAAGGTGGCGGGTCCATATTGTAAACGTGCTTTCCGAAGCAGACGACCGAGCTTGGTACTACCCAGTTTCGGATTGAGGGCGCTTTTTAGCACCATTTTTGCAGCGCCCCCTGGGCAATGCAGAAGCCCCATCGGAAGCAAGCATTTGCCGGCGTGGGGGCCGGTGCCACAGTCCAGCCGCCCCGGCGCCAGCTTAGCCCGCTCCCTGAAGTTTTGTTTTCTGCCGTTATCGAGAAGCGAGCGTTTGCCGGCGTGGGCAGTTTCGTTGGCCGGACAGGGCCTCCTGCCGCTGCATTAAGGGGTCTCTCCTATGCTTTGGCTCTGTGGCGGTGTCGGAGCAATGCCAGTCGGAGGATGCCGCCGCGTTATTTGACGCGCTGCTGAGAGCATTGTCGGTCCGCGGTATGTTCGAATTTACCGTAGCAAATGCTTTTGTGTTCGAATTACCGAGCCTTTTCGCCCACTCAAATACACATAACTTTGACGGGACCACAGCGTCAGTTCGAATAAACCGGCAGTTCGAATTAAGCATGTTCGAATTAACGAGATTCGACTGTACAGATAAATTATCCGACCGGGTTAACATCATTTGTAAGAACCAAAGCTGTTCATTCACTAATTATCTTAATTACATCAATGAATTTCTTAGTTACAAACTTGGCACATGTTTATAGGGGAAAGTTAAAGGGAGCTGTCCCGACAGTCTAGTTTCGTGTTTCTACATTGCAACATGACCATGTAGACAGAAATAACTGGTGTGAAATTATTGTTTGATTTACTTGATAACACTCTTAGCAGCGCGAAACATGGCTCTCCTAACCCCTATGAGCAGACAAATTTTTCGTACTCCAAAAATTCGGACTTGATGGATATTCCCGACTTCATAAATGCCTCCCCGTCAGGGTTCCCATAGAGCTAATACATTTTTGCAGCCAATTTTTCAGACGAATTTGGCCCCCAAACTTCGATTTTCTGGACTAAATGGCTTGTTCCGGGCCACACTACACAATCTTGGAGGCTGTTGTGTTGGATTTTCTGCTGGCTTGGCTTCCAGTAGCTCGTTCTTCAGCCTCCAAAATTGGGAGGCATGCACTATCAATAGAGCATGCATCATCCTCCTGTCTCGGAGGCCATGCCCTCTCTTCCTTGCCTGACAAAACGATCCAGCGAACAGCTCTTTTTCTTGTTTCTTCCTTTTTTCGGTCAGCACCATTGTCATAATCACTTAATGTGGAATCCATTTTTTTTTTCTTTTTAAAAAAATTGTTTTGGTTGCTATTTTGCACGTGTTGTATCCTCAGAGCACGCGGCTTCGCATTTGTGTGATCGGTGCCACCTATTGGGCTTTCGTGAAAGCCAAGTGGTGTGAAGAAATGTTATTTGTTTCTTCAATGTCCATGGCGATCTCCACCAATGCGATGGTGCCCTTGTTGACTGTATACCGAAACGACACTCTCGTGCAAATCCAAGCAAATCTGATCACCTCCAAGTGTAGTACGAGTCGGGGCATTATTAGAGATTTTTTAAGCCGCTCTTAAGCCTAATAAATTTTATTTTTTGGGGTGAACTTGTTTTTCGAACTATATTTCAGTCCCCGTGAAGTCTGGAAAATCGGTCGGCGACTGTAAAAGTATGATTTAAAATGAAACTGCCGTCTTCCCACAAGCTGATTTTATTTCAATTGGCGGTTTTTGTAACTTGTGAATGGGGGATGCATAGCCACTTCAACAGAAGGGGTAAGACAGACCATTATGGTCTATGGCGAAAATGGAAGAAATGTACTTGAAGAAAAAAATAAAAGATAGACTGATGAGCATGAGGCATGGCCAGCCTGTCTATTTATGATTGTGCGAGAAGCAGCAGCTAGAAATGCATGTAATGCCCAGTTAATGCCTGGTTACAACAGAACAGTTCTTACCTATTCTGCACACCATTGCTGCAGTCTCTCGGCTGCACATGAGTCTCCATTTTCCAAATATTGCAAATGCACAATATGTGCTCAGAATGTGCTTGCTTGTTTGTCAGGTCATCTAGATATGATCCATGGTGCACAAATATTGGACATTGAAAACACTGTCATCTATTGAGGTGCAGGCGTTTGGTACATTTGTTGGCAACATCAACTCTTTCACACTCTAAGAAAACCACTATGCTCAGTTTTCATTGTGCCAATGATACTCTGCTTCTGTGTGCAAGAAGCTGTTACCAGGACAGCTGTACCATTTTTGAAAGATTTTGGTCTCAGCACGTGCTCAGCACAGATTTGGGCATTCACAGCTCACCATTAGAAAAAAGTCAGTCCAGCACCAAATCTCAATGAACTACCAGTGTTGTCATGCTGACCAGTCAGCACTGTGAAGGAAAGCTATCTCTTGGAGCCTTTGCATATAATTTTTTGGTAAAAGAGGCTCCATTTATACGAAAGGAAACAGTGTAGAAAACCAGGCAAGTTGTTTTTTTTCAGTCTGCCAATTCACTGCAACACTTATTGAAAGTGAATCGTTAAAGGTTATTTTATCAACGTTGCTTGAAACAGTTCATCGATGTCAAATAAAGCTTTCCCTTGCTTCTATTTTCTGCAAGTATTTGATCCATGTTAAACATGTTTCCAAGCTGCTGCAAAATCAAGTTCTTCTGCTTCAAAATGGTGATTTTACAGAGATAGAGAAAGAAATAGAAGAGAGGAAAGGCAGGGAGGGTAACCAGACGCATGTCCGGTTTGCTACCCTGCACTGCTGCTGCATAAAGCTGTAGCCTGCTTCTACACCCTCTGTAGTTAGTTGTTCAGTGGCTCTGCTGTTGCGCTGCTGAGCTAGACATTGCGGGTTTGATCCCATCCGTGGCGGCCACATTTCAATGGGGGCAGAATGAAAAACCAGCGGTGTGCTTAGATTTAAGTGTATTTTAACAAAGCCCAGGTGGTCAAAAATAATCCGAAGCTCTGGCTACGGTGTGCTTCATAATCAGATTGTGTTGAATTTCTAATTAACCTTCTTCTGCCCCTGTCACATGCATGTTATAATTGAGGACATTTTGGAATACAATAGTACTACAATGAACATAAGTGTTCAATGTGCATAGGAAACAAAAGTTGTGTTTAGTAAATTGTTTATAAATACATATGTGAATCATGTGGTACTCACTTGGTTTTTTTGTTCACCTCTTACATTTTCTTTTTCTTCAAATTTGTGTAGGAGGCACAGGCTTACTCTGAAGAGAACGGGCTTCTTTTCATGGAGACGTCAGCCAAGACAGCAATGAATGTCAACGATATCTTCTTGGCCATTGGTGTGTATTGGCTTTATTTCAGTAATATTTGTGGTTCGTGTTAAGGGCTTTTGTTCATGCTTAATCAAAGAAGAGGATGTGTGCTGGTAGAAATTATGATGATATTCATAATTTGATTAGATGTATTGTCTGATTTAAAAGCAGTGGATGCATTTAGAAGATACAGTGGAACCCAGATTATACGATTTTGGGGGTACCACGCAAAACTGTTGTATAATCGGGGGGTCATATAATCGAAAAACTAAGAATATAGGTAGTGACGCTCAGTCTTACCCCAAAAACAGGTACAGACCGCCTGAATAAGCCTGCGGCACAAATCTGCACCGTGCCGTGGCAGGTAGTCTAAATTATTTTTTAAAATTTACCACATTTATTCGATTGTAACGCGAGTTTTCTTTAAGAGTTTCGTTGCTTGAACTCTACTCTCACATTAGTCGAATACAGTCGCCGACGGATTTTTTGGACTCCAAAAATTCGGACTTGTTGGATATTCTGGACTTCATAAATGCACCATCTGGGTTCCCATAGAGTTAATGCATTTTCGTGAGCGATTTTTTGGACGAATTTAGGCCCCAAAGCTCGATTTTCCAGACTAAATAGCTCTTTCGGAGCCAGGCAACCCGTTCTTGAAGGCCGCCATGTTGGATTTTCCGCTGTATAGCCTCCAAGATTGGGAAAGGCACGCAGAGCGCACTCCATCTTTCCGTCTTGGAGGCCATGCCCGCTCGTCCTTAGCTGAAAAAATGCTCTAGGGCATGGCACTTTTTCTTTTCTTTTTTTTTTTTCTTTTTTTGGTCAGCACTATCGTCATGATCAATTTGCGAGATCCGTTTTTATTACTTTCTTTTTTTCTTTCCGACACTCCGACATCACCACGCTAGCGGCTTTCAAGATGGTGTCGCGGTTTGCTTTTCAAGCGCGCCGTAGCAGACGACGCCAGCCTATAAGCCAATTGCAGGATTTTATTTAGTCACGTGCACTAAATGGGCGAATGGGGTCGTACGCTGGGACTTTTTTTCGGCACGGTATTTCTAAATAGCGAATAGGGGGATGAACGAAAATGTGGCGGGTAATTGAAGAAGAGTAGTTCTTTCCAACACTACCAAGATGGCCGCGACAGCATACGTCGTTCAGCAGCAGCGTGCATGAAAAAAGCTCCCTTTTTATGCTTCTTTTTGTCAAAATATAGCTTGCGGTGGTTACATAAATTGATATTGTGGCTAAAATATAGATCCATGATGCGGGAAACTTGGTCAGAACGTGCGACAGTGTTTGTATATTATGAAAATACCACTTTCAAGAAACCCATTTTTTGCGATTTTTTTGGTTTCTAAGACCCATGTCCCCCCTTAAGAAAAATGTCGCAGTTTCGCCCAAAAGGCGAAGCATCGATTGCGATAGCAAATTAATAGACAGCTTTACGAAGTAAGCATAGTAGTTTTATCGGCAGTATAAAGTTGTAAATATTCGCTTACTAACTAAATAAGCACAGTGTCACTCGCTCACAGGTAAACATGAACGTATCTCGCTCAATGACCGTGGAAACTCGTTAGAACGCTGGAGTGAGAAAGCGAGCCAGAAGCAGCGGGCAAATTGACCTACGCACTGTCTATTGTGTCGCTTCAACGCGAACGTCGAAAAAAAAAAAAAACAGCGCATACGAAGGTACCGGTACTCAGCGCGTGCCCTTTGTACCCATCGCAGATTGCTTTGAAGATGAGTCCTCCGCAGGCGCACATTCCGGCCACATAGCAGATCGCTTTCAAGATACAGTGCCTGCGTGGCAGCTCCGTCGGCTGCAGCCGCAAGAGCATAATGCACCTCCCCGTGCCCTGCGAGCGAACGAAGTCCGCGCGCTTCCGGCCGCCTTCCTCTCTCACATGCTGCGGTTGCCGGCTCACCCTCTCAAGCTTTCACCCGCACACACAGCGTACGGCGCGCGGCGACGGTTTTATCGCCGTTGGACTTTATACGGAACCTCGCGGCGGCGACGATGGCGACGGCAAAAATGCGCTCGGAGTGTCCAATAATTGCTATTCGCAATAAAATCCCTAATAATGCCCTGCCTTGGGCATCGCTTGGAGGCGATCAGATTTGCTTGGATTCGCACAAGAGCGACGTCGTCTCCAGTCGACAAGATGGCGATCTATGTTGGCAGAGATAGCCATGAAGAAACAAGCCACGTTTCTTCGCACCACTTGGCTCTCGCAAAGACACAGGAGGTGGCACCGATCACACAAATGCGAAGCCGCGCGAACACACACAAAGATGTGACAACAATGTCTCCGAGACACACCTGTGCATGGTTTTGCACCACGTGCAAAACTGCAATCGAAACTTAGTTTAGTAAGCAGTGCTGTGAACATCTCAGCCAAATTTTGCAGTCATGCGCGGCACATGGGGCTTGCAAGCGGAGTGCGAAGTCACCTTTTTCTTAAACACTCTTTTCAAATGAGACCTTCTCATCAGTTTCCAAGCTGCGAGCGCCTTGCAAATGTCGTCATATGCAAGATTCCCATAGATGGCTGCTATTGGTGGATAGCCGACGTCAAGAAGGGAGTTTGGATCAGTGCGCTTCTTCAGACTGTTACTATGTATATTTATTGACGCAGCTTTATAAACATGCTGAAGTAAGTGAAAGTCTGCGTTTTGAATTTCGATAATTGCGTATTTCCAGAAGAAGCCGACTGTCTGCTTATGCTCGGCTGCGGCCCCCGCGTAGGAATTAAACTTTGGCCACACTGCTTATTGGTGTTGTAGCCGTCTAGCCTCGCTAATTTCGATTAACACTCAACGAGCCTCAAACTATGCGAAACTTAATGTTGGACCACGTGTACATTTGCTAGTGCGCGCGCTCACTCCTGGTTGCTCCTTGCTAGACACCTTGGCAGACGTCGCTTTGCATTGAGCTATTGACAGCACTTCAAAATGAGCAATTTAGATGTGCCTACTTGCCTTCAGTCAAGCTGGTGCAGGAAAAAAGGTGGTCCACACTACGTAGCATGGCCAGACTGGAGCACATGAGCACGAGTGCGCACTCCGGCCCTGCCGTGCACATAGCAAACGTTGCACGCACTTGGGGCCGTATTCTAAAACGTTCCACTAGGCGAAATTTCTTTTTTCGCTTTCAGGTGCGTGCTGATTGGCTGTTTTAGCAAAAGTGGATGAGCTGATTGGGTGGTTGAGCCCGATGTCATTCAATTTTGCTCAACCAGCCAATCAGCGCGCGCCTGAAAGCGAAAAAAAAAAGAAATTTCGTCTAGTGGAACGTTTCAGAATACGGCCCCTGCATGTAGCTGTGTCTGCAACGTAGCATAGATACAGTCGACGTCCGATTTCCCGGACCCTCAAGGGACCGCGAAAACGTCCGGAAAATCGGGCAGTCCGGAAAAACGAATGCACGTGAAAACGCACCTTTTTGGTAGGTATTTTTCGCTGACGGAGAGGGTCACGGCCGGAGTACAAGATTCTCATTGCTATTCAGCCAATGCATCGTTTAGGTGGCTCTGAAAAGAGCCGTTTATAAAAAAAAAAAAAAAATACGCCGTGGCCGGCGCTACCTCATAGGTCAGCACTTGGGCGCAAAGAAGTCGCTTATTTTCTTTTGCACGGTCCGCTTGCCCGCGATCATGTCTGCCTCAATTGCAGTCAACGTCATGTTGCCGCTGTACACCGATGACAGTGTCATCAGTGCTCGCGTCAACTCCGAGCTCGTTGGCTGTGTAGGAGCTGGCTCTTCGTTCTCGGTGTCGGTGTCTCCGTAACTTGACGAATGATTTCGTCATCGGTCAACTCCGCACATAGCTCGAGGTCTTTGTCAGCGTCGGCGAAGCCCTCAAAGGTTATCCCGGCTGGAATCGACACGCCGGCAGCGCGCAGATCGTCGAAGGCAACGTCCGCAGATGGCAGTTCGTCACTTCGTCAGTTCGTCCACGGAGGGCAGTTCGCGGATGGCAGTTCGTTCAAAGGCGCGGACGAAGACGAAGGAGCAGTCGGTGCCATCGCTGTAAACGGCGAATCCGCTCGACGAAAAGCGCAGCACGAAACAGCTAGGAACTCGGTGGATGCTGAAGGTCGGGAAACATGATCACTGAAGATAGCGCGCAGCAGCAAACGATCAACCGCAGACACGACCGCAGAGCTGACAAAGCTGACAAAACAACACGTGAACGAACACAGTGAGGTTTGACTTGGCTAAGCTACGGCTGGCAACGGATTGACACGTGCGGTTTCGAGGTTACGGCAGCCGCGGCGCGGTGCGGCGGTGCTGCTGGCCACACCTGCGATGCGAGTATGGTGGGTTCGAGGATATGAAAACAACCAAAATGGCGGCGTCGGTGGTGACTTTGGGTCGGCGGTTAACAGTAAAAAGTCCGGGAAATCGGATGGCGAAGGCTATAAGCGTCCGGAATTTCGGACTTTTTAATACATTGACTCTATGGGGAACTTGACGGTGCCACAGATGAGTCCGGGAAATCAGGCATGTCCGGAATTTCGGGCGTCCGGGAAATCGGACGTCGACTGTACACCACGGCCAGTGTAGGGTGCCGTGACGAGTGCGCTCGCTGCAGCTTGCTGAGGACAAACGCTTTCTCTGAGTGGTCTCTGTGGGTGACACGGCTCCAGGCACGTGGCTAGCCGGCCCAAGCGCCAACGTCCAACTGGAACAGGTCGTCTGCGTCCCGAGTTACACACCTTCGAGGTGTGTCGTCAGGGTCAAAGTTCATTACGAAGCTTGTTATGGTTTCCTTTCAACACTAGTCCACAGTGCTGCATCTATTGCGTGCCCGATGTGCGAGATGCCAGCATACTCGCACGAGCGAATATGAAAAAGTTTGATTTAGCTCTTGGAAATTGTGACTGCCGTAGAAATAAGTGTGGAAGGAAATGTGCCACTCGATACGAGAAAACAGCGCCGTGCGTAGCTATCTAGTACACTGTAGCACAGCTAAGGTATGAGACACCTGCATTTTTTTTTTTTTTTGTTATAGACACTTGTTTACATTGTTACATTACAGATACTTTTTGTTAGCAGCCTTAAGGGGAGACGTGGGTCTTGAACTGGCAAAAAAATCTCTATAAAGTCGATTTTTGAAGAAATACATTTTTGCTACACTTACACATTCAAGAATGTCTCCGCGAAATCTAAAAGGTGAATTTAATCGGAAAATAATAAAAATAATCATGCTTATACGTGCCATGGTGAAATTACCGAGAATTGGCCAAAAATGTTCGAACTTCGCACCGTCACCAATTTGCGAACACGTGTTCGCAAATTGGTAATGCCATCGTAATTGGTAATGCTCTCGAAGGACCCCCACCAAGGAGTACGGGCTTTGTGCCAAGCTTGTGCTGGAGTGCTCCACCTGGGGTATGCGCGACAAGAGATTTTTTTCTCCAAGAGTGGCCACGATAACGCTGCTCGAAGTGAACGCCCAAGCAATGAAGGCCATGCAGAGCATTGGTGAGGGAGCAGCAGCCCTCTCAGACTTCTTTGCTGCGATGAATATTTCTCATCGTGGCTTACACCACAAGACCTACCAGGCCCATGTAAACATGGTTCAAGTGTGCAGCAGTGCTGCAACAGATTGTGAGGCCTCTAGTGTGGCCCAAATCAAGGACCTTTACAATGGCTTGTGCAACCCACCAGGGAACATCGATGCGATTTATGATGGAACCTGGCTGACACGTGGCCACAGTTCACACGTTGCTGTAGGGTGCATCATTGAGATGTGCACCAGGCTTGTCATGGACCACATCGTGCTGTTAAACTTTTGCTTGGGCTGCTCACATGGTCCAAAACGAAATGAGCAAAGGTACATGGCTTGGCACACAAAACATGTACCAGAGTGCCAGAAAAACATTGACTGCAATAACGGGCAAATGGAGGTGCAAGCTGCACTGCTCATGTTCCAAAGATCCCTAGACAAGTACAAGCTGCGTTGCACGACAATGCTCTCTGATGGTGACAGCAGGACATTTCACGCCTTGACCGAGCAAGCTGTGTACGGGTTACACAGCTTGCTCAGCTGTGTACGGGTTACACAGACAAGAAAGACTGCATAAACCATGTGTACAAGTACATGGGAGCAGCCTTGCGTGGGCTGGTTGACAAAAAGAAAGCCCAAGGTGAGCCACTTGGAGGAAAGGGACGGGTCACCTAGGACAGGATCAATAAAATTACGCATTACTATGGCTGGGCCCCTAAGGAGTCGCAAGAATGACGTGCCAGGCATGAAGAAGGCAGTTGAGGCTACCCTGCGCCGTATGTCAACTGATGATGCTCCCAAGCATGACCGTTGCCCTGATGGGCTAGAATCCTGGTGCAGCTACAACCGGGCTGTGGCAAAGGGCAAGAAACCCCTAGCACACAAAAACAGCCTGCCGAACTTCGTGTGCGAAGCTTTGGAGCCAGTGTTCAAGTGCTCTTGGAGCGGTGCAGCGACGGCCTGACTCAAAATGCCAGTGAAAGCCTGCATTCCGTGATCTGGGATCAAGCCCCAATGACTAAGCATGCCTCGCTGCACAATATGCAGAGGGCAGCGGCTCAAGCTATCTGCCGATTCAACCAGGGTGTGATGAGAAGCAACACTGCAATAGTCAAGAAGCTGGGCTATAGTGCTGGGAGCTCTATGGTGCGCCGAAGCCTTGAAAAGGATCGTTGGAGGCTTCACATGTCAAACAAGGATCACACAAACAGCAAAGAGGCACAAGCTAGCAACACTCTGCCTACAGTCCTGGGATACTATAGGTTTAGGTGTGGGGACCTGTGCTGAATGCACAATTCTGTGAGTGTACAAAAGATATGTTTTGTTAATTTGAATTCTGAGATTTTATGTGCCAAAACCATGATATGATTCCGGATTAATTTGGCCACGTGAGGTGCGCAACACAAGTACATGAACTTTTTTTTTGCATTTCACCTCCATCAAAATGTGGCCGCCACTGCTGGGATTTGATCCAGATTTTTTTGTTGTGGCCATAAACTTTCTGCAAAGGACATACTATTTCGTTGTGGCCATGAACTCTGCACAACTTTGTTTGCACAGGGATGCCATTTGTGTGCTTCCTGTTCACCAAGGAACTAAAAGAAATATGAAGTGGGTGGTGCTATCTTTCTGCATTGCTTTCAACGACTGTGCATGATGTTGCAACAAATATCTGTTATTTTTGCACAGTGGCCACATATATGTCATAAACTTGTTGCTGAAGGACAGGGCTACATGCTGATAATTCTTATTGCCATATCGCTAGTCCAGTAAAAGTTACTAAACTAAAAGTTCAGATTCGTTTTTCTCACTTTCAGTTTTTTGGATATCACACACTGCCTTACGGAGCATTTTCGTATGTTTTTTCTATGTTTGGTATTAATATATTTGTACCAAATGGATCTAGCCTTTGATGCTATTTACTTCTAAATTTGTCTGCCAAATTCTAATTGCCACTAATTATAAATGAAAATTAGCACAAATATTGCAATCAAGTTTGCATCTGTTTTTTCGCATTGTCAGGGGACTGAGAATAAAATTAGCGTCACCAGCTAGAGCAACTCTATGGCATTCTGGCCATATACTTTGCTTTTGCTTTTGACAAAGTAGATTTTTTATGAGCCCATAAGAAATTGACTGAATTTTTGTATTAAACACTTCGTATCATTTGTTCTAATGCAGATATACAAAATCTAATTAGATATTTGCAATCAGAAGAAACTGGACAATACAGTTAAATATCATCCAAGTTGCACCAAAATTAATTTTAGGACCCACATTTCCCTTTAAACAGCACCTAAGCAGACAATGTGTGCACTTGGTGGTGTTGCTATGACGTAGTCGCGGCATGCCGCCTCAGATTTTTCAGCATGCCGAGTGGGCAGCCGTGGGCTCGGGCTGGCTTGCATAGCCATCCTGGAAGACCAGAGACCAATTAGAGCTCGCTGTAGTTAGAGCATCTGGCATATTGAGAGGGCTTGTCATGTCACCCTGCGTTGGCCGCGATATGTACGCTACAGAGCAGTGGGGCCTCCAAGAGGGCAGAGATCATGCCTAGGAGTTGCACTTTAGGTCATGTGTCACTTCCAGCGAGCAGTAATGCCTTTTTTTTTTTAATCTAAAGCGGCTCTTTTTGCATGCTTTTCGCAACTCCCTCGCATATATATACTTCAAGCTCAAATTTTGCATGGAGGCTCCTCTATATTTGCATTACCTTAAACTAGGCTTTTTACAGTCCAAAATTTTGTTGCAGTTGGCCTTGAAGGAATACCAGCTGGTCAAAATTTATTTTGAACCCTCCACGATAGTGTACTCAAACCCACTGCACAGTTTCAGGATGTTAAACCTCACAATTTAATTTATTCTTTTTTACTCTGCTGAAGGTAAACTACCCGTATAATAGTTTTTCTTACATGAAGCTTGCAGTGCAGGAATTTTCTTCAAAAGAACAGGGGCTATGGGCTTGTTTCCGTCTGTCATGCTATATGCAACTTCAAGAATACTCCTCAGAAGCTCTTGTTATCTCCAATTGTTATCCTTTAAAGAAGCTGGCCAACTGGTACAGTCGACTTCCATTTATTTGACCCTGATAGGACCAATGAACTTGATTGAATTATCTGGCGGTTCAAACTAAACAAGATGCATAGAAAATGCCAGTACATCATAGATTCATTTGACAGTATTTGCTAGAATCTCGCATGACACCGAATCAAACGTGCGCCCATGTTCTGTGTGTTCAAAGGAGAAAACTAATGTAGAACTTACATTAAAGCTCCTAAACAAAGTAGAAATTTAACGCGCACTTGATATTTTTAGCTAGAAAATTATTTGTTGCACATTGACGGCCAGTTTTCTAAACCCAGCTTCACAGCACACTAAGTACACTTTGCCGAAATACGTACGTGTCATGTGATAAAGCATACGAATGCCACGAAGGCGGTTTTGGTTTTGTATCCGATTGTGCTATGCAGGTATTTATGGCCCAATGTTTTTGAGAAACAAAAGCCACGCGTTAGCATTGGGTACTTACTGTAATCAGACATTGTGAGCTACAGTTACTGCTTGAATATCTACCTAGGGCAGGCTGAAAATGGGCATTTTTGACAGATTTTCTTCTATGTTCAATGCATTCCTTGTATCCTAAGCACTGCCAAGACGGATGCAGCCGCTATTGTGTTCACCATTACGGTCACCATTTGGGTCAGGCCGCGTGTGCAGTGACCATCCAAGTTCGAATTATCCAGTGAAAGTAAATTTTAGGATCGAAATAATGAAATTTCGGGCCCGTAGAAATGCATGAGTCCTGGCCGGGACGTTTGGTCTGCATTGAATTAACGAAAATCTGCTGTAGCGTCGTGCAGTTACAGAGTGGAACATGAGTAATTAGCTTGGCATTCATAGCACCTATCACCTTGTCAGACATTATATTACGTTGGTTCATCCTTGAGAGCAACTGTTTGAAAGAGGTACTTTCAGTGTTTTCCAAACAGTAACACCGAGTTATATCTGGCGACTGTCTTTGCAGCCAAGAAGCTTCCCAAGACGGAGCAAGGCACTTCGACTGTTGGTGGTGGGGCCAGTGGCCAGGGTCGTCGAGGTGTGGACCTTAGCGAGCACCCGCAGCAATCGGGTGGCTGCTGCAAGTGATGCCCCTCCCACCAGGACCCTTTCCGAGCCCCGCCACATTGCCCAGGCCCCACCCACCGCCACGAGCAGACCTTGCTGCCCCCGAGCACTGTTCTGTGGCCAAGGAGGGAGGCGCCGCTGCTGCCGCCGACTGTGATGACGTCGAGGATGGAAAACAGAGGCGCCCCCTTTTGTAGCCCCCTCCAATTACGTTCTTTTTCTCTATCTGTACATACGCAGTATATATATATACATATATGTATACAGACGGGGTGTATAGGTATATATACTAACTGGAGGGAGTGGCTGCACTGGCACACATCTGCGAGCGTGGACGATGAAGTGTACGCAGGCACACACACCCAACTTGTTGCTTGAGGCGTGCAGCTCTGTTTTTCCTTTTTTGACCATGATCAGTTCCATTGTGACACTCTGGAGAGAAGAGAGAGCCTGCTCTTTTAAGGCAGGGGCAAGCTGCAAAGTGTGACACATTTTATAGATGAATGCTCCCTAGTTTGTTGTGGGTCTTTTTTTTTTCCTTTTTAATTTGTATGTATGCTTGTGTGTGGATGTTTCGCTGAGTGGTTCAGCAGTGATGTAGGGGAGCACCACTGTTAGCCTGGTTGAACTGTGAAAGGAAAGTGTGTGCTGAATCTTTTGATGTCACTCTCGGCATGCCCTTTCTTTTCCTTCATGAGCGTGCAAGTTAGCCAAGCTCGTGAAGTTGAGTGTGTGTGTGCATTTTGTTGTTGTCGTCCAGACGCTTGAGGCGGCGGCCTTTTGTGGGGCAGGCTTTCTAGGGTGGGGCACATAGAGGATGCTTTGCTGTAAATGAGGAGAATAGGGCAAGGACAGTGGGAATGGGTTCTCTTGTTCACTTTATTTCCTATAGCTCGTTTCACGACGACACACATGGACATGGCAGTTTTTTTTTCTTCATTCTCTGGCCCTAATCTCCTCTTGCTCTAGGAGCATTGTAGTTCTTTTTAAACCTGGGAACAAACATAATTGAGCCTTGAAGGCCATAGCCATATGCTGCACTTTCTTTCTTCAATGTGCTTCAAAGATTTTTCTTTGAACCCAAATTGTGTAAGTGCAAAAGAAAAAAAAAAAGCCTGGTCAAACCAGCTGTGCAGTTCTCCCTGGTCACGTTTTTGACATTACCATTGCAGAAAGCTTTTGCAGAAATACTGTTCTTCTGTAGGCACACTATATGTTTGTGAAATGTATGGCTTTGAAAGCCACTACAGAAGAGATGAGTGTGGTGTGCAGAGTTCAGGAAACATTGTCTTCAATCAATGACATTTGTCTCAAAGCAGGCCATTCAAAAGGGATCAGCAGTTAGCAGAGGGCTTCACAGTAGTTAATGCTGTGCTCACTTTGCTGCACACTGTGTTGCTGAAAGGACAGCAGTTGCATTCACGTCTTCTCGAGCATTACGCTCTAGCTTCTTTCTCCATAACCAACAGGCGTGGACTTTCTGCCACTGCACCACTGACTTATTTTGTGGAGCTACCAGTGCTTTGTACCTAAAATCAGCTGGGCGAATTGAATGAGCATCCCCTGGATGTGGCTGCCATTTTTGTTCCAAGTTTGACATTGTAACCACTTGTGCAGTAATGGATAAGTGAGTGTTTGTCTAATCTGGACCTGCCTGTTCTTGGGGAAAAAATGGCAGCTTCTCTGTTGCTTGTAGATAGCTCTGTTTCAGCATTGCCTGTTGGCTTTTTTTCTTTGGTACAAGTGCATACTTGTCGTGGTTGACATTGTCTACTCATCTCCCAGGAATTTTCATTTATGGCCACTGCTGAAGCATTGTAAGGTCCTAGGCTGGCCCATGGCTTATATACACAATGCTTTTATAAGCCTCATTCCTCAGTCAAGGTGTTAGTCTGCGCATTGTCAGACAGTATGCCTTGCAGTATTTCATTTGCCCTCCTTTTCACTTAGAAATGTAGGTATTTCACGAGGGAGTGCTTTGCCCGCACATCTCTTGTTCGCCTTTTGTTCCCTCATGGCCAGGTGCGGTGGCATAGCAAGCAGTTTTTAAGAAACCGTGCAAAAAGCAAGTAATCCGGGGATGTACCGTTGACCTGTCAGAAGGAATAAGTTTATTGTGTAGTTATGTATACATTACGAGGCTCTTGCTGTGTTGTCTATATTAATGTATGATGTTTATGCTGTACATAACGTTTGATATTAAAAATTAAAAAATGAAATTTTGAAGTGCACCATGGTGATTGTGTGTATTGTTGCTGCAGACTAGTTTATTGCGTTAGTAATTGTGTACATTTCACTAGATATTCTAGAAGCTGTTGTACAAGTTCTGTGGGCAAGCACGGTGCAAGTAACCATAGCGCTTGCATTTACTGCTTTATAATGAGTCACTAGTTTCACACAAAATACAGTACAACCTTGTTCATATGTTTTGGAAAGAAATGAGAGAACAGTTGTACTAACTAGGAGAACATGCGATCCATAGTCACTAAAAAATGTTACTCAACTGTAGTTTCCATCTATGTAATGTGAATTGTTGCTCGAATCTTTGCAGCATGAGATGTGCGGTCGTTTTTGCAGCTTCAGTGAGCTTATGGTTGCGTTCCTTGAATTGGGCCTGGGTCAGCAGCTTCTTTGAGTGGGGTGTTTTGGCAGGAAGTTTTGATCAAGTGCCCACTCTGTGGAAATCGTTGAGGCACGGGACGACGCGAGCTGGTGGGGCCCAAGTGACTCTAGACACACATTGTCGTTTTCATATTGTGCAGCGTTTTAAGACTGGTATTGTTTCAGTATATACCTCGGCAACCTTTGGTTTGCAGATGACATTGTTTTCAGCTACAATGGGGACAAATTACAACAAATGATTGAAGATCTTAACCGAGAAAGTGTAAGAGTGGGGTTGAAGATTAATATGCAGAGGACAAAGACAATGTTCAATAGCCTGGCAAAGGAACAAGAATTCAGGATTGCTAGTCAGCCTCTAGAGTTGGTAAAGGAGTATGTTTATCTAGGTCAATTACTCACAGGGGACCCTGTTCATGAGAAGGAAATTTGCAGAATAAAATTGGGTTGGAGTGCATATGGCACGCATTGCCAAATTCTGACTGGGAGCTTACCACTGTCGTTGAAAAGAAGTGTAAAATCATTGCAATTTACTGGTGCTAACATTTGTGGCAGCAACTTGAAGGTTAACAAAAGCTCGAGAACAAGTTAAGGACGGCACAAAGAGTGATGGAGCGAAAAATGTTAGGTCTAACGTTGAGACGGGAAGAGAGCGGTGTGGATCGGAGAGCAAACGGGGATAGCTGATATTCTAACTGACATTAATAAGAGAAAGAAATGGAGCTGGGTAGGCCATGTATTGCATAGGATGGATAACCGGTGGACCATTAGTTATAGATGGATACGAAGAGAAGGGAAGCGTAGTCGAGGACGGCAGGAAACTAGGTGTGGTGATGAAGTTAGGAAATTTGCAGGTGCAAATTGGAATCGGCTAGCGCAAGACGGGTAATTGGAGATCGCAGGGAGAGGCCTTCATCTTGCAGTGGACATAAATACAGGCTGATGATGATTTTATCAGGTCAGTGACGAGAAACCAGACGGAAACTGAGCTGCTAGACACCGGAATACGATGCTGCCAGAGCGAAACATGCTCACTTCGTGCCCCCTGCAGCAGGGAACGGCGGCGCCTTTGGGTTATGACATGCATTACGCTTTCAACCGTACTACGCCCCACACCCTGTCAAACAGGTAAGTGAAGATGCTTATCCCAGAAGTGTTGGCGGCGATAGCTGTAAATGCAGCGTGTGACGGACCTTGGATATTTGCTCGTACTGGAATGGGAACCCATGCGCGCCGGTGTGTTTGCGTGAGACGGGCAGGCGAGTATTGCGGGTGCTGCGGTGGGCGGCTACTGCTTTGGATGGTGCGCACATCCTGCCTTTTCTTGTTTACATTGGAACTAGTGGCTGGAAAACGTACCATATCTCAGTTTGGCCATGTACTGAACGTTGGTGCCGAAAGAATGTTCTCCGGGAACGTATGCACTGACAAAAAAAGAAATTCGCCGCCGATTACGATTCTGAGAGCAGCTAGATGTTTTGAATTCTTGATATACGAGGTCTGTTAGAAAAGTATCCGACCTTTGGCCGAAGAAAAAAAAAAAAAAAAACTGGGATAACTGGAGCGTTGGAGACCTAGGGCGCGATCTTGTACGCGTTCCAAAATGGAATGGAGGCGGTCCGTTCCATCGAGCCGCACACGATTGGTCAATTTGAACCGTGAGCCGCACACGATTGGTCAATTTGAACCGTGACTATCAAATTGACCAATCATGTGCGGCTCGATGGAACGGACGGCCTCCGTTCCATTTTGGAACGCGTACAAGATCGCGCCCCTAGTCACCCTTAAAGTAGTCTCCTTGGGACTCCACACACTTCTCCCAGTGGTGCTGCCGTTGGAAGCATTCCGAGAAGGCCTCTTTCGGAATGGAGTTTAGCTCAGCTGTCGTTGCAGCCATAATGTCCTCTCTTGTCTGAAATCGCGCTCCTTTCAATGGCCTCTTGATTTTGGGAAACAGCTAGAATTCGCAGGGGGCCATATCAGGAGAGTAAGGAGCCTGGTAAACTACGAGTCTGGTTTTTCGCCAAAAAAGTCTCAATCAAGTGCTAGGAATGTGCAGTAGCATTGTCGCGATGGATGCGCCAATTTCCTGTTGACCACAACTCCGGTCTCTTGCGCCGCACAGCATCACGTAGGCGACGGAGGACATCCCTGTAGTACTCTTTGGTGATTGTTTGACCCTGTGGTGCGGCCTCGTGGTGTACCACACCGCGGGAGTCAAAGAAAGCAGTCAGCATCACTTTGACGTTGCTGCGCACTTGGCGGGCCGCCTTTGGTCTTGGCGATGTGGAATGCTTACACTGTGACGACTGGGATTTGGTTTCCGGGCTGCCGGGTCACTGCGGTATCTCCGGCAACTACCTCGCCGACGAAGCCGCTAGGAAAGCACACGAAGGAGCAAACCTTGTTTCTGTGTCTTTATCGAGAACTGATGCAGACCAACACCAAAACAAGCTAGCGCACCGTATGACATTGTAGAAGTGGCACACACCTCAATTCACCCAGCATCGGTTGCATTCTCTTGACCCATCTATATGCAGCTGCGGCTGTTACCTGGACTTCCGCGAAGTGAGGAAACAATGCTGTGCCGCTTACGCTTGGATGTTGCATTCACCAATGCATACACCTGTTTCATTGGAATGGCTTATAGCGCCGAGTGCAATGCCTGCGGTGTCGAGGAGACTATAGAACACCTACTGTGCTACTGCTCATCGTTTGAAAACGATAGAGGTGACCTGTGCGCAGCTCTAAATCAGCTAGATAAAAAACCATTCACCTTGAACAAGATCTTGGGACCACAACCTCGAATATCGCAGCTACAGAAGGCCACAAAAGCGCTGCTGCGATTTTTGAAAACTACCGGATTGAGCGACCCTCTGTGATCCGGACTGAGTGACCGTCAGTGATAGAGCAGAGATCTGTTGCTACGTCGGCGATATCCACAGCGTACTTTCTGTTCTTCTCTTAATCTTTCTCTCCCCTTTTCCTTCCGCCAGTGTAACGTAGCCAACCGGGCTACGTCCTGGTTAACCTCCCTGCCTTTCATTTGTCATTCTCTCTCTTAAAGTAAAATATGCGTCAGAAAAAATGTCACAGTTTCGCCCTAAGGGCGAAGCAATGAATGCGATAGCAGCACAACACTGTCATACGAAGTAAGGTGAGCGGCTTTGGTAGCAATATGAATTGTAGTAAACATGAGCTGATTAAGTAAGCAGGTGTGCTGCGGCGTAAGTAGACCGACATGAAGAGAGACTCGATGACCACGAGAAGGCGCGTGTGAAACGGTGGTGTTGATGAGAAGCGCTTACCGTGGGCAGCGCGTGCGAAGGGACACACCTGTAGTGCTGCACTGCCGAACTGGGCAGCATTGCATGTGTAGCGTGCGTTGGAAAGTGTGGCCCGACTATTACTAACTGAATGAACAAGCGTGGTGTGAGCGCGCACAAACAAACATGAATAGATCACACTGAATGACTGCAGCCAACGACTGTCAAAACGCTGGCAGCGAGCGCATACGCCGCGCAGCGGGCGAAGGTACGTGCGGTCTATCGCTGCAACGGAAACTGAGCGGCGAATGCACGGCGCATAAAGGTCAGAGCCGTGTGGAGATAAAAGACGGTGCGGGCGAGCGAGCGACGAGCGCGGTTGTTGGCAGTTAGTTGGCAGAGTAGAAGTGCGCCCCCCCCCCCTGCGCTCCCTCCGGCGCTGGCTTCCCGCTTCCTTGCTTGCGCGTGGGTGATTGAGTGCGTTCGCTCTCCGTGATAGCGCTCGTCCCCGCACGCTTCCGCTCGGGCATACGGCGCGCGGCGAAGATTTTATCTACAGGGAACCTCACGGCGACGGCGACGGCAGAAATCCGGTTGAAGTGTCCATATAATTACTATCGCAATAAAATTTGTAAAGTACGACTTAAGGGCCGTTTATAGTCCGACTTAACGTGAGCGCGCGCGCACGCTACGTCACGTTGGCGAAAACGACCCCCTCTATGTCGGGCGCACCGGCGCAGCCAACGTAACCGGCGGCTTCGGCGCGCCCCGACGTGCCCGGCGCCGAATTGGCTCCTGACCCATTCGCGCGTCGGTCGCGTCGACTGCGCCGACCCACAATGCCTTTCGCGCGAAGAAATAAAGGCGCCCACGCCGCTTCGCCGATGGTTTAAAGCGGTGCGCGGGCTTGGGATCGTTCTGCGCATGCTCCGAAGATAACAGCCAACGGCGTGCGCGTCGGAGTATAGCGTTTCGGCTGGCGCAGCGTAACCTGCGTAGCGTGACCGGCCGCAAATGACGCTGGCCCGCGCGCCGGAAACGTCGGACTGTAAACGGGCCTTTACACACAACCTACAGACATTATAGCGTCGGATTGTAATTTGAATATCCGAGAAAACATAATTCTGTTACGCGTAAACTCAAACGCAAACCCTTTTTCCAGCTGCCGTTTGAGGTGTGTCTTAGCGGGAGCGGCGCGCCCCGCTTGGTTCCTTGCAACACCATCCATGGATGGCGCCCGCCTCCGCGCATCCGCGGCATTGGCGGCGCCCTCCGTGCGTGGGAAAGAAAAAAGAAAGAACCAGAAAGCTTGTCTTCATAGCGTTAGCCGCCAACGTTTCCAGCTAAACATTACGGTTATACTTAAGCTGCAGTTGCCGGGATCTTTGAATGCTATCGTGTTCCACTCTTAAAGGCGAAACTTAAGCGTCCTCCAAGTTTTTTCACCTTTTTGGCGTTTGTACGTCTATAAGTACCTTGATACCCTACGCTACGCTACTGACGTATAGAAACAAAAAAAAAAATACATTGTGTGACACATTCTTTATAAAGATTGTTACGCCTGTAGGACGCGTGCAGCCTATTGAGTACGTAATATGCAAATTAGGCACTGAATCTTAGTGAGGGACGATTACGAGTTTGTAAAAACGAACACGTAGTAAAAAAAATTCACCGACGATTACGATACTCCCTAATGTGAATTTTGAGCGCAGCTGTTTAGATGTTCTGAATTTGCGATATTTTGTGGCAAGGAATTCGATTCTGAACGACAGGGTCCTCTCGGCGGCGGCGCTGAGCCTCTGTTCGCGTTTAGAAGCAGAGACAGACGAAGCATTTACGCCGATTGCGTCTCTCATTGTTCAGAAAGAAAGCGTGAACACCGGAACACGTGGCTCGCGCAGAGCGCATTCTCTAGAGGGGGCGGCGGCGGCGCAGGCGAGGTAGCGCATGCGCAGTGGGTCCGAAGCCCGCGCCAGCGCTTTGTTTCCGCGCTGGCGGCATGCCTGGTCGCCGCCCGCGATGGAGGAAGGAAAAATATATTTGTCTATGCGTGCGCTTTAGCGTGAGCGACAGGCTGAATCCACATCCAGTAGATATAGCTAGACGGCAGGCTGCGAAATCTCAAGCAAAGGCAAAGTTGGCTGCTGAAACACCGGAGCAAAGGGAGGTCGGGTTAGCACGTTATAGAGAAGCTTACCAAGCGCGGAAACGTGCAATAGTGAAACACTGTGTGCATAGCCTTTGCAAAACCAAACAAAACAGACCTTTCGCTCGTGATAACTATATTGCCGCGAGACAGAAGAAGAAGACCGGCACCGAAGCAGAGGTCAGCATTAGGCCGGCACTGAAGAAGAGGAAGTAGAGGTTGCCTCGCTTTCAGTTTTAATTCATGGCATTATTATTATATATTATGCAGTTCAGGAAAATTAATCTGTCTGTTCTGATTACTAAATTGCACATTAACTGTAGTTTCAGAATCCATATCTAGAAGTTCAGGTGCTCAATTCTTGGCCAATCCCCCGAAGTGGGTACGAGCCATGTGCTGAGGACATCATCATAATCATCATAATCATCATCATCATCATCATCATCATCCTCGCCATCTTGGCTGGTTGCTGCTACGCCTGTGATACTCGCCTATTTTGTAAATATTTGTAAATATACGTTTTTGCGCAACATTTTCTGGTGGAGGTGCTGGGTACGCTGCCTGTTCATCCCCATCACCCAAGCACGGAACTCCGAAGTGGTCGCCGCGTTGTTCCCTCGGTGATGGCCACTGAAGCACGCACCGCGCCGGAACCTACCGTGCAGCAGCCGTCCCCGCCGTCTGTCATCTTATCGCTTCCGCAAGATCCGGGCACCTTCTCTGGCACAGATAACGTGGACGTCGAGGACTGGATTTCATGGTATGAGCGTGTCAGCAAACAGAACAGATGGGACGATACGCTTATGCTGGCGAACGTGATATTTTATCTGAAAGGAACCGCGCGCGTCTGGTACGAGACGCATGAACACGATCTGACCAGCTGGGACCTTTGCAAAGAAAAACTGCCCTTGGGCCGTGAACTCGCCGCTAAAAAAGAACTTGGCTCCCGTGCGCAGTCATCTAGTGAATCATACATTTCGTATATTTAAGATATTCTAGCGCTTTGGCGTAAAGTTGACGGTAACATGTCCGAAGCGGAAAAGATCGGACACATACTCAAAGGAATCGCCGATGACGCATTCAACCTCTTAGTATTCAGGAACTGCGCCACCGTGGATGCTATTGTGACAGAGTGTCGGCGATTCGAACAAGCTAAATCCCGCCGTATCGCCCATTCCGCCTTTTTCACGGCGCTACGGCGCATGCGCCCTGCCCAGGCGGATTAGTCGCGAAACGTTTTGGAAGGGTCGCGCGCGCGGCCGTGTGCGGCCCCGTCTCGGGGGAAGGTCCCCCGAAAAAAAAAAAAAAAATGCGCTCGCACGCGCGCTACTGGAAGTGGAAACTCGTGCTGTGTACTTCGTTGAAACTTAACTGGTAGCTCGACGTCGGTGCGGTACCGAAAACGTGCGTAGCGTAAGACTGCAACTCCACTTTTAACAGAAAGCGGCGAGGGCTTCGTCCAGACTGCACAGGGAACCACGTAGTTGCCGCCTTGCATTGATGGCTGTAATAGCAAATTTATCGATAAACCCCTGCGTTACACTTGGCCTACACTTAAAAACACGTTGCTGACGAAGACTTCTTGCAGCGTAGGTCCTCGCTTGCTGGTTCGTGTGCCCGACTTCACGTACTCGTTCAAGACGCGGTAACACTGGGTCGATACGAGACCGACAAGACGCGGACGCTTACGATTGGCCGACCATTCAGCACTGTGTCGCGGAGACCATTTTATCATACCAGGCCTACAAGACGTAACCGACGAGCGCGAGTTGTACTGCGACGGGTTTTCTTGTCGACGGCACCGATAAAATCAGCGTGCCGACCATCATTCGACCGAACCCCGCGCGATCGGCCGTCGAACCGATAACGCGATAGCC